>NC_091081.1:83827857-84434285 GCF_032405125.1 Capricornis sumatraensis
TAGGGCAGGGCTTTCCACCCCCTGTACTGTTGACACTTTGGGCCAGTCAGTAATTGTTTGGGGAACTGTCCTGTGGCTCAGGTGGTAAAGAATCCACCTGCAATGCAGGAGACATGGGTTCCATCTCTGGGTTGGGAAGATCCTCTGGAGGAGGACAGGGCAACCCGCTCCAGTATTTTTTCCTGGAGAATCGCCATGCACAGAGGAGCCTGGAGGGCCAGAGTTCACGGGGTCACAGAGTGAGACACGACTGAGTGGCTAAGCACAGCACACACCTGTGTGTTGTAGGGTGTCTGGCAGCATCCCAGACCTCTGCACAGTGGATGCCAGCCAGTTTCACAAGTCTCTGCCCACCCCTCCCCACACCGGACAGCCAGAACTATCTCCAGCATCGCCCGTGTCCCTGGGGTGGCAAAATTGGCCCCAGCTGAGAACCACCCTGAGGGGGACGAGGACAGTGTGACTAGTAACACTGTAGAGGTCTCTTAGAAACATGTCATTAGTTTACTCTGTGGCACTGAAATCCTGCTAACATTTGAGCAAGCACCAAGTGGAGACACACCTGTGGTTGATGTGTAGAAATGTTGAGGCTGTAAGCATCTATTCAAAGACCACCATGTAATCAGGCATGGTATTTCAAATAGGTTGTTTTCCTCTTGTATTTCATCAGGTCTTAAGAATACCTAATACAAATAAAAATACCAAACTTTTCTTCTTTTGTCATTACTTTTGAATAACCAAAATAAATATGACTGTACTGTATTACAGTGGTCAGTGTCTCTATGATGATGAGAGGAATCTTCCTCTAAAATAGGATAGACGTTGTGTGTTCCGTTCCGTTTCGGATTAATCATGGTTTGGGCTTCTTTAGAATGATGCCTTAGAGCTCTGCAACAGAATAAGTGATGCCATTGACCGAGTGGACCACATGTTCACTTCAGAATTCGATGCTGAAGTTGATGAATCTGAGTCTGCTACGCTGCAGCAGTATTACCGAGAAGCCATGATCCAAGGGTACAATTTCGGGTTCGAGGTAGGTGCAAAATACAAGGCAAAGCACGGCACAGTTTTGCCATAGCTTTGTAACTTACTGACAAAAAGCGTTAGGAATCTTGCACGGCACATCTCATGATTCCATTATTGTAATCACAGCCGAGTCCAGAATGTCATCTTCCACCCTTGCTGGATGTCAGAAATGTTGCGTTGCTTTTAAACTGTCAGAGAGATACCCAGCTTTTAGATTTAAGCTTATGAGTAAGACCTTTGTGAAACTGCATTTGAAGACATTATTTTCTCTGTAACTCTTCACACTCTTTTACAACATGTAAAGTTCACTGGCTTTTGCTTCTTGTTTTTAGAAAAATGACGTTTAAACAGCATTATACAGTGTGTTAAATATTTGTGTAGTTGTTTTCTTCTTAATTTTGATATACATGAAATCTTTTTACAGTATCATAAAGAAGTTGTTCGTTTGATGTCTGGCGAGTTTAAACAGAAGATAGGAGACAAGTATATAAGCTTTGCCCGGAAATGGATGAATTACGTGCTGACTAAGTGCGAGAGCGGCAGAGGGACGAGACCCAGGTAATGACCACGCAGGACGGCTCCTCCCTGAGCCCCGTATGGGCTGGAGACACCCCATTCTGGTGTTTTTGGGGATTTCTGAGCAGATGATGGGAAAGCATTTGGAAGTCTTTAACAATAATTTTTTTGTGTATGTGTGAACCTATCCACATAAAAACTGCAATAACTCTTGAAATACTTTTCTTTTGTAATCATTCCAAAATGAGTTATCTTTGAGCAGTTCACATTCTTCCTGGACAGGTCTTCCTAATTGCTAATCTTCTTTCCTGGTAAAGTTTACACCCATTATTTAGTGTTGAATGGAAAAGAAATCAGTCGCCAGTTCCTTTACTAAGAAGCCTTTCTCAAAATGCCCTATAATCGTACTGAACACGAGGCAGATAGAGACACAAATGTGTTTTGTCCTAGGTAATAATTTTCCAGTCGAATTGCTTTTCAGCGTTGAGTAGACTAAAACGGCTGTGGCGCTTGCTCGGTTGTTTTGTGACTGTTGAACTTTTCTGCCTGACAGGTGGGCAACTCAAGGTTTCGACTTCCTGCAAGCCATTGAGCCTTCGTTCATCTCTGCTCTGCCAGAAGACGACTTCCTGGTATGGGATATTCTAAAGCATTTTTCCTTAAAGAGCAAGTTGATCGTTCTCTATTTCTGATTGTGTGTTTTTTTTTATTAATATAGAAAGTGGTTCTTCAATATTTTCACCTAATCGTAATATTAATGCTGAGACGTTACTGTACCCTGCTCTTTTTGTTAACAGTGCTGTTGAGCTGACCAAGTCAGTATACAGTTGTTTATGCAGCCTGGCACCTACAAAATATGTGTCAGTTTTGTATTTTATAAAGTGCTGCTGCTTTTTTTTAGCAGCTTAATGAAGAGGAGGAATAGCTATTTCAGTTGAGTGTGTGTCTTTTTTTTGTTTTGATTGCCATGCATTACTCTGAGATCTTGGTTCCCTGAAAGTGAAAGTGTTAGTTGCCCAGTCGTGTCCAACTCTTTGTGACCCCATGGACTGTAACCCGCCAGGCATCTCTGTCTGTGGAATTCTCCAGGCAAGAATACTGGAGTGGGTGGCCATTTCCTTCTCCAGGGTATCTTTTTGACCCAGGGGTCGAACCCAGCTCACCTGCATTACACGCAGATTCTTTACTGTCTGAGCCACCAGGCTGCCCACTGGTTCCCTGACCAGGGCTCAGACCCACGTCCCCTGCAGTGGAAGTGGCCCACTACGAACATCCAGTGTGGGGTGTTTAGAGCATCATGCCACATGGTAAATATTATTACCAGTATTCAAATAAATTCTATCAGATCAAGATGTTCAGATTCGTTCATTTCAACCTCCAGATAGAATGATCACAGGAGAAGCCTTTTGCTTCTGCTTGTCATTGCACTATGGGGATTTGAATGCCAGTTTGCTTTCCCTTATAAAAATGGAATTGTATATTGTGTTATCTTAAATTATGTTCAGTGTGTGTTTAATTTTTGTTCATACCTGTTTTCTCTTAAACTAACTTTGAAAATATTTAACTTGAGGGAAGCATGTTTCTTTTAAATATGCTGAAAGCTTAATTTGTGCTCTAAACTTATATGATTGAGAAAGTGTACGTTTTTTCTCTTCTTTCCCATTTCCTTCGGTTTCTAGAGTTTGCAAGCCCTGATGAATGAGTGCATCGGCCATGTGATAGGAAAGCCGCACAGCCCTATTACAGGTTTGTACCTTGGTAAGAAAGCAGGAAAAGCGCCTCTCCTGGGACGAGCACATTGTCCGGATACTGCAGCCATTTAAAATGCTTCGGAGACTGAGAACATTCAGGAAAATGACAGTGAAAGTTACAGCAATGAGGTGTATACATATAAAACTCCACAGTAGCTTTTCTGAATTTAACAAGGACATTAAAATGTGAACCCAAGGTGGTCCGTGCTTGCAGCGGTATTAAATAATTTTTTTTTTTTTTTACATCACCACTCATTCCATTCTCCCTGTTCAACTCTTTCCTTCTGGGGAGGAGAGACTTGGAGAAACACTTCCTGTTGAGAAGCAAGGCGTTTCTTGCCGCAGGTGGTGAGTGTGAGTGTTCTGCCCCTGCTTCCTCACCTTTGGAAGGAGGATGAGTTTATTTTCTTAACAGCTTTCCCAGGTACCCACATTCTTCACCCATCTTCCCAACTAGAAGATTCCTAATTGCTGCCCCACCCCTCCCCACTCCTGTTTGGTTTTATTTTAAAAAAGAAAAAAAATTATCATGTATAGTATACTCAAATTACAGTTTCCAGTTATAGTTAATATATAGTTTTGCAGTGTATGTTAAAACTTTAAAGGAGAATATCAGTAAAAAGCTATCTTACCCCATTCTCGAGATAGTAAACAAAAGCAAAACTATGTTTATGTGTAATAACCAGAAAAGAAAACTTAGACATTTTTAACAATTTTGATTACACAAAATAAAATAATTCATAAATGGTAAATTTATTAAGCAGCGGCATTATCTTAAAGGGTACTTGCTAGCTACTAAAAGTTAGTAGACTAGGTTTTAATGCTTGATTTCTGTGTCTTTAAAATTCACCCAGTTTGTACCGCTTTTTCTCATTTCTGTGAAATGAATTACCATTTGTAAAACTATTTGAACATTTTATATAAAATGTTCCATATTCTCATCAAATTTTTCATTAAGCATATTATCATAAATACTTTGAGTTTCTCATTTCCTAAAACATTTCCATAAGAATACATGATCAGCAATTCAGTAAAAATTGTTGTTGTTCAGTCACTCAGTCGTGTCCAGCTCTTTGCGACCCCATGGTCTGCAGCATGCCAGGCTTCCCGGTCCTTCACTATCTCCCAGAGTTTGCTCAAAAGTAAAAATTACCTCTCTAAAATATTTTAATCAGATTTATTGAAGTAAAAATTACTTCTTCAAAATATTTTATTGCATGAGGAATCATTTATAGAAGAAGAAAACTGCAGTGCAAAAAAAGCACGTAGAAAATGAACGTGTGGAAGAACGTTACAAGAGAGGAAAGCTCCTCCCTGTGGAGCAGGGCCTGTCAGTGTGCGTCACCGCCGCGCTGCCCCCACGCCGCTGGTGGGACAGTCGGTTCGTGGCTCTGTCTGTGGACACAAGGTGTGCTTCGTCCTCCCTGCCCCGCGCTGGCCTGAGAGCCAGGTTGCCCCAGGGTCACGGGAGTCGAGCGACCTGGGGCTGCTTTTGAACATCTTTGAGCCTCCCCTTCCAGTGCTTAAGATCGGATGCTGAGGAGGGTTCGGCGAGGCGCCGGCGTCCCGTGAACTGAAGTGTCTGCACACGGCAGGACTCACCCTTCGCTTGTGTGCTCTGCCTCACAAGCAATGAATGAGTGTGAGAGCGCATCACTGCCATCATCCCTTGCTTTCTGCTCCCCCTCGACTCTGTCACCAGGAGAATGGCCGGATGCTCTGTCATGGCAACCAGATGATAGCAGTCTGGTGTAGAACCTTGTGTTTTTCTCTCTCTACTCATGTAAGTACACAGATGCATTCCGCCACACCTTTCTTTATCGCTCATATAATCACATGAGCATGCACACTGTTGCTTTCTTCCCGCTCCCGTTTACTGTATAAAAATTGGATCACTTTGGATATTAATCTCTGACAGCTGTAGAAATCCCTGCATGTCAGCACATGTAGGTCCCACTCACTCTCTTCAGTGGCCTTGTATCCATCGTGTATCTACTACAAGTCTTTCCATTATTCCCTTACATGTTTTGTTTGTTTTGCCATGAAGAGCATCTCTATCATAAATGTCCACCACTCATGAAATCTGAGCATCTCTCTTATGTTTATTGGCCATTTGAATTTTCTTTTCAATGAAATAGCAGCTTTATAGCAGTTAGATACACATACTCTTAAAAGAAATGTTTTGTTTTATGCACGAAGAATGTTAGACTTGTCTGTGTTTTAACGATGTCTTTTTTATACCTTCATGGGAAATTGTTGTAGTAATTTTTGACTCAGTGGTTCTCAGTATGTCTGCTGAATTAAAGACATCACCATTCTTACCAGATCTGTTTTTTTGTTTTTCTTTTTGTCTTTGAATTTGCCTAGAGTTTCTTCCATCTAGGGTTATAATAGTTGAGATAGTGAGCCATAGATACAAATTGCTTCTGAACATTTCCTTGATTTTTGTTTTTCAAATTTTCCCTTTAGATGTCTCCAATTTGGGTACTTCTCTTTCCTATGTAATGTTATTAAAAGTAAACAGAAACCATGAGAAAGGAAGTCATGTCATTTAGGGTAAAACATACTTAGAATAAAACATTGTTGTTCCATTACTAAGTTGTGTCTGACTCTTTGGACTGCAGAGCTCCAGGCTTCTCTGTCCTTCACTGTCTCCCAGGGTTTGCTCAAACTCAAGTCCATTGAGTCAGTGATGCCATCCAGCCATCTCATCCTCTTTCTCTTCTCGTCTTCTCTTCCAGCCCTCAGTCTTTCCCGGCATCAAAGTCTTTTCCCGTGAATCGGCTCTTCACTTCAGGTGGCCAAAGTATTGGAGCTCAGCAGCAGTCTTTCCAGTGAATATTTGGGATTGATTTCCTTTAGGATTGATGAGTTTGATCTCCTTGCTGTCCAAGGGACTCTCAGGAGTCTTCTCTAGCACTACAATTCAAAAGCATCAATATTTTAGCACTCAGCCTTCTTTAAGATCCAACTTGCACATCTGTACACGACTGCTGGAATAAAACATATGTAGACTAAAATCGTTAGCATATGAAGAGAAAACACGGTGTTTCTAAAAGCTAATGGGGAAGGAAATGGCGACCCACTCCAGTATCCTTGCCTGGAAAATCTCATGGACAGAGGAGCCTGGTGGGCTGCAGTCCACGGGGTCGCAGAGTCGGGCACGACTGAGCAGCTAAGACACTCACACTTAAAAACTAAGGAAGGTTAAAACAAAGGTAAAAGTCAAAAGAAAACCTGTTAGGGACAAGCAGACAAAATATATCATATTCATGACTAGTTACATGCAGTTATTGGGAAAATAAAACTGTCAGCATTTTTGTAGTTACTAGGTAAGGTGTGTTTTAAATTGTGTTTAAAATTTTATCCCCATTTACCCTCTACCAGAATATTTAAAAGAAGAAAAGAATAGTCAGTTTAAACCAGTGCCCATCCTCCTGGTTTGGTTTAAAGGAATTAAACTCCCTGTCTTCAGGAAAATGACAGTGACCTGTCCTCAGCTCAGAACCTATTGAAGAGTCACCCCTGACCAGACTCTCTTTAAAAGTGGGGACGACATGACTCCTTTTTAGTAAAGGAATGGTACCTAAACCACATTTTCATCTGTCTCCTCAATGGTTCGCATGTCATACATTTCATATATTTCACTCCAGGATTTAAAAAATGTTTTTGGTGGAGAAAAGTTTGAATGTGTAATATAACTTTATTAGCTTCCAAAGAGTAACATTCTCCCAGCATTTGTATGAGTAATATGATTTTCCTACTTACATCAACGGTTCTGTTTTGGTTACCAGCAAAAGTAAGCCGCCTCCTGTCTCCCCTGAATTGCCTGCTCTGACAGATTTCTGCTGGTTCCTTTAACAAGTTGTTTTTGTCACTCTTTTCACTGACAGCCATTCATCGGAACAGCCCCCGTCCTGTGAAGGTACCTCGATGCCATAGCGACCCTCCTAACCCACATCTGATTATCCCAACTCCAGAGGGATTCAGGTATTTGGTGCCTGTGTAGTTGTTTGCTTCACAGATTCTTCTCTGATGTACATCTGATCTGAGAGCTGCTGATGCTTGCTCTGATACCAAATACTGTTTTCTGTGTTGTTTATACATTTTTGAAAGCTCTTATTTTCGTTGTCTTGAAGACACACCACTCTGCCTTAGTTACAAAAGGAGACGTGCACATTTAAAGCACTCTTGTACCTTTCAGGATAACTTTGTTTCTCCGCTTATTTTTAACTGCCAGCTACTAAATGCTTTCCAGCTTCAGAATAATTCTTTCTTTTCCTTTCTTTGAAAAATAACTTGAGGAAAACAAATTTGAGTGTGCATAGCATGGTAAACATTTGAAAAGCAGAACTAAATGTCATTTTAAAAGCTGGAGATAAAAACTGGAGCGACACTTCCAGTCTTGACTTCTATGTGTGTATGAAGCAACTTAAATTTTGAGTGAGTTGGAAACTCTCATACATTCAAAACACTTCCCCTGAATGTGGTGGCATTTCTGCATGTGGAAGTGGTGAGCGTTGCTCTCCCCTTGAAAGTCAAGCAGTTCCTAAGTTAGTTTTATTTTTCACAGTGCTTGGCTAGGAAAGGACAGTTACTGTTAACAATAGCTAGCTTGAGATTAGTTACTTTTTTTACGTGCGTGCGTGCTCAGTTGCCTCAGTCGTGTCCGACTCTTTGCGACCCCAGGGACTGTAGCCCACCAGGCTCTTCGGTCCGTGGGATTCTCCAGGCAAGAAGACTGGAGTGGGGTGCCATGCCTACCCGACCCAGGGATGGAACCTGCGTTCCCTGCGTTGGCAGGCCGATTCTTCACCACTGGGCCACCTGGCCTGAATCTCAGAGAGCACTCTGCATTTTCTGTCTGAAGATGGTCCTTTGCTTCCTCACCCTGTGTTACCTTTTCCTGAAACCACGCAAGAGCCCGTCCCCTTCCTCGCCTGTGTTCCTGAAGCTCTTCTTCTCCTCCCAGCGCCCGGAGCGTGCCCGCGGACGTGCGGAGCCTCGGCAGCCCCGCGCCCGCGCCCGCCGCCGCTCGTCCTGGCCCCTCGGGCAGCGACCCGGCACCACCCAAGCCCATCAGCGGTGCCCATGAGACCAGGTAGTCTGCCCTGCCCCTCACCCCGGTGCGGTGCCCATGAGACCGGGTGTTCTCCACGCCCCTCGCCCCGGGTGCAGTGTCCATGAGACCAGGTGGTCTGCCCCACCCCTTGCCCCGATGTGGTGCCCGTGAGACCAGGGGGTCTGCCCTGCCTCTTGCCCCCGACACGGTGCCCATGAGACCAGGGGGTCTCCCCGCCCCTCGCCCCCACCCCCGCACTCCTGCGGTGACCTCGGCTCTGGGATGTGTCCCAGGGCTCATGGGGCTGCTTTTGTATGGCCGGGCGATGCTCAGGGGCCCTCCTTGGGGTGTCGTGGCCCCAGAGCTCCAGCACGAGATCATCTGCCCGAGTTTTATATTTCTTTGGCACAAACATTAACCCAAATGACTCGAGTTTCTGCTGATAATAACCGTGCAGGGAGGGTCAGTCAACAGAACCTCGTCCAATGGTAGGAGAATTCTTGCAAGTACAGTGCCTTTCCTGCGGAGTTTCTCAGGGGCCCTCGAAGGCGGCTTCTGTCTAGGTCATACCTAGAAGTGGTGGTGGTGATTTATGTTCTTTTTTAATCTTTTTTTAAAGTCACTTTTCAAACTCAGTTTCCTGGTTTACACAGTTGCTGATCAGAAGTAGTTTATAGTGGTGTGGGAGACCATTTCATGAGGTTTGCATCTCGTACGGAGACTAGATCGTTACTGGAGAGAGCTGTCAGACGCTTGGCAAGCTCCAGACAAACGGGAGCCTCTTGCCGGACATCTGCTGTGTCAGTACTGAGGCCGTGGCAGCTTCTCTCATTTTGGCCGAGTTATTTGGTGGTGGGGCAGCGGGGGTGCTTGTAGGGGATCTCATCAAGGTCTCAGATGCTTAAAGGAGAAAGGACATTTGGTGTCTCTTAATCAACCCTTGTGCCTGGTGACAGAATGGACACTGTCAGCCTTCTCATCTTCCCGTAAGCATGCTGACAGAGTCAAACAAAATTGAACAAAAACGATGAAACTGGGAAAGAACTCGGTGCTCTTTATCCTGCTCCCAAGAAGAAATATTAGCATGTTGGCAGAAAGGTGACACGTGGTTTTAGAATTTAACATAGACTAAAGTATTTTTAATTAACTTATTTTTAATGGAAGGATAATTGCTTTACAATATTGTGTTGGTTTCTGCCATACATCAACATGAAGACGAAGATATTTTTAGACTTAGTCTATAGCAGTGTAAAATGTCTACAGATATTTCCCATTTTCTCATGCATTAAAATAATTAATATTCCCTAATTTTTAGTAACAAATGTTTGTCTATAACCTAAAAAAAAAAAAAAAGCCCAAGTATTTTACAGCTTAAGCAGTCAACTAAAAAAAAATTAACAATTAACATTGAATAAATTCCCATTGACCCTCTCTTTTTCCTGTGTAGAACATTTCACGGCAGACATTTCCACGTGCGCTTCATGGCTGTGTGGGGGGGTTGCCGCTGTCTTTTTTGTTAGTTCCGTTCAGGAAGTGATGAGCCCTGAAACACAGCCACAGTTGAGAACACTCAGCCTGCACTGTGGTTCCCACGCGATTTCTCTAGAACTGAAAGTCTCGTGAACTCTTGGTTCAGGCTTTTGTCAGTCGGGGGTGCGTACCTTGAAACAGATTGCTGTGCAGGCGGTCTGTGCCCACCCTTGGTCTCAGGCCCTGCCCAGGTGGTTTCTCAAGCATGTTTTGAGCAGCGTTTCAGAAGTGTTCTTCGTTTATCCTTTAGGACAGTCCTTGAGATCTAGACACTTTACTTCCGTCATAACGTGCCATCCTAAAGGCTTTTCCTCACCGAGGAGTGAGGTGGTCTGTACTTCCTGGCGGTGTGTGTGACGGGAGGTAGGGGGCCGCGGGGCCAGCCCCCTGTGGCCCTCCAACCTGAACCTCTGTTGCAGCCTCCCAGGCTTCCGTGCAGGGGCCACATGGTGCCCCCAGACGGGCTCTCCGCGCTGCCCCTGGCTGGGATGGGCTGAGGGAGGCAGGGTGGTTCCCGGGCTCCCTGACCTCGGCAGCCTGCCTTAGAGAGACGTCAGCCACAGGGAAATTTTTACTTTGCCCTACGGCATCCGATCAGCACTTTGATTTGAAATGGTTTGCCTTAGGAAATGGGCTTCCGTGATCTTAGCATTGTCAAGAAAATAATCTTCCAGTGTTCTGCTTGCTGGAGTAGCTCTTAACTGGTTTGCGAGACCCGGTTGCTTATTTTTCAGGAATTGTGCAAGTCAGTTGTTAGACCACGAAAACTGTTGAAGTCTGCAGACGCCCGCTCCCCCTGCAGCGAGCGGTTAGGCTTTCACTCATACACCACTTGGTTGAAGCGTGTTTTGCCTGTTGCCCTGGGAGAATCTGAGGATGTGGAGTTGGCTAACCTCCTCTCTGGGAAAGCAGGAAGACAGGGATGTTGGTGGCTTCTCCGTGGTCCCAGGCTTGGCGCAGCTTAGGAGGAGGGTGTTTTCCTTCACTTCAGCATCAGTGATGTTTTTCCGTGAAACGATACCAAGACTTCTCGATGAGCTGCGTAGCAGATGTCCTCCCCACTCCAGACTTAACACAGACTGCACTAGATTTGAGAGTGTAGGGAGATAAAAAATAAGCCTTGCACACTTCATAATTTGTGAATGTCTGTCCAGTAGACCATGTTTCTTTAAACCTGCTCAGTCTGTAATTAAAAAACAAAAGAGCATAAAAGCTACCATACTTCATTATATCATTCGTTTAAAAAAATATGCACTAAACTGGTTAATAAACTAACACCGTGTTTATTTCCGATGATTTGAATTATAATTTAACGCTTGCCCTTATTTAATTCTGGGCTTTATTTACCCTTTTGTGGACTCATTCTGGATTGCTGAACACTTCTGGAAAAGCCGCAACTTAGCTTGGCCCTTTACATGTTAAGCTTCCTGCTCTTCTGCCCTTTTGCTTGGCTACTGCTTAAGAAATGGTTAGGCATTCCCTTCCACTTGCTCCTGAAGGGACCTGAGGTCTTGTGAGTCATGTAACGATTTGAGCACTTTAAATAGAATTAAGTACTTGAATATAATGTGATGATCATCTTAAATATCAGCCAGATTTGGCTCCTAATTTTAATCCATCCCGGGCTTAAATTAGAGAGCTGTCCACACACGTCAGCAGTACTTCAGTAACTACTGTTTTGTTTTTATTTTTGTTGCTGTCTTTAACATGAAGCCATGTATTGTGCAGCCAGTTCTCCTGTGTTCTCCTTCCACACCCCAGAGACAGGTGTCTCGGTTGGGGGCGCTGTCACTTGGGGTGAATCAGGCAGTCTTGGTTTGGGGGCTGTCCTTCATGTAGGCCTTGACCCACGGATGCCTGATGTTCTTGGGGGCAGAGTCACCCCCAGTTGAGAATCGCTGCTCTAGAAGACTCGGACATATCTTTCAAGGTCTATCAAATTGATAGCTTAATTTTCAAAATGTTAAAACAGGGGTTCCAGCGTCCCTGAAAATGACCGCCTGGCTTCCATCGCAGCTGAATTGCAGTTCAGGTCGCTGAGCCGCCACTCCAGCCCCACCGAGGAGCGCGAGGGTGAGTGTGAGCTGTCCCCTGCGTCCCCCGCCAGCCTCACCGCTGGTCCCGGACCACTGGCTCCCGCTGAGAACAGGAGTGACAGAGCCTTGGGAGAGGTTCAGTGCTAGGCACGTTGGCCTTTTAATCCAGATGCCTTTCTACGTGTGCGTTTTCTCCCTCTGTTGCTAAATAATTTTTGAAAATTATTGTTCCTGATGTTTTAATTGTTGAGCACTCTTAATCCGCTTTAAAAATACAAAGTGGCACTGTGCTTGTGGATGACAGGTTTTATTAGAGTGCAGAGCTAGGAGTCTTTGCCCAGAAACCACACCGTTGCTCCTGTAGTTCTACTGTCCTCTTGGGTAGGACCCTGGGAAGGGGGGACCCCCTCCCAGCCATTCCCAACCCCCCCACAAAAATCCAGTTTTTGCTCAGTATTCTGTTGTCTGTTACTTGTGGAAGCTTAATGTAGTTAACGTCCTGTAACCCCATTAACAGCTCCTTAGTTTGGTGCCGTTTGCTCTGAATGATTGTAGGGACAGCTTTTCACACTCACAGCAAACAAATCAATCACTGGGAATGACAGGCTGGTGGTTCGCTAATCATCACTATCACCTGCATTTCATTCTGGCTCTGAATCAAATATGCCTGTTTGTTTTATAAGTCTTCTTAGTTTGTATGAAAAAAATACTTTCTGCAGAACCAGCATATCCGAAAGGTGATTCAAGTGGGTCAACTCGAAGAAGTTGGGAACTTCGGACGCTTATCAGTCAGACCAAGGGTAAGAGAAAGAATGTTGAATGTTTAAGCAGAAAGCAAACAGTTTCAGCTAAAACGTGCTTCAGCTTATGACTTACTCGACCTTCTACATTAATGTTTTATGGTCCCTTTTGTGCCTCTGGCGTCACTTCCTGTCTGTGCTGTGTGTGTGCAATTCCTGTTTCTTATCATTATAAGTTCCTTTGGAGCAGGAATGTGTTTCTCTCAGTTTTCTATTCTTTAAACAGGGTGATGTTCATTTTATGTGATATTCATTTTATGGGTGGGCCCTTCACGTAATTGTTTGTACATGGTGTGTGTGTTAAGTCGCTTTAGTCATGTCCAACTCTTTGCCATCTTATGGACTGTAGCCCACCAGGCTCCTCTGTCCGTGGGATTCTCCAGGCAAGAATACTGGAGTGGGCTGCCATGCCCTCCTCCAGGGGATCTTCCTGATCCAGGGATCGACCTCGCATCTCTTATGTCTCCAGCATTGGCAGGCGGGTTCTTTACCACTAGTGCCACCTGGGAAGCCCTTTGTACATGGTCAGTTAGTCAGTTCAGTCGCTCAGTCCTGTCCGACTCTTTGTGACCCATGAATCGCAGCACACCAGGCCTCCCTGTCCATCACCAACTCTCGGAGTTCACTCAAACTCGTGTCCATCGAGTCGGTGATGCCATCCAGCCATCTCATCCTCTGTCGTCCCCTTCTCCTCCTGGCCCCAATCCCTCCCAGCATCAGAGTCTTTTCCAATGAGTCAACTCTTCGCATGAGGTGGCCAAAGTACTGGAGTTTCAGCTCTGGCATCATTCCTTCCAAAGAACACCCAGGACCAATCTCCTTTAGAATGGACTGGTTGGATCTCCTTGCAGTCCAAGGGACTCTCAAGAGTCTTCTCTAACACTACAGTTCAAAAGCATCAATTCTTCAGCACTCAGCTTTCTTTATAGTCCAACTCTCACATCCATACATGACCACTGGAAAAACCATAGCCTTGACTAGACGGACCTTTGTTGGCAAAGTAATGTCTCTGCTTTTGAATATGCCTTCTAGGGTGGTCATAACTTTCCTTCCAAGGAGTAAGCATCTTTTAATTTCATGGCTGCAGTCATCATCTGGAGTGATTTTGGAGCCCCCAAAAATAAAGTCTGACACTGTTTCCACTGTTCCATACATGTAGGAATATAATAAATACTTGTGAAATGAATAACCACTTATTTATTATGTTAAGAAGCTGAGAGAAAGCATTTGTCGTACACAGCAGGTGATTGGTCCGTATGACCCAGAATAATAAATACCAGAAAGGGCCCTGGTCTAGCACAAAATGCTTTCGCGTATTCTTCGTCAGAACAGTCTTGAGCCATACCTAGGCAGAACGGATCCTGTTCTCTTTTCGTAAATGATCTGAGTTTCTGAGAGGCCAGACGTTTGGCCGAGGTCGCCTGTGCTTGCCCCCACAGCACCCCTTTGGAACATGTGTGACTGAGCAGGAGGGTTGTCACCAGGCCCGGAGCAGTCACGAAGGGCTTCAGGGAAGGTCAAGGCTTGGGCTGGTCCCTGAAGGAGAAGGAGGTCTGTGTCCAGCCAGAATGGAAAGTACAGAAAGAGAAACATATCTGGAGGCCCAGTGACTTAAGAGCAGCCCAGCGTGCCCGGCCCAGCCTGGCGAGCGCGGGTGTGAGTGGAGGCGGAGCTGAAAGGGTGCGGGGAGGTCTCGGCACAGCCAGTCTTCAGCTGTGGGCTCGGTGGTCCAGGCCCTGCGTGCAGACCGCGGGCAGCCCCTGAGCCTCTGCAGCATGCAAGCCTCCCATGTTCAGGGAGTCGGGCGTGGGGGGTGAGGAGGACGGCGGGGCAGGCCTGGGTCGTGGGGGAGGTGGGAAGCAGGCCCGAGCGCCATCACGGGCAGTGTGGACGAAGATGCTGACCACGGGGCAGTCGCGAAGCCGCATTCGCCAGGCCAGGCAGGTGAGGTGCCTGTAGGGTTTGGGGGTCGAGGGGCATTCATCAGCTCGAGCCCAGTGGCATGGAAGGGGTTCTCCGCAGGGCCTCTTACGTCATCAGCAGTTCCCACGGATACCAGGTCTTTGTGATAATTTTCAAAACAAATACTTTGTGGTCAAGTAAACTTGGGAACTCTTGGAAGAGTTACAGTTTGCACAGACATCTTAAAAGACTAGGAAATCTTGAGAAATGTTTACTGTAAAAGAAAAGACGATTTCCCAGAAGCATTTAACAGTGGAGCCCCCGGCCTGACAGCCGTGAACCTTGATCAGTGCCAGGCAGGCGCGATGTGCCACGTAGTGGGGGAAGGGAACCAGGGATCCCTGCTTTTAGGAAGTGATTGTAGTTGGAACTTCATAAATCTCTGGGAATTTCTCTTCTCAGAGTAACCTTTCAGTCGTCCCAGTCCCCATTGATCGCTTTGATAGAACATTCAGGTTCTTAGATGCCGCCTTAGGGTACTGCATGTGAGAACCGCAGAGGTTGAGAGCTTTTCACATTATGGATTGTGACCTGTTAGTGGGTTGTTGTAAAATCAGCACGCGCACACACACACATACAGATTGACCCAGTCACATGTAGAAAGAGTAATCGTGTTTCATGAAACGGTTATTTTAGATATCCATGTAAAAGATACTTCTTTCTATAAATCATGATAAAGTAAGTTGGAGAAATAGAGGTGGCTAGATGGAAAAATAAGGAAAGATAATAACAAAAGCTAAAATTTACCCAGTATTTTCATGTTCCAGGCACTGGGCTAAATGCTTTATGTGTGTGATTTCATTGAGTTCTCATAGTATCTCTGAATGAGGTGTTTTTTTTTTTGGGATTTGATGGCTAAAGAAGGTAATTCACTTGTTGATTTTCAAACACCTAGAGAAAGGTGAAGCCTGGGTTTTGTTCCAACCATTCTGACTCTAGAGAAAGGAAAGCTTTACTCCCTTCCCAGCAGAGAGCAGAGACAGCTTCCTGGAGGGGAACAGAGCTCTGACAGCTGAAAGACAGGGAGGCGTGGGCACGGGCGAGGAGCGAGGCTCGGTGTGGTGTGCTCCGTGGAGGCTCTGCAGTCAGGCTGGTCCAGAGACTGCGGTGGGGCCAGGGGCAGTGGCCAGGAGAAGCGAGCCTGGAAGGACCCTGCGTGATGGCCTTGGACTGTTGGTCAGCAAGTTGGGATAAACCATGAAATAAATTATGTGGGTAAACAATGTGATCAGATTTTACGTTTGAGTAAGAGAATTCTGGGGGACTCCTTTGTCGCTCAGTGGTAAAGAATCCGCCCACAACACAGGAGACCTAGGACACACGAGCTCGATCCCTCAGTGGGGGATTTTGCCTGGAGAAGGAAGTTACAGCCCACTCCAGTATTCCCGCCTGGGAAATCCCACAAACAGAGGAACCTGGTGGGCTCCAGTCCATGGGGTCGCAAAGAGTCAGACACGACTGAGCGGCTAAACAGTAAGAAAATTCTGAGCAGTGAGAGCAAGTGGAGGGGAGAGACTAGAGGCAGACAGGTGGTGACTGCAGAGTCTAACCAGTTGGGAGAGGAAACCGTTGATTCTGTGTGCTGCTGCTGCTAAGTCGCTTCCATCGTGTCCGACTCTGTGCGACCCCCTGCAGCCCCCCAGGCTCCCCCGTCCCTGGGATTCTCCAGGCAAGAACACTGCAGTGGGCTGCCGTGTCCTTCTCCAAGATTCTGTCTGAGGAGCTTCTATTCTGTACTTCCCTGTAGTGGGTTGTATGCTCTGAAGATGTTGGCTTTTGGGGACTTGAATTCAGGTGCTGCGTGGCTGAACAGATGATGCTCGATGGAGTGCTAATGTCCGTGGCTCTGTTTTTATGATTGTTTGCTGGAAGTCGACTTGATTGTGGTTGTTGGGATGACTGAGTTTACACTTCGGCCCGCAGATACCGCTTCTAAGCAAGGACCCATAGAAGCCATTCAGAAGTCAGTCCGACTGTTTGAAGAGAAGCGGTATCGAGAAATGAGGAGAAAAAACATCATTGGCCAAGTCTGTGACACCCCCAAGTCTTACGACAACGTCATGCACGTTGGCTTGAGGAAGGTGACTTTTAAGTGGCAAAGAGGAAACAAAATCGGTAAGGAAACTCAAGAACACGACACAAAGATGGCCCCTGTTAGAAATAACAACAGTCACACTTTTTTAGGCTAAGTCTCCTATGGTCGGTCTTTCTCTCTGACAGGCGTGGCAAATATACATCCTCTCTTTTGCACAGGGTTCTGATTTTTCGGTTTCACTTGTAAGATATGTTCTAAGAACAGTGTAAAAGAGATTTTTAAATGATTCATTGAGTGGAATAGTTCTGCTTGACAGCTCCAGAAATTGCCAGTGGAGAACTCCGTAACTCTTACTGCTTTGGCCTAGCCTGTATTCTTTACATCTTATTCCCACACGATCCTTACTGAAGCGAGACTGAATACAAATGCCCGTGGGGCCGTGTCTTCAAAAACGTTAATTAATTTCCAGATGGAACAGTTTCCTGTTACATAACTAGTGACAGACTGTGTGGAGAAGGAGCTGATTAAGTTTCAGACCTTTCCCCCTTTCAAACGCATTTATCAGTTGAGCATTTAGGTCTGAAGACACAAACGCAGTGGTAATATAGGACTCTGTGAGCCTCAGGAAGTTTTTGTAGAGCTGTCAGGACAGAAGACACTGAACAGAATCAGACCCTTTATAAATGGTGTGAATTCTCATTGTCAGTCTTATGTAGCCATATATCCCCTTAGTTTAATGTTTCAGAAGGTGTCTTAGTAGAATACCCCACTGACATCCCACACACCTGGACGGGACAGCAGGGAGGCCCATTGGGATGGCAGCCAGGCCTTACCCCGGCCGCGCCCCTGCCCCCGGCCCAGACCTCCCTCAGGGCCATAAGGGGCTCCAGAGTATGCACCAGGGGCTCAGCGCCGCCTTCAGGCCCCTTCTGGGATTTGCCGGTCACTTCTATTCTGTTTACAGGTATTTACAGGTAAGACATAGTGAAAAGATTGCCCGAGACGTAGGTTATCAGGGAGCATTCAGAAATAGTTTGGCTCTTGCAGTAGTAGACTGTGGTAAGCCCGATCCTGGATATGGGAACGTGGAGTCGGGGTGGGAAGACACCGTTGTACGTTGGAGTGAGTTAGCGTGGCCTGGCCTTGGTGGCTGAGAGCCGCGCGTCTGTCCCTGTTCACAGGGGAAGGGCAGTACGGGAAGGTGTACACCTGCATCAACGTTGACACCGGCGAGCTGATGGCCATGAAGGAGGTGGGTGCCCGGCCCTGCGGCCTCTGTGTGCGGGACACTCGGAACGAGGCTTGTGTTCCTGAGCTGAGGGCTGGCCCGAGTGCTCCCAGGGCACCGTTTCAGACGTCTCAAACGCTGACGTTTCCCACAGTCTAGGCACTTATACCTTTGGGGCCGTGGGGCACTTGGTCGGGGGGTTTGGGGGACATTTGTGACAAGGTTCGGAAATGAGCAGCCTGTTAACTGCTGGAGATAGAATGGCAGGAGCCAGGGACGCCCAAGGAAGGCCCCCTGGGAGACACCGAGGGCTGTGGCAGGCGAGGCCAGTGCCCCGAGAGCCATCGTGGGGCGCCGGGCACGTGTGGCCCCGCCCGTCAACCCCTGCAGCGTCTCCTCATCCTCGCCAAGGGGCACTTAGGTCAGTTAATTCAGTCTGCAGTTAGGAAAGTGATCCGCTGGCTGCTGTCTGAGCGTGTACTCTAAAGCAGGCGGGCTTAACTCATCAGCAAGGGCAAGAGAGCCCGCCCGGAAGTCAGGTGGGCGCATTTCTAGTTTGTGCCGGTTTCCTTTTCCAGATTCGGTTTCAACCCAACGACCATAAAACCATCAAGGAAACTGCAGACGAGCTGAAAATCTTTGAAGGCATCAAGCACCCCAATCTGGTTCGGTATTTTGGTGTGGAGCTCCATAGAGTAAGCCAACTTTGATCACACTGTGCGGTGTGAGCGGTCAGTGAGGGCGCAGGTGGAGTCCTGTCCTACATCACAGGTCTTCTCATTTCAGAGCACAGTAACTTTGCCTAATTATCAGGAAATCTCCATGAGTTACACCATTTCTGCCTTCTCTCTGAAACTAGAGGAGTCCTTCCTGAAATGTAAGTTGTAGACCGTAGTCATTAACCCGACATTATAAAGCACTGAAACCCATCCTGCCAATCGGAAGATTTCTCTAGTGCCCCCCGACGCTGCTGTCGCTTGCTTTTTTCTTTTTCCCCTTTGGTTTTTTGCCGAGCCACTGTTGAACACACTGTTCAGTCATTTTTCTTTTTTCCTTTTGTTTGTATTTAAAGAACCATTGTAAAATGAGAGAAAGCGAAGACCTCAGCTTATTTTCCCCTGTGTGTTTAGCAGTAAACACTTGGAGGGAAAGAGGATCACCTGGAGCTTCTTGGTGGAATAGGAGCTTCTGGGGAAGTTGGATACTGGCGATTTTTAATGTTTTTCATGGAAAAATTCATATCTGAAAAGGATGTGTTTCAGTCCTTAATAATACATTTATAGGGACAGTCCTGTTGGTCCCTGTCTGAGATTATATAGCAGACTGAAATTTCAGAGGGTTACAGACATTTATCACCTGTGATTCGGCGATGGTCTTATCCCAACAAGCTGTATAATTCCAGACAGAGGAGGCAGGCAGAGACACCACTTTTTATAGAGGAGTTAGAAATGACCGTTTTGAGACGAATTCAGACTTCAGGATGACCAGTGTAGCTGACCCTTAGAAGGAAGCGTCCCCGGGGGCGTGGCCAGTGGAGCGTTCCAGGCTCTGCACTCAGCGCCCAGGTGGACATGGGGCCCTGTGTGGTTGCTCCCGCAGGAGGAGATGTACATTTTCATGGAGTACTGTGATGAGGGCACCTTGGAAGAGGTGTCGCGGCTGGGACTCCAGGAGCACGTCATCAGGCTGTATTCGAAGCAGATCACCGTGGCCATCAACGTCCTCCACGAGCATGGCATAGTTCACCGTGACATTAAAGGTGATCCCCACACTCCCCTGCCCACCAGGGCGTCAGCTGTGCTCGGCACGGGGTGGCTGCCCTCACTTCTCCAGAAAGAAACAGCTTTACTTTAAATATTCTTCTGTAAAGAACCCAGCATTGAGAAACTGTACAGGCCACACATCTCCTTCCAGGAGCACGTAGCTCTGCTCTTTCTACTCAGCACTACATTTAGCCAGATCTGTGCCCCAAAATGAAACCTGCTGCTGTATAGGCTAATTTGGCTTGTGATCAGAACATCCTTTCTTTCCCTTCTGAATTTGAATGTGAACATGTAAAGTGACGGTGAATCAGGAAGGCTGGTGTAAGTTACGATTTACAGCTGAGTTTGCAGAGAGGGCAGTTTATTTGGGTTTCCCTGGTGGCTCAGATGGCAAAGAATCTGCCTGCAATGCAGGAGACCCGGGTTTGATCCCTGGGTTGGGAAGATCCCCTGGAGGAGGGCGTGGCAGCCCACTCCAGTGTTCTTGCCTGGAGAATCCCGTGGACAGAGGAGCCTGGTGGGCTACAGTCCATGGGGTCACAAACTGTGGAATATGACCTAGCGACGAACACCTTGGCTTCAGGGTTTATTTACACCACCCTCCTCCAGTGTAGAGTTCTGCTCGAGGTCAGCTTGGTCACACTGACTGAAGGACAGTGCTAGCCCTTCTGTTGTGAGGGGAGCAGCCATGCTTATCCCAGAACTGCCTCCCTGTTTACCTGACCCACACCATGCCCCTGATCTGTGTATTTGGGAGTCTCAGGGATAGTTAGAATGACAGATTAGGTTGGTCTCTAGCTGACCCCAGACTGAAGGATTTCATTCTCTCCCTTGACCTGAGGCCAACCTACACAGGTCCACTGTAGATGGCTGGACTTGCGACCAGGCCTTAGCCTCCGTGGGGCTGGGCCACCCTCGGGCCTGCTTCGCACACTCTGTCCTGGCTCCTGCGTGCCCGGCGTACCCGTCTCACTGCCCGCCCACCCTGTCCACCACATTACTTTGTTGTCTGGGCATTTGCTTCAGCTCTGGGTGAGGCCATGGGGTAGCCCATTTCCAGTTGTTCTGACACAAACACTTAGGAAGTGGTACCTTCGTGTCGTTGGCCGTGGCCATAAAGAGAATCCCTCAGAGTCCTTGAATCAAGTCCGTCCCTGTGCATCCATGTGCTGATCTTTAGAGCTCAGTGTGGCTGAGAGAGAGGGCCTGTGAGTCAGCTCTGGAACCCTGCATTAGCGCAGTATGCACCAGGGGACCGCCTGCCCTGGGAGCGGGGAGGGTCTGCAGCTCATTGTGCAGCTGGCTGTCTAACATGAGGGCTCTATATGGCCTTTGGAGGGAGGTACCTTGGACAGAAGGCTGAGCCGTGTGGCTGGGTCAGAGGGGTTCAGGCCTTGTAGCCTGCAGGAGGCGGGGCCACCCCGGGAGATGAGCAGTGACCCCAGGTTCCAACTGGAGTACGAGCCAGGTGTGTGCGCTACTCCTGAGATAGGAGACGTGCGCAGAACGTTCTTTCCAACAGCCTGGACTCAGTCTGATGGCAGCTTCGGATGCATCTCTGCAGACCAGCAGAGAAAGAGAGAGAGTGTGTGTGTGTGTGTGTGTGTGAGAGAGAGAGAGAGAGAGAGTGTGTGTGTGTGTGTGTGTGTGTGTGTGTGTGTGAGAGCGTGTGTGTGTGTGTCAAGTCTCAATTACACTTGCTTCCTGCTATGGCCACTGCTGAGCCTACACCAGCTCTCACCTTCAGAACTGCTGCCACAGGCATTTGTGATTTATAGGTCATTTCTCTTTTACGTATCTCCCTGGGTTTTTAAAAAATTAATTATTTCATATTTGGCTATAGTGGGTCTTCGTAGCTGCACACGGACGTTCTCTGGCGGTGGTGAGCAGGGGCTGCCCGTCCTTGCGGTGCGCGGGCTCCTCGTGGATGTGGCTTCTCTCTGTGCAGAGTGCAGGCTCCGGGTGCACGGGCTTCAGCAGTGGCAGCGCTCGGACCTGGCAGTTGTGCTCAGCTGCCCTGCAGCAGGCGGAACCTTCCCAGACCAAGGATCATACCCACGTCCCCTGAATTGGCAGGTGGATTCTTATCCACTGTACCACTAAGGAAGTCCCTCTCCCTGCATTTTTAATGTTGGAATTTATGCGTGTGTTTCAGTTCAGAATTTGTTAAAGCTGTCTGCACTGATATTAAAATTTCTTTACTTTGTATTACCATTTGTGAATGAGGCTTAAAATCGTTCTAATGATAACCCTTTGCAAGTAAAGTATCATAAATCTTTATAATGTTGCGAATTAAGTTCCTGATAGTTCAGATTACCACTTAAGCTTCAAAACGCCTGTGTTGTGTTTCAGAGGCTCAACACTGCTCATTTCTCGTTAGGTGCCAACATCTTCCTGACCTCGTCTGGACTAATCAAGCTGGGGGATTTTGGATGCTCAGTAAAGCTTAAGAACAATGCGCAGACCATGCCTGGTGAAGTGAACAGCACGCTGGGGACAGCAGGTGGGTCTGGCGAGGTTGGGCTCTGCCCTGGGGCTCCCTCCAGCATGCTGGGATCCTGCCTGTCTGCCTCCTCCTGGTTGGCAGACATGGGGAGTGGTCAGGGCTTCTCGCCAGGCTGGGAGGAGCCACGCCTGAAAGTGCTCATCAGATTGGGAAGTCACATATCTCCCTTAAACTTACAGCGGGGAAGAAAGGCCTCATTTCCCTTCCCAGAAAAGCCTTGTGTTTCACACTGGGTTTATTAAAACTATTCTAGTCAAAACAGTATTATGTTTAAACGGTGATTATTTGTTTTGATCATTTAGAAACATATCATAAAACTTCACATTCTCTTTTGCAGGTTAAATTTCATACTTTTTGTCACAAATAGAATTTATCTGAATATTTGCCCATTCAGAATTGTCTTTTAGGAGATTAATTTGGCTCCTAAAATATCCATTCAAGAAATTATTTTGAAATATTTATTTTGAAGTCTTGATATTTTTTATTATGTAATTGAGAGAAAGTTTCCCCTGAACAAACCAGTTGCTTCTTCTCTGTGGAATATTAGATAATATTAATGTTTTGCTTGGCTCTTTAAATTCACGATGCTGTATTTGTAACCCGTTCCTCTCGTATCTGTGGCTTTTAAAGCGTACATGGCTCCGGAAGTCATCACTCGCGCCAAAGGAGAAGGCCACGGGCGTGCGGCTGACATCTGGAGCCTGGGGTGTGTTGTCATAGAGATGGTGACTGGCAAGGTGAGCAGAGCCCAGGCCTGGTGGAAAGCCTTGAGGGGGCCACTTGGCATTAACAGAGCAGTCATGTGGCTTCACTCCCATTATGAAGACCAGGAACACGTTTCCTGCAAAATAGAGAACATGACCTGTCAAAAGATATGGTAAGTTAACACGAGGGACAAACTAGGAACCAAGTGTTCATCGGATGCATGACTTGGAGGAGTCCTCCAAGGAAAAGAAAAAGCACAAAACTCCAATTAAAACATAGAAAAGTAAGCAGATACGAGAAGAAACAGAAGTTGAAACCCTCCTGTCCACACAAAGACTGGCATGTGAATGCCTGTATCTGTTTTATCCATAATTGAATAAATGGATAAACTGTGATAATCCACATCACGGAATGTTATGCAGTGACAAAAAGAAACTGGCCGTGAAACGACAGGGAGGAACCTGAAAACACATACTCACTGCCGAGTGAACGAACCCAGTCTGAAAACGCCACATCCTGTATGACTCTCAGCCTTCTGCCATTCCGGAAGAGGCAGAACAGGCGCGTCAGAGAAGATCGGAGGCTGCCCGGGCTTCCCAGGTGGTGCTCGTGGTAGAGAGCCTGCCTGCCGGTGCAGGAATTGCTGGTTCGATCCCCGAGTCGGGAAGATCCCCTGGAAGAGGGCATGGCAACCCACTCCAGTGTTCTTGCCTGGAGAATCCCATGGACAGAGGAGCCTGGCGGGCTACAGTCCATGGGGTCACAAAGAGTCAAACACGACTGAGCGACTTAGCAGTGGGAGATGGAAGGAAGGACAGAGCATATCGATTTTAAGGGCAGTGAAACTGTCACATGTGACGTAGTATCTGAAAATCCTCAAAATTGATCTTCTGATGTAGATACTGCTGATGAACAATTGTACAAATGTATGAAAGTCGTGTGTTTGGCAGGGGAGGTTTATAGCATTAGTTGTAAAGCAAGAAAGTTACAAACCTCAAGTATTATTACTAGGAAATTAAATTGATATACAGCTCGACTTGCAGTGGCTGAGAATAAGTGCTCAATAAATATTAGCTAGTATTATTTCTGTTAGCATTAACATAGATGCCCAAATATCAAGCCATACGTTGGAAAAAGAGCGAGTTCTCACACTGAAGAATATACATCCCAGTAGGTAAACAGTGGTACGTAAATTGGGAGGCTATGTTCTTTCCCCATGAATCTCATTTCCCTGTAACTGTAATAAAATAAGCTTGGCATTAGTAAAATTTAATGTTGATTATTCAACAAGGTAGCATATTAACCATCCCAGTAAGATAACTGTTGGGTTTTGTTTTATTGACATTTTTATATTATTTTACGTATTAGATGACGATGACATCTAGGTAATGCTGGACGATAGGACACCTCAGGCTAGGCAGACTATGCCCACCGCCTGATTTTGTAAATAAAGTTTTATTGGAATGCAGCTATACCCATTCATTTATACATTGTAGCCTAAGCCTGCTTTTATGTTATAATGGGAAAATTGAATAGTTGTGACAGAGACCGCCTGGCTTGCAAGCTTATGTAAAAGTTTGCTGGCCTTGGTACGTATCGATACTGAGATGTCTAAAAAGAGACAGGGCAGCTGCTTTTTCTTTATGGTCACGTAGTGTCGAAACCTGATTTTTTCCCTGTTTTTAGAGACCTTGGCATGAGTATGAACACAACTTTCAGATTATGTACAAAGTGGGGATGGGGCACAAGCCGCCGATCCCTGAACGATTAAGCCCCGAAGGGAAGGACTTCCTTTCTCACTGCCTGGAGAGCGAGCCCAGGATGCGGTGGACAGCCAGCCAGCTCCTCGACCATTCCTTCGTCAAGGTTTGGCAGAGTGCTGAATAAATGTTTGTGTTCTGTTCGCATCTGGCACTTTAATGAAATTTGGAGGCTTAAATCTGTACCTGAAATGGAAAGGAGCTAAAATGTCCAGTGCCAGGGAATTCTGTATGTTTTTTGTCCTTTGGGCAGATGTTCGTTGCGGTTCTCCGTGACCCATGTTGGTGCTTTGAGGGGCCCTTGGGACCGTGAAATGGGATTTTCAGGGGGACGGGGTGAGAGACAGTTTCCCGTCAGAGCGTGCAGTCTGCTTGAGTGCAGGGTTGGTAGCAGCCAGTCTCTACTGAGGGAGCAGAGACGGACTGAGTACCGAGCAAGGGCCGTGTTAGAGCCGTGGCGGTGGAACGGGTGCCAGGTTGCAGCGTCACCGAGGAGAGGACTTCCATCCCGTCAGGTGACCCCAGCTCCTGCTTCCTTCCGAGCGAGATGCCAGAGCCGTTGGGGAGGGATTAGCCAGCTCAGGGAGCGGAGGCAGGAGTCGGGGGGACAGAGTGGAAGGGAGTCCGCCTCCCGAGAGGGTGAAGCCGGGTGTCAGTGAGAGCTGACGGTGCACAGGGTGAGGCTGGCGGCCAGCGATAGCGCCCGAGGGTAGGCAGGAGCCGTGAGAAGGGGTGTCGGTTTTACTGTCAAGCACGACACGATGGTTGTGCTGTTGAGTGATAACTGTGGAGGCAGGAGGCTAGGTAGGAAGCTGGTAACACGGCCAAAAGGGTGGGAAGGGAGGTCAGGGGTGAGGGATCAGCCATGCAGTCCATCCTAAAGGAGATCAGTCCTGGGTGTTGGTCGGAAGGACTGATGTTGAAACTGAATCTCCAGTACTTTGGTCACCTGATGCAAAGAACTGACTCATTGGAAAAGACTCTGATGCTGGGAAAGATTGAGGGCGGGAGGAGAAGGGGACGACAGAGAATGAGATGGTTGGATGGCATCACTGACTCAATGGACATGGGTTTGGGTGGACTCCAGGAGTTGGTGATGGACAGGGAGGCCTGGCGTGCTGCGGTTCATGGGGTCGCAAAGAGTCGGACACGACTGAGCAACTGAACTGAACTGAGAGGTTACGGTGGCTGCGAGTGTGTGACTGACCGGGTGTGGAAGAAGGTGTGCAGGGGCAGGAGCCCAGAACGGCTCCAGCCCCTGCTGGCGTCACCAGCTATTGGGTTCCGCTCACCAGGACAGGTCAGGAGGGCCTCTGGCTGAGGGGGTGATCTGAGAGTGGTGGTTTTCTCTTTGGTAGATGGAGTTTGAGGTATGTCTGGGACACCTGCTGGGGCATGTGAATACTTTGGACTGGCACTCAGGAGAAAATTGGGGTAGGAGATAGGCTTGCAGACAGAGATACTGCTGGGACAGTATTTGGAGAAGAAATGGAAAGAGAGCGGAACCCTGGAGAAAACATTGACAGGTCCTGATTAGGGGAGATGAGGCTGGGGGGATGGTGATGTTATTCCTGGGGGAGTGAAATCAAGGAGCCAGTAGCTGTTTGCTGCATAGATACTAGGGATTTGTAACTAAATAAAAATGTGTTTATTGTTTATAAGGTGTATAAACAATTTTTGGTGACTTGTACAGATATATCCTGACAGATGCTGTCAATAGTCAGTCCGTAAAGCCGGAGCTTGGCAGTGACACCCCACTGCCCCGATCACGCCTCTGCCCTGGGCCAGGCTCACTGCGGTAGCATCAGGGGGCACCCGTGAGGACTCACCCGTAAACCTGGCGCGTGGCACGCGTGAGTGGCACTCAGCACTGTCCTGCCTTCCTCACAGGTCTGCACGGATGAAGAGTGAAGCTGACGGGCCTGGGGCCTGGCAGAGTGCCTGTACTCGGAGAGTCCCCTCGATCACTACTGTATGCAACGTTTCCACGAAGACTGCGCCGAGAAGCGGCATCGCCCTCGCTGACCCTCCGAGACGGCCGGCTGCCCGGTGACGAGCGTCCGCCTCCTGCTGCTCCCGTCTGCGCCCCATGGCCCGGGCCCCCCTGAGAGCTGGCGTCCGCGAGGTGGAGAAGCTGCGTGCCAAGTGCCATTACTACTGTACATGGACCCCCGCCTCCGTGCCCGCCGTATCCCGGCCGACAGAGAACCGTGGCATCAGGGTAACACCGTCGACCTCTCTAGGTCCAGAAGCAGTTGTAGTGTTATCAGGCGCCCTGGGCCTTGCTGTTAATCTCCTGTTTTGTCGAGTGCACTGACTGTGAAACCTTACCTTTTTTGTTGTTGTTGGCAAGCCACAGATTTGTTCTGCAAAAGGCCGATTAATGAAATTTTAAGAAAAAAGGTTCTTTTTTCAATAAATGGTTTATTTTAGGAAAGCTGTTATATTGTCTCTCAATGGTCATCAGCTTCAGAGCCGACACGTTATCCATACAGGCGTCTGCCCTTGTCACTGCGTGTCCCTCAAGAGAAGGCACTGTCAGGCCTTCAGGGTCCAGGGTCGCCTCGCCACAGAGCGGGAGAGAGACGAAGCAAAGCTGAGGACATCGGAGGCCCTTTCAAGGCTTTGGATGTTCCCTGCAAGTTCAGAGTAGATAAAAGTTCAAGCCTTATTGTCACATGTTGAGGGCTCAGTTTTATTTTTAAATCAAGATGTGTAGGTGCCGGGTCACTGTACATACTGCTGAATAATATCTTGAAAGCGTCTTTTTTCAGAATGTAAATATTTCAGCAGTTAGTTTTCTAAAATAGCCCAAATTATCTGTTGTTGATGGTATTCTTTTATTTCTTTTTGCTATTAAATGGTTTTAAAAGATTGACCTTAAAGCTTCCTGAAATCTTTCTAGAGGGCATCTGACACAGTCCTGACACGTGGCAGCTGACTCTGGGCAAGGGCTGGCTCAAGCGTGTTCTGTCTATGTTCGCCTTCCCTCCAGGGCGCTGATCCCCTCAGCACAGAAATTAATGTCCTTGAGTTGGCATAACAGAATGATTTGTAATTTCATTGTTTTAAAATAGCTATCGGAGGGATGATTTATGTAACATTTAAAGTGTACAGTTCAGTGGTTTTTAACATAGGTACGTAGTTGTACAGCCGTCATTATAATCCATCTTAGAATAATTCCGTTTCCCCGAAAGAAAGCTCATGTCCATTTGCAGTCAGCCCTCCCCCAGCCGTAGGCAGCCACCGAGCCACCTACCGATTCTGTAGATGAGCCTGTTCTAGACGTGTGGTGTAAGTGGGATTTCAGACTGCGCTCCTCTGTGTCGGCCTCTGTCACTTAGCCCGATTCCAAGGTTTGTGCGGTCGTAACATTGTGTTAATTGCACCGTCCCTTTTTATTGCTGAGTATTGATCCACTGTATGGATATACCACGTGATTGATTGATTGATTCATTGACTGCTTTCACTTTTTGGCTGCAGTGAATGATGCTGCTGCGAACAGTTGCGTACAGGTCTCTGCGTGGATCTGTATTTTCATTTCTCTTGAGAGTGGAACCGCTGGCTTATAGGGTAAATGCATGTTCAGTTTCTTAACAAACTGTCAGACTGACAAAGTGGCTGCTGCATTGGCTTAACTTCCCAACCAGCAACACAGAAGGTTCTAGCTTTTCCCAGCCCTTGCCAACTCTCGATACTGTCTTTTTACATAGTAGCCGTCCCAGAATATGTCAGGCGGTGTCCATTATGGTTCTGATCTGCGTTTTTCTGACCATGGTGAGCGTTTCTGGTGTGTGTTGGGTGCTTATCTGTCTTTAGTGAGGTGTCTGTGTGAATTTTTGCCCAATTTTGTATCGGGTCACTTGTCTTCTTACTAAATTGTGAGAGAGTTTTATACATTCTGGATACAAATGCTTTCCCAGATACTTGATTTGCAAATGTTTTACCCCACAGTCTGTGGCTTATCTCTTCACACTTTAACGGTTTCTTTTGAAGTACAGAAGTCTTGAATTTTGAAGTCTGGTGTGCAGGCTGCTTCTTCATTGCAGGTGCTCTTGATATCATGACGACTCAAGGTCAGGAAGTATTTATACCTATATTTTCTTCTAAGACTTGTATAGTTTTAGCTCTCATGTTTAGCTCTATCGTCTATTTTTAATGTTTACATATCGTATCAGATAAAGGTCTAAGTTCACCGTTCTGCATGTCAATATTTATTAGACCTTGCATTCATTTATTAAAAAGACTCTCTTTTCTCTGTTGAATTGTTTTGGCATCCTTGTTGAAATCACTTGAACACAAATCTAGGGGTTTATCCCTGGACTCTCGGTTCTGTTCCATTGATCTGCACGGCTGTCTTATGTAGAACCCCACTGTCTGGATTAGTGTAGCTTTGTAAAGGAAGTTTTGAAGTTGGAAAGTGTGAGCTCTTCAACTTCGTTCTGCTTCCTCAAGATTGTTTTGGTTATTCTGGGTTGTTTGTGTTTCTCTAAGAATTTTAGGATCAGCTTGTTAAATTGTGGCCCCCACTGCCCCCCGCCCCAGCCCCCAGCCAGAAAACAGATCTGCTCTGGTGAGAATCATGTTTTTGTCATGATTTTCACCTTAGCTGGCAACAGTCATTCTTTTAATTTATGGTGTCCTTGTGGGCTTTTCATAAATGCCGTGTATGAGGTTGAAGATGTTTCCTTGTTTTCCTGGTTTATTGAGTTTCTATCACGACTAGATGTTTGACTTTGCCTGATGTTCCTTCTGCACCTACTGAGATGATCAGTTGGTTTTTGTGATGGAAACGTCTATGCTGTTTGGACTACTTTGCCGTCCCTGTAGCCCAACAGCCTCCTAAGTACCCAGCCTCATCCTGACTTACTGTTAAAGGGCCGCCAGTCCCCTGTTCTGGGGTGGCCCCTGTCACTCGCTCCAGCGACCTGCTGTCTCCTCACTCCACTTGCTCTCTTCTTGAGTCAACTATTATAAATTTTAGAAGCACAGTTCTTTTCCTACATTAGGTGAGTTTTTTTTTTCTTGGTCCATTCAAATCATTCCTGTTTGAGTGACTTCCTCACACGTGTACAGCCCTAGTGGTTTCTGACCCACCTTCTGAACGGATTGTTTTTCAGCATCCCAAACTTTGTATTCATGCCACTTACTTCATTAAAACTCAAGGGAACATGGATGCTAGAAATTTCAGAACTCTCTAGTCACTCCAACATGTGAAACGAGACTGTATACAAAAAAATAAAGGTAAAAATTGTACGAGTCTTGCTTGGTGAAAAGCTTTACCAGCAGTCCTAGGAAATATTTTCTAAATACTGAAAAGGTCTGAAGTAAATGCTATTATTTTTTAATTAATCCATAACCCTAATATTAAAATAGGACAAGGCTACAGGGACTGGGGAATGCCTCATTTGTAGCTACTTACCCTTTACTGGAGAAACCCTTTGCTTTTTTCCCCCACTGAGAACTGAAATTCACAGTGGGGACCAATTTCACTTTGGCCTCACTGTGCTCCAGAAAGGTTTCTATTTTTACTTTAGAAAAAGGGCATCAAAAGAAGACAGTTGAAATTCAGTTATCAAAGCCTCTAAATCAGTGTCCCTTCGTGGCTGGCTGCTCGCTGTGGCACTGCAGCGGGTGGGGGGTGGATAGGGAGGAGGCGGGAGCCGGCCTGCCCCCTGCAAAGGGGACAGCATGCCAGCTGTTGAGGTGAAGCTGGGTATTCTGCTGTTTCTGCCCAGAAGAACGGTCATCTCCAACAGCCAAGCGTCATAAACAGATGCCAGGTGGTGGCAGGTGCTGTGAGTGGGTTTCAGCTGTCCCAGGTCAAGAGATCCAGGACTGTGCACCGAGCCTGCTCTCGGGGGTGCCCGCTGCCCCAGACGCGTGGGTGGCAGGCGGGACAGGAAGCCCGGGGGCGTCTGCTGCACTCGGTCTCCGTGTCACGTGCCCGGAAGCTCTGGGACGCTGACGCCAAGGATGCAGGCAGCTGAGACGCAGCCTCGGAGCTTGGGACGCCTGCTCGTGCATCGTTGCCGGGTCCCTGCTGCAGCTCAGGTGATTGGCTGAGAGCCGAGCCCCCCGGCTTTCTGTGCAGGGTGAGGGTCGTCTCGGAGGGCAGAGGGACCGGTCCCGGGAGGCTTGCCCACCTGTGTGTGTGGAGAAAGACCAGCTGTGTGTAACCTGCGGCTCCTGGAGGCAGGGCCGGCGAGTCAGGGAACATGTGTGTCCCAGCTGCTTAATCTGGTGCTCTGTAAACAGCAGGAGGGGCTGCACGGTTAAGGCATCGGGAGCACAGCTGCTGAAGGAGGTGACGCTGACGCGGAACAGGTCAGCCTGAGTGATCGGCATGCAGTCAGTGGGACAGTCACGCCAGTGGCCGCCCTCCCGAGCATCCCCGGAGCAGGAGGGGAGGTCAGCAGCTGCAGGTGGAACCCCGTCCCCCTTGGGCCTCCCGTGTGGCCCCAGAGGATGCGCTCCTCCTGCTCGGACCCGGCAGCATGTCAGACAAACGCTGGACGGAACGTCCTCTTGTGAGTGGGGAACGGGTCCCTCCAGTCTGCCTTCCCACGTCCGTCCACAGTTACAAGTGAGTTCTTACAGCCTCTGAAAAGCCTCATCTGTTTGGCTTGGGGACCAGCCAGGACGCTGCTCTGCTTCTCCAGGAGGAAAACCAGAAACCGCCGGGGCCCTGTCTGTGTCTGTCACAGCTGTTTCTACATTGCGGCTGGACAGTTGCTCGATTGTACATCTCCATCGCTGTCTTTCAGATCCATTTAGTGTCTGTTAGAAAAGCACATCTAAAAATCTTTAAACATCCTTAGCCGCTTTTATCGGCTCTCTTTAGAGGACCTGTGATCCTACGAAAGAGGCAAACCACATGTGTTTCCTCGACGAATGGTAAAGAGGTAGTCGGCCAGCTCAGAACGTGCATCCACTCTTTCTCCACGTCAGTCAGAATGGTCCACGTCCCTTAAACTCATCTCACAAGCTTGGTGTTGTTTTAATCAGGTCCCTTTGTGGGCTTGGTTTCCTGGAAGAAGTACATTCAGTGCCCCCTGCCTCAAAGCTGCAGGCCTAGGATGTGGCTCCTAACACCCGGGAGGACCCTGCACCAACCTCCAATGTGAAGCGAACTTGGCATTTTCTCTTCCATGTTGGGTCTCAGAGCAGGCTCTGAGCAAGGCTGACCTCAGCCACCACGGAGACGTCAGACTGGACGTGACCTTGCACTCCGTCGTCCACTGCTCCGGGGACAGAGGGGAGGCTTCACACCCACAGGTTTTTCATTCTTAGAAAAGTGACACTCTGGGAACCAGCACCGCTCCCTGCTGAAGAGGCCATGGCACCTGGGAGACCCTGAACGCAGGTTAAGGGACTGGGGAAGGGGTGATGCGTCTCTCCGTGGCTGTCTCTGCCATCATGGGACCGGAGAGGAGGAATAGCTAGGTCCCCGTCCCGCCAGACAGAATGTCCCCTCACGGAAGAGTGAGCCTCTGAAGCCCGGTTCAGGGTCCCTGCCAGCTCCCCACACTCTGGCCCTAAGGCAGTGTCAGAAGGAGCGCCCGTCAGCCCTGCCCTGGGAGAACGTTCTGCCGCCCTCCCCTAACCCGGACCCTGAGGTCTGCACTGTCCGCAGCCTTGTTCATTTGCTCATTGTTTTGTGTTTGGTCCCAGAGACAAGTTCAGAAGAACGTTAAGTGCCTGTGGGTCCCTTTCACGTTCCAGGGAGGTGTGGGTGAATACTGTTAGGACTCAGATTAGTGCTACCGAATGGGAAGATGACAGTGAGGAAAACAATATTTTTGGACACCCCAAGGTAGTTTCTGAGCGTTTTGTTGAGACACAGCAGCATGGAGGCAACTTTCTAATCATTATAGTGCTGTGGGTTCTTAAAGTGTGTTCATATGTACAGCCTCATTTCCCCCTTGAGGCAACCCAAGAGGTGAGCGTTATCACCCCCATTTGCCAGTTGGGAAAACAGGGTCTTGGGGCAAATGAGCTGCAGGGTTTGAGCTGTGCAGCCTGGAGGGTGGCTGGTGCTCCTGACAGCTCTCCTCTCTCCCAGGGTGCTGGGAGGGCCTGGGGCAGGACCGCCCCATCCAGGTGGGGGGTGACAGGTGGATACCAGAGCATCTCTGCTCCTGGGGGAGGCTGCACTTGTGACCCCCACACGTGGCCTGACGCAGGGTGGGAAAGGCACAGGGGTATCCTGCCCTGCCCTTGGGGACGCCAGGAAGAGTCAACCCTGGTGGGGGCCTCCCGGACCCTCCCTTCCCACGACCACACCAGAGTGTCCCCTTTTCACCTCTGCGGTCTTGTCCCAATGGTGCCCTGCCCTCCCTTAAGCATAAAGTGCCTCTTAAACCCTCTCGCAACGTCACTTGTGCCCGGTGAGCACTCTGTGACTTAGGAGCAAACCTAGGACATGATTCAGAACAGAATAAGCCTTTACATAGTGTCTGGCCACCGTCTACACGGGACAGCTCATCCCGTTACAGAGCTTCTGCAGGACAGCAGTGAGGACCGGGCTGCATGGAGCGGCCCTCCCTCCGCTCCGTGCACGGACCCGGCAGACCCGGCAGACCCGGCGCCGGGGGCGGCGTCTCAGCCTGAGGTCATGTAGCATCGGGTTTGCCCTCGTCCTCCTCCGGAAATATCACTGCTTTTCTCCGCTCTTCTTTTGCACCTGGCGTCTGGCGGCTGGCAGCAGTTTGCCGGAGCCCTGTACGTGGACTGTTACTCCAAACGCGGCCTTAGGTGCCACGGCGCGGAGCTCCTCCAAGTCAGGGGAGTCTGCGCTTCCAGAAGGAAGGCGGAAGCGAGGCGCGGGGCGGGGACCAGGTACCCACGTCCGCTCAGTCCGAGCCTGCGCAGAGGGGCACCTGGGCTCCTGTGTATGGCCCTCTAGTAAAAATGAGCCTGCACTGGTTTAGGGGACCCAATTTCTGCTTGCTACGAGGATAAACAGAGGATGCCAAGCCATCTCTCACATCCCTGCAGGACTGCCAGCCATCATCTCAGTGTTCAAGACGGGTCTGCTCCTCGATGAGAGTCTTCAGGGAGTGGGCGCATCGTCATGACTAAGGCCAGACAGACCACCGCAAGGTGGCCCGGGGAACCAGGGCTGCCTCCGGGGCGTCCCTGGGTCCCGCACGCGTGCCCGGCTAGCCTCCTGGCACCCGCCGTCTCCACACACAGTCTCACAGGCTCCCGCCACCGGGAACCCACCTCCTCCAGCCACCTGGCCTGCCCTCCGCACCCCCAGCCTTGAGCTCCCTGCTCGGGAGCGCTCTGTGGTCCGGCACTCCGAAGTTTAGGAAGGGGGTCTGAAGGGAAGAAAGGCGGCGCTGTGTGCACATACCAGAGAGAAGCCAAACAGTGTAATTTTTGTTTTGTTTTTTTTTTTGAGGCATAATTTAGTCGTCTTACCAAAGTGTCTTTCACTCTGTAGCGAGCCAGGGTTAACAGAAAACTCAGCACCAAAGGATGGCAGGGAACCCCCCCACCCTCCGAGGTCCCCATTTCTGCCCTCCCCCCGCACCTCAGATACCCTCGCAATGATCCCACTCAGCACACCTCATTCTCACATATGTTCTTAACACACACGTACACGCACTCACACAGACTCACACACGGAAAGAGCGAGACCCGAAGCCCACTAAAGCGTGCTGGGGGAAAGATTTGAGTACATCCTCCTCCCCCCTGACGCTGAGACCGCAGTCCCTGCCTTCCCGGCAGGGGCTCCCCCAGCTTCGTCACTGGGTCCCGCCCAGGGTGACGGCGGCGTCCACCAGTCCCCCCCAAGGTCCCCTTCGGGTGGTGACACGTCCCGGGTCAGTCGCTGTGTTTCTGCTTGCTGTCCATGTTGCCGTAGGCAGAGCCCTTGTCAATTTCCGTGACGCCGATCATCCATCGGACCCCCATGGAAGCTGCGGAAACAGGAAGGGCAAGTCAGAGGCCTGTGGGGACTCCGGTGGGCCCTGCCTGACGGAATAAAGGGGGGAGCTCTGAATCTCAGGCATCAGCTGAGAGCTGGGTGATCTGGGGTGCTTTTCACCATCCCTGCCTCACAGTTACCCTTGAGCATGGGGCCGGGGTTCTAACTGGACTGAGAGACGTTAGAACAGAGCCAGGCTGTTGTGTGTGGTGAGTTTTGATCCTTGGACAGTGGAGGTGAGCAGGCTGTGGAGAGCTGCATCTTCCGGTGCCCATCCCCAGGACAAACGGTTCTTCGGTGGATGCAATGCAGCAACTTAAGTCACCCCTAAGCAAAGCGCAGGGAAGCGCATTCTTGGACAATGCAGGGGCTCAAACAGCTATTTCAACACCGCTTCTGGTGCGAGTTTCAGAGCAGCGGGCAAGCCGCGTCCCTGCCTGCCTTTTCTCCGACAGCAGGATTTGGGCCCAAAGAGATAAGAAGTGTAGGATGCACGCAAGAGCCCGGTTTAACCACCAAGAGGCTAGAAAACAGGATACGGAGGCAGGAGCTGCGGTTTACGCGCTCCCTCCAGAGAGGACAGACGTGGTGAGCTCCTTGGGTGCGGGGACCACGTCTACCTCAATCCCCTTAATGAGCCCGGCACCCATCACAGCCTGACCGCACAGCCCGTTGCAGTATGCGTGAAAAAGTGAATAGAGGGGGAGTGGCTGAAACCTCCCAAGTCGTGATGCATGGGTTTCCAGGGCCTCAGCATCCTGTGAACTTTCAGACCAGAGACCCGACGGGGACAGGGGTCCACCCGGCCCATGAGGCTCACGGAGCCTGTGGGTCCATTATAATGGGCTGCCTTCAGCCTGGGGCCAGCTCTGAACATCAGCCCCCCGCCCCAGTATTAGAACTTTGTGCTGCAGAGTTGATGGCGTTGTGGAGCGAACCTGACTCCAGCGGTGAAAAGGCTTTGTGAGAGGACCAAGACGCAGTGATTCAGGGAAGGGGGAGGAAAGGCACGGGCTCAGAGGTGATGAGGTCCTGGGGAGAGTAGTCAGTTCCTCCAAAGCTGGAGGCGCTCTGTGTCTCCAGCCGTCACCTGCGGGGAGCCCCAGCCTCCTCCAGAGGGCGCTGCCTTCCTGCTACTGCTGCGCAAGGCGGGATCCATACCCTCCGGCGGGGCCTGGAGACCACAGCGCCCCCTGGGCATATGGCCAGCCAGGCCAGACCCGGCCTGTGTAGCGGGAACTGGCCGCCCCCGGCATAAAAAAGCAGCAATATCCAGGGAAGCATGGGCCGTGGAGAAACGGCGGTCCTTTGAAACGACGCCCGGGTCCAAGCCCGTAGCAATGAGCCACAGGGCTGAGCTGACCACCATCTCCACGCGGTAGCCAGCCAAGGAGAAGCACCCAGGCTGACCTCCCCCAAAAAGGTCCAGACCTGCTCTGAATGGCAAAGAGCCTCTGTCGCTTCCTGCTGGGACCCAGGAAATGGTTTTCTTGCAGGTGAGGAGGAAGCGATTGTGACAAGAGCCCTCTGCAGAGGCCGGGAGCTCATCCCTGGAGGGGCTGGCTCCCTGTGTGCACAGGGCCCCCTGCACACACTGGGAGGGGGCGAGGCGGTCCCCCAGCCCCGGGATTCAGGACTCCGATCGGGGTGCTCCCCTCTTCCAGGGCCTCGTCCTCCCCCGCGCCCAGAGGCTCCCACCCGGCCCTGGCCCCAGCCCCCAGCAGCCCGGACTCACCCACGAAGAAGACGAGAACAAAGCTGGCGAGCGTCAGGGAGGAGCCGCTGCTGACCATGTTGACAACGAAGCGAAAGAAGGGGTAGAGGAGCATCGAGGCCCAGAAGAGCCAGTTGACAAGCGTCCAGGGCCGCCGCGGGGGCACCATGGGCGTCTCGGGGAAGGTGCCCGTGCGGGAGTACTCCTCCTGGAAGGCGTCCTGCGGGCACAGGGCCGCTGACCACCTGCCACCCGGCCACCCCAACCCAGGCCCACTGGGTCCCACCCTCCCCAGCCCAGGCAAGGGCACGGGAGTCTCCCCAGCTCGACCCAAATACCCTAACAGCATCCCGGGGCCGACAGGGCACTCGCCTAGCAAAGTGCATCAGTGGTCCAGATGGCCAGCTCACCCATCATGGCCCAGTTCCCCCGGCAGTCGAGTTTTCTGGAGAAACGAGCTTCTGTGCACCTGAACCCTCTACCTTAAGTGCTGAATTTTGATGCTAAACCAAAATTAAATGCTAAACTTTTATCCACTTGAGAAAGAGATGTCTAGTCGACCATACTTATCTTCTTCCCCAACCAAGATGTACTGGACGATGCCATGTTCCGACCTCCCAAAGTCGTGATTAGAATGAATCCTCAGATGGGCCGCTTTGGAAGGAGAACCTCTGGCCCTTCTTGGGCAGTTCAGGGGCTCTGCATGGCAGCTCCCGCCCACCCACCCCCAAACTCCTGCCCCTCCTCAACTTCCCTCCTGGGTCTCCTGGAGGTTGGGGGGAAGTCAGGAGGGTCTCAAGAAAAGCACATGATCAAGCAATTGTAAACAGACTGGACCGTGTGTGGAGTGTTCCACCCTCCAGAGGTAAAGAAGGGCTTCCCCGGTGGCACAGCGGATAGGGGCCTCCCTGCCAACGCAGGGGACATGGATTTGACCCCCGGCCTGGGAAGATGCCACAGGCCACGGAGCAACCAAGCCCGTGTGCAGCTACTCCTGAAGCCTGTGCTCCCTAAGGCCGCTGCCTCACAGGAGAAGCCACCACGGTGAGAAGCCCACGCATCACAACGAAGAGCAGCTTTCCGGCTTGCGGCAGCAAGAGAGGCGTGTGCAGCAGCGCAGCAACAAACCGAAAACAAAAGGAGGTGAGGGAGCCACAGGCAGCCGCTGGGCGGAGGACTTCCTCGGAAGTGACAGTGACATGCGGATGCCCTGCAGGATGGTGCCTAACTTGCCAGGGCCTCCGGTTCCACTTCCTGCCAGAACTTGGGTGATTTTTCTCATCCCAGCGAAGCCTGGTAACAAGGGTGCGGTGGACTGGAAGTCTGCGCCTGCCTCCCTGACTTCCTGCGCTGAAGTCTTAACCCCAAAGATGAAGGTATGAGAAGGAGGGGCCTTGCAGGGTGTTACAGGTCATGAGACTGGAGTCCCCATGAATGCGATTAGTGCCCTTATGAAAGAGACCCCCAGAGAGCCGTCTCGCCCCTCGACCGGAAGGACATAGCAACGTGGGCTGGGACCAGAATCCGCTCACACTGGCACCCTCATCCTGAACTCCTCAACATCCAACCTCCAGAACTGTGGGGAAGACGTTTCCACTGTTTATAAGCCACCCAGCCTGTGGCACTTTGTTTTAGAAGCCTGACTGGACTAAGACAGGAGATGATACTTCTGTGCCTTAAAAAAAAAAAAGCAAAAGCTTTATTGGGGTGTATTTACAGATCATAAAATTCACCCTTTTAAAAAATGGGCGAGTTTTCTTTTCTTGAACTTTTTCCTTCAATAGCCTTGATAGTGCTTTTCTATTGTAATAATGTTGGGCTTCCCTGGTGGCACTAATGGTAAAGAACTCACCTGTCCATGCAGGGGATTTAAGAGTGTTGGGTAAGATCCCTGGGTCAGGAAGATCCCCTGGAGAAGGGCATGGCAACCCACTCTTGCTTGGAGAATCTCATGGACACATGAGCCTGGCAAGCCACAGTCCCTTGGGTGGCCAAGAGTCGGACACGACTGAGCAACTTAGCATGCACCGTAACGTTACAGTGGGGAACTGGGGATGCTTTTTCTTTCTCATTTCCGGTAAGACATCTGCTAAGCCAAGATTTTTTTCCTGTGTACCTCTAACAGGAGGAGAAGGCACTCCCTTTTCTAGGAGTCAGCAGGATTCAGAATTCATATTCAGAGTTTTTTCCTCTGGTTCGATTAGAAAACCAAACCTCACCCAAGACCCCCACTGTTCCCCAGTGTCCCTGTGACTCCCGCCAGCCTCCCAGGCTGTGTCCCTGTGACCGTGTCCTGTAGGATGTGGATGCCTGGCTTGGGGCCAGACGTCAGCTCCGCTGCCCTCTCTGGGCTGCGTTATTTCTTTGCTAAAAGTCCACCCAGCAGGGAGGAGACCGTTAACGGTGCCTCCATTTTTGGTCTCCGCGTCTTATCCTGTGGCACGTTATACACCAGAAGTGGGAACTGATTCCTAGAAAGAAACGTCAACCCCAAAGTCTGTAGGAGCAGCAGAGCCTGCTGGCGGAGGACAAGTGCCCCGAGGCTACACTGAGAGCAGCTGCCACCAACGCCCCGGCCAGGAGGGCATGGAGGCTGGGCGCCCACGTACGGCTGGACGAAGCGGGCCTTGCCAGCGTTCAGTCGGCAAAAGAAATTTTCTCTTATGACCTTGGGGTAGAAAGGGAAGAAAAGGAGAGGAAAAAGAGTGGGACACAGAGAGCCGGGGGTAGGCAGGGGGAGGCTTCTGGGAACAGCTCCCCCAGGCGCCAGCCAGGGCTCAGGCCGGGGAAAGTGGCGTTTGCAGAGGATGGTGCTGTGGGGCCAGGCCTGCCACCCTTCCAAGGAGTGATGCCCTCTGTGAAAGTGGAAGACCCAGCGGCAGCTTGAAAACCACGTAGTTCCAATGCCCAAAAGCTGGTGCTCCAAATACAGCCCCTCCCGCCAGCTCCCTGCCCTGTGCCCCCAGCTCTGCACCGACTCAGACCACCCTTGGCCTCGGGGACCCAGGGAACACCCACAGAGCCCCTCACAACGCTGCTTCCTTCACCAGTGCCTTAATTGGCACCCCACGACTGTTAGTCGCTAGGCGCTCAGTCATGTCCGACCCTTTGCATCCCCAGAGACTCTAGCCCACCGGGCTCCTCTGTCCATGGGGTCTCCCAGGCAAGAATACTGGAGTGGGTTCCCTTCTTTAGGGGATCTTCCTGACCCAGGGATCGAACCCATGGCTCCTGCGTTGCAGGCAAATTCTTTACCACTGAGCCACCTGGGAAATACCATAATGGCAAATTGCTAATCCTTTCCACAAATGTCAAACTTCCCAGAGAAGCACTTTCAATTAGAGATGAAAAGTTACAAACCACACAATTGAGAAACCATGAAGGCTCGGGGAGCGAAGGGTCTAGGGTCATGGGTAAATGGCGGAGTTCACTTGGGAGCCAGCCGTGGGTCGCCAAGGAGAGTACACGAGGGTGGTTAATGCTTCTCAAAGCTGGTACCACCCCCAACCCCCCAGCCGGGGTGGGGTGTCCCAAATGCTGACATGTAAGGCATGTTGTACGTTTTCTAACTGTGAGATTTGTCCCACTTAAAGGATGGCCCTGTTTTCAGAGCTGAGACCCTTCCTGTTTTAGAGAGTGTTGAAATGGCAGAAGCAGCTTCCTTTTTATTGACGTCCCTGCTGGAACAAAGTGTTGGCCGAGAGTCCGTGGCTGCCCACCCCCTTCATTTTTTGTTAAGTCTGAGAGCTGCACCCCTAAAACCCCAAGCCTGGAGTCAACAGAATCGTCTTTCGACACCGTCCGCTGGAAACGTGATGGTAAAAAGAAGCCCCCCACCCCTTGGCCCCACGTGGTGGGCCACCGGGATTTAAGCATGTCAAGCCCCAGACCCACGCAGGCTCCTGAGAAAACGGGGCTGACGCGGAAACCACAGAAGTTCGATCACGTTTCCTCCTGGAGGCACCACTGACCACCTCTCACTGGTCAGTGGTCAGCCCTCAAGGGAAAAGGGCAGCCTCAAAGGTCTGCTCAGCGCCCCGCAGATGGGCTGTGCTCCCAGCCCTTTGTGGGAGCAGGCCCCGGCCCCTCAGCCTCCAGCTCTGATGAATGAGCTGGAAGATGCCTGCTGTTCCCTTCTATCTGGACCTTAGTTTCCTCATCACAAGCTCGAGAGCTCTGACCTAGATGCTCCTTTCGAGAACTTCCAAACTGAGCACCGTCCCTTCATGCTGAAACAGTTTAGAGGGAAATCCAAGACCATGAGAAGAAAAGGGGGCCTCCAAGGAAAGCCCAGTGGACTTGCTTTGCACAAAGACAGGCTCGCGCCTGAATGTCTGTTGCCGGTGGAGAAACACCTGCTTTGCTTTGATGGGGTTTGGGGGCCATGTTTGTAGGTTTGTGTGTGTGGCTCTTTATGAAAGGATTCAGCTCTGAGGCCTTTTCTTAGCACATTTTTCAGGTTTTTTCTACTGCTAAATGACACCACCCTTATGGCAGAAAGTGAAGAACAACTTAAGAGCCTCTTGATGAAAGTGAAAGAGGAGAGTGAAAAAGTTGGCTTAAAGCTCAACATTCAGAAAACTAAGATCATGGCATCCAGTCCCATCACTTCACGGCAAATAGATGGGGAAACAGTGGCTGACTTTATTTTGGAGGGCTCCAAAATCACTGCAGATGGTGATTGCAGCCATGAAATTAACAGACGCTTACTCCTTGGAAGGACAGTTATGACCAACCTAGAAGGAATATTCAAAAGCAGAGATATTACTTTGCCAACGAAGGTCCATCTAGTCAAAGCTATGGTTTTTCCAGTGGTCATGTATGGATATGAGAGTTGGACTATAAAGAAAGCTGAGCGTCGAAGAATTGATGCTTTTGAACTGTGGTGTTGGAGAACTCTTGAGAGTCCCTTGGACTGCAAGGAGATCCAACCAGTCCATCCTAAAGGAGATCAGTCCTGAATATTCATTGGAAGGACTGATGCTGACGCTGAAACTCCAATACTTTGGCCACCTGATGCAAAGAGCTGACTCATTGGAAAAGACCCTGATGCTGGGAAAGATTGAGGGCAGGAGGAGAAGGGGATGACAGAGGATGAGATGGTTGGATGGCATCACTGACTCAATGGACATGAGTCTGAGTGAACTCCGGGAGTTGGTGACGGACGGGAGGCCTGGCATGCTGTGGTTCATGGGGTCGCAAAGAGTCGGACACAACTGAGCGACTAAACTGAACTGAACTGAACTGAACTGACTAAAGCAGAAAACTGCACCAGGAAAATGCTGCCTCATGCAGGAGACCCGAGGGACGGAGCTTCTGCTGTCCTGTCTTTCTCAGTCTGAGCGCAGGCCTGGCGCCAGCACATCGGGAATGCAGCATCTCGCTGCTGACAAGCATCAGGCAGTGCGTTTCCACCCTCGGGCCCTCAGCCCATCGACATCGACAGCAGTGTCCCAGAAACACACATTTCTGGTTCCCCCTCAAACCCCCTAAGACCCCGAGGCTGAGGCCCAGGAGCCTGCAATTCTGTGCTCTGGGGGCAGGCCAACCAGTCTCTCCTGAGCATTCTTGAGAGGAGAACAGACAGGTCTGCTGTAAATGCCCCCGAAGGGAGGCTAAAGGCAGCTCAGAGAGAGGGCTCTACAGTCATTGCTGGAAAAGCTCGTCCTTAGGAACACAGACGCGACTTCCTGCCATGAGAATATAGCGCCAGGATCTGGATTCCAAAAACCAAGCACATTTCTAAGAGCATCTCTTTCATCTGATGGTGGAGATTTGGGAGTCTTTTAGACAGAAATCCTAACACAGTCTCAAAGGTAGGATTAAAATTCTTGTTCAGTGAAGTGCAGGTCCCCTTAAAGTTCTGTGTGACCATCTTCTCTTAAGCCGTGGGGTGGAAAAAACGGGAACGTTAGCCAGCCCGTATTCATGGACTTCGGTGAAAGGAAATCAGAGGCCTATAGAATGTATCTGATTCTAGATAATGAACTGGTTTGGGTTCCAAATGGATTACAGATTCAAAAAGATGTTTTCCTGTGCCTGAAAGTGCTTGCCTCACCAGGTGGAGGCTAACCTTCTCCTGCATAAGAGCGAGCAGTCAGTGCAGTAATGATTAAGCTTCCCTCTGCCCTGTGCGTGTCTGTGGTGGGGGGAACCACTGAAAGATAAGGCCTTGCTAAGAGGACAGAAAGAGCATGGGGGGGATCGGAGATGCTGTGGGGGGGCGGGGGGACAGGTGTCCGGGGGCTAGGCAGGGGTGCTGGGGTGGGCATGGCACAGATCAAACCTGGCCCGGCTGAACCTTGTGGGCCTTCGTCCTGCTTATGCTGGTGATGTTTTGGGACCAGACATGCTACCTAACTGCGGACTCAGCCATCGCTGCCGTAGAGAACCCCCGTACCCTCAAGAATATTCTGCCTTGGGACCAGTGGCGGGAAAATGGACAAGGGTTCCTGGGACCCTTTTTTTTTTGTCCACTACACCCATAACATAGTTCCATTCTTCCTGTGAAGCCCCCTTTAAAAGTATTTTGCAAGTTCTTTTCCCTGTTGCCTGAGCTTCCCTGGTAGCTCAGATGGTAAAATTGCATACTTGCAACGCTGGAGACCCGGGTTCGATCCCTGGGTTGGGAAGATCCCCTGGAGAAGGAAATGGCCACCCACTCCAGTAGTCTTGCCTGGAGAATCCCACGGATGGAGGAACCTCATAGTCTACAGTCCATGGGGTCCCAAAGAGTCCGACACGACTGAGCAGCTTCACTTTCGCTTTTTCGCTTTCCCTTGTTGCCAAGTAGAGCGTTATAGCCCCTATTGACTATTATTATCTGGGGTGGTTGTTTTCCGGGGCATGAGGTCTCCCCCATGAGAAAGGTTCAGCCGCCTCTATAAACTCCCAAAGGCGCCAGCACCCACAGCTGCCGCTTGGAAGGGAGCTTTGGACGGCGCGGAGCCGGCCCCCAGCACTGACCTTCTCTTGGTAGAGTCTGTGCAGCCAGGCCGCACACTTGTCCTCCTCCTCTGGGACTTCTTCTAGAGGAATCCGCCTGCAAGGCAGAGAGTGGCTAGCAAGGGGGAGGCCCACGCCAAGTGCCCCGAACACCGGTTCAAACTAACAATATTCAAACTAACATAACTAAAGGTGTTAGTTCAAACTAACACCTTTCAGCTTCTATTTCGGCAGCCTGGATAGCGTGGAAGTGAGGGGGTAATGCAATTGATCAAAGGAGGGGAAACCCAAACCCTCCTCGGACTGGAGAAATTTAGGCCCGATGCAGTCACGGCCCACCAGGGAATGGGCCAGGGCCCATTCAACAACTCAGAGCCGTCCAGGTGGACGCCTGCCTCTCCACGCTCCCTAGCCTGGACTATAACACATAAGTGAGATGCCGCTAAAGTGGTCTCCATTTGCTTCTAAGCCTCTTTGTAAGTTCTAGAATGCTTGTATCTGTGCCCATTTCTATGGAGCAGATACACCCTCCAAGAAAAGGGTTCAATAAAATAAACTCTCGCACTCAGTTTCAACAAATGGACTGTAAAATACTATCTCTCATTTGTTCAAACCCAAGCTCTTTGATGAGAGAGAGAGAGTCAGAGAGTGGCTGGGGAGAAGAGAGGTTTAACCTAATTATTTACAACAGAGCATGAGTCTCTCGACATAAACAGGACTGTGAACACATTCGGTTCAATGCCAACTGCAGGCATGAAATTATTAGCACACTCTCCTGGGAGAGGGTCTGCGGGTCGTTTGTGACTTATTTGCTTTGGGATGGGCATTCCATTTTCTGGAAAGGAGATGGAGCCAACTTACCTAACGTATAAATCTGCGTGATATTTCTTGCCATTGAGGACTCCCAGCAGTGTTGGATTTTCATTGTTTCTGAAATTGAGTGTACAGTCATATACAGCTGAAACTATAAAAAATAAAACAAATACAAAGCAGTATATAGCGTGTGAACCCAATTCCGTTTTGTAATATACATACTGGAAAACAAGAATCAAATTGCTGGCTGATTATCTGGGAATGAAGGGACTATGGTTTCTTCTTCACACTTTTCTATATTGTCCAAACACTCTACATTGAACACACATCACATGCCACCATCAGAAAAGCACACTATAACTTACTAATAGAAAACACTTATTATTGAGGTCATATCAATTTAAAGCAATGCTACAATGACCCATCTAGCTGTGCTACAACAGGTATGTAAACAAATATTAATAGTTAAAGCAATCCAAAGAATACTATCTAAGGAAGTCTCTGAGTCGTGGCAATGTAACCATTCTATGGGCATCCTTCCCCTAGAAAAATATGAAAATGAGAATAAGATACTGGAGACTTCCTAAGGAACTGAAATATGGTGTAGTCAGTTGACACACAGCTGGGAAACAAACAAGACTGTGATTTTAATGTCTACCCAATAGTGAGCAGACGTACTGTCAACATACTGAAAGGGGACAACAGAGATGGTTGGATGGCATCAGGGACTCAGTGCACGTGAGTGTGAGCCAACTCCAGGCGATGGTGAAGGACAGGGAAGCCTGGCCTGCTGCCGTCCATGGGGTAGTAAAGAGACGGACACACGTTAAGGGACTGAAAGCGGAACAACAAATATGGAAGTTATGTCGACACCCACCGCTGCAGCCCCAGGGCCTGGCCCAGGCTTCATGAATGCTTCTTGGACGGGAGGATGCCCGAAGGAACAGTGAGGGGGAGAGGACGGCGGAAACACGGGGTGCAAACAGATGGCCCTTCCTACACAGCCGGTAAGACAGGACTGGACAGTGAAGAGAGCAGGAGTTTTGCAGTCAGCCTGGGTGTGAGCCCCAGGACCACCTGTTCCCAGCTGTGGGATCTCCTTCTGGACAGTCCACTAGGCCTTCTGAGCCTCGTTCTCCTGGAGAATGGAGGTGACTCAGGACGATGAAAGTCAGCGCCTCCCAAAGGGCCCAGCGCCCTGTGCTCGGTAGACTAGCGAGAGCCCTGCACACACCACTACCACCAACAGAACCAGCGGCTGATGGGCGGGTACAAAGTCACGTGGTCTGTCTGTTTGCTCAATTGGCTGCCCGACCACCACGTGGGGCCACAGCGGGGCGCTCCGGCAGCTGGACCACTTCCTCGCCAAGGGCCCTCCTGCTGACCTGAAGGGGTGCAGGCAGGCAGCTCCCCACCCCCCACCCCCAACCCAAGCAACAAGACCACTCCCCTGTCCTCCCTGGCGGGGAGAGGCGGTCCCCACCACCCCCAACCCAGGAAGAGAAAGGCTGGTGGAGAGTAACCTCAGCTGAGTACATCGCCCAGCCATTGTAAGCACAGAATGAATGACACAGAACAAAAACCCTTCAGGCTGCAGAGCCCCAGGGTGTGAGGGTTCATGCTGGGTCAAGGGTTTCAAAACACACCTCCTTTCTTCAGGCCGCTCTGACATAGGAGCCTGACGCTTGCCACAGAGGTGGGGTCCCTTCGATTAATCAAGGATGGGGGACAGCCCGCAGGGAGTTCCCCAGAGAACAGCCTAAATCTGCAGGGTTCCCTCCTTTTCCAGAAAAGAAACCCTAGGTCTTAAAGTGACAGAACCGGGCCAGGCACTAGACGCACGTGACTGCAGAGCCCAGGAGAAGGAGGCTCAGGCCCCACCCGCCAGGCCGCCCCAGTAAGACCCTGGCTCACCGTGTAAGGGTGGAGCCGCTTGGGATAAGTTCCCTCATCCTTCAGCCCCAACTTCCCCATCTGCGAATTGGAAGTCAAAATATATTTCCTCTGCTGCATCCGGCAGGCACACACTCTGGCCACGCTGTGTGTGTGAGATGCTTGTGCTGCTGGGGTGTCAGAAGTGCCCTGCTATCACCCATCGTCACTATTACTATCCAGGGAATTGGGGCAGCCTCTGGGCAGCCTGGCCCCTTCCACCTGTAGGCAAAGCTCAGGGAGTCTCACAAGTCATCCCAGACGGGGAAAATCAGAACTGGAAGCTCAACACCCCCACCTGGAAGAGACAGCGAGGGGTGAAGTGGGCAGCAGAGGGCTCCGAGTCAGAGCTAACGTTCAATGAGATGTTTACGACATGCCAGCCCTGATGCTGAGTCACCCATGTGTATTCTCTCGTTTAAGACTGCTCGTAACCCTAAGAAGTTTTACAGAAGAGCAAACGGAGGATCCGAGGGGTGGGGTGACCTGCCCCCCGGGTCCACGGCTGGTGAGGGGAGGAGCCAGCCCCATCCCCAGGCCTCCTGACCCTGCTGGAGGGAGCAGGTGCCAGGAGGTGTGTCTGCGAGATGGAGCAGCCCTGGGCATTCCTGTGCTGGTTGCTGGACTTCACCAGGGAGCGGCAGGGAGCTAGCTGACAGGGAGTGATACCAGAGCAAACCAAGTGTGCAGGCAGACAGCTGGGGCCCCTGAGGCCCGGCTCCCAGAGGGAAGGGGAGATGGGCCACCCCCAGCAGGTCCTCGGTGCTGGGAGCTACTGAGTCCCGGACCAGCGGTCCCTTCCTCTCCCCAGAGTGATGGCAGGCTGCCTGGGTGATGTGAGGATTAGAGGCGGTGATGCAGGTAGCACGGGGCCAGTGAGGAGCAATGTGGGGACCTCGGGTAGGAGGGAACCGAGGGAAGGATCAGCGGAGGGGCGCTGGGTCGCCGGAGAGTCAGAGATCTTTAGGAGCCGCACGTGTTGCAGTCAGCGCTGCCATTGTTCCCTCCGCGGGACAGGTCAGCGTGGTCACCGAGCTCCCGGGGCCCCCCTGCCCCCAGGCATGGGGACGGCAGAGAAGTACCGCACACCGTCCACACCTACACCCCCGACCCCCATCCCCGATGCAGGCCTGGGAGGAGGTGCGGGCTTCGGCCTCACCAGGTGATGTGGCTGGGATTCAGGGGGTGCAGAGACGGTGCAGTGGGGCACCGGGGTGGGGTGGGGTGGGGGTTGGGGGCCTGGGGTGAAGCGGGGGAAGGAGATCCCCCAGCTCCTGCCTCCCGAGAGATGAGGGACAAGGCAGTGGGGCCTCCGGAGCAGCCGCAGGGCAGGAAAGGGTAAAGACTCACGTCTCCAAACCCCAGGGGAGGAGGGTTCAACGGGAGACCAGAGACTGCAGCAAGTTGGCTCTGTGGCTGCTCGTGCCTCGTCCTCACCTACAGCCATCCAGGGCTCGGGCGACAAGGCCACAGGGATCATTGTTGGCGGGCGGGGGGCAGGCAGCTGGTGCCACAGACGGGCCAGAAATGCCACACAAAGCAGAACCACCCCAGAAACCTGGGCTGACCTGGCACGGGACCCCCGGGGAACCCAGCGCCGCCCGCAGCCTGCAGCACCGGTGCCGAGCAGTAGAGAGCAGGGTTGGCCTGGCGTGCACGCGTGTGCACGTGGTGCGTGGTGTCTCGGCACATGGTGGGTGTTCACAGCGGTGTGTGTGCAGTCGTGAAGGGCTGTGGCCGTTCATCTGACGCTGGGAGCCTGGACCCAGGCTAACCGGGGGTGACCTGCCAGCCTCCGTCCCTGGCTCCCCTCTGGGTGCTGGGGGTCCCTTTCCCTGGCTGCAGGGGGCCCCGCGGGGTCGTCCTTACCTACATTTCTCAAACTCCTCACGGTCACCGCGAAGCCTTTGGTGCGAGGCAGCAGGTGGTGCTTGAGGCTGGGCAGCCCCTTGGCCTGGGCCACCTGCATGCTGATCTGGCGTTTCTTCTCCGTGAACCGTGTGCCCTCACAGTGAATCAGGAACTGAAGGGGACAGGATGGCGGTCACACACGTACCTGCGGCCGCTCAGATAGCTGTGAGGTCACATGCTCAGCCCCGCGGTCACACGCTCAGCTCCAATGTCACACACTCAGCCCCGAGGTCACAGACTCAGCCCCGAGGTCACAGACTCAGCCCCTAGGTCACACGCTCAGCCCCAAGGTCATACACACGTCTGTATGGCCGCTCAGATAGCTGTGAGGTCACATGCTCAGCTCCAGTGTCACGAGCTTAGCCCCGAGGTCACACGCTCAGCCCCGAGGTCACATACTCAGCCCCAGGGTCACATGCTCAGCCCCAGGGTCACACGCTCAGCCCCGAGGTCACATACACATCTGTACAGCTGCTCAGATAGCTATGAGGTCACACGCTCAGCTCCAGGATCACACACTCAGCCCTGAGGTCACAGGCTCAGCCCCGAGGTCACACGCTCAGCCCTGAGGTCACACGCTCAGCCCTGAGGTCACATCCTCAGCCCTGAGGTCACATGCTCAGCCCCAAGGTCACACACACAGCCACAGCCACTCAGATAGCTGTGAGGTCACACGCACAGCCCCAAGGTCACACGCACAGCCCTGAGGTCACAGGCTCAGCCCCGAGGTCACATGTTCAGCCCCAAGGTCACACACACAGCCACAGCCACTCAGATAGCTGTGAGGTCACACGCACAGCCCTGAGGTCACACGCACAGCCCCGAGGTCACACGTTCAGCCCCGAGGTCACATGCACCATCCCCCAGCACACGCCACAATCACACGCAGCCCCACAGGAACCTGAGGAAGTGACAGCTGAGCCTGCCTCCTCTCACGGCATGACCTTTGGCCCCCACATCTACGGTGTTCAAGAGTCTGTGAGGTTCGGAGAGCAAGGGTTTGTGCTTGAGGAGGCTCGGGAAGCAGAGGGGTAAGTGTGTGTGAGTGTGACCAGGGCCCCCGAGTGTGTGTGAGTGTGACTGGGGTACCCTGAGTGTGTGTTTGTGACTGAAGCACCTTGAGTGTGTGTGAGACCGGGGCCCCCTCAAGTGTGTATGTGAGACCAAGGCCCCCGAGTATGTGTGAGTGTGATTGGGGCACCCTAAGTGTGTGTGACCAAGGCCTCTGAGGGTGTGTGAGTGTGACTGGGGCACCCCGAGTGTGTGTGTGACCAGGGCACCCCAAGTGTGTGTGTGACCAAGGCCCCGAGTGTGTGTGTGACCAAGGTCCCCGAGGGTGTGTGAGTGTGACTGGGGCACCCCAAGTGTGTGTGTGAGACCAAGGCCCCCGAGGGTGTGTGTGACTGGGGCACCCCGAGTGTGTGTGACCAAGGCCCCTGAGTGTGTGTAAGTGTGACCAGGGCACCTCAAGTGTGTGTGTGACCACGGTCCCCGAGGGTGTGAGAGTGTGACCAGGGCACCCCAAGTGTGTGTGTGACCAAGGCCCCGAGTGTGTGTGTGACCAAGACCCCCAAGGGTGTGTGAGTGTGACCAGGGCACCCCAAGTGTGTGTGTGACCAAGGCCCTGAGTGTGTGTGTGACCAAGGCCCCCGAGGGTGTGTGTGACCAGGGCACCCCAAGTGTGTGTGTGACCAAGGCCCCCAAGGGTGTGTGAGTGTGACTGGGGCACCCTGAGTGTGTGTGACCAAGGCCCCTGAGTGTGTGTAAGTGTGACCAGGGCACCCCAAGTGTGTGTGTGACCAAGGCCCCCGAGGGTGTGTATGTGACCGGGGCACCTCGAGTGTGTGTGAGTGTGACCAATCACCCCGAGAGTGTGTGAGTGTGGTCAGGCACCCTGAGAGTGTGAGTGTGACCAGGGCCCCTGAGCATGTGTGAGTGTGACCTGGGTGCCCAGAGAGTGTGTGACCAATTGCCCTGTGTGTGACCAAGGCCTCCCAAGTGTGTGTGAACATGACTAATCTCCCCGAGAGTGTGACAGTGTGATCAGGCACCCCAAGAGTGTGAGTGTGACCAGGGCCCCCGAGTGTGTGTGAACATGACCTGGGCACCCTGAGTGTGTTTGAGTGTGACCTAGGCACCCTGAGTGTGTGTGACTGTGACCTGGACACCCTGAGCCTGTGTTTGATGATCGCCCCGAGTGTGTGTGAGTGTGACTGGATGCCAAGAGCATGTGTGATGTGATCAGGCATCGTGAGTGTGAGTGAGTGTGACTGCTCCAAGAGTGCGTGAGTGTATTCAGGACACCCCGAGTGTGTGTTAGTGTGACCAGGGCCTCTAAGTGTGTGTGAGGGTGACCTAGACACCCCGAGTATGTGTGAGTGTGACCTGGGCACCTGAGTGTGTGTGTAATGATCAGCCCAAGTGGGTGTGAGTGTGACTGGATGCCCCGAGTGTGTGTGAGTGTGATCAGGCACCCTGAATGTGAGTGAGTGTGACTGATTGCCTCAAGAGCACGAGTGTATTCGGGGCACCCCAAGTGTGTGTGTGACCTGGGTGCCCCGAGTATGTGAGAATGTGACCTGGGCACCCCAGGCATGTGTGTGACAATCACCTGAGTGTGTGTGAGTGTGACCGGGGCTCCCCGGGCTTGTGTGAGTGTGATGAGGGCTCCCCAGGCGTGTGTGTGACAATCGCCCTGAGTGTGTGTGAATGTGACCTAGGCGCCCTGAGTGTGTGTGTGCCAGGGCACCCTGGGCATGTGTGTGACGATCGCGCGAGTCTGTGTGAGTGTAACCGGGGCTCCTGGACGTGTGTGTGACGATCGCCCCGAGTGTGTATGAGTGTGACCTAGGTGCCCTGAGTGTGTATGTGACGATCACCCTGAGTGTGTGTGTGAGTGCTGGGGCACCCCGGGTGTGTGTGTGACGATCGCCTGCGCGTGTGTGAGTGGGACTAGGCACCCTGAGTGTGTATGTGACGATCACTCTGAGTGTGTGTGTGTGCCAGGGCACCCCGGGTGTGTGTCTCACGATTGCCTGAGCGTGTGCGAGTGTGACCGGATGCCCCACGGGCCGCGCACGTACAAAGTACTTCTCGGGGTAGTCCCGCAGGTGCAGGAGGCTCTCGGAGACGGTCTTGCGGTCCTGCTCCCACTTGCGTGTGCAGAAGACCATCTCGGTGAAGTGCCACATCCAGCCGATGATGGGGACGTAGGCCAGCTCCTTCTTGGCCAGGACCTTGGAGCCCTGAAACAGAGGTGGGCAGGCCGGGGCGTCCGTGAAAGGGGGCATGAGGCCCTCCCCTGGGACCGCCAGGGAGCTCCCTAGAACTAAGAGTGACTGTGCATTCCGGGCCCACAGAGACAGCTCCCCAGGACACGGAGGCCGGGGGGCCACTGACCTGGAGCCGCCCGCCCGCCTGCCAGTCAGCCGGAGGTCGAGGCCATGCCAGCCTTGTCCCGCGAGTGAGGGGTAAAGGGCCAGGCTCTGGGGGTGCGGACAGGCTCTCTGTGGGGAGGACAGGCTCTCTGGTGGGGAGGACAGGCTCTCTGGTGGGTGGAGAGGCTCTCCATGGGGAGGGGAGGCTCTCTATGGGGAGGACAGTTTCTGTATGGGGAGGGGAGGCTCTCTATGGGAGGGGAGGCTCTCTATGGGGAGGACAGTTTCTGTATGGGGAGGGGGAGGCTCTCCATGGGGAGGGGGAGGCTCTCCTGGGAGGACAGGCTCTCTATGGGGAGGGGAGGCTCTCCAGAGGACGGACTGGCTCTCCGGGGGAGGACAGGCTTTCTATGGGGAGGGGAGGCTCTCTATGGGGAGGGGAGGCTCTCTATGGGGAGGACAGTTTCTGTATGGGGAGGGGAGGCTCTCTATGGGGAGGACAGGCTCTCTATGGGGAGGACAGTTTCTGTATGGGGAGGGGGAGGCTCTCTATGGGGAGGGGAGGCTCTCCTGGGAGGACAGGCTCTCTATGGGGAGGGGAGGCTCTCCAGAGGGCAGACTGGCTCTCCGGGGGAGGACAGGCTCTCTGGGGGCGGCCAGGCTCTCCATGTGGAGGACAGGCTCTCGGGGGCAGGGGGAGGCACCCGGAGTGGGCGGGAACCCCTGGGGCCGCGGGGTGCTCTGTCATCTTTCACCAGCTCACGCAGGTGCCCACCCCTAGGCGTGCTCCGCCTCGCACTCCTCCCCACTCCTCAGCGCCCTTGCTGGCTCTGAGGGTGGGGGGACACCACTCTCCTTACAGACCAGGGACAACGGCCCAGCGGGGTTTCTGGGTCGGACGCTAGGAAACCAGGAGGGGAACTCAGATCCGTAGGGGCACTGGGCACGCTCCACCTGTGCCCTGGCCAGAGCCTCGCCAAGGCTGCCGGTGTGCAGGGATCCGGTGGGGTGGAAGAGGCAGGGGAGACGCAAGACCAGCTTTGGATCTGATAGACTGCATTCTACGTTTTTTGCCTCTAAGGTTGGAATTAACCAAGATGCTCCTAGAAACAGCAGCTATCCACCAACGGCAGAGATGACAGAGGGAGAGATATGGACCGGTGGTGGCCTTAGCTGTGACAGGTGTCTGGCTCTGCCCCTCCTATGAGACCCGGAATAAAGAACGATACTCCACCACAATACTCCAAAATGATGCCCCACTCTCTTTTCCTCAACACTCCCATGACAGCTGCAAAGCTCAGCAGAGAGGCAATCCCCCGACCCACCCACAAGGGCCAGAAGAGAGATGTAAACAGCCACCTCTCCTTGACCTTAGAAAAACAGCAAATATTCTAAAGGACATCAGTCCTGAATAATCATTGGAAGGACTGCTGCTGAAAGTTGAAGCTGCAATACTTTGGTCACCTGATGCAAAGAACTGAGTCATTGGAAAAGACCCTGATGCTGGGAAAGATTGAGGGCGGAGATTGGGAGGAAGAGGGGACGACAGAGGATGCCATGGTTGGATGGCATCACCGACTCAATGGACATGAGTTTGAATAAGCTCCAGGAGCTGGTGATAGACAGGGAGGCCTGGCGTGCTGCAGTCCATGGGGTCGCAGAATCAGACACGACTGAATGACTGAACGGAACTGAATTTCCCCTTTGGGAGAAGAAAAAGCAAAGCTATCTTTCAGGTGGAGCCTTGCTACATTTTAACTTTGTTTTTGGTTTTCCCACACATAAATTTCCACACCTGCAAATCCCCTCGAAAAGAACCAAGCCTGAGGAATTCTCTGGCGGTCCAGGGGTTAGGACCCCAAGCTCCAAATGCAAGGGGCAAGGGTTCGACCCCTGGCTGGGTTACCAAGATCCTGCATGCCAATCAGAGCAGCCAAAACAAGCAAAAAATGGAAGAAAGGAAAGAACCACGCCATAGAATCTGAGGGCTTGCCCCAGAGGACCAGAGGCAGGTCCCCGTAGGTGGGAGCACTCGCTGACAGAGGGCTGAGGGCTCACGGGGTGCCGGTACACAGGTCACACTCTCTCCAGGTCACCACGCCCCTCAGGGAAACCAGCTAAAGCCCAGCCCTTGTGTCCACGGGTGGGTCTCAGGCCATGGGAGGCCCCCTCCCATCAGCACAAGTGTTCTCACGGCCCCTGCGCACAGCCTACAGGATGAAAACAAAACATCCTCACAATGAACTGAACGTACCTTCTTGGCAGGTCAGGATTATTTAGAAAATTACATATTCCTGAACTCTTTCCAAAAATAACCTGTGGCGACTTGAAGGACTTAACAAACTAATCTATTCTAGAACCAAGAGTGTGTGTGCGGGCTTAGTTGCTTCAGTCGTGTCTGACTCTTTGCCCCCCCACGGACTGGAGCCGCCATGGTTCTCTGTCCATGGGATTCTCCAGGTAAGAATACTGGAGTGGGGTGCCATGGCCTCCTCCAGGGCATCTTCCCGACCCAGGGGCTGAACCTGTGGCTCCTACATTGCAGGCGGATTCTTTACCACTGAGCCATGGGGGAAGCCCGCAGCCAAGAGAGGGATTATATACTCCAGCCATGAGGTCTGGAGAAAGATCCTGTGTAGTCGATCACAGCTGTCTGCTGGGGACGGGTACCCTCGGGGGAATTTCCTTTTAGTAGAAATTAACCATACCTCAATCTTTAAAAATTAAAGACTTCTATGAATCATGTTGTATATGATATATCATATCAAACAAAGGTAGCCAGTGGGCCAAATCTACTCTGCCACCTGGTTTTATAAATAAAGTTTTATTGGGACACGGCTGCTCTCACATACACGTTGCCTACTGCTAGGAACGTGGCTGCTTCCATGCTCCAGCAGAGCTGCAAAGTCATGACGGAGGCTGCATGGCCATGAAGCCTAAAATAGTCAGCTTGAATAATTACACACTCAGTTCAACAACACTCTTGATTTATAGCTGATAAAAAAAATTTGTTTTCTATGAATATTTAATGGCTGGGAAAATGAAGACTAACTTTTTTTTTTAAAAATGTAGACTCAAACCTGAGTTAATAGTCTATTTGGAAAATGGTAAAAGCAGAGAAAAATAATAGTAACTATTGCTGGATAGTGAGACTAGAAGTGATTTTTAAATTTTGTTAGATTTTGCTGCTTCTCAATCAGAAAACTACTTTGCAGGGTCCCCTAACAACGCCCTCTTTAGGAAATGGTTGACATCAGCACATCTTTAGCCATTTGCTTCTGGAGCATGAGGCTCCGGATCAAAAACAGTCTGGTTATTTTTCATGAGAAATGGAACAGAGGAGCCATTTCCAGTTTTATGCTGAATTAGTCCATCTTTGGTGATGGACAGGGAGGCCTGGCGTGCTGCGATTCATGGGGTCACAGAGAGTCGGACACGACTGAGCGACTGAACTGAACTGAGTCCATCTTTCAGCCTTAAAACTCTGGATGCTATCGTTAGGCTTAGGCCTTGATGTGGATCACGTTTACTTGGTGGGCCTCAACTTCCCTGGCTGTATTAAGAGCAAAGTCATGCTTAACTGAAAGCATGGCTGTAAAGATCTAATGTCACATGGAAACACATAGAAAAAGCTCCTCACTGAGAACAGGACACATGGGTGTTCAATAACGTGTAGCTATCATCGTCACCACCAAGCAGGCACTGCGGCTGAATGTCCCTTTTAACTCAACCCATTTCTTAAGCCAGGTTTGGAATGCAGTAATAACAATAATTATACTCAGTAGAGCACTCACCAATAGGCCCTGGGCCAGGAGATTCACAGGAGCCAACTCATTTATGACCAAAAGACTTGAAACATATACTATTTAAATATGCTTACAGTCTTCCAGGACACTTGATAACGCTACCAGTTACATGACTCCCCCAGGCCAAGCAAAGGTTTCTATGCCTTTAAGAAAGAAGGTATGAGAAAATATGTATCCGACTTTGACTTATTAAAGAAAAGCCAGAGGATTTTGTTTAATAAAAAAGAAAATTTGGAGTGTCTAACTCAGGACTATACTTCAAAAATAAAGGGCATGCTACCACTTCCAGGAATACATTTGGTTATGAGCCCAAGAAAAAAAAAAAGAAAAAGGGCTTCCCAGGTGGCTCAGGTGGTAAAGAGTCCACCTGCAATGCAGGAGACGTGGGTTCGATTCCTGGGTCAGGAAGATCCCCTGGAGAAGGGAATGGCAACCCACTCCAGTATTCTTGCCTGGAGAATCCCATGGACAGAGGAGCCTGGAGGGCTACAGTCCATGGGGTTGCACACAGTCAGACAGGACTGAGCGACTACACTATTTTTTTATGAGCTCAAGATGCATTGGCACTGCCCAGGGACTCCTTCCCGTGGCAACGATTCTCTCAGTGCACGGGATTGGAAGGGATTTCGCCTCGCCCCAATTCTCTCGGGGTCCTTATCTGTGTCATCCGGACCCTAGCCAGCCTGGCCCAGCTGGAGAACAGGCAGAGGCAGAAGGTGGCCCCCTGCATCCTTCCAGAGCTGCTGCTGCCCAGAAGCAACGCAGACAAAGCTTCGGATTAACCAATTAACCAGGTGGGAGCAGGAGGGGAGGAGCCTCCCACAGACCCACCTGCGGGCACCCAAACCCACGCTAACAGGGCTGACACAGCCACGGCGGCGAGGGGAGCCCCTCGAGAGGGAAACAACACTTCTCCACATCGAGAAACTTCTAACCCTCTCTGGAGCCAAGCAGAGCCGGACCAGTGTCCATGAAGAAGCCGGGATGAAGGCAAATGCAAAGTGACCTGTGGTTCGTAACAGTGATGGGAGACTGCAGCTGCACAGGGCCAGGGCCAGGAGAGCTGGTTACATCCCGCTCAGAGGACACTCCGTCCCTCCCGCGTCCTCCACACCTTACCCTACTTCCATAAGGAAACTTTCAATGAAGGGAAACGGATCCGGGTCAAAGACATGAGTAATGACGGTGTGCCTACTTGGTGCTACATGCTTGATGAGGGATTTGGCACACAAGAGTGTGGTAGTGAGTGTGCTCAGTCTGAGTCTTTGCAACCCTGAGGACTGGAGCCCGCCAGGCTCCTCTGTCCATGGGATTCTCTAGGCAAGAACACTGGAGCGGGTTGCCATTTCCTCCTCCAGGGGATCGTCCCAACCCAGGGATCAAACCCGCATCTCTGTGTCTCCTGCACTGGCAGGCAGATTCTTAACCACTGAGCCACCTGGGAAGCCATTTAAAAATATATATATATATATTACATATATTCATGAAACTCTTAAATAGCATGAAATGAGAAGGGTTCACCGAGGTTCAGAAAAGTCAGATAACCTCCAAGGTCCTGGAGCTAGTAAATGTAGGAACCAGAGTGCCAGTGACGTGGGCAGGTTTTGCTTACACGTCTGCCTCTGCCCTGCCACCCTTATCAGAGAACTGGAGCACGCAGACGGAAACGGAAGTGTCTGTTCTGGACACCTGGGCCCACATTCATTTCTTAGGGTGTCTCCTTTCTTGCTTAGTTTTACACGTTTGAAAAATAAAACACAGGAAACCTACAATTTGGGGGAATGTGATCATTGATGGGAGGTTTATAGGAAGTAACATTCATGTAGCCTTTCTGAACAAATTGGCATCGACATTCTTCTTTCAGAAATCCATGGTTAAAAAAGTGGTCCTTTTGGAATCAAACCCCAAGAAATGTAGGTTTTCAGATGCATGTGATCTGGTACAGGAAAAACCACGTTTCCCATCAGTGATCAGAAGCATCCTGGCAAATTAAACCAGAATACTGGTTTAATTCAGTCTGGGTTCAGTTCTTGATTTTCTTGGATTTTATGGTATCTCTTTTCTGACTTGGATTAATAGGTTATGAGAGGTGGACTATAAAGAAAGCTGAGCGCCAAAGAATTGATGCTGTTGAACTGTGGTGTTGGAGAAGACTCTTGAGAGTCCCTTGGACTGCAAGGAGATCCAACCAGTCCATCCTAAAGCAGATCAGTCCTGGGTGTCCATTGGAAGGACTGATGCTGAAGCTGAAACTCCAATACTTTGGCCACCTGATGTGAAGAGCTGACTCATTAGAAAAGACCCTGATGCTGGGAAAGATTGAGGTCAGGAGGAGAAGGGGGCAACAGAGGATGAGATGGTTGGATGGCATCACCAACTCAATGGACATGAGTTTGCATAAACTCCGAGAGTTGGTGATGGACAGGGAGGCCTGGCGTGCTGCAGTCCATGGGGTCACAAAGAGTTGGACATGACTGAGCGACTGAACTGAACTGAATAGGTTCAAAATCACCCCTCAGTGACCTTGAGCAGGCAGAAGGAATGCTGATCTGGACCCTTGGCCACAGCGGGAAGAGTCGGTCAGCAGAGCCTGGGACCACGGCAGCTGGCCACACCCTCCCCAGGGTCTCCCTCCAGCTACCTCCACCCCCTGCCTCTTGTTTCTCCCTTTACCTCCATCTCTCATCTCCTTCTAAAACCAGCTGCCTCCTTCAAGGCCTGGGCCCGGGGTCATCACCTTCTGGGACGTTTCTCCATCCCTGGGCACAGCAGTCCGTGTGCTGGTACTGCCGAAATGTTATTTTCCAGTTGTTAAAACACTGAAGTCCTTCCCCACGGGTTGGTAAACAGAGCTGCCCCCCAACTAGCCCCTCATATTCCACCTTTACCACCGTGACCCAGCTCCTCCTCAGGACCTCTGTTTCCAAGCAAACAAAGGGATGACACTCAGAATGACCCCCTGAAGCCACTGGATGGCTGAGTGGTCAGATATCACACACGCACAGGGCACCCCACGTGGACATGATCCCCCTCATTACGGTTCAATGGCTGTGTCGCATGGTCTTATATGACACCTCATTGCCTCTCTGTAGGATCTGAAGTCACTGAGAGCTTTCCACGCATCCTTGACCCGCCATCCTACCCAGCACAGTGACTTCCGCAGAAAACCTACACAATCCGCTTGTTGGGTAAACGTTTGGAAGACGCATCAGTTGCCCTCATTGTCATCTGCATCCTTGTGTCTGGAAGGCGCTGGGGAGCTTCGAGAGGGCCCGCTGCTTAGGAATCAGAGTTCCCTTCTCCTTCTGCTCCTCCTGCACGTAGACACGCGGCAGGAATTCCATCTGTTTTCAGGTGGAGCTGTAATAGACCATGTTAGAGGAGCCTGGCGGGCTGCAGTCCATGGGGTCACAAAAGAGGCGGACGAGACTCAGAGACTGAACGATAGCAACGGAAACGTGAGGCTGGAGGCTGCAAGGGGTGGCAGGTGGCCTCTACGAAGGCCCCTCTGATCCTTGTCTCCGGGTACTCCTGGGTACCTCCTCGCAGCCCCGCCTGCTTCCTGGAGGGAGCAGGGCTCGTGAGCTCCCCTATCGGGCAGAAGTTTGTGTTACAAGAAGGCTGTGGCTTCTCCCTCACCTGGGTGTTTTCTCCCACCCAGCTCGCATTGCTCCCCTGGGGATCAGGGGTGCCTGAGCAGAGACCCAGGCGGGAGGGTCACCCTGGCCACAAACGGGGCGAACTTGGACGCGGGTCCCTGCACAGCAAGCCTTCAGATGCAACCACCACCCAGCCCTGGAGGGACTCTGCCACGACCCCCACGGAGCTGAGCCAGGGTTTCGGGCCACTCAAATCGTGCCACTACATTCGGGGCTTGTCACCTGCTGTAGATAACTAACACGCAAGGCTTCTTTAAAGACCCGAACACAACATCCCAGTTGGCCTCTAGGGTAACCGCCAAGCCACGGTGACCCCAGCAGATAAAAATGGACACGAACGGCTGCCTTTACGGAGAGCTTCCCAGGCCCTGGAGCTGCTCAAAGACCCGACAAACACCATCTTAGGCAACCTTCAGGGCCACTGTGAAGGAGCCGGTGCGTATTTTTACTGCAGCAGAAAGATAAGTAAACAGACCCGAAGCTTCAGAAATCATGACTCTTGCGTCGCACACTCTGGCCTGTCCACACACCACACTCACTCAGGGGGGAACAAGTCAGAGAATCCCTTAAAGACCATGACCAGGGTCCATGCCAGCCCTCCAGCTCTAAGGGAACCAGAGTCGCAGGGACAGGACCCCAGAATGACCAAATGGGGGAAAAGGTCATAAAAGACTGGAAGGCCTCTCCTGTTTTCTCTTGTTTTGAAAGAATCCCAGTGCTTTCTCCCCAAATCCAATTTCACATTTACTAACCCTCCTCTCAAGAATTTCAGGACTCCTCAGGTGGCGCTATTGGTGAAGAACCCGCCTGCCAGTGCAGAAGATGCAAGAAACGTGGGTTTGATCCCTGGGTTGGGAAGATCCCCTGGAGGAGGAAATGGCAACCCACTCCAGTATTCTTGCCTGAAGAATCCCGTGGACAGAGAAGCCCGGTGGGCTACAGTCCAAAGGGTCACAGAGTCAGACACGACCGAAACGACTGAGGCTGCATGCAAGAATTTCTTTGAATTTCACTCGCTTCAATTTCAACTCACTTCCTCTTGGGCTGTTACATGTGAAGATGAAAAATGCCTCATCAGGAACCTTCCTTATTAGGTCCCTTCTCTTGCAAAATGCAAACTTCTTGGACTCCAGAAGGATCTCAACACCATGTGATACTTAAAAAAAAGGAGATGACTCAGGTGAGTGTTTCCGAAGGTCAATTAAGACAGAAGCACTGCTGCACGATCCATATGACAAGATGCTGCCTGGTTCCTGTCAAGGGGAGAAGGAGTGAACGGGCCTCTTTGGAAAGGAGCCAGGCAGCTCCTCCTCCAGCCTCGCGCCCTCCAGGCAGACCTCAGCTGCTCTGGGAGACACAAATGGATGGTAACTGTTCCCTGCTTGGGAGAGAGAACGTCCCCCATCCCCGCCCTCGCCCTTGGGGGAGAACAGTCTGCCAACTTCCACGTGAGCTGGCCCAGCCCCACAAGGTCATGGGCATCCTGTCTCATCCCCTCGCAGCACCTCTGCCAGCATGTGGCTTCATCAGCATTTGTACAGACGGCCGTGATGGCCACAGCACCTGCTATTTCCCCAGTGCTGGGTGGCCGGGAGACGTGGTCACTTGCTGCTTCCCTCCTCAACCCTCCACTTCTGGTGCCAACTCCAGGTCCCCAGAGAACATCTCAGCAAGAACCCAGACAACCTGCCGGCCCCCAGAGCAGGGTTACCTGGGCTCCCGTGAGGACAGAAACTGCATCGTCCCAGCTAAGGTCCTGAGACCTGCCTACCCCACTCTGGGTGGGACTCCTAAAACTCCTGAACAGTCTCCAGACCAAGGGAAGAGGCTCGTGCCCTTGCACACAATGCTAGGTTTCTAAGAGAGAAACGCAATCCGATTGCAGCGGTATTCGTTCAGGAAGTCAGGGCTGGAGATGAGTGGTCCCCGTGTCGTGGGCTGGATGGTCACTCTGCTGGGTAAACTTTCTGTAGCCTCTGCACCCTAGGGTGCTGAGCTGTGCTGATCAGGATTTCAGAGTCTCTGCTAGAAAAATGCTCAAGGGCGCTGATAGTCACCACTCCACGAAAGCCTCCCCTTCTCAATCCTGGGCCTCCTGTAGTCCCCGGTCCGCTCTCCATGGGTAACTTCCCCTCCAAGCACCCCATGGGGCCCACCCTCTTCTCTGTGTGGCACCCCTCCCCGTGGCTGCTGATCTTGTTTCCCTGAGCATCTCAGTGTTCCTGCTTCCTTAGTCCTGCCCCATCCCCGACCCCGTGAAGGTACTGAGGGTTTTCTCTCCTCAGAAGGAGCCCTGAACTGACCAGGAGTTGGAGGTGGGGGAGGAGACAAGACTGGAAACGTTCCCTCCCCGGGCTGCCCTGGTCGTTTTCCGACACAGAGGGGACCGCCCACCACCACCAGCCACCCCTCACCGCCCACCAGCTTTTCCTCTCAATACCATCCAAGAGGAAAGAGAAGCAACTGAGAAGTCAAGAGTCACTAATTCCATCCTGGGGCAAATTCTTTATCCAAACTGAGGCCCTGGCTGTCTATGTATAAAAAGTAAATGAAAAACAGGAATGATACCATGTGGACTGGAAACAGCACAAATCCAGCGAAAGACACATAGGAGAAGCCCAAGGTCCTAAAGCCACCAGGGGGACCACAGGTACGGGAAAGCGCCTCTAAATCCAACAGCTTGCTGTTGCCTTAAATTACACATCTCACATCCTAAGCATGGGCACACCCAGGCCACCTGCGAAGCCCAGAAAATCAGCAGCTGCCCCCAAACTTCACTTGAAGAACCGGTGTCCCGGGAAGCCTAGCTTGAAGGCTTGCACCACCAGTTCCAGTCAGGATGCGAAGACACCCCGGACCCTCTCCTGTAAGGGAGGAGGGTCTGTGTCCATAATGGGGCTCGGATTAGGGTGGCTTTCCTCTCCTCTCAGAGAGAATAAAGCCACAGAACTGTCGCTAAGAGCTCTGCCTGAGGCCCCCACAGCAGAAAAACGTGGATACTCGAATCTCTGGTTTTGTTCCTGAAAACAAAATGCACACACACGCACACACACACACACACACACAGGTCTGCACAGACATCATGTCAGAACAAACAGGAAAACAGGAGAAAGCTGCTGGCAAGCAGGCCTGTCCATCCCTAGAAATCCCTTCAGCACACTCACCCCCAGGCAATCCAGTTCTCTAGAAGTCTTCAGGTAGCAGCAGAGACTCAACACTGTTTCCATCTCTTGAAAAACTGCTAACGGCTTTAGTTTAACGGCATGACAACCATTATTTGTCCCAAAGAAATTATTGGAACCTGTTTCCAAGTATATTTCTTTCTCTCTCCTTTTGCCCAATGTTTTGTCTTTTTTTAAGAAAATGAATATGTCCCTAAAAAATAAAATAAATATTAAAAAATATTTTATTTAAAAAATAAATAAGGTTACTGAGTCCCTGTTAGCCAAGGGTCTTCCCAACAGGCAGAGACCAACAAGACCCAAGGTTCCAAAGTGACTCTGGACCCACAGGCCGCCGGGGACTGGACACACCGAGGCTGTCCCTGGGGGATCCGATTCTTGGTCTGCTCCACTCTGCGTGGGCTTCAGACTCCTACATTCTCTGCACTGCGGTTTTGTCTACACGGGTCACCAAAAACAAGTGCGCTGTGCACAGCCCCCCTGAGTCTGTGGGGGCTGCTCCGGGTGCCACACGGGCCCCCAAGTTCTGCTGTGAGCCTCTCCCAGCCCCAGGCAGTACCTGCCGCCCTTCCTGTAGGGACACCTGAGCCCGAGGGCCTGGTACCTGCTCGGAGCTCAACCATCACTCCTCACTGCATTCACCATGATAGGGGTCAATGGAGAGGCCCAGTCTCAAAGGCAGGCAAGAGGTCAAACGAGTTGGAGAAAAGCAGGCTTTCGTATTCATTCAGAATGCTGAAGGTCACATGCCCTGGCCCTGGCATTTAGCTTTCTCAGGCCCATGAAGGTGGGCATTTCAGAGGCAAATGCTGCCCGTGACTCAGGGAGTCGGCAGAGCACAGAGATTAAGAAAACGAAGCTGTCGCAGGGCTCAGGGCCCCCTGCGGTCTCCCGCAAATTCCCACTGGCGATTTCGGGTACGGTATGTCTATGCTTCAATGCTACTCTCTCGATTTGTCCCCCCCTCCTTCTCACACTGTGCCTACAGTCTGTTCTCTGTGTCTCTATTCCTGCCCGCAAATAGGTTCGTCCGTACCATCTTTCTAGATTCCATATATATGCGTTAATATACCATATTCATTTTTCTCTTTCTGACTTACTTCACTCTGTATCCTAGGCTGGGGAGCGAGGTTCAAGAGGGAGGAGATGTGTGTATACCCGTGGCTGATTCATGTTGATGTGCGGCAGAAACCAACATAATATTGTAATTATCCCCTAATTAAAAATAAATAAATTGAAATAAATAAAAGGGGGAAAAAAAGAATATGAAGTGGACGAGATCAAATTCAAATCGACTTAACAGTTGTGTGATCTGGAGCAGGGTATTGAAGTGTAGATTTTACACAAGGGCAGGTTCCTGACTCCCAAATGTTTCCGCAAAGATTAAATGCACACCGTCACTGATGAATAAATATGATCCTTGCTCACAGCAGACGATCATCTTGATTCTGAGCAAGAAGGAAGATCAGTCAGTTAAGAACATTTCAACAAGCCGATTAATGCTGCTGCAAGCGCTGAATGACCGAGAGCCAAAGGGCCAGTTATGGTGTTGGACAAAAGAGGTGTGCGGGTCTGACTTACCCCTAAGACCCCAAAGCGCTCAGCCAGGCTCCAGCCGCAGAGGAAGTCGATTTCAAACTTGTGGTTCAGTATGACAATGGCGTTTTCCTTCCCGTACTTGGGGTAGGCTCGGGGGTCCGTGTAGATGACGCACTCTGTACCCGACCACCACTCCAGCAGCATCACCAGCTCTAAAACAGAGAGACAGACAGGCCTTTATTTCATGCATCTCTGCGACCAGGGCTCTGGGCCCCTGAGACAGGTTGGCACAGCAAGGCTCTGCCTTCTTAGCTGGCAGGGAAAGCAACTTCGAGGGGTCAAGTGCAAGATTGTTTCAGCCAAGATCCCAATCCTTGAAAGGGTTTAGAAAGAGAAGGCAAATAAATAAATAAACAGAAGAGAAAACTCCACAAGTCTCCAGGGGAGGAGAGGAAGCTTTGAGAAGGCAAATGACTTGCATTCCTTGATTAAGTACCTTGGGGAAAAGTAAATCTGAAAGCCTGAATCTATGCCCTGGTGTTTACAGAGCTCTGAAAGGCAGCAGGAGGCGAGACACAGAATTATTAACATCCTGTGAAATGACTAATTGGGGCACTTATAAACTCCATCAAAGGACACTAAATACCCAAATTTCTCTCCCATAAACGATGCTGGAGTGTACCACGCATGATGAAGCCCTGCGGGGAAATACCAGCACCTGAAGGGCTAGGATGAATTAGGGTCATTCCCTTGTGGGCCTCAGTGAAACTATGAAAACATTTATAAATGGAAAAGTCCTTTTTCGGGCAATAATGACCAACTTGCCATTTTTTTCTTCAGTGATACCTCTAAATCAGGTGACCAGCTCCCAACCTGGTGCCCTGAGGACAAGCCTTTAGAGTAGAAATTGTTGAGAAGAACAGCGGAACCTTGGCAATTCAAACTGCAGCTATAGAGCAGCTTTGCACTGGAATGTTACAGTGCAGTGTGTTCAGCAGGTGAGTAGGTGGATGGATGAGGGAGCCCTCTGGGAAGGGTGGGTTTAGTCGCTCAGCTGACTGCTGAGTTCGTATCATAGTGATACGAACACTGTTATAATAAAGGGTTCTGTGTGCATGCTTAGTCTCCAAGTCATGTCACATTCTTTGTGATCCCATGGACTGTAGCCTGCCAGGCTCCTCTCAGTTCAGTTCAGTTCAGTCGCTCAGTGTCCGACTTTTTGCGACCCCATGAACTGCAGCACGCCAGGCCTCCCTCTCCATCACCAACGCCCAGAGTTCACTCAAACTCATGTCCATTGAGTCAGTGATGCCCTCCAGCCATCTCATCCTCTGTTGTCCCCTTCTCCTCCCGCCTGCAATCTTTCTCAGCATCAGGGTCTTTTCAAATGAGTCAGTTCTTTGCATCAGGTGGCCAAAGTATTAGAGCATCAGCTTCAGCATCAATCCTTCCAGTGAACTCCCAGGACTGATCTCCTTTAGGATGGACTGGTTGGATCTCCTTGGAGAAGGGAACGGGAAACCACTTCAGTATTCTTGCCTTGAGAACCCCATGAACAGATTCCACTCTCCATGGGATTTTTCATCAAGAATAGCAGAATGGGTTGCGATTTCCTCCTCCAGGGGACCTTCCCAGTCCAGGGACTGAACCCGCATCTCTTGTGTCTGCTGTGTTGCAGCTGGATTCTTGTACCTGCTGAGCCACGGGGGAAGCTCTGTGAAGGACATGCCCCTTTTTACCACCACTTAGAGAGGCACACATCAGGCACTCACTCATTCATCACCTGCCCCAACACACGCACACATGCATGCCCACAGACAAAGCCCAGCCAAGCGTCGCGTATGAAAGGCTGGACTTGCTGCCCTTGGAAGTCTCTCTCTCCTTGAGGCTGGAGACTGGCGATGTGGTACTGGAGCCAGAACTCTCTGGAAGGCGCTACAGTTTAGTTTCTAAGCCCGAGCCCTCTGGGGCTTTGGACAGGTGAACCCCGAAGCACCCCAGCCTCCTAATCTTGGAAGGGGTGGCCTCAGGGGCTTTTGCGAGAAGCGATGGGCATCACATACAACAGGCGTTCTGTGCAGAGCATGGGCCGAGCCCCCAGCAGACCCAGGCTTCACTGCCCACCCCCGTCTGGAACAAACCAGAACACACCCCCAGTGGACACCATAGAGTCTGCCTGTTCCTGGAGCTGAGAAAATGCCGAGCCCCCAGGCGGCTGTCCTCCGGGGGCAGCAAGCCCGGGGGAGCCATCGGGGGAGGGGGGGCAGGTCCAACCCCTCCCGGTACTGGTCATAGGGCCTGGACAAGCCCAAGGCAGAGCCACATCCAAGATGCAGCCAGGTCAAGTGGGACGGCTCCCGGGACGCATCCAGCCGTCACCTCCTGAAGGCCTCTCTGGGCCCTGCTGCTCCCAGTCCAGGGTAGGCCGGGCCTGCTTCCACTTGCCCCAGCCCCTTTCAGGGCACTCACCGCAGCCTGCGACACGGTACAATGACCCCCTCCCTCACTTACAGGCCACAGGCCCCGTGAGGCACAGACCCTAACCTCAGCGTTTCGCCCCAGGACCCAGCACGGTGCCGTCTCATGTGTGCTTCCAGCAAACACCGTCTGGTGGCCGGACATGTGTAGGCAGGATGTGCCGGGGAACTGGAGGTGTGACCGCACGCCTCGGTGGTTCCCAGGGTCCCACCTTCAAAACTTGCGGCTTGGACAGCAGACAGCCTCACACCAAGAGGCAGCGAGACTGGGAAGGCAGAGGCGCTGCATGGGACGGATGCTGTGCGTGGATCTGGGGGCCAGGATCCCATGCCGGGGGTGCCACTCGACGGCTGTAAGACTTCCCAGTCTGTTTCACAACGTCCCCGAAGCCTCAGCATCTTCGTGAATCCAGACGGGAAAAGCTGCTGGAGGTGTGATGGTTCTGACAGCAGCTTCTGTGGTCAAGGTGCCCAGTGTGATTCTGCACACACAGGGGACGGTGAGCAGCCAGCTCCCGTGACTTACACACACGGCCCCTGGACAGCAGGCATGGTCCCGTGACCACCGAGGGGGAGCGGGAAGGAGTGGAGAGGGGGACAGAGCCACAGCGGCTTCTGCACCAGGGTGGGCGGTCGTGATTGATGGTTGCGCCACAGAGGCCCCGAGGCGTCACCGGAGCATTTCTTTATGGAGGTCGCAGCAGCACCGAATCTGCTTTCTGAAAAGAGCACTCGGGCTCGAGTGGGAGCAGAGGAGAAGCAGGGGGGCCCGTGAGGGGTGGCTGCAGAGACCCAGGGAGAGGCGATGACAGCCGGGCCAGGTGGGGACCAGGGGAGGCCGGGTTCCCCCCTCGCCTCGACAGGCTGGAGTTACTCAACTCAACACTGAAATCTCACCGGGTAAAAGAGTCTTCCTTTTTCCTCCTAAGGGGTTTCATTTTTTTTTTTTTTAATTAACAAGAAATGTATTTATAGTCATAATGAAAAATAATTCAATTAATCCAGAAGAATTTAGAGGAAACTGTGCCATTCCCCTTGAGGGCCCTAAGGCATGTCTATCCAAATCCCCTTTCTGGTTTGTTTCCAGTTGTAGCTCAGCTGGTAAAGAATCTGCCTGCAGTGTGGGAGACCTGGGTTCGATCCCTGGGTTGGGAAGATCCCCTGGAGAAGGGAAAGGCTCCCCACTCCAGTACTCTGGCCTGGAGGATTCCGTGGACTGTGTAGTCGCTGGGGTCGCAAAGAGTCGGACACGACTGAGCGGCTTTCACTCTCACTTCAAAGGCCCACTTGGGAAGGTCTCAGGAGGCAGGGTGGGCTCCGCAGGCCATGCGCGTGGTGGCTGACTGCTGATTCACCTCCCGGGGAGAAGCAGCAGCCGCACAGCAACAGCTCCCTCCTCTCCATCCCCTCGGCTCCTGACTCCCTGGCCCGGGTGGGTCTGCTCCTGCTGGGGGGCTCGGCTTCTGCCCCCACACCGCCCACGTCATCTGCCCCTGCCCCACGCCAGGTGAAGTAACCCACTGCAGTCTCGGCTTCTGCCCCCACGCCACCCACGTCACCTGCCCCTGCCCCACGCCAGGTGAAGTAAGAACCCACTGCGGTCTCACTCTGGCCTCGGAGGGGGAGCCTGACCTCTGAGTCCCCTCCGTCCACATCCATCGCCCCTTCCCGAGGGCCAGCCCTGGGCCTTCTAGCTCCAGCGTGAGCTGCACAGACCACAACCCTCCAGGGCCGGTCGGCCCCCACATGTGACTAAGGACCACTCCCTTCTGGGCATGGGTATCTGCCAGCAGCTCTGCCTCTCTGGTTGAACGCTGGGCAATTCCTCACCAACAACCACAGTCCTGCTCCCTTCCTCAGAGTTAAACACAAGGAATAGCTTGGGAGGTGGCCCGTCCTTAGGGGGTTACACGCGCATGTGTGCGCACACACACAGTTTTTCCCCCTTGAATGGGTTCAAACTTTATTGACCTTTGTAAACACACACATGCAATTATTTTCTCCAAACAGTGTATTTGGGGTTATTTCCATGTTAATACAGATAGATACACAGAGGTATCAGCAATTACGGACTGGGCTCTGGATGTGGGCTGGGCCATGTTCCAAGGCCATGTGCAACTGCATTAAATCCTCACGTTTAGTGGTAAAGAACCTGCCTGCCAATGTAAGAGATGCAGGTTCAACCCCTGGGTCAGGAGGAGGGCCTGGCCACCAACTCCCGTGTTCTGGCCTGGAGAATCCCATGGACAGAGGAGCCTGGTGGGGCTACAGTCCGTGGGCTCGCAAAGAGTCGGACTGTCCCCATTTTAAAGATGAAGAACAGGGGCACAGGAATAACTCATCCTTTGTTCAATTCAGGAAATTGCCATTTTCCAGGTCAAAACTAGTCAGAATGGCAGTTCCACTTGGGATAACCAGCTGCCTGGCAGCTCCTGCTTCAGACATATTATGATTTATTCAGCCATTCCACCGTCGATTAGCATCCCTCCCCAACCCTGTTTCTTATTGTTACAAATATTGTAGTAAACATCCTTGAAAATGCGTGTTTTTTAGAAAATTGTGTACGGATTTCTCCAACATAGGTACACCAACAAGTAGAATTATGGACTGAAGAGTATATGCGTGCTCAGTTGCTAGGTCTGACTCTTTGCGACCCCATGGACCCCTCCTCTGTCCGTGGGGTTTCCTGGACAAGAACACTGGAGTGGGTTTCCCCTTCCTCCTCTGGGGCGGTGAACAGTGGGGGAATCTTCCCGACCCAGGGATTGAACTTGTGTCTCCTGCAGTGGCAGGAGGGTTCTTTACTACTGAGCCAGACGTAAAAGGAAAGCTATAAACAGAAATGTCAGTATTTGTTTAAAGCAGAAGCCGGAGTGGATGCCGGGAGACAGGAAGGGAGAATCCGCCCCACACAGATGTGAGATCCTTGGTCAAGCGGGTGGCCCGCTGGCCCAGGGCCCCATCACCAGAATCGGCTCCTGCACCCTCTGGCCCTGAAAGGAGCCAACACTTAATATCATCATGGTCCTTCCGCCCACTGCGATCTCAGCCTGCGTATTGATTCCTGGGCCTCGTAGGAGCGAGGGGACACCCCAGTCACCCCATTCTCCCCAGAGGTGTGGACTGGGCCCACAGGGCCCCCCGGGGGGGGTGGTGGTCAACACTGGCAACAGACAAGACGGGCAGCTGAGGTTTCTTCAGTATAACACAGCAATTTTGAAGCTTCCTGTCCCATTTAAAAATGTTCACTTTGCTCAATTTTGCACTTTATTATTATCTTTTTTTTTTTTGGTGGCCACGTCCCAAGGGCAGGGTGGCCAGACACTCTGGAGAAGGCCCACACAGGCGTCTTCCAGGAGCTCGGGCACCTCTGGATCCTGCGACTCAGGGCCACACCCGGCCCTGGCCAGTCATTGCTGCCTGCTTGGCAAACTCCGCATGGAGCCGGGTGGGGCCGGCTCTGAGCTCTTCGAGGTAATGGCCAGGGCGGGGCGGGAGGGAGAGGAAGTGACCATCACTGCAAATCTCAACCTGCCGCCTCGGATTTCAGAGGCGGATCGGGGTGGGGGGGCCAGACTCTGGCCGCAAGGGCACATCAACTGAGGAACACATCTGTGCTGTGTAGCTCGATCACAAATAAGAGAGTGCGGCAGGGGGAGAAGCACCTGGTTCATATTTGCAAAGAAGGAGGAAAACGGTAACAACCAACATCCCCTGAGTCAGCGCACACGTCACTGTTCCCATTTCACAGCTGAGGACATGGAAACACTGAGGCTGAGCAGCTGGGCCAGCTCCCAGCGCCAGGAGGTCAGCGCGCTGGGCCTCGAACCCAGACAGGGAGACCTACGAGAGTCCGTGAGGACACTAAAGCCATGAGTATCAGGTGACGGGAAGAGAAAGCGCGTTTAGGGAGGGAAGAGATCAGAGTTTAGAGGAGAAAACACACCTCTGGCCTTGGGCAGCCCTTCTCTGTGAGATGAAAACGCCCACCTCAAGGCTGCCAGGAAGGGTGCATGTGCTCAAGTGATGACAGCATTTCACACTCGCCTGCCCTGGAAACAGGGTTTTTCTCCTCCTGAAAGCTATGACCACCAAGGATAACCCAGCGATGATGGCAAAAGAAATGATGAATGGACAGAGGGGACAGCCAGGAAAAATAAGCAGCAGGTGACCCCCCTGCCTTCAGCCCTGATGTTGGGCGTCCCAGTCCAGATGCTGGGCAGCTGTAAGACCCGGCTCCTACTGTGCCGGATCCCAGGGGTCCACATGCACCCAGGAACCCCAGCAATCCTCCAAACCCACAGCCGAGCCCTTCTGCAAGCCCAGGCGGTTGTGGGGGACTCCCTCCTTCCCCACCAAACCTCTCCCCGTGTGCCCATTTGCACCTGCCATGAATGACATTTCACTCCTCTCTGCAGCCCTTTCTGGAAGCAGTGTCGAGAACACTAGTAAGACAGGGAGGCAAAGTTCCTGCAGAAAAGACCTCGAAATCCAGACTGTTGATCAGAGTTCACTGTTCAAACACCAGCAGCCAGAACTCCCCATGTCGGGGATGCGGGGAGATGTCATCAAGATTGAGGAAGATGGTATTTTTATAATTAACTTCATCCAATCTTAATAATTATACAATCACATACATAATTTATATGTAATCTATAAACTAAATGTATATAATTATGCACTTATAATGTTTTTTTTAATAATTTGGCTGATAATAATTTAGGTGAAAAATGAAACCTCTCAGCCACAGGATTTTCCAAAATGCAAAATGGAAGAAGTTTCTGGGGTGTGATGTGAGACCGCTGCCTGTCGCAGACTTGCTTATATTTTAGTTTGATCTGTGCTCTGTGCCAAGTCGCTTCAGTCGTGTCTGACTTTGCAACCCCACGGACTGTAACCCACCAGGCTCCTCTGTCCATGGAATTCTCCAGGGAAGAATACTGGAGCGAGTTGCTAAACCCTCCTCCAGGGGAGCTTCCCCACCCAGGGACCGAACCCACATCTCTTGCATCCCCTGCTTTGGCAGGCAGGCCCTTTACCACTAGAGCTACTTGGGATGCCCCTGATTCGAACTATTTCTAGTTAATCCCCCAGCATATACTTTTTTGCCATAACCAGATTTCAGTACTTTCTTTCCGTGACACCGAACTGGGGGCCCAGTTGTATCTGCAACATTTCCATCCACACCCCAGTCACCCGGGCACTGCTTTTTCCACTTAAGTGCCCAGGTCACTAAATGAAGCTGAGGCACAAAGCCCATAAACAGATACACAGTGTATCTGTGCTACTAACATTTCATAGGATGATTAGAAAAACAATGTCTAAAAAAGCTCCTTAGAATGAGGGGAAGGTTGGGAAGCCCTGCAGGACGTCTCTGATAGAGATGGCAACACCAGAAGCCACTTCTCCTGGACCACATGGCATCTCCATTGCGTCCTCCCAGCCCCGGACCACACGGCATCTCCATCACGTCCTCCCAGCCCCAGACCACACCGCATCTCCATCACGTTCTCCCAGCCCCGGACCACACCACATCTCCATCACGTTCTCCCAGCCCCGGACCACACCGCATCTCCATCACGTCCTCCCAGCCCCGGACCACACAGCATCTCCATCGCGTCCTCCCAGCCCTGGACCACACCGCATCTCCATCACGTTCTCCCAGCCCCGGACCACACAGCATCTCCATCACGTCCTCCCAGCCCCGGACCACACAGCATCTGCATTGTGTCCTCCCAGCTCAGACCACACGGCATCTCCATCGCGTCCTCCCAGCCCAGGACCACACCGCATCTCCATCACGACCTCCCAGTCCCAGACTGCACCGCATCTCCATCACATCCTCCCAGCCCTGGACCACACGGCATCTCCATCACATCCTCCCAGCCCTGGACCACACAGCATCTCCATCACATCCTCCCAGCCCTGGACCACACCACATATCCATCACGACCTCCCAGCCCTGGGAACATGGGTGTTTCTGTGCAGGATTTGCTCCTGGCTTCCCTGGTGGCTCAGACGGTAAAGAATCTGTCTGCAATGCAAGAGACCAAGGTTCAATCCCTGGGTCAGGAAGATCCGCTGGAACAGGGTATGGCAACCCACTCCAGGATTCTTGTCTGGGAAAAACCCCATGGATCTCATCTAGCCTGTGCCCAACGCCAGCTTAACACGCTCATTGAGTCCTCACTATCCATAGAGGAAGTGAGACTCCTTCACCAGCCTCTACTGCTTGGTCCACCCTCTTTCTTCTGCATCCCTTGAGCTAAGGCCAAGTTGAACTCCACACTGTTCCTAGAATCACCTAGAACTCACCGTACTTACCATAGGCCTCTTGTCCAAGTTGTTCTCTTGGCCAGAAAAGCCTTTCCCTTCCATAGAATCCCCAAACCTTCTCCAAGTTCCAAGCTTCAGCTCAAACGAATATCTTGTCCATGAACTTGGGACCACCCCCACCTTCTATGAGAAGTAATCTGTCTCTCTTCTAAATTCCCCTTAGGGACACTGTGTCGATGATCCTCTGAAGTCAGGCAGCCCTGATCTGAATCCCTGCTCCGTCATTTACTACCACCACCCCCCGCACCACCGACACGGGCATATTACTGAATCTCTCTAGCTTTTAGGTTTAGATGTGAAAAAGGAATAATAAAACACCAGTTACAAAACTGTTATGAACACTGAATAAGACTAACACTTGGGACTTCCCTGGTGGCCCAGTGATTAAGAATCCACCTTTCAGTGCGGGGGATGTGGGTTTGATCCCTCAGGAGGGAACTAAGACCCCACATGCCGCAGAGCAGCTAAGCCTCTGCGCTGCAAGCACTGAACCGGAGCACCTCAACCAGAGCCCTCGTGCTGCAGCTAAGACCTCCCTAAGGCCTCCCTCCCCTGACACAGCCACAAATAAATAAATAGTTTTAAAAAAGACTAATGTTTGACTTAAGGCTGAGCACCGAAGAACTGATGCTTTCATACAGTGGGGCTGGAGAAGACTCTTGAAGACCCTTGACTACAAGGAGATCAAACCAGTCAATCTTCAAGGAAATCAACCCTGAATATTCACTGGAAGGGCTGATGCTGAAGTTGAAACTCCAATACTTTGGCCAAGAACTGACGCGAAGAACTGACTCATTGGAAAAGACCCTGATGCTGGGAAAGATTGAAGGCAAAAGGAGAAGGAGGTGACAGAGAATGAGATGGTCGAATGGCATCACCGACTCAGTGGACATGAGTTTGAGCAAACTCCGGGAGATGGTGAAGGACCGGGAAGCCTGGCGTACTGCAGTCCAGGGAGTCACATGTGACTGAGCGGCTGAACATAAGCGTTTGAAAAGGAACTCCAGGCGGCAGTGGTAATGAGCGATCACCTTCCTCTCTTGGATCTCATGTTCTTTCTCACGAGTCCGGTTCTGCTGGGTCTGTGGTCCCCTTCCACGTGGACCACACAGTCCCTCAGGGAGGGACTCATCCAGCTTGTTGTCCTGCTGCCCACAGCACACAGAACAGGGCTTGCACAGATAAATATCCACGAATTTCCATCATTTCACAGCTGCCGATGGCATGATTTGTAGCTAAGAGAAAATTCATAAGGATCCAAGTCATGTCAAAAATCTGTTAAGGGTGGCAGAGCCCTTGGGCCCATTTAATCCCACTCCTGGGCATAAATCTAGAGAAAACCATAATTCAAAAAGACACATGAACCCCAGTTCACTGCAGTGCTATTTACAATAGCCAGGACATGGAAGCAGCTAAATGGCCATCAACAGAGGAATGGGACAATGATACACAGAGAAGATGCAATACTTACATGCAATGGAATATTACCCAGCCATAAAAAATAATTTTAAAAAATTTAAGCAATGTTAAGAAGTTATTAATCTCTTTCAGTTCAGTTCAGTTCAATTCAGTCCCTCAGTTGTGTCCGATTCTTTGCGACCTGATGGACTGCAGCACGCCAGGCTTCCCTGTCCATCACCAACTCCTGGAGTTCACTCAAACTTACGTCCATCGAGTCGGTGATGCCATCCGACCATCTCATCCTTCTCCTCCCGCCAATAATCTCTTTAGGAACGCTTAAAGTGTAAAATCTACTGAAGATAAATATCTACTCTAAATTGTCATCCATTTAATGTTTTCTCTCATCTTCCCTCATCAAAATATAGTGAGCCTTACATTTGTAAATGAGATTCATTACTGAGAGAAATACATATACTGTGATTGTTGAAAAGGATTATAAAAAATTGAGATGCTGAAATGTACACAATTCCCAAACTAAATTTTAGGGCCAGAAATGTGAGGCAGAAACTACCCTGCAATTATTTATTAAAAAAATGTTTTCTCCACAAGAAATCGTTTCCTTCTCTCAGCCTAGGAGGCCACAGGTTCTCGGTTTTGTCTTTTCGAATGCAGAAATGATTTCTCTGTCAGAGTAACTTACTTTAAACCGATCATCTGCGTCATTCATTCAGTTTTCGCTGTGCTGGGTCTTCACTGGGTTCTCTCCAGCTGCGACCCACGGGAACCGCTCTCTAGCTGCGACCCACGGGGGCCGCTCTCCAGCTGCGACCCACGGGGGCGCTCTCTAGCTGCGACCCACGGGGGGCCGCTCTCCAGCTGCGACCCACGGGAACCGCTCTCCAGCTGCGACCCACGGGGGCCGCTCTCCAGCTGTGACCCACGGGGGGCGCTCTCTAGCTGTGACCCACGGGGGGCGCTCTCCAGCTGCGACCCACGGGGGCTGCTCTCCAGCTGCGACCCACGGGGGCGCTCTCTACCTGCGACCCACGGGGAGCCGCTCTCCAGCTGCGACCCACGGGGGGCGCTCTCCAGCTGCGACCCACGGGGGCCGCTCTCCAGCTGTGACCCACGGGGGGCGCTCTCTAGCTGTGACCCACGGGGGGCCGCTCTCCAGCTGCGACCCACGGGGGCCGCTCTCTAGCTGCGACCCACGGGGGGCCGCTCTCCAGCTGCGACCCACGGGGGCCGCTCTCTAGCTATGACCCACAGGGGGCCGCTCTCTAGCTGTGACCCACGGGGGCCGCTCTCTAGCTGTGACCCACGGGGGCCGCTCTGTAGCTGTGACCCACGGGGGCGCTCTCTAGCTATGACCCACAGGGGGGCCGCTCTCTAGCTGCGACCCACGGGGGCGCTCTCTACCTGCGACCCACGGGGGGCCTCTCTCTAGCTGCGACCCACGGGGGGCGCTCTCCAGCTGCGACCCACAGGGGGCCGCTCTCCAGCTGCGACCCACGGGGGCCGCTCTCCAGCTGCGACCCACGGGGGCCGCTCTCCAGCTGCGACCCACGGGGGACGCTCTCCAGCTGCGACCCACAGGGGGCCGCTCTCCAGCTGCGACCCACGGGGGCCGCTCTCCAGCTGCGACCCACGGGGGGCCGCTCTCTAGCTGTGACCCACGGGGGGGCGCTCTCTAGCTGTGACCCACGGGGGGGCGCTCTCTAGCTGTGACCCACGGGGGCCGCTCTCTAGCTGTGACCCACGGGGGCCGCTCTCTAGCTGTGACCCTCGGGGGCGCTCTCTAGCTGTGACCCACGGGGGCCGCTCTCTAGCTGTGACCCACGGGGGCCGCTCTCTAGCTGTGACCCTCGGGGGCGCTCTCTAGCTGTAACCCACGGGGGGCACTCTCTAGCTGTGACCCACAGGGGGCGCTCTCTAGCTGCGGCGCCTGGGCTCTAGAGTGCGTGGAGTCAGTAGCCGTGGCGGTTGCACTCAGCTGCTCCTCAGCATGTGGAATCTTCCCAAACCAGGGATCGAAGCTGTGTCTCCTGCATTGCCATGTGGATCCCAAGGGACCACCAGGAAAGCCCTGTCAGAGTCGCTTTTAATTGCGAGAATGACATACAGATTGTTTGCTCTTCTCTGACTGGCGATAAATGAGACCACCAGAGAGTTCTGGACCAATCCTAACATCAGTTATTTCATACAAAACTTCTTGCGCTTTCAGCAAGGTAATATTCTGTCCCTGTTAAGGTTTCCAGACAGAATGCAAAGCGCCCAATGAAATTTGAATATCAGATAAGCTTCAAATGATGCTTTAGCATACGCACGTCTCCTGCAATACCAGATGAAAGATTACTAACATATCCACCGTGCCATGTCTGGGAGATACTCATAATAACAATTATTCGATGTTTATCTGATATTCAAATTTAACGGGGAGTCCTGAATTTTTACTGGCTAAATCTGGCAGTCAGAGTCCTTATCAAGCTAGCAGTAACCATGGCAACAAGCACTGATGTGGCTCTAGGAACGAGCTGGAAACGAACGGTCAGGGTTGACTGGCACCCACGGCCCCATGGGGCTCCTACCAGCATCACCTCAAGCACCCTGAATGGCCATCTGTTGAGACAGACGAGGTGGACATTTATTCCCCATTTCACAGATGACAAAACGGAATGCACATGGCTTCCCCAAGGTCACGCAGATCTGGGGTAGCAGGACCACTGTGCTTGGGGGCTGCCACCTGGAATTCCCCACAGTGGATGGCAGGGTTCTGTCACCCTGCTGGCCTCATGAATATGCAGAACTCGTGTTCTGAGAATCTTTGCAATTTTCAAACAATAAACCTGTACTTCAATTATATCTCAATCTCATTCACAAAGGTCCCTGACAAATCTTTTCCCTGGGGCTTGTCTGAGCTTTATCTAATCAAGTCCTGAAGCCAGTGGGTGGGCACCACAACCAGCTACTAAACCCTAATTGCTTGGCAGCCCTGGGAAGACCAAGGCTAAGAATTATGAGGCTCTGCCATCTGCGAACTGCCCTAGGTAATCCCCATCCAGCCCTCGTTAATTCTGGCTGAGTCCAAGGCTGATGCAAAATCTCCAGCACCCAGAGGGCTTGCAAGGCAGTGAGAATGAAGGTGAGGTGACCCAGGCCAGGCTGACCGCTGCGGGGACAGTGTGCGTGTGTGTGTGTGTGTTAGCTGCTCAGTCGTGTCTGACTCTTTGCAACCCCATGGACTGTAGCCCACCAGGCTCCTCTGTCCGTGGAATTTTCCAGGCAACAATACGGGAGTGGGTTGCCATGCCCTCCTCTGGGGGGGGTCTTCCCCATCCAGGGATCAAACCTGGGTCTCCTGCACTGCAGGCTGATTCTTTACCATGGGGGACAGTGGAAGGACATACATGAGTCAGAGGAGGAAGTAAAGATGGAGAAGCCAAGGATGGAAGGAGGAAGGGCTAGAGTTCCTTACTGAGCGTGCACTGGATGCAGGCAGTGAGCCTGTCCCACGCAAACCACTATTTCGCTGGCCCCAGAGTAACCCAGTTAGCATTACTCCACACAGATGCAGAGACTGAGGCTCAGAAAGGTCTAGTAACCTGGCCAGGGCCACCGAGAGAGTGAAGATTCCTCTCTGGTTTGTGCACCCCCAGGACCCAGGCTGTCCGGGGGAGGGGGGCCCAGACTCACACTTTCCCTCAAGTTCCTGTTGCCTTACTTTCTGCATCACCCCCGACCCACTCCCCCTACAAAGCCCTCACTGACACCCTAAAGAGGCCAAACTGGGATCATGGTGCAGTTCTTTCAAGTATTTATTTTAGTTCCAATAAAGCACTGTATTTGTGCAGGCCCTGCACTCTGGGTAATATCTTATTAATTCTGAGATGCATACTGTTCTCATTTTAGTGTGCCTGAGATCAAGGGCACCCAGGATGTGCCTAGTTTCATGTCTTCTTCTTAAGAAGTATATAAAATAATGAGGTACCTTACAATTAACAATGTCTTAGATTCTATGAAATACAGAACTTTTAAAAACAGGGTGACCTCAGCAAGGTGGCTCTTCAACGGGCTGCATCTTGTCTGTGGCCGTGTGTTTGGAAAGTGCCAGGCGCTGGGGGTTGGAAGGCAGGGTGAGCAGGTGGAACACAAAGGATGTGCAGGGCAGGCGACTATCCCGTCTGACACCGTCAGGTGGATATGTGACACCACCATGCGATCACGGTATCACTATCATATTGCTATGATGTTATCATGAAGAGCTTCTTGAGGGTGACTCCGGGAGAGAGTAAAGGACAGGGAAGCCTGGCGTGCTGCAGTCCATGGCGTTGCAAAGAGTCAGATATGACCTAGGAAATGACCAGCAACATGATTTTATTGAGACCCACAGGCAGTATGACACAGAGATCCCTAAGGTACATTATGGACTTTAGGAATCTCAGTGTATCAACACAGGTTCATCAGGGGTAAAAAAGGAATCACATTAATGAAAAATAATAAGCTAGGGAAAACTGTGTGTGTGAGTGTGTGTATGTATCTCTGTGTTGGATCGAAGGGCAAGCAGTGTATGGAAACTGTACTTTTGCACAATTCTCCTGGAAACCAAAAACTGCTGGTACAAAAAATAAAGTCTATTAGTTTTAAGAAAACACAAGGTGAGTTGATCCTTTTCTATTTTCTCCCCCCCAAAAAATGTTACAGAAAACACACAAAATTTTGCTTTCTGCTTCTGTCTTTGCCAGAGTTTCAGCTAGTTTCAATTACCTATGACAGATCAAAACAGGAGCGACAGGCGTTTCATGCAGAAGAAAACAAAATGAAGTGCTATCAGATTCCTAGGGCATAAGATCGTGAGATCGTGATCAAAGGCGTAGAAAGATCCCACCTCCACCTCAGCCTCTGAACACCAGCTCACTCTCCAGTCACAGGGACGGTAAAGGAAGATGAGCAATGTGCCAGGCCCCAGGAGGCCTGAAGGGAAGAGGAACGAAATACCCACTCTAGAGGAAAGGCAATCAGAAGGAAATCATTAGAAAAGCCAGTGGTTGGCCCTTGGGTCATAATTAAGTCCACCTGGCCAACAGACTATGTGTGCGCTAAGTGCTAAGTCGCTTCAGTCGTGTCCGACTCTGCGACCCCACAGACGTAGACCACTGGGCTCCTCCATCCATGGGATTTCCCAGGCAGTAATACTGGAGTGTGTTGCCATTTCCTTCTCCAGGAAATCGTCCCGACCCAGGGTTCAAACCCGCATCTCTTACGTCTCCTGCATTGGCAGGCGGGTTCTTTAAAGATAACAAACAAAACACAGTTTGTTCTTTGTTCTAGACAAAGAAACCTCGAGAACAGTTCCCCAGAACAGATTTGCCCGAACAGATTCACTGCCACCCTTCTGTGTTCACATCTCTCCAGCATCACTCCACTGGTTTCTGAACCCTTTAAGAATGTAACCCTAAGCAGGCTAACAACCGGATTCCAAATATAGTGACCCACTGACTAAGTGCTTATTACGGGCTCTGCCTAGTGATGACGTTTGCAGACAAGGATGCCAAGCAACAGAAAGAAAATGAACCTAACATTTAGATAAAATCGAAGGGATTTTCCACTTCCAGAAGTTCTGATAGTTGATGAAACTACAGTCAGACAATAGATGTGTATTTTTTTTTTTCTCCACCTGTCATGGTCCTGGAGACATTGACTTGAGTAATTAAGAACACAGTCAAGGCTAAATTGTAGCCATTTGACTTCTGTAGATTGACATTTAAAACATCAGTAACAAAGATTCTATCAGACATAGATTCTATGAGCTGAGAGATGGCATTGCCATCCAACCAGCTGGTAAAGATGAAGTTGCAGAACAGACAGTTAGTGTGGGCATAAATGACAGGGAGGTTACCGTGGCCTCCGCCCGTGGAAGCTCTGGAGTCAAGGCAGTCTGATTAATGACTCTACTTTTTCTAGGCGATGACCTTTGACAAATTGTTTGTTTTTCTTTCTATCTTAAGGCAGAAATGATGCTTTTGACTCTTAACTCACACCTCCCCACCCCCTTTCTGAACAGAACCGTAGTGTGTGACAACAGGAATTGCTGTCCTTCCTGGATGTAGAGTCACTGTCCAATCTCGCGCACTCTAGGCGACCCACACTTTCTCCTTTCTTGCCTTCTTTTGGAATACATCTTTTTCTTTTACTGGCTGTGCTGTGTGGCACACAGGATCTTAAGTTCCCTGACCAGAGATGGAATCCGATGTCCCTGTGGTGGAAGCGTGGTGACCACTTGACCCCCGGAAAGGTCACTGGAATCAGTGTTTTAAGTCATTTTCCATGAGTATTTTAAATCAATTTAGAATGTGTAAAGTCTCACCATCTTCTAAGTGATTACCCCAAAATACCTTCCAGAGATGGTCTGATATACCAAACTTTCAGCTGTGGGCACCTCTCCGTACTTACGGTTTGGTGAACGAGTAGAGATCTTTCTCTAGGGAGACGCCTGCCCTCCCAGCACGCCTTTACTCACCTGCCCCAGGAGGAATAGTTTACAGGACTAGCGAGTTTGGGAAGGTTAAACGGACATTCCTGGCTTGGATCTGCCCCTCCTCCTCAGGTGAGCACTCTACCCTTCCTTCTTGGACCCTAGGAGGCTGCCCTGTGCCAGCCCTCTCTGGGCTAATCTGCCCAATTTGAGGGTTTGGTCTATTTAAGCAACTTCACATGCAGTTATAACTTCCAAGATGGGCTCTATCATCCATCAAGAAAATAGTCTGTCTTCCATCCTTCATGCCTTTGCTTAATTTCTCGAATTGTTCAGACAAATAACTGAGAAGGGTACAGTTCTTTAGGACCCTCTTGGAGGTCTCAACTTTATCCAAGTCCAAACTTATTATCTAAAATTCCATATACTGTTTTCTTTAAAAAAAAAAAATTTATTTAACCACTTCAGAAACATTTTTCAGAATTTGAAGCAAATGTCTCATTGAACTCAAAATCAAATTGAAGGGTAACCCAAGACAAGAAATTGGCTACGATTTTCAGAAGGAGGTTCTCGCTTTCCCTTTCCAATGGCAGTCTTCCCAAATAACAGGGGGAAAGCAATTATTCAGAGATAAGCATGGTAGGATAACAACTGGACTGAAAAACAAATTGGATTATTGTTGCTGTTGTTCAGTCCTAAGTCATATCCGGCTCCTTCCAACCACATGCACTATAGTCCTCCAGGCTCCTCTGTAAATGTCAACACCAACAGAGAAACTGACCTAGAACCTGTACATGGTTTCAATTGAATACAAGGTTACATAGCTTATTAAGGGAAAAATACATGTGTGTTAGTTGCTCACTCATGTCTGACTCTATGAGATCCCATGGACTATAGCCCGCCTCTGTCTGATTATAGACATTTTAAATCTTTTTTTTAATTAGAGAATAATTATTTACAATTTTGTGATGGTTTTTGCCATCAGTTCAGTTCAGTTCAGTCGCTCAGTCATGTCCAACTCTTTGCGACCCCATGAATCGCAGCACGCCAGGCCTCCCTGTCCATCACCATCTCCCGGAGTTCACTCAGACTCAAATCCATCGAGTCGGTGATGCCATCCAGCCATCTCATCCTCGGTCGTCCCCTTCTCCTCCTGCCCCCAATCCCTCCCAGTACATCAACATGAATCAGCATTAGGTATACGTATGTCCCATCCCTCTTGAACACCCCCTCCCACCTTCCTTCCCATCCCACCCCTCAAGGTTGTCCCAGAGCACTGGCTTTGAATTCCCACTGGTTATCTATTTTACATACAGTTACGTATACTGTTTCAAAGCTATCCTCTCATGTCATCCCACCATCCCCTTCCCCCACTGTGTCCGAAATGTCTCTCTTTCGCTGCAAGTAGCATCATCAGTATAGTCTTTCTAGATGCTACATATATGTCTTAGGATTACAGACATATTTTAAGTGAAGGTTCATTGTGCCGTGTGTCCTGCAACGAATAGAGTCACCCAACGAATAATGCCCCCGAGGGGTCTCCTCATCCCTAGAATCAGCAGCTGGTGCAGCGGCCAGCTATCTTTAAAAGCCCCAAGTAGGTTCCTAGAAGGCATCTAATGTCCCTCAGCATGTCCACGGTGTACACAGTAAAGGCATGCTTGCAGACCTCATCGAGGAGTCAAGACACAGAAGGAGAAACCTTGCAGCGGCTATCTAAGGCATCGAGTCATGCCGGACACCACCCGTCTTCTACTACTCTAAAAGGGGAAGAACTCTAGGAAAGCCATCCCTCACTTCAGATCCAAAACTACACGCGTAGAAACTACACAGGGAAGCTTAACACTCCCTGGGGCTCGTGCGACACGTTCTATTTTTATCCTAAGTATCTCTGGCAGTTGCGGTGGCCAGTGGGCTCCCCAGGCTGAGGCGTTTTAAAGCCAGTCTTGAACGTGGATGTTCTCCAGGTCCGCTTTGATCTTACTTTTTTTCCGAAGCATTCTGACCTCGTTAAAGCTCCCAGATGCTTCTCAGTGACCCAAGCATCTCAGTCTCATGGATTTCATGATTCCTAGGTTGCTGCACATCTGGATATTCTAGAAGTCTTGAAGATGTCAGAAGTTTAGGACAAATGAGACTTGATGGACCTTATGGATACCACAAAAGAGAAATATAAGGCTGACCTCTTCCCCGAGTCACGGGGCTCAATCAACACAGCAGTTGGGAACATGGGAAGTTACATATCAAACCCTGAGTGTTCAACTTTTACCAACATTTAAAGGAATGGTGAGAATAACTCAGGAACTGGAGAGTCTGGGAGGCTGGAGAAAATTAAGAGAAAGGGTCTTGAACTAGGAGAAAATGTTTTAGGAAGAAAGAAGGAGGCAGTCAGCGCCCATTGCAACAGAGAAATCACATGGGTGACGTGTGATTGGGTGACTCAGCGAGGAGCGGGGCTGGGTGAGGGCCACCTCACCCCTCAAACAGGTCTGAAGCCATAGGGTCAGGGAGAAGGCTGGACGGAGGGGTCACAGTTCAGTGTAACGCATTTAACCCTAGAAGCAAAGAGAAGAAAATGTTGAAGACTGAGCAGCAACGGGATGCCTGGGACAGATCCTCGGGGGCACTCGCTGGCGGCCAGCACGGTCCCAGGCACTGGGAACTCAGTGATCAAGAGAAACAAATTTCTGTTCTCATAGAACTTGTAGACGATCGGAGGAGACAGGACAGAGAAGCAGGCAGTGGTGTGCACTGGTGGGAACTGGAAAATCGTAGAGGAGGCTGTGTGACTCTAAATGGGAGTGAGGAAAGCATCGGAGCTGGGAAGGGCAAGGTTTAAGTCCGAGCTGGTCAAACAGATGCAGACTTTACAACCCCCTAAACCACCTTCCCAAACTCTGTTCCATGGAACCCCAAATCAATAAACTATTGAAGTGATGCTAACAAGTGTTCAGATGGTAAAGAATCAGCCTGCAATGCAGAAGACCTGGCTTCGATCCCTGGTTCAGGAAGATCCCCTAGAGAAGGGCATGGCAACCCACTCGAGTGTCCTTGCCTGGAGAATCCCGTGGACAGAGGAGCCTGGGGGGTACAGTCCGTGGGGTTGCAAAGAGTCGGACACGAATGAGCCACTAACACAACCACACAAGTGTTGTGGGATATTGGTCTTTTGGAAAAAACAAGACCAACCCATCTCTCCACCTCTGGCCTTCTCAGAACATTTAATGTGCTGATGAGATTTTTTTTTTTTTTTAAGAGGGGTCAGAGCACTGACCCCTGCCCTCCACCCTGCTCTCTAGCCCTGCCTTACCACCAGGGGTGTTAAGGATCTAGCCTTCCAGGAGACCCTGGGTGGTTCCTGATGAAGTAAGTGCACCAGCTTCTCTTCATTCCTGACATTCCCCCGCCCCCCCCCCCCCGCCCCACCCATGTAATCTCGGTAAACCTTCTCAAAGTCTAAGCCTAGTCCGCCGCTCTTTGGGAAACCTTCACAGCACTCGCTCCCTTCTCCAGCTCCCAAGGCACCCAAGGTCCGAGCCGGGCAGTCAGCCCCAGGCTGGTGCCCCTCCTGCCTCCGGGGGCTGAGCAGAACCGTCATTGCATGGAAGCTCGTGGAAGGCTGAGCGGGGAGAGTGGAGAGTCTCCACAGGAAGTCTGCAGACCCAGCCCCCTCCTCCCGGCGAGGCAGCAGCAGAGACCACTGGCCAGGAGGGTCAAGTGCCTGCGGGCATTTGAGTTCTGGGAACAAAATTACTTCAGCCCTAGAGGTAATGTCTTAATCAACAGTCACCGCTGATGGACTGAAATATGGTCTTGGCCTCATGGTCCACAGAAACGAAGAACCACGCAGTTTACCCAAACTGCTCAGACCTGGCGACTTGTCCGTTCTAGCTTAATATTAATAGCTGCTCTTTTTGTCGCGTATGTAACTGTCACTTCTGCTTTTACCCACCCTCTTCCTCCACGTCCCAGATTTCGTTCTTCCTTCACTCCTCTTTTACACTTGAACATCTTTCCCTTAGAAAGTGAAAGAAGTCGCTCAGTTGTGTGGGACTCTTTGCGACCCTGTGGAGTGTGGCCCATCAGGTTCCTCCATCCATGGGATTTTCCAGGCAAGAGTACTGCAGTGGGGTGCCATTTCCTTCTCCAGGGGATCTTCCTGACCCAGGGATGGAACCCGGATCTCCTGCATTGCGGGAGGACGCTTTACCATCTGAGCCACCAGGGAATCTGCATACACTTCTATTGTGCTTGCTGACGTGCTTTGGAAGAGTTTAGTGCATCTTTCTTTATTCCTTTTAATTCATTTATTTATTTTACATTTTATTATTATTATCGGCACGCAGGATCTTTGTTCCCTGACCAGGCATCGAACCCATGCCCTCAGCAGTGGAAGTGTGGAGTCCTAACCACCGGAGAGTCAGGGCATTCCCAGGTTTTGTGCTTAGTTTCTAAAGCGGATAAGTAAAATGATTTATATATTCTTTCCAAAATATAATGAAAGCCTCTAACTTACACTGCTTATTTTTATATCTAATTGTAATCTTTAAATCATTTTTCCCTCCAGGACCATGGTGCTCAGCTGAGTGGTTCTGTGTCCCCTCCCCCATCCCTGGGACCTTTATTGCAGGTCTGGAGACATTTTTATGGATACCTCTTGGGGGAGGGGAGAAGGCAATGGCACCCCACTCCAGTACTCTTGCCTGGAAAATCCCATGGATGGAAAATCCCATGGTAGGCTGCAGTCCATGGGGTCCTAAGAGTCGGACACGGCTGAGCGACTTCACTTTCACTTTTCACTCTCATGCATTGGAGAAGGAAATGGCAACCCACTCCAGTGTTCTTGCCTGGAGAACCCCAGGGACGGGGGGAGCCTGGTGGGCTGCCGTCTATGGGGTCGCACAGAGTCGGACACGACTGGAGCGCCTTAGCAGCAGCAGCTTGGGGGAGGGCTGCTCCTGGCATCTGAGAGTAGGGGCCAGGGGTGTGACTAAATATCCTACACAGCACGGAAGAGCCCCACGACAGAGCTTTCCAGCCCGCAGTGTCACTAGTGCTGAGGCTGAGAAACGCTTGATCGCCTCCAGCACTGAGAAAGATAAGCTGGGTTTGCCTGCAGTTTTAGGGCTGGATTTGGGTACAGACTTGCTGAGTCTGGGTTGAATCCTGGCTCCTTTCTTGCTAGTTGTGAGTCTTCGGACCACGTACTCAACCTCACTGTGCCCGTCTTCCGCATTTGCAATGGTCGCTCTGAGCCAGCAGGTGATAGCGCCAGGAACACTATATGCATTATTGCTCTTTTCCCCTTTACTTGAGCTCAGTGTGTAAATGTCAATACCAACAGAGAAACTCACCTCGAACTTGTACGTGTTTTCAGTTGAATACAAGGTCACGTAGCCCGTTAAGGGGAAACTGTGTGTGTGTCAGCTGCTCAGTCGTGTCCGACTCTGCAACCCCATGGATTGTAGCCCGCCAGGCTCCCCTGTCCACGGAATTCACCGGACAAGAATCCCGGAGTAGGCTGCCATTCCCTTCCCCAGGGGATCTTCATCACCCAGGGATCGAACCCGTGTCTTCTGCACTGCAGGTGTCTTCTCACCATCTGAGCCACCAGGGAAGCCCCTGAGGGGAAAATACCTCGTTTATATTATCCAAGATTCTATATTTTAAACCCCAGAAAATCCTCCAACCAATCCATACCAGAATTATTGCTATTACGGATTTAATCTCTGAAGTTGTAGGGCTTGTTTCCGCAATCTGTGAGGCAAGAAGCAATGAGAACAGACTGTCTGTATTCTAACCATCTTCCCCTGGCCGGGTATAGAACATCATACGACATGCCTATCAATGTGCGTTTTAAAGGATTCTAGCTTAGTAATTATAGAGCAATTACAAAGGCCATTCACTGACCTCTTTGCCTCTTCTGCATAAATAATATGCTTCAATACTGCATCAGACTTGCAGAAACCTATAAAAACTTGGCCTCAGGACTGCAGACATCTTGGGCGGGCATTTGGGTACCATTTCCTCCATGGACCTTCTTATCACACTCAGCTTCTTGTCATACTCACCACTTCTAAAGCTCATTCACTGTTTAAAGCTCTAGGTCAAGGAGGCCAAGGTTAAGGGTTCCAAGCAGGGGTCAGTTCCAGCCATGGCTGGGGTAATGGAGTTTTAGGTGTAAGTGGGACAGGAGATAGCAATTGTTTCATCAAACACTAACCTAAGGGTTGCTGGCCGTGAAGGTACTTTGTAGATGTGGTGTGTGTATGAATATATATCCATATCCTATTCCTCTTGGGAACCTGATTAATACAGCTGGCCCACCAGCCCCTTGATGATGGCGACCAGCCAAGGACAGGAGAATGGTGCCCACATTCATCATGTTACTAGTGATGTCACCTGGCACTGTGCCCACTGCACAGTGAATTCTTGCCTAAAGAGTTTACGCCTCTTAGGACTTCCCGGGCAGTCCAGTGGTTAAGAATTTGCCTTCTGATGCATCGGATGTGGGATTGATCCCTGGTTGGGGAACAAAGACCCCACAGGCTGTGGGGCAACTAAGACCATGGCTGCAACTACTGAAGGGAGACACAAGGAAAGAAGGAAAATCTTCAATTCAGTCCTAGTCTAACGACTCCAGCGAGCCAAACGCAAAACTGTGCATCACATCTATGAAAAAAATCACCGTAGCAGAATGCTAACGATCGTTAACACCGGAATATTTACTGTTCACCTACAAGGCATTCAATAAGTGTTATTAATGTTTTAAATTAAAGCCTATGAGCCAAGCATGATAGTAAAGGATTTACAGGCCAGTGAGTAATGGTGTGGGCTTTATGTTAAATTCAGAGCGCTTTTTCTTAAATAACACGCCGTCTCGTCCCTGAACGACAGAAGTAACATGCTTATGACCTGTGGGAAGAGCTGTCCTCTCTGGCCGCCTCTGCCCAGACCCTCCCCTCAGCTGGGCTGGACAAGGAGCAAAAAAGTAAGTGTCCTTGGGCATAAATCACGGTGCAGAGTAAGCTCATTTTCTGAAAGCTCAGGAATGCTTTGGAGGGAACCACCTGGGCCACTTGCCCTTATTTATAATCACATCCTTTACTCTGACCAGGTACGCTGGGAGCCTCTTCTTCACCCTCCGTAAGGAATCAGGGACAAGCAAGTTGCCACTCGGCGTTCAAATGAACGCCTGTCTTGGGCCGCTCGGTGTGTAGGCGTCACTCGGCTCTAGTCGCTAAGACCATTCTACTCTCATTAACTCATTGCTCCGTCGCTCAGTCATGTCCAACTCTTCAGCCCCCTGGACTGTAGCCCACCAGGCTCCTCTGTCCATGGAATTCTCCATCAAGAATACTGGAGCAGGTTGCCACTTCCTACTCCTGGAGATCTTCCCAACCCAGGGGTCAAACCCACGTCTCTTGCATCTCCTGCATTGGCAGGCAGATTCTCTACCACTAGCGCCACCTAGGAAGCCCCTGGGAAGACTCTTCTAGAACCAGCCTGTTCTATACGGCCTCACTTCCTGATCCACCCAAACTCACCAACAGAGAGCTCCTCTGCCACCCGGTTTCAGGATAGTGGGTCCCCGTCGCTGTTTGGGTCACCGCTCTAGCTGCAAGAACCCCAGCCTGGGGTCTGATCCGGGCAAGACTGAGCCGGCCTGCCGCCCCCTCTGGAGACTGCGAGGTGAACTGCAGCCGCCTGCGGAGGCATCCTGCCCTCTAGCCGGCTGCAACATAACCACAGGGCAAGGAAGTCATCATCCACCTAGCAGTGTTACAAAGGAAGTCTTGTCCCATCGATCAGCTCCACTTCCTCGGCCACATTGATCTTCCAGGTCCTTCCCAGGGAAAATGAGCTGGCAGGGAAGTGGAGACTGGAGGCTTTTCAAGGGAGACTTAATTCTGTACCTAATCAGATAAGGCGAAGGTTAAGCAGTCATTCAGGAAAAAGGACAATTTTCCTCGGGACGAGATGACCACGCGCCACGGTCCCGAGGGAGATGTCAAAGCTAAACGAAAAGGAAAGTACAGGAACTAATTTACTTTTTTTGTTTGTTTTTAACATCTTATTTCTTATTCAAAGAGTACTTTGGGTTAAAAATAGAAGACGGGTAAGAAAGTCATTTGTAACGACTAGGGAAGATGGCCTCCTGTCTTGCATCAGTCACTCTGTTTTCAAGGCTGTCATCTCAGGTCCAGGCTTCCCTTGTAGCTCAGTTGGTAGAGAATCTGACTGCCGTGCAGGAGACCCAGGTTCGATCCCTGGGTTGGGAAGATCCCCTGGAGAAGAAAATGGGGACCCTTGCCTGGAAAATCTCAGAGGGGCCTGGGGGCTGCAGTCCATGGGGTCGCAAAGAGTCGGGCACAACTGAGTGACTAACACTTGCCTACTTACTTACTTATCTGAATTCCCCATCACAGGCCCTACCCATCTATGAGGTGTGAGGAATCCCCAGCAGGTGCCCAGCCTCTGGCATCTGGGGCAGAGCTTCCCACACTCCCACAGGCACTGGCCGCACCCAGCCATGCTGTTACTGTGAGGTCTGAGTGGTGTGAACCTGCTGGTTTAACTGCTCCAGGTGATGCTGAGGCTGCCTTGGGGTGCAGGGGTAGGTGAATTAACGCACCCCAACTAACTGGTCCTGCTCTCAGCTCTGTAAGCAAATTAGCTCTGGTAAGTCCCTGGCCAGTCCAAGGGGAAGTCCCCATTTTAAAGAGAATCAGTCAGACTTTGGTCACCATTCACCCATAACTCACGCCCTGCTTCCAGTGTTCTTAAGTGGTGTAAGGGCACATGCCTCAGTCTGCCATTCATCTGAGCCTTTGAAGGCGCATCTCATGTGTCTCCTCCTCCAGGAAGCTTTCCTGGCCTGGGAAGCCTGGACAAGGTGGCTTTCCTGTACATGCCCAATACGCACTGCTAAATATTTGTTCTGGATGCATGGTTATCTAGAACTTTCTAACAAGTGTCCCAAAACGTAATGCCTTGAAAACAACAATATACACTTTATCTCTGGAGTCAAGAATTCAGGAGTGATACGACCAAACAGTTCCAGCCTGGAGACTCTTGGGCGGTATGCCCATCAACAGATAACTGGTTTCAGAAGAAATGATACATATGTATACACACAACACACACAGAGAAAATGGAATATTACTCAGCCATAACAAAAGAATGAAATGCCATTTAGAATGAACGAATGAAACGCCACATAGACAGACCTAGACATTATCATCCTAAGAGAAGTAAGTCAGACAGATAAAGACAGACATCACAGGATACTACTGATATGCGGAATCTAGGAAAAAATGATACAGGTGAACTTGTTTACAAGACAGAACCAGACCCCACACGCAGAAAACAAGCTCATGTTACCGGAAGAGATGGAGGGGGGGATGGAGATAAAGTGGGAGGTTGGGATTAACAGACATACGCTACTAAAAATAAAGCGAGAAAGCAGCAAGGGCCTACAAGGAGCTACACCCAGGGTCTTGCAATAACCTATAATGCCAAAGAATATAAAACCGGTTTGTTGTTGTTCAGTCACTAAGTTGTGTCCGGCTCTGTCCATCACTACCTCCCGGAGTTTGCTCAGATTCATGCCCATTCAGTCAGTGATGCCATCCAACCACGTCATCCTCTGCACCCCCTTCTCCCATCACCTTCAATCTTTCCCAGATTTTATATATATATATATATATATGAGTGAATCGCTTGGCTGTACATTTGAAAGTAACACAGCACTGCAAATCACAATTCAATTAAAAAAGCAAGTGAAAGTGAAGTCGACCGGTCGTGTCCGACTCTTGGTGACCCGTGGACCCTAGCCCACCAAGCTCCTCCGTCCATGGGATTCTCCAGGCAAGAATACTGGAGTGGGTTGCCATTTCCTTCTCCAAAAAAAAGAAAGAAAGAGATATTTTTAGAGTTGAGTGGGGAGGAGGCTCTGGCTCCAAGGTGGCCGCTCACAGGGCTGGTGCTGAGGTGGGTTCCTCCGTTCCTCTTCTCAGGGTCTCTCTTGGGGCACCTTGCAGGTCCTCCCCTGCAGTGGTGGGCTGCCCCAGAAAGGGAGTGGGAGGCAGGGGGGAGTCAGGCTGCACCTTTCACGGTCTCGCCTCAGAAGTCGCAGACTGCTCTCCAAGCTCAGTCTTCTAGAAGAGTCACTAAGTCCCGCCCACACCTAGAGTGAGAGGAATCGGGTCCCGCTCTCTGCAGAGAGGATGGTCAGGCACTTAAACTTCCCGTCCTGCAACAGATGTGCCTTCTAAAGACGGCTGTGCTTCCGCTCCTCTGGAAGGAAGTGGTTGCCCCTCAATTCTGGGAGGGCCACGAACATGCTTATAACCAATAGGACGTGGTGGCAGCAAGGTTCGGCTCCCGAGGCCAGGTCATAAAAAGCAGAGCACGTTGCCCTGTGCTAGGACCCTCGCTTTGGAAGCCAGGCACTGGCAGCTAGGAGATCCTGCTACCTCGAGCCTGCCACACCGTGAGGATGCCCAGGCCACACGGAGAGAGTGTTCAATTAACAACCTCAGCTGACATCCCGGCCAACAGCCCAGACCTGTGAGGAATGGCCCCCAGCTCTGGAATCTTCCCACTGAGAACCGGACCTCCTGGAGCAGAGTCTAACTGTTCCCACGGGCCCCTGTTCAGATTCCTGACCCATGGAGTCCACTGGCATGAAACGGTTGCCTGAAGCCAATGGATTTGGGGGGGTTGACTTGTCACACAGCACGTGATAACTGAACACATTCTACATCACGACTGTCTGATCTCTCTCTCCCCGAAGATTTTGGCCTGCAAGCTCTTCTTGGGCTTGGGTCTTCGTCCTTATAATGCCAGCACTCAGAATAGTGCCTGGCATGTAATATGTGTTAAGCCAATGTTTGCTAGGTGAATAATAAGTAAGAGTTCATACAGGTTTGCTAGGATAGTTGTTTTTGGCTGGAATTCATAAGAACCATGGTGGTGGCTCAGACGGTAAAGAATCTGCCTACAGTGCAGGAGACCTGAGTCTCATCACTGGCTCCAGAAGATCCCCTGGAGAAAGGAATGGCTACCCACTCCAGTATTCTTGCCTGGAGAATTCCATGGACGAGGAGCCTGGTGGGCTACAGTCCATGGAGTTGCAACGAGTCAGACACAACTAATCTATTAACACTTTCACTTTCATGGATGGAAGAGAACTTCGTCTGTCCAGGTAGGATACCCATCTCCCTGCCCACTGGAGAGCTGTTTGTTGTACTTTCATCCCGCCCTTCTTGTGACCTTCCAAATTCACCCTGAAAGCATTTGATCAGGGACTCTCTGCTGCCCTGCAAAGATGTACACCATTAACATAAATAAACAAACCATGATTGAGACCGCAAAGCCAAAAAGATATTTATGTTAGCTTTGATTCTAGGTTGTTAAACGTTTGGAAAGCAATTTCCAACTCTTGAGTTGATTCTACCTTCTTAATTTTAGATATTTAGATATACAGGCTGGAAGTTGTGTTTAAAAATGTCTTTCTTAGTTGCATTCAGGAGTTGAATGCATTTGATCTTCATATTAATAAACATACAAAGGGGATTATGGCACAAACAGGATTAACAGCATGTTGGTTAACATTTTGCATTATCTTTCCGGAAATGGGGAGTTTATTTTAAATAAGTCTTAAATTTAAGAAAATGGCATCTAGTTACTCTGCATGGAAGTTTCCACCACTGCATTTTCAAAATGTTCTTCAGTTGCTCCAGTGCCTTTTTTTATTATTTTGTTGGATTTAATAATGAATACCTCCAATTTAGTATTCATGCAACCAATTTTATAACCAGCTCCAGCCTTGAAGGTAAATACTCCAGTTAATCCCCCAGCAAGTCTCCCTTTCCTGAGATATTTACCCGGAAGCCGCAGACAGCTATCTAGAAACTGCACTCAGGCTTCATGAGCTCATTTTCTCATGATTAAGTTTAACTCTCCCAAATTTTACAAATGCTAATTAAATCTAAAAAAGCAAACAAAATGTCAATCAAAACTGATCTACAGTTGTTTGTCATCAGCAGCTGTTTAAAAAAAAAAAAGTGTTTTCTCAAACTCAAACTCTACTATGTCAAGCATAGTAGATTTATGCTATGATGTGGTTGATGAAAGAGACAGGAATTTTTTTTCCCCCCAGAATTAAATGTGTATTTGCAGTGAAGCAAAGCTTTGAATGATTTTTTCATCGCTTTCCCCCCACTGTATTACCTTGTAACTATGAGAGTCAGCTAAAAGAATAATTTCAGTTACAGTTAGTTCACAACCACCCCCAAATCTGAAAGATAACCAAGCTTAAAAATAAACCTGCTGTGAATGCCTACATAATACTGTTGATTAAAGAGCCCTGGGGAGAAGCCAGAGATGGCTCAGGCCTCAGCCTCACCGCTGGAGACTGGGCAGGGGACCTGATGGTCCATCTACAGGCACTCGACGTTGCAAAGAAATGCCAGCTTGCCCAGGTCGAAATAGACAAATGACTCACTGCCATGACTGACCCCAAACACATCCCTTCCACCCCTTGTCCATCCCGCCTCCCTTCCAGGACGCCCCACCACAGTGGGCATGTCCACCCCACTGGCCGCAGGGTCCCAGACAAGCTGCTCTCCAGGCTCAGCCGGGGAGCAGAGGCCGAGCCAAACAGCCAGCACCAAGCCGAAGTCTCCTCTCACCTCCATCTCCGATGCTGAGGCTTGAGCAGTCTTTTTCTGCATTGACTCTGGGCAATAACTCAGGCAATATGAAGGGTGACCCAGAGGGACACTTTAAGGTTAAAAATCTGAAAGAGCAACACTCTCTGGAGAGAGAGGGCAGAGGCTCTGAAGCGCATTTCAGCTGAAAATGAATTCAGCTACTTCTACAGGATGAGACGGTTGGATGGCATCACTGACTCACATCACAACTCCTGAGCAAACTCCAGGAGATGGTGATGGACAGGGAAGCCTGGCATGCTGCAGTCCATGAGGTCGCACAGAGTTGGACATGACTGAGTGACTGAACAACACCACTGCTCTGATCCCCATTAGCAAAGAAAGGCCCAAGTGGGGGACCATTTTCAGGCTTTAATGAGGCATCTCCCTCAATTCCTCTACCTGCTGGGTGGTGTCAGAGATTACTGGGTGGGGACCTGGAACTTTCACCACCCTCCAATGGGAACCAGTCCCCCTGCCTCGGACATAACAAGGCACCCCTTCAGGGTGGTATCAGTGGAAGCCTGCAGGGAGTCCAGATGCCCACTTTGCCCAGCAATAAGGAGGCACCCTTCACCCATCCAGGGTGTCCATGGAGGAACAGTAGGGAACATGTCCTTCCACCCCTGCCAGGCAGTAAGCAAGGCAATAACCCCTTCGCCCCACTAATTCAGTGTCAGAGAAAGCCTGCTGAAATAGACTGAAATGATATCCAGAATCCCAAACCATAATGTCCCAAATATCCAGGATACAATGGAAACACTGTTCAAGCAAGAGCCAGGGAAGTCTCAACCTTAATGAGAAAACACAGACCAACCCTGAGACTGGTGTGTTCTGAACTGTGGTGTTGGAGAAGACTCTTGAGAGTCCCTTGGACTGCAAGGAGATCCAACCAGTCAATCCTAACAGAAATCAGTTCCAAATATTCATTGCAAGGACTGATGCTAAAGCTGAAATGCCAATACTTTGGCCACCTGATGCTAAGAACTGACTCATTGGAAAAGACCCTGATGCTGGGAAAGATTGAAGGCAGGAGGAGAAGGGGATGACAGAGGATGAGATAGTTGGATGGCATCACCGACTCAATGGGCATGAGATTGAGCAAGCTCCAGAAGTTGGTGATGGACAGGGAGGCCTGGCGTGCTGCAGTCCATGGGGTCGCAAAGAGTCAGAAGTGACTGAGTGACTGAACTGAACTGAACTGGACACTGAGACAACACAGAAGTTGGAATTATCTAACAGGAATTTTAAAGAGGCCATCATAAAAATGCTTCAACAGCAATTAAGAACACACTTGAAGTAAATGAAGAGCAGAAAGTCTTGGCAAATAAACAGAAGATACAAAGTAGAACCAAATGGCAATTCTGGAACTGAAAAAGCAAAAACTAAGGGAAGAAACACAATTGATGGACTCAAAAGAGGAAAGAATCAGTGAACCTGAAGATGGAACAGAAAAAATTAGCCAATCTGAATAACAAAGCAAAGAGGCTGAAAGGATAGAGCAAGATAGTCCTTCTAGTTACTTGATGGGCTATTCCAAGGAATCCCATGGTTCCTAGAAAGTATAACACTATTATCCAGGCACTGTTTCCAATACAGATGTGGATTTAAGAGTATTATATTTTCTCCTGTGAAAAAGAGTGGGCATGCAATCAGCAATTCTACAAACCCTCTGGAAGTAAATTTGCTAAAAACCTCTCTTGCTGCCTTGAAAGTGGCAATGGAATCAGTCACTGCAGAGGTAAGAGCACCTCTGACCTAGTGCACTGGTTTGTACCCTCCTGGCCTCTGGTGAGCACCAGGACCTCTCCCCTCCCCTAACAATGAAGCAAGTCTGAGGGAAACAAACCTCCCAGGTCACGTGATTGGTGTCCAGGCCTTTTTGGGGTACCAGCTGTCATTCAGGGCACCAGGTTATGCTATGAGATACTATAAAGCTGAGTCATGAGATGCTTGCACGGTTGCACGCTCAGTTCAGTTCAGTTCAGTCTCTCAGTTTTGTCCAACTAGGGACAGAAATCCCTGAAATATGCTCAAATTCTGGTGGCATCGGGGCAGGGAGGGATGGAGAGAAATGATGAAGAACAATCGAAATAATGAATGAGTTAGCGCAGTACAAAGTGACATTTCCCTGCTTAAAAAAAAAAAGGTGGTTTAGTGTAAAGGGAATGCAGATGGGAGTCAGGGTTGACGGGGCAAGAGATGGAAAAAATCACAGGGAACGAGAGTGGTGACCCACCGGCAGAGCGGGGAAAGTGTGGGAAGGGCTTCAGGGCGCAGTGGTGAACTCGTGAGCCACACTCCTCCGGGAGCGGGCAAACACAGCCTGCAGCTTGAGTGGGAGCTCACGACTAAGACACATGGATTCAGAGTCCTCCAAGCAGAGCCTTGAGGATCCGTATCTTTTGTGTTCTTAGAAGAGGCAGAACAAGGAGAACTGACGGACAGACCATTGCTGAGGCCTTCTTACCCTCCCCCAGTCGCAACCCTGCTAGCCTTTGCTCAAAGCAAGGCTGGGTTGGGTTCCAATTATAGTAAGAAAGACACTGTCAATTAGCTTAAAAAAAGGTTTTTCTGAAAACCAACCTTACATTTCGGTCTTTTTAAAATATGAAATTAACTACCAAGAAAAACATTGTGGTACTAAAAAGGGAAGCTATGTGATATTCAGATAGGTCTCGCAAGATGTTTCCACAGGGAATTAGCCCCCAACAGATGTTTGTATGTCTGTCATCTCTACAGTGTTGGCCATGTTCCCTTTTTATGCCTACCTTAAAGTCCTTTGTTCTTTTTTTCTTAATTTTTTACTTGAAGTAGAGTTGATTACAATGCTGTGTTAGCCTCTGGTGTATAGCAAAAGTGATTCAGTTATTATTATTATTATTCATATATATTCTTTTTCATATTCTTTTCCACAATTATTATAAGATACTGAATATAGTTGCCTGTGCTGTACAGTAGAATCTCATTGTTTATTTTATATACAATAGTGTGTATCTGCTAACTCCAAACGCCTGATTTATCCCTCCCCCTTCCTTCCCCTCTGATAAACAGAAACCTGTTTTCTATGTGGGTGCATCTGTTTCTGTTTTGTAAATACGTTCATTTATAGTACTTTTCAGATTCCACATACAAGTGATATCATAAGGCATTTGTCTTTCTCTTTCTGACTTACTTTACTTAATGTGATAATCTCTAGGTTTGTCCATGTTGTTAGAAATGGCATTATTTCATTTAAAGTCCTTTGTTCTTAACAGCTCAACGCAACACATACATACACACTCCAGATGATATTAACATCTGCAGATCTGCAGGCTTTTAGCCCCCACAACACTCAAAATTTAAGACAGAATCCAACAAGGAATAAACAACTCCTGTCTCTGGAGATCAAATCTGCATTCACCTCAAAACAACAGGAACAACAACAAAAAATGGGCTTGCAATGGTCAACTTGATTGAAAAAGTAACCATCATTCATCATTCAGATTTTCAAGATTCTTAAGTACAGAAAAAATTTAGAAGAAATAGAAAATTAGACATGTTCTAAAGACTACTGAGCACCGATGGATTTAAATAAAGAATCTTTCCCAAGTATTTACATTAGGCACAAAAATACTTAATCTGAATTCCATCAATTCACAATTGGTAACATTCACACAGAAGCCTGGATGAAATGCTAGCTGCCCAATAGGAAAGAAGCGTGAACAGTAAGATGGAGCCATGTAATCAGAACCACCACTGTGAACGGAAGCAAAGAGGGTGAGTTCACGTTGGAAGAAATCCCTGCAACTGTCACCATGACCTTGGGGGTCAGTTCCTGGAAAAACACATCACATCCAGCAAGGAAGACTGGCTCTGCCAAGGAAGCAGAAATGCAAACCAGAGAGGAAAGGCTGGGTCACCCGTAAATCAGCCTGAAATCTGGTGACAGCATGAGAAAGACTCCTCATCAGAAGAGGAAACCTGACCTGGGAAATGGGTCTCCTCCTCCAGGGGACAGATAGATGCAGCGGGAAATCCCGGAGCCTGGCTCGAAGGTGATACACAGATCCTTCCTCTCCTGCTGGAACAGATCCGTGCGCTCACATCAATTTCTCCAATAGCCTGTGATACAGGGTGTGCCACGGGGCTGCATAAAAGGCTTTTGCGAGCACTCCCTTGTGAGGAAAGTGCTGACCAGCCGCTAGAAAGGGTTTTTGCAAATTTAACTATAAACTATGTTTATGATCGTGACAAAGGCAGGAAGAGGAGGAGGTTTCTGCTGTCTGCTGTTACTCATCTTGACAGCCTGCACCCAGCGTCACACACAGTGAGGCGCTGGGGCCAGAACAGGGGCCTCTGAAGGCACTGGCCAGGTGAGACCAAGGACAAGACTTTGAATTAGACAGGGCACGAGGGCGCTGGGGCATCTGAGCGAGCCTGCGGCGGCAGAAACCAATCCCAGCCTCCGGTCTGCCTGAGCTGAGCTGAATTCTGGGGAAAGTCACTCCTTGGTCTACTCAGCACTTCCCTATCTGTGCGCTGGAAGAAGTCCATCGGCATCATTTCTGGCCTCGCACAAGCTGCCAAGGGCATGTTTAGTCCTCAGGGCCAGCAGTGATGTGCCTGGGGCCTGCACTCTGCTGTGAGCATCCCTCCTGGGGTAGTGCCTGCGAGAAGGACAACGTTTCACAGCGTCCTGTGCTGTGCTTCGGGTCAGAAAAGGATGCCCTTGCCACCTCCCAAGCCCATTCTGCTAGCTTTCCTTAGACAGAGCTGAGGAAAAGGCAACAGGACCTGACTTCCCTGAAGGCCCAGTCTTTCAGAACCTGCCTTCCAATGCAGGGGACACCGGTCTGGTCCCCAGTCAGGAAACTCAGATTCCATGTGCCACGGGGCAGAGAGGCCCTCGGGCCACAACCAGAGAAGCCCTCGTGCCTCAGTGGAGATCCAGCGCAGCCAAAACCCAGGCAGCAGACCCGCCAGGGCAGTTTTGTAAAAGAATCCAGACACAGCTTGATGCCAACAAGTGCTTCCTTAGTAAGATTATAACCATCCTCTTTATATAATATTTTAAGTACTGATTTAAATCTCCCAAAGGGAAGATCTACAGGCTCCTCATTTCTACAGACCTAAGCAACAATTGTAATACTCATTATTAGCTGAGTCCTGTGAAAAAGTTGGGTTAAAGCTCAGCATTCAGAAAACTAAGATCATGGCATCCGGTCCCATCACTTCATGGCAAATAGATGGGGAAACAGTAGAAACAGTGTCAGACTTTATTTTTGGGGGCTCCAAAATCACTGCAGATGGTGACTGCAGCCATGAAATTAAAAGACTCTTGCTCCTTGGAAGGAAAGTTATGGCCAACCTAGACAGCATATTGAAAAGCAGAGACATTACTTTGTCAACAAAGGTCCATCTAGTCAAGGCTATGGTTTTTCCAGTGGTCATGTATGGATATGAGAGTTGGACTATAAAGAAATCTGAGCACCGAAGAATTGATGCTTTTGAACTATGATGTTGGAGAAGACTCTTGAGAGTCCCTTGGACTGCAAGGAGATCCAACCAGTCCATCCTAAAGGAGATCAGTCCTGGGTGTTCATTGGAAGGACTGATGTTGAAGCTGAAACTCCAATACTTTGGCCACCTGATGCGAAGAGCTGACTCATTAGAAAAGACCCTGATGCTGGGAAGGATTGAAGGCAGGAGGAGAAGGGAATGACAGAGGATGAGATGGCTGGATGGCATCACCGACTCAATGACATGAGTTTGGGTGAACTCCGGGAGTTGGAGATGTACAGGGAGGCCTGATGTGCTGTGGTTCATGGGGGTCTCAAAGAGCTGGACTTGACTGAGCGACTGCACTGAGCGGAACTGTCCTGAAACACAACGGCACCCTAGTGGGAGACAGACAGTGTGCGTGGCAATAGGAAGGAGCTGCATGGTGGGAGAATGGGTCACACAGGGCGCGGGCAGTGCTGACTGTCACCTGGCCGCCGGGTCGGGTCCATGTGGGCAGCATGGCCCCTGGCCGAGCGCAGCCGGCATGGGCTGGACCGGAGATTTCTGGCTCCTTGATCCTCTTCCAGGGCTGAGCCATGTCTTGCGAGAGACCTTCATGTCCCGAACTGAGTAGCCTTCCAATCACTTCCTCCAGATAACTAAGATGCTCACAAATATGTGACTATTTGTGTACAATTTTCATCCCAACAGCCAAGTTCTTCGAGCAGAAAGGAACAGATAAATTCCCGTTTCTCCCACTGGAGGCAGGATGAGCAGGAGAAATCAGGGAGGAAACCCAGCGCTAGCATCCGCCTAGCTGGACCCTCTCATCCTGGCTGGACCCTCTCATCGAGGCAGGAAGAGGCTCCACCCTGGGCATGGATGCTGTCTGGAGGGTGGCAGGAAGCTTTCATCACAGGTCTCCACCTCAGCCCTCCCCCAGTGCACCCTCCATCTGACACCCGAGACAGTTCTGCAAGCGCACGCAAGCAGCAGAATGCCCCTGAATTCAATTCCGTCAGCAATTATCGGGCACCTTCTGTTGAGCACGGCCCAGGTGTTGCGCTCGCGGGGCTGGGTGCACGGGGATGAGGGGCCCCAGCTTCTGACCTCAAGTACCGGTGCCCCCACATCTCTCCTTAGCTGCACTTCCCACCCCCAGCTCCACGCCTCCCGACTTCCAGGTGCCAGGACCACGTGCTCCTCGGGGACCTGACTCCTGTGTGTTCACATCACCGTCCCTGTGTCTACTCATTCTCTCTGCTCGCCATCTTCCCCACCTCCCTTCCCCCCTCCCTCCTCCCTTCCCTCCTCCCCTCTTCCCTGCCCTCTCTCCCTCCTCCCTCCCCTCCTCCTTCTCTCTTTTCCTCCTTCCTCCCTTTCTTCATCCTACATATACTCTGCCATCTTTCACGACTGAAATGCCATGAATCAGGCCAGAGCCGTGAGAGGCCCAAAAGGAAACTGACAAGGAACTGATGACGGGAAAGCCTGAAGTCACGGGAAGCACGCCGTGAGAACAGCACCTTCAGCAGGTGGAGGGGAGGATCCAACTCAGCTGGCGCTAGGGAGTCAGGGAAGAGGTGAAGACTCAGGTGGAATGCCCGAGGAACAGCATCTTAACAAAGAGAGCTGAGGGCATCTCTGGAGTTTTCACGAGTGCAGCCCAGCACAAGGGAGGGTAGGGTGGTATGAAGGCTACTTCACTGGCAGATGAAACAGCTGGAGGATACAGGGAGGCGTCTGAGAGCTGTCTGCCCCAGGGCAGGGGAGACTGGGGCCCTGGTGCCCCTCCTCCGCTCAGCTTTCCTCCCAGGCCCTGACAGCATCGCCCTGGCTCCCGAGATCTGCTCATTTACTCCCAGCCCAGCCCACACCCCCACCATGGAATCAGGGGTCTCTCTCCAACAGAGGCAGCGTCAACACTGTCTCTGGTCCAGATGCATCCCAGTCTCCTTTGTCAGACTATGAAGGAGCCTTGTCAGATCTGCAGTGATGCGAGAACTCCGCAGCCTCGCGAGTTCGGCTTTAGTTCAATGTTATCTTTTGTTACTCTTCTGTAACCCCCACCCCCACCGCCCCCCACCGTCGACAGGCCACGGAGCAAGAGGGAAGGAAGTGGGTCTGAACCAGAACACAGAACAGCTTCCATTTCTGGGGGCAGAGGAAGGTTGACACCCTTCCTAGAAGGATGCACGTAGAAAAGTTTTACCCGTGGACATAGATTTAACTTGTTTTTCTTTACTCCATCCAAGCTGAAGTGCATATGGAGTGGTTCAGTTCAGTTCAGCCGCACAGTTGTGTCCGACTCTTTGTGACCCCATGGACTGCAGCATGCCAGGCTTCCCTGTCCATCATCAACTCCCAGAGTTTACTCAAACCCATGTCCATTGAGTCGGTGATGCCATCCAACCATCTCATCCTCTGTTGTCCCCTTCTCCTCCTGCCTTCAATCTTTCCCAGCATCAGGAAGAGTCAGCTTTTCACATCAGGTGGCCAAAGTATTGGAGTTTCAGCTTCAACATCAGTCCTTCCAATGAACACCCAGGACTGATCTCCTTTAGGATGGACAGGTTGGATCTCCTTGCAGTCCAACGGACTCTCAAGAGTCTTCTCCAACACCACAGTTCAAAAGCATCAATTCTTCTGTGCTCAACTTTCTTTATAGTCCAACTCTCACATCCATACATGACCACTGGAAAAACCATAGCTTTGACTAGACGGACCTTTGTTGACAAAGTAATGTCTCTGCTTTTCAATATGCTGTCTAGGTTGGCCATAACTTTCCTTCCAAGGAGCAAGCGTCTTTTAATTTCATGGCTGCAATCACCATCTGCAATGATTTTGGAGCCCCAAAAAATAAAGTCAACCACTGTTTCCTCTGTCTCCAGTGTGCTGACACCCAAACCTACAGGCTAAGGCAGTGATCGTCAAATAATTTAGATTGTTTAAGTTGAAAAATTAAATAGGCACCATTAGCATACACAGATTTTATACACATAAAATTTTGCTTTGTATAATTTATAAAATATATGCAATTTTAAAATCTTATCCATATATGCTATTGTTGTTGCTGTTGTTTAGTTGATAAGTTGTGTCCAACTCTTTTGTGACCCCATGGACTGTAGCCCGCTAGGCTTCTCTGTCCACAGGATTCTCCAGGCAAGAATACTGGAGTGGGTTGCCATTTCTTCTTCCAGGGAATCTCCTCGACCCAGGGATGGAGCCCGCTCATCTCCTGCACTGCAGGCAGATTCCTTACCACTGAGCCACATGGGAAGCCATCTATGTATGATAAATGGAATATAAATTAGAAGCTCTAAGGTTTTCTTTCTATAATCTATGGCTCGTCTTGTTTCCCCCGCTGGGGAATACCCAGCCCACTTGGAAGAACACACCCAACTGTCTTATCAAGTTACAAGACACAAAAGTCAAACTTATAACCTAATTTGAAAGCCGTAACCCAAGTCACAAGTGAAATTTAATGCTTGCAAAAACAACCAGGCACCTTGGCTGAGAATTAATTTATTTATAAACCACTTCAACAGCTAAGACACCTTGCTCCAAGGCAAGCATCTGCTCATACAACCCAGTATCACAGTTGTATTCCTAAATCTGCTGTTTCTTTAACACGTCTTAACATGTCTATTTGAAGTTGTGAGTGATTAAGCTTTCTATTTAAAATACCAGGTCATTTTTTTGTAGGAACAATCACACATACATCCTGCACTATGAGTAAAACATATATTTACATGTGTATACACACATATGGGGCTTCCCAGGTGGTGCAGTGGCAAAGAATCCACCTGCCAAGGCAGGAGATGCAAGAGACTCTGGTCCCAACCCTGGGTTGAGAAGATCCCCTGGAGAAGGAAACGGCAACCTAGTCCAGTATTCTTGCCTTGGGAAATTCCATGTACAGAGTGTGGCAGGCTACAGTCCATGGGGTTACAAAAGAGTTGGACATGCCTGAGTGAGCACACACGTGCACACACACATATTTAAGATGCAGAAATGGATTGTTACTCATAATAAATGCTATAGCACAGTTACATTACTCTATTTGAAAACTTTTTTAAAAATCCAGGGCCCTTATCTATCACATCTCCTTTCAGTGGATCAGTTGCATGAGACTGGCTGTATATTTACTATGCTTCCAATTGCCAGGTGTATCAACTACTTAGCTGCGATATTTATCGATGAATTAGTCTGATAACACGCTGATGTAATCATCAGTTCTCAAGGCCAGTATTTTTTCCCCTATGCAAACAAAGAAGTGTTGGCACAAAAGGCTAATTTTATAACAAGCTTTGTGCAGGAAAGGGGAGCAGAGTAAATGTCCCATTCTAGATAAAAATCATTCCACTAGGAATCAGGCTGGAGTGGAACACTGATTAGGAAGAAAAGACATTGGATCTGAACAAAGCTAGGAAGACAGCTTTCTGGATGCTTCCGAATGAGACATAGGCGTGTGCAAGCCACCGGAACAGACTTCCTGGGTCAGATGACTTCATTCCTGTTACTTCTTTGCGCAAAATAGGGAGAGGAAGAAAAGATTTGTTGTTCTTTTAATAGCCAGAGAGGCTGTTACTAGGACAGACCTGAGCATTGCTTTACAGACAGGCTTCCACACTTGATTCATTCACCTTGGAGAACTCCCTCCAAGTTCGAAGGAAGGTTTCATTCTGGTTCTCCCAGGCAGACTGCTTTGGGGATTGGCCAAAGCAGTTCTGGACTTCAGAGTACTCAGAGAGATAAATGTAAACACCAGTTAAAAATACAAGGAAAACAGGGGGAAACAAACCTAGCAAGACTTCGTCTCCATCATCAAAGCTCCTCCGCATGGGCCAGCCCAGCTGCACAGTCGCCAGCTCCACCTCACTCACTGACTTTAAGCAGGAAGGAGGGCTTCTGTGGCTTGGCCCTTAAACACAGATAAGGCCTTCAGTCTGTGTAAGCTCTCATTCCCTGTATTGCCAGTGAAACAACTGGGAGTGGGAGGAGAGAGAAATAAACAGCACCCCTGCCAGTGCCAAAGAATGGCCTTCACTTAGCACTTCACACGCACAGTGGGTGGGAAAAAGACCCGGATCACAGAGTGACGGTTTTCTGGGACTGCTGTAAAGCACCCCAAAAGTGTTAGTCGCTCAGCCGTGTCCGACTCTGTGCGACCCCATGGACTGTAACCCACCAGCCTCCTCTGTCCATGGGATTCTGCAGGCAAGAATACTGGAGTGGGTTGCCATTCCCTTCTCCAGGGGATCTTCCCTACCCAGGGATCAAACCCAGGTCTCCCACATTGCAGGCAGATTCTTTACCAACTGAGCCATCAGGGAAGCTCTAAAGTTCCCCAAACTGGGGGCTTACAACCAGAAATACATCGGTTTTCACACACCAGTACTTCTGTTCTTAAATACACGGTGTGGCCAGGGCTGCCTCTCCCGAGGCTTGGGGCACCCGTGCTCCTGGCTTCCGGTTTTCACACCGCCTCCTCTGGGCCTGCTGCCTCGGCAGCTACTTGCGGTCGTTGTTCAGTCATTCAGTCGTGTCCGACTCTTTGTGACCCCCTCGACTGCAGCACGCCAGGCCTCCCTGTCCTTCACCATGTCCCAGAGTTTGCTCAAACTCATGTCCATTGAGTCGGTGATGCCATCCAACCATCTTATCCTCTGTCATCCTCTTCTCCTCCTGCCTTCAACCTTTCCCAGCATCAGGGTCTTTTCCAGTGAGTTGGCTCATCACATCATGCCAGCGTGAGGAACTCCGCTCATGGCAAAGGTCATGAGGAAGGAGGCTTTGGCATACGCAAAGGTGGGATCAAGCCTCAGGAAACCCCCTGTTCCCGAACATCTACCCCCAAAACCAGAATGCCTGCTTTACTGTTTTATGCTCTCACCTATACCTCTGACTTTACGGGGGGCTGACCCCCCCCCCCTCACCATTTCTCTTGGAGAAGGAGTTAACTTGCATCTCCAGTTAATAAAAATTACTGGGCATCACAAGAGTGTTTCAACATACAAACTCCTCTGAAGGTTCTCTAGCCTGCCTGAGCGGGTTTGTCCAGCCACATGTGATTGTTTACAGCCTCCCAACCGTGAGAGACACGAGATGCTTTAAAACTTTCTAAATACAGACCCTTTTGAGAAGTTAGAAAATTATTAGTATAGTATAGTGTGTTGATTAGAAATTATATTGGTGAAGGGTTTCATTTGTTGAGCCAATATTTGTTGCTAAATCTCCATATTCCCTACCCTTATAATGAATATAGGAGAAATAAGTATTAACCTTTAAGATCAATCATGTTAAACCTTAGGCTAAGTAAATTCCTTTCTTGATTGTAACCCACTACACCCTCACCCTATAGGAATGCAACTTTATTTGGAGGATAGCGCTTGGTTTAAGAAAAAATCATCCCTGGAAAAAATAAGTTTTCTGGTTGACTAACCTTTATCAGAAAGGGCCATAAAATGTCAGCAAGCCTCATGGCCAGAAGATGATGCAAAACCCATAAGACCTTTGTATAATTTTATATGAAGCACCTGATTTTGACAAGGGTCAGGTCTGCTGACGCCTGTGTGACTCTGTATTCATCCCTATGTATAACAAAAAGTATATAAGCAAACCTGAAAAATAAAGAAATTGGATCAGTTTCTGGAAAGACTGATTCCCCCGTGTCATTTCTTTCTTGCTCCCCGTTTTTCTGGCTGAATCCCCATCTGGAATGTGGGTACTCACCAAGCCTGCTAATTCTGCCTGGGCTTCTAAGATCGGACCGGGGAGGCCTCAGTGGCTCCTCTCCTTCGGGAGAATGGAAAGACGCCTGTGGCCTACGTAGGTGGTGATTGGTATTCCACGTAAACCAAGTTATTCAGCCTCTTTTCCTCCACTAATATTTCCTACTACACTATCTGTTTCTAATCTCTCTCTATATCTGTAATTAATAAGTTTTTTCCTAGGACGCCGATTCTGTCTCCCCTTCGAATTACCCTGGATCCACCGGGGCTGGACCCTGGCAACATCAGGTGGCCCAAGTATTGGAGCTTCAGCTTCAACATCAGTCCTTCCAGTGAATATTCAGGGTCGATTCCCTTTAGGATGGACTGGTTTGATCTGCTTTCATGGTCTCCCCTTTTAAAAAGATACAGCCATTAGCCACAGAGGACTGAGGCCCACCCACAGGACTGCATCTCAATTTGATGATGAGCAAAGACTCTGCTTCTGAATAAAACCCTGTTGACAGGTGGAGGGTAAGAACGTGTATGTCTTCTGGGGCAGGGGGGACCCTGGGGACCCAGGGATGCAGTTCTAGGCACTTTCTCTCGCCTCCACTGTCCTCGGTCACTGCGGTGATGAGTCGAATACACTCTATGCAGGTCCTGGAGGCGAGGCCTGAACATCACATCACTCCTGGGCCCAGGAATGGGGAGCCCCCGCCAGCACGCAGGAGGCTTTCCCACAAATACACAAACAGTCACACATACACTGCACGAAGGGCCCATCTTATATTCCTCTTTTCTAACCCCTTTCCTAGCTAATTCTTTTTGTTGTCTGGGCTTTTATTTTGTTTGGGGTTCCCCCCCCACAGTTAATAAAATACATGCTATAAAGGCAATTTTAAAAACTCATCTTTAATTCTAATGCCTTAAAGCAGCACTCCAATCAACTTATAGTCTGTATTTATAAAATTGATATTACATGGCACCGTTTTGCCTCATGCTATTTTTACATAATATTATACTTAGGGTGCAACATGGTTCAAGGAAATAATGACCCAGCTGGGTATCTTCCTATAAAAGATTATGTGTGAACAGATCTTTAAAAAAAAAAAATTAACAGCTTCTCAAGGCACATTTCAAACAGAGCTGCTCAGGGCAAGACAAAAATAAACCTTGAAGGAAATGGATGGTTTACAAGGCTTGGAATTTCTGGAGATGGCTATGTGGGTGCATCCGTGGACCAAGCCCGAGGTGCACCAGCCATGCTGGGCACCACTGGACACCAGTGTCCTCCAGGCCCTGGGTGGAGGGCACCCAGCTCCCGCCTCCTGACTCAGCAAGGTCGTGATGACACGTGGTAGGTCCCACAGATGAACAAACCGGCTCCCTGAACAAACCGGTGCAGATAAACCAGTGCTGCCCCTAGGCGATGCTGGAATATGCTTTTTCCTCAGCCCAAACCACCTTTCCCCTTCTTGCCAACATATCACACCTCCCACTCATTCAGTAACTCCTGGTAGGATGCTGCTTTGGTGGACCAGCCTCCATCCCTCCCCAGGATGGACTTGCTCCACGTTCCCTGCGTGCCTCTAGCCTGGCCTCAGTCTGGCTGCTCTGTGGTGGCTGGCTCACATGCTTTCCCCAACAGCCTGGACCCCTCTGAAGGCAGCGGCTACATCCCCTTCACCTCTGAGCTCCAGGTGCTGGCCCAGGATCAGGCCCCCAGGATGAACCCAAATACACGCTTGTTAAGGAAGCGACAGACACCCTGCACAGCCCCCTGGGGCTGAGACAGGGCGTGGACATGCACAGGGCTGATCCAAACAGACATCTGCTTCACAGCAACCGTGGGTGATAAAATAAAAACTCTTACGCACAGTTTTCTTTGTTTTTCAAAATGTAGGAGAAAACTGGGACTTCCCTGGTGGGCCGGTGGTTAAGAATCGACCTGCCAAGGCAGGGAACTTGGGTTCAATCTTTGGTCTGGGAAGATTCCACATGCTGTGGAGCAGCTAAACCCAGGCACCACCACTGCTGAAGCCCACGGGCTCCAGAGCCCTTGCTCAGCAGCCAGAGAAGCTGGAGCGCCGCGGCTGGGGAGCAGCCCCGCCCGCCGCAACTAGAGAAACAAAGAGCCAGTGCAGCCAAAGATGCATTTCTAAAAAGGTAGTGGGAGAATGGATTTGGGAATCTCAGCTCTCTGACTTCCTGTGTGACCTCAGACAAGTCACCTGACCTCTGAGCCTCAGACCACTGATCCATGAAATGGCCTCTCTCTGGCTCAGTCGTTCAGTCGTGTCCGACTCTTTGCAGCCCCAGGGACTGTAGCCCGCCAGGCTCTTCTGTCCATGGGATTCTCCAGGCAAGATTTCCCGAGTGGGTTGGCATGACAGGGCGTCCCTGATAGCTCAGTTGGTAAAGAATCCGCCTGCAATGCAGGAGACCCGGGCTCAGTCCCTGGGTTGGGAAGATCTCCTGGAGAAGGGATAGGCTACCCACTCCAGTATTCTTGAGCTTCCCTTGTGGCTCAGCTGGTAAAGAATCTGCCTGCAATGCGGGAGACCTGGGTTCAACCCCTGGGTTGGGAAGATCCCCTGGAGAAGGGAAAGGCTACCTTCTTCAGTATTTTGGCCTGGAGAATTCCATGGACTGTATAGTCCATGGGGTTGCAAAGAGTCGGACACAACTGAGTGACTTTCACTTGGCGTGTAATGGGAGACTGCCTATTCAGGGTGGTTATGTGTTTAAACAAGGTAAGGACATGAAAGGTCTAGCGTGAGGCCTAACACATACTGCACACCACAGACTGCAGTGATTACACGGATCAGCAACGGAAATAGCTGTGTGTCATGACTTCACAATCTCCATCGCCCTGTGGAACGTCACCTACTACAATCACCAGTGGACACGAGGCCTCTGCCCTGGAGCCTGGCTCCTCCACCACCAGGCCATGCTGACCGGTGCTGCAGAGAGGTTTGCGCTCAGATGGCCCCAGTTTCAGCTCCTCCACTTCCTGTGTGACCCTGGGCACGTTGCTTAACCTCTCTGTGCCTAGAACTCAAAACAGGAGTTAGAACGGCTGCTGCTGCTGCTGCTAAGTCGCTTCAGTCGTGTCCAACTCTGTGCAACCCCATAGACGGCAGCCCACCAGGCTCCACCATCTCTGGGATTCTCCAGGCAAGAACACTGGAGTGGGTTGCCATTTCCTTCTCCAATGCATGGAAGTGAAAAGTGAAAGTGAAGTTGCTCAGTTGTGTCTGACTCTTCACAACCTCATGGACTGCAGCCTTCCAGGCTCCTCTGCCCATGGGATTTTCCAGGCAAGAGTACTGGAGTGGGGTGCCATTGCCTTCTCCGGTTAAAACAGCAAGTGCCCGCTAAGTGTTAGCTGGCTGGAAGTCTACGGAATAAAACAGCAGAGCTGAGACGCCTGACCCCGCTTAGCTTATACACACTGATGCTCTTCTTTTTCCCCTACCTGTTATTCTGGCGCCATTTAAGTGCAGACACGGGAGCTCTTTGACTCTATAACACACTGTAAATAAGATCTACCTTACGTCCATTTCTGGATTGCGTCTGCTACTTCCATTCAGAATGCTGAGTTGCTAACCAGGTATGGTTTTTCCTTCATTTGGTTGGCTGGTTGGTTGCTGTGCTACTCGAAAAGGCTCAAAGTGAGGACAGAAGGAATCAAGGTCCGTTTTGCCCAAACATGGAGCAAACAGGATGGTTTGGGTCTGTTCCTCACAACAACTTAGCCAAGGTGCCCTTGCAGAGATGATTATGAGACTTTCAGACAAGCAGACCGCAAGCTCCCTGGGGGCAGGCTCGTAGCTGTCTTTCTCACCACCAGGTGCCTAGTACCCAGCACAGCGCCCGGCACACAGCAAGCGCTCAATGCTTGCTGAATGAATCACCAGGAAACCACTTAGAGCAAGATCTCTGCCGCTTGACGCCGTGGCCTCTTATTTCAGTTACGGAGACCGCTGCTGAGGCCTGGGGTCTCCAGGGAGATACACACACTCCTGGCTCTTCATCAGCCCCTGAGGGCACGGACTAGCCGGCGCCTGTAGAACCTGCCGAACCTCCCAGGCCTGGCCATCAGAGCTGTAACCCCAGACAAAGCAGAGCTTGCTTGTGAGAGCCGTGAGGGCGTGGAGACCGACACAGACAGGAGAGGGAAATGGTACGAGCACAGGAGAGAGAGTGAAACGAGCAAAGGACTGTCCCGGGAGAGGAATCCGGGTGCCCTCTGCTCAGCCCAGGGAGATCCCTTCACCTCTGGGTCAGAACCACAGAGGCAGCAGGAGTCCACGATTTGGCAGAATCAGCGACGGGAAGGGTCAGGACCAGGGCTCTGGGGCCAACATAGCAAAGACCTTTCCCGACATCTTGCGGGTGATAAACTATTGCCCCAAGTGAAAGAGCCAAACCTGCTCCGGACGGGAAAGAGTGAAGAATCTGCTTGGACGAAAATAAGCGAGGCAGTCCTGCCATTCATCAGGCTGGGAAGAGACACGGAGCAAGCCAGCTGCCAAGTGAATAGCACGTGTTATTTCTCCCAAGGTCACTGTGGAAAATGCCACAGCACCCTCTCTTTGATGGATCACCTTTTATCAAAGACACTCCGGTCTGGCCCTGTTCTCTCATGTAAGATGGGGGGGCACCCAATTGTGGCCCCCGCCTCATGACACACACAGGAATGTGTCCAAGCCCTGCTTCTCCTGGCCCTACTCAGAAATAGAAACCTCAGGGGGCTGACCCTCCTTCCCTTAGACAGCCCCCCACTCCGCCCCAAGATCTCCGGCTATGCTCCTATCCCACCCTGCCCCCAGGATCCACCGTGATGCTATAAATACCCACTGGGTCAAAGGGGAGGACCACTTCCCCAGGGCCTGCTCCTAGGGATCCACGTGCCTCCGAGAAATCTCCTACCAAAAGGATCAGTAACAACTCCCATCTAGAGGAAATTCAGGAACAGATTGTGGGGGGCTCCTGGGCGTGTTCGCTCATCTGGAGCACCTCCTTCCTCTCCTGCCCCTCCCCCTCTCCCCCTCCCATCCCTGGCCCTGGTCTCTCTGCCCCCTAACAGCTGCTGCTCCCGGCTACACCCCCACCAACTCATCTCAAAGCAAGGAAACTAAGACGTGCCCAAGAATCTGGAACTCAAAACCAACACATTTTAAAAAAACAATTCTTATCCTGATTCAGGAGGGACTGTGGTAGGAGGCAGGTTCTTCAATTCCAGGGAGAGACAAAAGAAAGGAAAACAGCCAAGTTCACAGTATGGGTGATGGCACTGTGTTAAAACGAACCTGGCCAGGTACTTGCCTGGTGGTCCAGTGGTTAAGACGCCACGCTCACAATCCGGAGGGCACAGGTCCGATCCCTGGTTTGGGGAGCTAATCCCATAGGCCGAACGGTGTGGCCTAAAAGCAGCAAACTTTTTTTAAAAAGGAAAAAATTAAGGCTTCCTTGGTGGCTCGGTAGTAAAGAATCTGCCTGCCAATGCAGGAGACACGGGTTCGGTCCCTGGTCCTGGAAGATCCCACATGCTGCAGATCGACTAAGCCCGCGTGCCACAGGTTTTGATCCAGGGCTCGAAAGCCTGTGAGTTGCAGCTAAGAACTCGTGCTCTGCAACAAGAGAGGCCACCTTGATGAGAAGCCCTCCACCACAACTAGATAGCAGCCCCCGCTCAGCGCAGCCAGAGAAGAGACCACGCAGCAACGAAGACCCAGAACAGCCAAAAACAAATAAATTAAATTATTTTAACAAGAAAAAATAAAGCACACCAGACCGGCTCCAGGGACCAGCCTGGCACCCAGGAGAATCAGACTGATCGTATGGCCAAAGTTGTTGCAGTGGGGGAACGGGCCCAAGAACCCGAGGTTCATCACCCCACAAGAGGGACACCACCCTAAAAGTGGGACGAGGAAGCATCTTCAGTGAAGCCTGGTTCCCCCCGGGGTTCTGGGCAGGGCGCCTATTCATCTGAGATACTGAGCCCCGCCCTCGGGTCACAGCTGGGAAGGGACTGCTACATACTGGGGTCCACTATTGTTAACAAGGAAGGAACTGTGAGCGGTGTTATAGTTGGAGAAACAGAGCTTGCATCTTTCCTCATGCTCAGCCACCGTCTGCTGCAAATCAACCAGCCAATACCCTTCAAGGAGAGGGGGTGGGAACGCAGAAGGGAGATGCTAAGAAGAGAGGTAACCATCTTCCCACGTGCAAAAAGAAAAAGAAAACACCCAAACTCTTTATTAGAAAAATATTGGAATTTGGTCAATTCCACTCCCTCCCCTTAATTCAAATGTAGTTCATTTTTTGAAAGTACCCAACCAAGTAAACTGCCATTATGAGAAGAAAGAAGATAGCCTTACCTGTCCCCCCCCACCACCCTCCCCTCTGCAATTCTCCTTCCGTCTGCTGACACAAATTTCAGTTTTCATCCTAAACTGATGTGCGTTAAACAGCTCACGAAGCACTTTCATATGTAGCATGTCATTCTGTTTCTTTGACCAGCCGCTGTGATCCATCCTGCTGCTGAACTCAGAGGGTTTGTGGGGCTAACCCAAGGTGACAGCCTACAAGCAGGAGGGCAGGATGTTCTTGCTTCATCTCTGCACCCCAGATCCTGACCCCTCCTCAGCGTCATCAGCCCTTGGCCGTCAGAGGTACCTAGTGGAGTCGTGCATCGAACGGCCGTGAAATCCAGGAGCATCACGCTCCAGAAAAAGTAAGAGACAGGCTCAAGGCACAGAGGAGGGGAGCTACAGCATGGAATTTGAAGCCAGGCACCGGGGCTGGTGTATGGGTGGGGTGTCTCGATGGCAATTCTGTGTCTGCAGCCCTTCATGGAACATTAAGATCAGCTGTCATCCTCCACTCTCCCCGTCCCCCCCCACCCACTTTTAAAACCTCTGCCATTAATAGGTTCTCCTAATTCTTCTCTCCTTTTTTTTAAAACACACAGAGTCAAGGGGGGAAGGAAAGCAAGCCAGCTGGTCTTGGCCACCTTTCCCTAGAGACTAAAGGGCACATCCTGTACAAGGGAAGGTAACATACAATTCTGTGTGGCAGCCCGCTTCTTGTAACTTCCTTCCTTCTCCTCACCTTGCAGAGGTCGGCTCCATACCCCACCCCCAACCCCCACCATTCAGTATGCTAAGCCAGTCTGTCTCAGCCTCTCAGGCTTAGGGGCCTACAAAGGTAGGGGAAAAGGAACTGAAACAGCCCTCCCACAGCAGCCATCCAAGTCAAACAGACTCTTAAACTGTTGCTCCTCACGGCAGCCCCGGCCACTAGACTGATTCTCTGCCCGTGTGGCATGCTGGAAACCGACTCTATTTGTCACTTACGTCAGTGGCCTTTCGCATGCCACGACTGGTGACTACTTTGGACTCACCTAGTGCACCACCAAACTCTTGACAAACATTAAAAAAAAAAAAAATAAGGACGCATACAGATGCAGCTGCATTAGTAAAAAGCGAGCAGGTAACGGAGGGGTCTTCAATGTCTAGGAAACAATTTATCTGCTGTTTTTCTTTAAGAAGTCAGCTGCGAGAACGGTGAATGCGGCTGATTTTCTAAGCTTTAGAGTGATTCGCTAATCACCTGGAGAGGAGGATTCGTCCTAACCTGAGAGGAGAGTTGACAGCAAACATAGAGGGCCTGATCACCTCTATTCTGAGCTGTTCAATAGCCCACGAACTATAGCCTCTGATGAGGCTTCCCAAACAGGCTTTGGTTGTTGCTGCAAAACACTCCAAGGATCTATCAACTACAGAGGACAAGTTCAGAGAGAGAGAGAACAGCTTTATATCTAAGACATGCTGGGGTACCAGGAATGGAGATGCTGGAGAAGACGGGGGTGGGGGGTGGGATTCCTCACCACAGTCCAGGAGGCATCACCCTCTCCAACCGCCACCACACTTTCCCTTCCCAAAAGCTAGACCTGCTCCTCCAGAGAGAGGCCCCCCTTCCCTTTTCAGGTGACTTCTGTATCTGCTCGATGTAAACCCGTGGGAGCTCTCCTCTGGGACAGCAGGCAAACAGCATGGGGGGACATCCTGGAATGGGAGGGACCTGGCCATGTACTTCTGACCCTGTTGTGAAATTAGACTGTTGGCCATTCATGGCACCCTGGGTGAGGAAACACCAGTGGTCTTGGATGGTTACGTTTCATTTGGAATCATGCTAAATAATTATTTGTCATGTTGAGAAATCCACCTTGCCTTCTGAATGTGCTCCCCATCTTAATCTCCATCAGAAGATCTCACGTGCTGCATCTAAGACCCGCCCAGCACAGCCAAACGCATAAATTAAATAAATAATAAATATTTTATAAAGAATATTGACTTGGCATGTCTCCGCTACCTCCCAAAAGCAAAGCAGAGACTCTTAGGAACTCTCGTTCCAAAGCCTATCTCTTATTTCTCAACTCCAAATGAAAATTCAATCCTTAAGCATCCACCTGAGATTTCAACAGAGGTCACAACAGTGCAAATACACGTGATTCCCAATCGCACACTGATGGATTTTGGAATCTCTGTAGGTGTGTGCAAATCATATAAATGCAGGCTTCGATGACAAGTGCAATTAACATTGTTTGTTAAACAAGTTTTGTTAAATAGACACTTAAATGGAAAAAGACATTTAAAATTATAAAGCAAATCTGGAGCAATTATCTCCTTCTCTTGATTATGCAAACTCTTTTCTTCAAACAGTTACAAATCAGTTTCTGACCACTCCTGCTGCCTCTATCCAGCCTTGAAACGTTGTTCCCTTTAGTATCGGAGTAAAATGTATGACTAACAGATTTGCATGACTGCACTGAGTGGGTGGCTGCAACAAATGGGCCATAGACAGGAGGATTAAAGATACATTTTTTGCAACTGTGACTTTATGGATCTTAAGAGCATGCTCAAGACGTTTATATAAAATATTCCAACCCAAGACACAGTAGCTCTAGTTCACATGCCACATTAGAAATAGTGGCAGACATGCCTGCAAGTTCTGAGTCAGCGCAACGTTACAAATGAGGATGCAGCTATTATTCTTTTCCTCATAAGATAGTATCTTGAAGTTTCAAAAATAGCTCATTGAATCAGTAGTAATCCATCTGGATAACTGTATGCAGCTTGTATTATTTTGATTCAAATTACAATCTGATTGCTTCGTTGAAACAGATCCAAAGCGATATCCATAATTTTGAAATTTTTGGCATAATCGAAGGCAGCTGAGATTTTTTAAATTGCTTCATTTGAAAAAGTTCATTTAAAAAAATATATTCATAATCATATATGTAATTGGAAATGATACACACAGCATTCTGTGCTATTGAGAACAGGTATAGATTTCTGGTCAATCAACACCAAACTCATCTTTAGACATCCCCAGATTCACCTTGTATTATTTTCATTGTTGAAATTCTGGCGAGTTGAATTAGTCATGTTTAAAATAGTCTGTGTAATCACACAAACACACACACACACACACACACACACACACAGAGACATGAATGTACATAAAACTGGGGAAATCCAAATAAGGTTGGCACACTGTGTCAACGTCAGCTTTCTTATCGGCATGGTACACTGTAGACGTGCAAGACGGCAACATTGGGGGAAACTGGCTGAAGGGTGAATGGGATCTATCTGTATTGTTTCTTACGATCATATGAGCACCAATTATCTCAAAAAGTTAAAGAAAAGAACCAAGAAGGACGAACAATATATTATACCAGCATTTAGTTTTAAAAAGTATGTGTTCAGTTCAGTTCAGTTCAGTCACTCAGTCGTGTCCGACTCTCTGCGACCTCATGGACTGCAGCATGCCAGGCTTCCCTGTCCATCACCAACTCCAGGAGTTTACTCAAACTCATGTCCATTGAGTCGGTGATGCCATCCAACCATTTCATCCTCTGTCGTCCCCTTCTCCTCCTGCCCTCAATCTTTCCCAGCATCAGGGTCTTTTCTAATGAGTCAGCTCTTCGCATCAGGTGGCCAAAGTATTAGAGGTTCAGCTTCAATATCAGTCCTTCCAATGAATATTCAGGACTGATCTGCTTTAGGATGGACTGGTTGGATCTCCTTGCAGTCCAAGGGACTGTCAAGAGTCTTTTCCAACACCACAGTTCAAAAGCATCAATTCTTCTGTGCTCAGCTTTCTTTATGGTCCAACTCTCACATCCATACATGACCACTGGAAAAACCATAGCCTTGACTAGACGGACCTTAGTTGGCAAAGTAATGTCTTTGCTTTTTAATATGCTGTCTAGGTTGGTCATAACTTTCCTTCCAAGGAGCAAGCATCTTTTAATTTCATGGCTGCAATCACCATCTGCAGTATTTTGGAGCCCCCAAAAATAAAGTCAGCCACTGTTTCTACAGTTTCCCCATCTATTTCCCATGAAGTGATGGGACCAGATGCCATGATCTTAGTTTTCTGAATGTTGAGCTGTAAGCCAACATTTTTACTCTCCTCTTTCACTTTCATCAAGAGGCTCTTTAGTTCTTCTTCACTTTCTGCCATACGGGTAGTGTCATATGCATATCTGAGGTTATTGATATTTCTCCCAGCATCTTGATTCCAGCTTGTGCTTCTTCCAGCCCAGCGTTTCTCATGATGTACTCTGCACAGAAGTTAAATAAGCTGGGTGACAATATACAGCCTTGAGGTACTCCTTTCCCTATTTGGAACCAGTCTGTTGTTCCATGTCCAAGTGTTGCTTCCTGACTTGCATACAGATTTCTCAAGAGGCCGGTCAGGTGGTCTAGGATTCCCATCTCTTGAAGAATTTTCCACAGTTTATTGTGATCCACACAGTCAAAGGCTTTGGCATAGTCAATAAAGCAGAAATAGATGTTTTTCTGGAACTCTCTTGCTTTTTCCATGATCCAGCGGATGTTGGCAATTTGATCTCTGGCTCCTCTGCCTTTTCTAAAATCAGCTTGAACATCTAGAAGTTCATGGTTCACGTATTGCTGAAGCCTGGCTTGGAGAATTTTGAGCATTACTTTGCTAGCGTGTGAAATGAATGCAACTGTGTGGTAGTTTGAGCATTCTTTGGCATTGCCTTTCTTTGGGATTGGAATGAAAACTGATCTTTTCCAGTCCTGTGGCCACTGCTGAGTTTTCCAAATGTGTTGGCATACTGAGTGCAGCACTTTCACAGCATCATCTTCCAGGATTTGAAAGAGCTCAATCGGAATTCCATCACCTCCACTAGCTTTGCTCGTTGTGATGCTTCCTAAGGCCCACTTGACTTCACATTCCAGGATGTCTGGCTCTAGGAGAGTGATCACACCATTGTGATTATCTGGGTCATGAAGCTCTTTTTTGTACATTTCTTCTGTGTATTCTTGCCACCTCTTCTTAATATCTTCTGCTTCTGTGGGGGTCCATACTATTTCTGTCCTTTATTATGCCCATCTTTGCATGAAATGTTCCCTTGGTATCTCTAATTTTCTTGAAGAGATCTCTAGTCTTTCCCATTCTATTGTTTTCCTCTGTTTCTTCACACTGATCACTGAGGAAGGCTTTCTTGTCTCTCCTTGCTACTCTTTGGAACTCTGCATTCAGATGCTTATATCTTTCCTTTCCTTCTTTGCTTTTCGCTTCCCTTCTTTTCACAGCTATTTGCAAGGTCTCCTCAGACAGCCATTTTGCTTTTTTGCATTTCTTTTTCTTGGGGATGGTCTTGCTCCCTGTCTCGTGTACAATGTCACAAACCTCCATCCATAGTTCATCAGGCACTCTGTCTATCAGATCTAGTCCCTTAAATCTATTTCTCACTTCCACTGTATAATCGTAAGGGATTGGATTTAGGTCATACCTGAATGGTCTATTGGTTTTTCCCTACTTTCTTCAATTTAAGTCTGAATTTGGCAATAAGGAGTTCATGATCTGAGCTATGCGTATGTCTTATGTATCTATACATACACAGACCCACCTGCTTACATGTACAAACATAAGAGCCATACATGCATGTCTTTCCTTATAGAAATAACCTATATATGCACACATATATGCTATTTCTGTAATGATAACTAAGAAATCACTGACACTAACTCATTGGAAAAGATCCTGATGCTGGGAAAGATTGAGGGCAGGAGAAGGGGATGACAGAGGATGAGATGGTTGGTCAGTATCATCGACTCAATTGACATGAATCTGAGCAAACTCCGGGAAATGGTGACGGACAGGGAAGCCTGGCGTGCTGCAGTCCATGGGGTTGCAAAGAGTGGGACACAACTGAGTGACTGAACAACGAACAATGATTGTTTCCGAGGAGGAAACCTAAAGAAACAGAGACAGAATGCTTATTTGCTTTTCATAGCAGAGCCCTCCTTGTCTGTTGAATTTTGGCATTTGGCGGTGCTCTTGGCATTGCTGATTTAAAAAATAGCTTGAGAATGAGGACAAAAATAGACATTTTGCATTTTGTCAAAAACTCAAACAAACAGAAACCAACAAACAATATAACATATCTAAGCATACACTGCAAGCCTAGTAACCTACATAGAAAGTCCTAACAGTAACGCCCATGCAAACAGAGAGCAGAAGGGAAGCCTCTTACGGCTGGAGACGCAGTAGGACAGCCGGCAGTTGATCTTCCGGAAGAGCTGCTTGTTCACCGGCCAGAGAAGGAGCGTGCAGAGCTGAATGGTATTGATGATGAGCCCCGAGGCAATGAAGACGTAGCAGAAGATGAGGTGGCAGAGGAAGTGAGACTTCAGCAAGGCGACGAGGTCCATGCTGGGGGCGTGCTCCTCGCCCAGACAGCGAACACCCACCGCAGAACACGGCCAGCGGGGCAGGAGGCTGGGACTCAGGAAAGCACCTGAAACACACACCGAGGCCAAACGTTAGAAAAAATATTACTGCGCTCTTAGAGGCAGGGGGGGAAAACACTCAGAAGACAAACACACTCTCAAGATTACGCTGTACAGGTGTGGATTTCTTTTTTATTTTGCAAACATTTATATAGTGCTTCCTTTACCTCAGGCCCAGTTTCAACCCTTTAAAAGAATATTGTTTTTGTTGTTGAGTTGCTCAGTCGTGTCCGACTCTTTGCGATCCCATGGACTGCAGCCCGCCAGGCTTCCCTGTCCATCACCAACTCCTGGAGTTTGCTCAAATTCAGGTCCATTGAGTCGGTGATGCTATCTAACCATCTCATCCTCTGTCATCCCTTCCTCCTCCTGCCTTCAATCTTTCCCAGCATCAGTCTTAAAAAGAATAGTTCCTCTGATTATCCTAACACCTGTTAGGCAGGTCCTATTGTTACAGAGAAGGAAATGAGGTCCAGAGAGGTTGAGCAGCAGCGCCCATCACCAAGGAGAACTTGAGGACCAGAATCTGCATCTCCAGGACTTCCTGCCCGCCTGAACACTGCCCCCCAGAGACTCCCCTTCCCTCCACTCCTCATCTCCAGATCTCAGCCCAAACATCCCTTCTTCTGGTGAGACCTCCCTGCATGGACGCCTGCCCTGGGGAAAGTGGGCGCCACTCCTGGGGTGGTGCTAGGGGTGGGGGTGGGGCGGGTGGCACCCCCTGCAGTTACGGTGTTACTAGTTCAACTGCTGGCCTTCTGACCCTGGACTGTCCCTTCCCCAGGGGACACAACTGTCCTGAAGATCGTCACTGTCTTTCCGGCCCTTGGAGCAGTCACTGGCACAGAACTGGAGCTTAATTTTAAAAATACATAAAGGGACGTCTCTGGTGGTCCATGGGGCTTCCCTGATAGCTCAGTTGGTAAAGAATCTGCCTGCAATGCAGGAGATCCCAGTTTGATTCCTGGGTCGGGAAGATCCGCTGGAGAAGGAATAGGCTACCCACTCCAGTATTCTTGGGCTTCCCTGGTGGCTCAGGTGGTAAAGAATATGCCTGCAATGCAGGAGAGCTGGATTCAATCCCTGGTGGGGAAGATCCCCTGGAGAAGGGAAAGGCTACCCACTCCGGTATTCTGGCTTGGAGAATTCCATGGACTGTATAGTCTATGGGGTCGCAAAGAGTTGGACACGACTGAGCAACTTTCACTTTCACTGGTGGTTCATTGTTTAAGACCCTGAGCTTCCACTGCAAGGGGAGCAGGTTAGATCCCTGGTCAGGGAATTAAGATCCCTTATGCCAAACAGCCAAAAAAAAAAAAAAAGGAAAAAGAAAAATAATTTCTTGAATTGAATAAAAAAGAAATACAACATATCAACTTAAAAATTATGAGATATACATGTATCTGTGGAATGACTTAATGAAGATTAAACAGAGATCACCTTTGGGATGTCGATAAATACAAATAACCAAATAGGAAGGCAAGAGAACCACCCTACCGAACTCCTGATGTGCACACACACATACACACACCCACGCTTAAGAGTTCTAAAACTGAACAGAAACTCAAAACATGCACAACAGCCAGACTCACAGTCCTGTGATCAGTCTCCAACCCCTGAAGAGAAAAATGAAATAACTGTTCAGGTAAAGTTATGAGCCACCTAGACACCGTACTAAAAAGCAGAGACATTACTTTACATAATGTTCCGTCTAGTCAAGGCTATGGTTTTTCCAGTGGTCATGTATGGATGTGAGAGTTGGACTATAAAGAAAGCTGAGCACCGAAGAATTGATGCTTTTGAACTGTGGTGTTGGAGAAGACTCTTGAGAGTCCTTTGAACTGCAAGGAGATCCAACAAGTCCATCCTAAAGCAGATCAGTCCTGGGTGTTCATTGGAAGGACTGATGTTGAAGCTGAAGCTCCAGTACTTTGGCCACCTCATGCGAAGAGCTGACTCATTGGAAAAGACCCTGATGCTGGGAGGGATTGAGGGCAGGAGGAGAAGGGAACGACAGAGGATGAGATGGTTGGATGGCATCACCGACTCGATGGACATGAGTTTGGGGGACTCTGGGAGTTGGTGATGGACAGGGAAGCCTGGTGTGCTGCGGTTCATGGGGTCGCTAAGAGTCAGACACAACTCAGCAACTGAACTGAACTGAACTGAAGCGAATAAAGCCTTTGAGGAACACCCAAAGACAGGAGATTGAAATACTCTGACAGCGAAAAAATAAGTTGAGGACAGCTGAGACCATCACCCACATCAGACTCGCTCCTCCTGGAACCAGGACATGACTGCAAACCACCCAAGAAGCGCCGAGATTACAGATTACTTTCTAAAAGTAAGAGTTGGAAGAGCCTAGACTTCATTACAATCTTTACCAATAATACTCCTCCCCAAAATCCATTTGACAGTATCACATATATGATCTCATTTTAAGCCTCAGATGAATCCCATGAATAGTGTTATCATCCCATTTTCTGAAGTAAGAAACTGAGACGCCCCATAGCTTGGGCGATCTGCCTGAAGTTGCCAGTCAGTAACAAATCTTCAGATTCAGGTGGACCTCCGAGCTCTTTGGCTTCCAGCACTCCAGGCAGTTTTGTTCCTGGGGGAGTGAAGCAGAGGCTTCTCTTGGGTTCAGAACTCCCCTATGCAGAACAGCCCAGAAATGAGCCCAGGGCAAAACCAGTGCTACCTTCAGAAAGGTTCTCAATTCCAAACTACGCACAGAGTGGGGGCGTGGGGCTCACCTCCGGGTCTCTTAGGCTGTTTTTTTTTTTTTAATTTTTGGCTGCACTGGGTCTTCACTGCTTTGCCTTGGCGTTCTCTAACTGCATCGCGCAGAGGCTGCTCTCGTTGCAGTCCACCGGCTTCTCACTGTGCTGGCTTCCTGTTGCACAGCATGGGTTCTAGCGTGCAGGCTCAGTAATTGTGGTGCATGGGCTTGCGTAGCCCCAAGACATGTGGGATCCTCTTGGACCGGGGACTGACCCCCGTCCCCTGCATTGGCAGGCAGATTCTACACCACTGGAAGACCAAGGAAGCCCCCCTGTGCTGGTTCTGAGGACAGTCTTGGGCAGAAGGACAGTCACAAGGTGCCTTCCTATAAAACATTACCCTTGCTTAGACTATTTGGAAGGCAGGCTCTGATTCCTGTATGTTTCTGAGAGGAGGGAAATCGAAAGCACTGTTGGCCTGACTTCCCTGAAGTCAGCTCAGCTCAGCTCAGCTGAGGCCTCCATTTCCCCAGAAGCCCTGCTCTCTGGCACAAAGCCAGGACCCTGCAGGGGCTGGAAAAGCCCACCTTTGACCTTTTTCAGACAGCTTGGCCCAGAGACACCTCCAAGCTGTCAACTCTTCACCTGGTTACGACACACCCAGTGTCTCTCGAAGGAGCAGACATTAGCTGCCAGCTCCCTCTCAATGCACTTGACTTTCAGGAGCTCATGAACAGGAGTGGTGGACGTTGGTTACAGTTTGGAAGCAGTTACTGTTCGAGGTTGAATTTCCTCCTGCTTTATTCATTGCCCTTGGATTAGCCACTAAAAGCTCCCAGACAGCCTGGGCCAGAAGAAGTCTGATTCTTCACCGAGTTCCTGGGACCTAGTGTTTGGAAAGTATTTGACAAATCCTTCGCTTTGTTGATTTAATGCTTATAAAGGGAAGTCAGTTGACACTGGAAATGCAAGGGATTAAATGCTGCCTTCCTCAGTTTCCAGGCAGAGTAGGGCATTACGAAGAAAAAGTAAGATTGTTTTTCTTTATAAAAGTCCAAGGACCAGGATGCCCTTTAGTAAAATCCTTGCTAGCACTGCAGGAACCAGGGGGTCTAACACAATGTCGGTGATGCTTAGGAATCGCGAACAAGGCATGAGGGGGCCACAGACAGACAGACCTTGGATGGCGTGGTTCTGCCCCGATTCCTTTCCTAGGCTGTTGTGGGCTTCGGGTTTGAAGCTCCGTTATACTTCTTACTGGTCATGTATCCTCAGGTGAATTAACTTTTCTGAATCTCAACTTTACACGCTACAAAAAAAAAAACAACAGTAAATTGCACCCAAAATTCCAAGGAGGCTATTGATTTTTGTAAACTTCAGTTGATTCTCAGATTTATATTCAGGAGCAAAACCCACAAAAGTATTGAAGGAATTTTATGATGAAGAGTAAGGTAAGTCGTGCTACGAGAACTTTCCTGGTGGTCCAGTGGTTAAGAATCCACCTGGAGACAGGTGGACACAGGTTCGACCCTTAGTCTGGGAAGATCCCACATTCCATGGAGCGACTAAGCTGGCATGACGCCCCTACTGAGCCCAAGTGCCCCGAGCCTGTGCTCCACGACAAGCGGAGCCGCCACACTGCAAAGCCCACACACGAGAGTGAACCCACGCTCACCCCAAGCAGAAAAGAGCCTGTGCAGCAATAAAGACCCAGCACAGCCGAAAATAAAAAATAAATAAACAAAATTATTGTTAAAACAAACAGAAAAAGAAGTGCTGTGAGTTTGTAAAACAATTTAATTGACTTTAGCCTTAGGGCTCATTAATAAAAGAGAGACAAGGCTAAATTACTTGGGCGGGGGGCGGGGGGTGTGTAGTGGGTGAATATGTGTTGTATGTCTTAAGCTTATTCCAGTTTGGAGCTGGAGGGAGGGGACCCTCCTACCCTTCTTCACTGAAGGCAAGCTTTCTCTCTACTCTAATTTGCCAATTTAGTGGCATGCGGAGGATGGTAAAGAATCTGCCCACAATGCAGGAGACCCGGGTTCCACCCCTGGGTCAGGAAGATCCCCTGGAGAAAGGAATGGCAACCCACTCCAGGATTCTTGCCTGTAAAATTTCATGGACAGAGGAGCCTGGCGGACTACATTCCCAGGGTTGCAAAGAGTCAGACACGACAAGGCAACTAACAGCTGAGAATGGATGGTATAAAGATCTGACCCGTGATGAAAACAGGTGAAGAGAAAGCATTTTAAAGTTCTTTGCCATTTCCCCTGATTTTCAGTGATAAGGGTGATGGGTGGTTTCTCTTTTCTTCCTGGTGTTTATTGTTCTTTTCTACCATGAGATCCTCCCCCTTCCAGGGCACAGAGCCCGATGGGTGCATTTCCCAGCATCCCTGCTGATGGTTAGATGCAGCCAGTGGATAGAGCTCCCAGGGTGATGGAGCTGGTACCTGCCGGCAAGAGGAAGGGCTACAGGTGGGCTCACCCATCAGGTGAGTGGAAAGGTGGAAATCCCACCCATCAACCAGAGAAGCTCTGGAATGTGCAGGCAATCTGAGACCGCCTGGACTCCTGGTGAGGGTGGTACAGGCCAGCAGCTAGAGGGGAAGGATCTGTGCAGAACATCTGAATCCAGCAGCTCTGGCCAAAAACCCGGGCTCAGCCACCTTCTAGCTCCATCTGCTACTGAACTTCCACAGCCCCCGGCTTCCTCCCCTGTGAAATCAGACCAATATCGCCAACACGAGGCTGCTGTAAAGCTCAAGTAGAAGAAAGCCTGGGAGCCTGGGAGCCGTGACTGCTGAAGCCCACACAGCCTAGAGCCTGTGCTCCTCAACAAGAGAAGACATCGCGATGAGAAGCCTGAGCACCGTAAGGAAGAGAACCCCCCACTCGCCGCGACTAGAGAAAGCCTGCACAATGCAACGAAGGCCCAGTGCAGCCAGAAATACAATAAATAAACGAATAGTCCTCTTCAAAGAGAAGAGAAAAGAGGCAAAGAGGGAGCAGCTAAGATGCGCTGCTTTGGAATCCTTGGGAAAGCCAAGGAGATATAAATCAGTCTTCCTTCTCACCCCATACCTAGATCCTGAAGTTTTCTTTCGTTTCCCGTGAAGTATGTCAGAACATTCCCTCCCCCGTTTGTTTTCACTCTACCCTGTCCTTTATTGCTAGTGACTCTGAAATGGGGAGTAATACGTTCACCAAAACTCACGTGGACGGTACCCTCTTAACTAGGCAGTCTTGGCACAGCATGGGGATGATGAAGTGGATCTCAGAATAAGGAGAAGTGCCAGCCAGCAGGATGCTTTCATTAGCCTCGTGTTTCCCACGCAGATTTCCACCCTGAAACTGTACAGCGCAGAGAAACAGGCATGCAAACACAGCAGAGCTTTGCTTCCTGGGACTCCTGTGGGGCGAGGGGTGGGACTACAGACAGCATCACATGCTGGCTGCCTGCCATCCATGGAAGAATCTACAAAAGCAGCTCAGAATCTCGCCACCAGAGAACTGAAGCTGCAGCCTTCTCTAAAGATGCACGTCGAGCTTCAGCATGAAGCATCGAGTTTGACAACGAATAGGAGGACCTGAGTTAAGCTCGAGTTAAGATTTAAGTCTCTGCCCTGGTCAATACTCTGCAACTATTAAATACGCATGAACTTCAGACACACTCAGGAAGAGACTAAACTGGAAACGGGATGAGCTCTCTCACTAGCTTGTTTTTAAAGACGTTGTTTGGCTTTTTCGTACCTGTACATGACAGAACTAAACCAGGTCAGGGTTTCTGAAGAAGCCAGAGCTTCCTTCCAAAAAAACCACTCCAAGTGGAATTGCTGTGATGCCTGGGATCAATCTAGTGTCTTCACTGAAATCTTAACCCGTTATTCAGGCTCTTTTAATCCCAAACACCAGAACGCTGTTCACAAAACAGAAAAGAAACCAAAGAAACGCTAATTGAAACAATGCTATTTTTTATATTCCAAACTAAAATGGATAATACACCACTTTAAATGAGACGAGGTAAATCGGGACCCATTCTCGGTGTGAGGACAACCACTGTGGCTTTCAGAGAGCAATGCGACACACACAGAACGAGCTCAGCGTCTTCACCACCTGAGGTCGTAAACCCACCTTTGACCACCTCTCTCAAGGATAAAATTAGCTTTCAGAAAATTCTCTCTGCACCAAGACATTCCACCAGTATTATTTAGAGGCATCCAAAAATAGAAACCACTTACATTTCTGACAGGAGGAAACAATCAAGTGAGTTATGGGAAACCCACAGAGTCAAAAGAAGAACGTTGCAGTATAATAGGTTTGTAGTAGTAAGACGCAGAAGAGGGCGGCAGAGGATGAGATGGCCGGATGGCATCACCGATGCAATGGACATGAACTTGGGCAAACTTCAGGAGATAGGGAGGGACAGGGAGGCCTGGAGTGCTGCAGTCCATGAGGTCGCAAAGAACCGGACGCGACATGGATACATTTTTATTATGATATTAAGAGATAAAGGTCACCAAATTATATATAGAAAGAATAATTACAACTCAAAAAACACTCTGTGTGTGTTAGTCACTCAGTTGTGTCCGACGCTTTGTGACCCCATGGACTGTAGCCCAGCAGGCTCCCCTGTCCATGGGATTCTCCAGGCAAGAGTACTGGAGTGGGTAGCCATTCCCTTCTTCAGAGGATCTTCCCACCTCAGGGATCGAACCCGCGTCTCCTGCACTGCAGGCAGATTCTTTACCGCCTGAGCCATCAGGGGAGGCCCTCTAAAAACAGCACCAGCAGTTATCTTTGTGGGTGTGTTCTTGGACCAGTACTTGCGGTCTGGAAGGCAGAAAATGTCCAAGGACAGGGTGCCCTGCGGGAAAGGGACACAGGTTCCGACCCAGGTGAAGTGAGGGGTAGGGTGTTCCCGTCATCCAGTTTTCAGATCTCAAGTTCTACTTTAGGTTAAATACATTTAGCAAAAATCTCCAAGAGGGCAGGAACTGACTTGTGGCAGCCTGAGGCAGTCACTCAGCACTTCCTCCTGAGAAGCAAGGATAAATTTAGTTTTTGGATTCCTGGGAGTTACACTGGCCCACGGCCCAAAACAAAACCGAAGAGAAAGTGTTCTACCCTGAATCCAGCTGTCTTGAGGACCATCTCTAACTAAAATATTCCTCAATTAAAAAATGATCACTGTCTAATGGGCTGGCAGAAGCCTCTATAAAATTAGCTTATTTAAAATTTGATGGATCAGTCCTTTGTCTAATATTCCTGTACTCTCCATGAAGTCCATTAAAACAAACCAAACTCTGGAGATGTTATAAATCATACTCAACTTTTTCATTACATCCAATAATAAATAACCCTCAGTCTCTTTCCAGAATCTAATTTTAGGATAATAAAAACATAAGTCTGCAGAAAACTGAAGTTTCTAAGTTTAATAGTTGTTTCTGAACAGCTTATAAGAGAAAAACAAATTCTAAAGAGTTGTAACTCTAATCTAAGGAAACCAGGGCTCAGCTAAACCCAAATGGATAACCTAGGCAACTTTTTTGTCATGAGAAAAAGCAAAGATAAAAGGAATTAAATGAAGCATTCTCTAAGGCCTTTTGTAGCTCTGGCATCTACAAGACTGAAATATCTGCAGTGAAATTTCAGGCCTTCTGAACAGTAACCAGGGCAGCAGGGTAAGTCTACTGAAAGTTTTACACACACATTATCTTAATAACTGTCACCAAAACCTACTCTGGAAGGCATTGTTATCCCCATTTTACAGATAAAGAAGCTGAGGTTTAGTGAGACTAGTGAAAGACAATGTTAGTCACTCAGGCGTGTCCTACTCTTTGTGACCCTGTGGGCTATAGCCGAACAGGCTCCTCTGTCCATGGAATTCTCCAGGCAAGAATACTGGAGTGGGTAGCCTTTCCCTTCTCTAGGGGATCTTCCTGACCCAGGGATCGAACCCGGGTCTCCTACTTTGTAAGCAGATTCCTTACCATCTGAGCCCCCAGGGAAGCCCTTAGTGAGACTAGGTTACGTGCAAAGGTCAAATAGGGGGTAAAGGTCTGAAGCCCCAGTTCGGGTTAGGCTGCTTTTAACACAGGAAGCCCAAGGCAGCTGCACTCCTCATGCACTTGGCCTTATTTCACGGACTTGGTTCCATATTTCAGCTCCTGGTCCCCTCTAACAGTTGGGCTGATCGTGAGTTTCTGAGCCACTGCCCCACCAGTCAGTCCTGCAGAGCCCCCGTTCGCACCTTCCTTCCAGGTGGAATGCCTGCCATCTCCAAACTCCATCTGGCTCTCCCAATGTTCCTGGGAGCCAAGAGCTCTGACATCACGGCATCGGGGCAGCTGGAGGGGGCTGGCGCCTAACTGCGTCTCCAACAACCAAGAGCGCGTGAACTACTTTATAAGACATTCAGTCTAAAACACATTTCTAAATTATGCTCAATCCCTGGAAGTTTCCAAAAAATTTTATGAAGTCTTGATACAACTCTCATATCATGAAACCCAAAACTGAAATGAGAAGAGGAAAATTAATCTTCCAAGCAGGGAAACAACCACCTTTCTGCCTTGAGTCTATGCCAATCAATCACAAAAGCTTTTCAGAAATGGAGGATGGGTGGAGGCTGAACGCAGACTCTTGTGATCTTCACACCCATATTGCTGCCACATGGATGGCTGTCCGCTCAGTCACACACCTGTGAAGGCTGAAAATGTATGGAAACCGAAGGAGAGAAAGGGTGGGGAGATGGCCGGCGACCAGCTCTGGGCCCCCGGGAGCGAGTGTGACGGATGTGCATCACCAGTTGGCACCAGACACACAAAATAGAGAGCTTTGTTCAGTTTAGAAACCACCTCCTTCTGAGTCCTACCGTCACCACGGCAACCTGGTCAGGACAGCGGTCTCACCACCCTGCCCACCACTTTCCCTCCCACTCCGGCTGTGACAGAGCCGCTGGGCCAAGGAACCCAGCCCAAGGGGACCCTTGGCAGGCGGCTGCTGGTGTCGACTCCATCCGCCCACTGTGCGACCTTGGGAAACGAACTTGTCACCTCTGAGCCTCAATTTCTGCATCTGTTTAATGGAGGCGATAATCCCGCCTCCAGGATCGCTGCTGCCGCAGGAGGTGCAGCAGCCGGCTCAGGCCGCGGAGGGCACTTCTGTGTGCCCAGGCTGCTGGTCACACGCCCCCTCCTTCAGCCGCTTCCCGCCCCCCAGCCCCAAACCAGCTACCATCTTTTCTTACTAAACTTTCTGCTTCTGGCTCTCACGACTCATTCCTTTTGCTTGTTTTCATGAGATTTTCCTCATTTGAACTTCTTTTTCAGACATCCACACAATCCAGAATGACTCTGAGCCAAAAGTAGGCATGTAAGACCCCACCGAAGTCCATTCACCAGTTTTAATGAAGTTATTGTGTCTCTGTTCCTGACCGAAGGAAGGTAGTTTCAGAGCCGTCAGTTCTGAGGCTCTCTTCACGATGATGGATGCGTGCTAACTTGCTTCAGTCATGTCCTTCTCTTTGGGACCCTCTGGTCTGTTGCCCACCCGGCTCCTCTGTCCATGGGATTCTCCAGGAAAGAATACCGGGGTGGGTTGCCATGCCCTCCTCTGGGGGACCTTCCCGACCCAGAGAGCGAACCCGCGTCTCTCATGTCGCCTGCACTGGCAAGCAGTTTTTGCAGCAACGCACCCCCTGGGAAGCCCATAGTGATGCGAGATACCTGTCAGTTCCCACAGAGATTCAGTTAAAGAAATGAGTCGAGGAAAACGGCATGGAGGAGCCTCATAAAAACTGAAGGTAGAGTTGCTATCTGAGCCAGCAACCCCACCCCTGGGCATATGGCAGAGAAAACTACAATCTGCAGAGATGTGTGCACCCCTATGCTCACAGCGGCACTGTTCACAAAAGCACTGTTCACCTCATGTCTGTCAACAGATGATGGCTAGAGATGTGTACATACATACAATGGGAAAACAAGGCCGGGAGCTGACTGTGGCTCAGACCCTGAGCTCCTTATTGCCAAACTCAGACTTAAATTGAAGAAAGTAGGGGAAACCGCTAGACCATTCAGATATGACCTACATCAAATCCCTTACGATTTGATCCCTTCCACACAGTGGAAGCGCCAGAGAGAGTCAAGGGATTAGATCTGATAGACAGAGTGCCTGAAGACTGTGGTCAGAGGTTTGTAACACTATATAGGAGGTGGTGATCAAAACCATCCCCAAGGAAAAGGAAGGCAAAATGGCTGTCTGAGGAGGCCTTACAAATAGCTGAGAAAAGAACAGAAGGGAAAGGCAAAGGAGAAAAGGAAAGATATATCCATCTGAATGCAGTTTCATAGAATAGCAAGGAGAGATAAGAAAGCCTTCCTCAGCGATCAATGCAAAGAAACAGTGGAAAACAGAATGGGAAAGACTAGAGATCTCTTCAAGGAAATTGAAGATACCAAGGGTATATTTCATGCAAAGATGGGCACAATAAAGGACAGAAACCATATGGACCTAACAGAAGCAGAAGATATCAAGAAGAAGTGGCAAGAATACACAGAAGAACTGTACATAAAGATCTTGATTACCCAGATAACCACAATGGTGTGATCACTTACCTAGAGCCAGACATCCTGAAGTGTGAAGTCAAGTGGCCCTTAGGAAGCATCACTACGAACAAAACTAGTGGAGGTGATGGAATTCCAGCTGAGCTACTTCAAATCCCGAAAGATGATGCTGTGAAAGTGCCGCACTCAGTATGCCAGCAAATTTGGAAAATTCAGCAGTGGCCACAGGACTGGAAAAGGTCAGTTTTCATTCCAATCCCAAAGAAAGGCAATGCCAAAGAATGTTCAAACTACCGCACAGCACAATTGCACTCGTCTCACACACTAGCAAAGTAATGCTCAAAATTCTTCAAGCCAGCCTTCAACAATACGTGAACCGAGAACTTCCAGATGTTCAAGCTGAATTTAGGAAAGGGAGAGGAATCAGAGATTAAATTGCCAACATCCACTGGATCATCGAAAAAGCAAGAGAGTTCCAGAAAAAAAACATCTACTTCTGCTTTATTGACTATGCTAAAGCCTTTGACTGTGTGTGAGTGTGAGTGTGAAGTTGCTCAGTCGTGTCTGACTCTGCGACCCCACGGACTGTAGCCTACCAGGCTCCTCCCTCCATGGGATTCTCCAGGCAAGAGTACTGGAGTGGGTTGCCATTTCCTTCTTCAGGGGATCTTCCCAACCCAGGGATCGAATCCGGCTGTGTGGATCACAACAAACTGTGGAAAATTCTTAAAGAAATGGGAATACCAGATCACCTTACCTGCCTCCTAAGAAATCTGTATGCAGGTCAAGAAGCAACAGTTAGAATCGGACATCGAACAACGGACTGATTCTAAATTGGGAAGGAGTACGTCAAGGCTGTATACTGTCACCCTGTTTATTTAATTTATATGCGGAGTACATCATCCAAAATGCTGGGCTGGATAAAGCACAGCTGGAATCATGATTGCTGGGAGAAATGTCAATAACCTCAGATATGCAGATGACAGCATACTTAAGCCAGAAAGTGAAGAGGAACTAAGAGCCTCTTGATGAAAGTGAAAGAGAAGAGTGAAAAAGCTGGCTTAAAACTCAGTATTCAAAAAACTAAGATCATGGCAACCGGTCCCATCACTTCATGGCAAATAGATGGGGAAACAATGGAAACAGTGACAGACTTTATTTCCTTGGGCTCCAGAATCAGTATAGATGGTGACTGCAGCCATGAAATCAAAAGATCCTTGCTCCTTGGAAGAAAAGCTATGACAAACCTAGAGAGCATACTGAAAAGCAGAGACGTTACTTTGCTGACAAAGGTCCATCTAGTCAAAGCTATGGTTTTTCCAGTGGTCATATATGGATGTGAGAGTTGGACCATGAAGAAAGCTGAGGACCAAAGAATTGATGCTTCTGAACTGTGGTGTTGGAGAAGACTTTTCAGAGTCCCTTGGAGTGCAAGGAGATCCAACCAGTCCATCCTAAAGGAAATCAGTCCTGAATATTCATTGAAACAACTGATGCTGGAGCTTGAATGTTTGGCCACCTGATGTGAAGAACTGACTCATTAGACAAGACCCTGATGCTGGGAAAGTTTGAAGGCAGGAGAAGGGGATGACAGAGAATGAGATGGTTGGATGGCATCACCAACTCAATGGACATGAGTTTGTGCAAGCCTTGGGAGCTGGTGATGGACAGGGAAGCCTGGTGTGCTGCAGTACATGGGGTCACAAAGAGTCAGACGTGACTGAGCAACTCAAATGAACTGACATCATGGAATACTACTCAGCCACAAAAAGCAATGAAATAATGCCATTTGCAACAACATGGATGTACCTAGAGATTATCACACCAAGGGAAGTCAGAAAGAGAAAGACATATACCAGATGCTATCACTTGTGTGTGGAAGCTAAAATATGGCACAGATGAACTGATCTGGGAAACAGAAACAGACTCAGACACAGAGAACAGACTTGTGATTGCCAAGGGGGCCGGGAGGCGGGGGTGGGGAAGGGATGGGTTGGGAGTTTGGGGTTGGCAGATGCAAACTGTCTTGTATAGGATGGATAAACAACGAGGTCCTCCTGAACAGCACAGGGAACTAGATTCAACATCCTGTGATAAACCAAAATGGAAAAGAACTTAAAAAAGCACGTATGTGTGTGTATAACTGAATCACTTCACAGTGCGGTAGAAACGAACACAGCGTTGTGAATCAACTCTACTGCCATAAAATAAATTGAAAAGAAATGAGCTGAACATACAGTAAAGATGAACCTTTTTCTAACCTCGTGGAGGAGAAATAAAAACAGGCATTGACAAGACCCAGACCCTCATCACTTTGGTGCCCTGTGAATAAACCAGTTATTTCTCTGACCTCGGACAGCCTTACAGTAAAGAGCTGGGGACACGGCTCTGGCCAGACCAGATGGACTATGTAAAGGATAAGCAGATACAAGCTGCGTCTGCATCAGCAAGGGAGCAGATTGGGGTGGGCAATGTGAACCCAGAGCTCGTTACTACCGCAGACAGACACGGGCTTGGGTCCCCAGCAAATCATAGCACCCACATTTTTTTTTCATAAAAGCTGTTCTTCAATATTTCAGAATAAACTGAAAACCAATAAAAATAAAAGCCTTTAAAATTAAAGACTTCAATCACAAAAGAATAAATAAATTAAATTAAATTAAAGACTTGTGAGACTTCCCTGGTGGTCCATTGGCTAAGACTTCAAGCTCCCAAAGCTGGGGGCCCAGGTTTGATTCCTGGTCTGGGAACCAGATCCCCCACGCCAGAACTAAAAGATCCTGCAACTAAGACCCAGTGCAGCCAAATAAATTAGTCAGTAAAAATATTTATAGAAATAAAAATTAAACGAAATAAAGGCTTACAGCAAGTTCCAAACTTTGTTGGAAATTTCCTTACACTTATAGTTTTCATGTTCAATATGTATTGCAGGAAGCGTTACAACTTTAACCTTAGTACTGAGAAGCTCTAACCTTTAAGTAGGCCCCCATATGGACACACAACCTCACGTGGTCTGTGGGTGGCCAGGTCAAGACACCATGGGGATGCCACCAAACAGAGACAACCAACACAGACTCTGGCATCGTTTTCCAGGAAAGATGAGAAGATGACCCAAATTCCTCCACTCCATCTGGCCTAGCCCACCTGGTCTGTCTGGGTCACCAGCTCCACCAGGAGGAGTAACTCTTCATCATCACGCACAAGTTCAAGTACTGCCCATGGCCCCATGAGCAGGGCTTGCTACCAGCAGAGGCCCCCAGCCTCAGATACACGGGCAAACTGCCAGCTCTAGGGAAGCTCCAAGCACCAGAGACAGGCCATCTCAGAAAGCCAAGCAGATGTGACATGACAGTAGCTGAAGCTTGAAGACCAGGTCACGACACCACGAGGGCATGGGAAGCTACGGTGCAGTCACTAAGTCGTGTCCGACTCGTGGGACCCCATGGACCGTAACCCACCAGGCTCCTCTATCCATGGGATTCTCCAGGCAAGAATACTGGAGTGAGTTGCCATTTCCTTCTCCATGGGAATCTTCCTGACCTAGGGATCGAACCCATGTCTCCTGCATTGCAGGTGGCCTCTTGTCTGTTGAACCACCAGGGAAGCCCATGGGAAGCTATGCATGGCAGTTAAAGGCGCAAATGCAAGTCAAGGGGCATTAAATGTCCGGGAAGGTACTCTGCACTGGGACCTGACAACTAGACCAGGGCTCTTCTTTGGAACCCAGAAACGATGACTCTACTAGTGCTCAAAGAAATAAACGCAGCAGTGGAGGCAGCAGGATTGAGTCCGGGGGCTGAGTCTGACACCTGAGTATCTATCTTTGTGTCCATATCACCTCAGTGACCTGGCCTCTAGAAATCTCACCTCCCTCCTGTTAACAGGAGAATCTGGCGGACACACTGAGCCCACACGGGTGGTGGGAGACTTCAAAGACATAAGGACATGCAGGGGTTCTCCTGGGGGGTGCTTAGGTACCTGCAGCCACTCTTGATTCTGTGGCTCAGAAAATGGGAAATGGGGCCACTCAGCCAGGCGCCCTCAACTGGAACGCTTCTGATTTATGGAAGTCCACACGGCCTTCATACCCTGGGTCCTTACCAGGGAGTAGGGTTGGGAAGAAGCACCCTGCTGACTCTGTCGTGATCAGCAGAGCTCTCTGTAGGTGGGGCCTCAGAAGAGCTAACTTGAAGGAGGGGAAGTCAACAAAAAGAAAGAAAAGAAATCTTGGCCTTCTTTTTCTTCTGCATCTCAGACACTAGCAAACGGGCTCTTTCTCTCTGCGGGCCCCTTTCCATTGTTAAGCACACTTGACCCTCGAATTCTCGGAGACCGTGTTGCTACCCACATTCATGCTCTGGTAGGGAGCATTAGACTTCTGAAAGCAAGCACATGGGGTGGTGGGTGATTGAAAAGCCTGGATTTTAAATCTTTCATTTCTCTGATTTTCATAGAGGGATGTCAATGAGCCCAGGCAATTCCTCTGACTTGATTCATGCATAATGGACCCGAAGTGAGACTTACTAGAAAACAAATGCACTTAGATGCTTTCCTGACATGAATCATTTATTGAAGTCAGAATTGCTGGCTGTGAGCGCCCAAAATAAGTTGACTTACTGTATCCTTGTTTCTCGATAGATCTGAATATGACCACAGAATATTGAAGTACTCAGCAGTGAATGATGCTTTTGGGGTCATTATGGTCTGGCTATTCCTCGAAAAGTTTCATTAATAACAGCAGTGATAGAACACAGAGCAAGGCCCTGTCTCTCTTCTCCTCTTTTTCTGTTCCTGAGTCACAAAGCTCAGGAGCAGAGGATGAGCAGGGAAAGCAGTGACTTTCCTTCCAACGTCTGTTAAGCAGCATCTGGACAGGTTTCCTGGGATTCAGGCAAGCATTCATTCATCCACTAACAACTTCATTCATTCATTAGCTCATCTGTCCACCAAGCTATCCATTCACCCACACATCAAGAAGGCACTGCTTTCTATTTATTGTTATGGCTTTGTTTACATCACTGCATTAGACTTCTGAAAGCAAGCACAGCAGATTCTTACAGAGCCCTGCTCCATGTTTTATGAGGGTCAGTATCATGGTGACAGCAGCCATGAAATTAAAAGACGCTTGCTCCTTGGAAGAAAAGCTATGACCAACCTAGACAGCATATTAAAAAGCAGAGACATTACTTTGCCAACAAAGGTCCGTCTAGTCAAAGCTATGGTTTTTCCAGTAGTCATGTATGGATGTGAGTTGGACTATAAAGAAAGCTGAGCGCCGAAGAATTGACGCTATTGAACTGGGGGGTTGGAGGAGACTCTTGAAAGTCCCTCGGACTGCAAGGAGATCCAACCTGTCCATCCTAAAGGAGACCAGTCCTGGGTGTTCTTAAGAAGGACTGATGCTGAAGCTGAAACTCTAATACTTTGGCCACCTGACGTGAAGAACTGACTCATTGGAAATGAGACTGGAAAGACTGAAGGCAGAAGAAGGGGATGGGAGAGGATGAGATGGTTGGATGGCATCACTGACTCGATGGACATGAGTTTGAGTAGGCTCCAGGAGCTGTTGATGGACAGGGAGGCCTGGCGTGCTGCAGTCCATGGGGTCACAAAGAGTCGGACACGACTGAGCAACTGAACTGACTGACTGATCAGGTTAAATAAACTAAAGCACTTACTGAGTAATTATTTCTAGGCCTGGGATGAATCCCCACTCTTGCACTTCTTACAAAATAAATAGATGCTTAGTAGATGTTGGTTCAACCAAAATCTCTAGACAATCTAATATGATTTAGTCTCCATACCAATAACACTGAATTGTCAAAAACAATGTACCAAAGGATAGCAGGAGCTGAGAAAGTCCTGTGTTTCTTTCCCATTACCTTAAGAATAGAGCAGATGACCCAACAATTTATTCTCCCTACAGAAGCCATGCAGATAAACCCACAGAATTTCTTTCTAAACCATTATATCCTGTAACCAAGCATAGAATCCTCTTCTTCTAAAACACTGAAATTGCATGAAGCAATGTACCAAATTGACATGAAAATAACTAAAATGAAAGCAAATTACCTACTTAAACCCAAGTAGGGAAGTTCAGATGCTGGTTGAGGAAGAGTTGACTCTTTTTAAGCCAAGAATCTTCCATTAAAATAAAATCTGGTAAAAGTAAAGGAAATTACTTTCACTGAGTAAGCCACTTAAGTCAAGAAATTTTTTAAAGGCAATTTCTCCCATTATAACAGCAATTCCCATTCATTATAAAACAAATCTGTAGTTCTAAAATGTAAAAACTGTACCACCTATAACAGCTATTGACATTTTGGGTTTACTTTCTTTCAGTCCTTGGTGAATGCACTGGCTTTTTTTTTCTCTGCTAGATAAAACCGTTGCAGAGGCTTTTAGTTTTTAAATATAGCTGAGGTCTTAACATTAAATCAATTTTATATGCCCTTTTATTAACCTTCAATGAGATCATTTTCAATGTCCTTATCACAATACCAATAATCTAGTAGCTACACTGGACATATCATAATTGTTAATTTATCACCTCATTGTTGTTTTATTTACTGTTCTTTTGTCTTTTTATTAGGAAGTAACAAAGAAAGCTGGGCATCAAAGAATTGACGCTTTTGAATGGTATTGGAGAAGACTCTTGAGAGTCCCTTGGACTGCAAGGAGATCAAACCAGTAAATTCTATTTTTAGGGTTGATTTCTTAAAATCAGTCCTGAGTATTCATTGGAAGGACCGATGCTGAAGCTGAAACTCCAATACTTTGGCCACCTGATGCAAAGAACAGACTCATTGGAAAAGATCCTGTAGCTGGGAAAGATTGAAGGCGAGAGGAGAAGGGGACAACAGAGGATGAGATGGTTGGATGGCATCACGGGTTCAATGGACATGAGTCTGAGTAAACTCCGGGAGTTGGTGATGGACAGGGAAGCTTGCCCTGCTGCAGTCCATGGGGTCGCAAAGAGTCGGACACAGTTGAGTGACAGAACTGAATTGAATGAACATACCAATTATTTAATAGCAAATCCAGTTATAAAGTTTTTTTCCCCCTGAATTTTGGATAATTTCTTTAGAATAAATTCCTAGACACAGGATTTATGGGCTCGAGGAATAAACATCTATGGCATCTGGTGAATTTTGCCAAATTGATTTCCAAAAAGTTTATAGTTATTTATGTTCTTACCAACAATTTACAAAAGTACCCATTCCACCACATGTTTGTCAACAATAAGAATTCTCATTTAAAAGCAACAAAAACCAGACTAACATTTCATGCTTTAAAAGTTGTGTCTCATTGTTTTAATATGTATTTGGGGGGCCACAAGTAGAGTGGATTTTTTGTTCATCTATCTCTTGCATGTTGACTTGCACGAGCTCGCCATATATTAAACAGAACATACATTTTACCCCTTTCATTTAGAGTGACCGGTTTTCCAGTCCAAAAGGCCAAAGGTCAAAGCAATCCATTGACTCTTTGAGATCCCAGGCTCTGCAGCCCACCAGACTCCTCTGTCCATGGAGTTCTCCAGGCAAGAATACTGGAGAGGTTGCCATTCCCTTCTCCAGGGATCTTCTCAACCCAGGGACTGAACCTGAGTCTCCCACACTGCAGACAGATTCTTTACCGTCTGAGCCAGCAGGGAAGCCTGGTATTTTGGTTTATTAGGCCCTTGAATTATTATGGAGTAAGAACTGTGATTTCTTTCAGAAAGTTTAAGCTTACCTGCAGAGAACTGATACACATTTGCTTGTTTCACCTCATTTTTCCACGATTAATTTTATATATTTTAACTCTTAGATCTGACGTTAATTTTGGCACTGATGCTCTGTGAGAATCTAAATGGGCTTATTTTCAAATCCTTAGTGAGCTGTATCCGAGGCATTTACTGAAAGATCCTTCCCTTCTTCATTAATTCACACTACAATTTCACACATTAAATACCATAAACAGAAGAAATGAACCATAGGGATCAATACACTAACTGTTCGTTGAACAGATGAAACACTGGCAGTGACCCGCCCCGCCCCTCGGGCAGGAGGGACGGAGCTCTGAGCGTTCTTCCCCAGCTTGCGGCTTGCGTTCCTGCCCACCTAACACTTCCTCCCTTTGCTGCTATCACTTAGCCGCTCCGTCGTGTCCAACTCTTTGTGGCCCCATCAACTGTAGCCCGCCAGGCTCCTCTGTCCAAGGGATTTCCCAGGTAAGAATACTGGAGTGGGTTGCCATTCCCATCACTTCATCTCTTAGAGACAGTAAAATATTGTTGCAAGACAGATCAGAGTTCCCCGAGCACTGGTTAAATATCTGCAGGAAACCAGGAAGCCGGACCTTAGAACTCCATTCACGCCAGCGTAATCTCAGATGGGAATGAGGGAAACCGAGCTGGACACGGAAGCCACGTCCTGGCCTGTACTCTTCCCATTCGAAGACCAGAATGATTCTCGATGCTTCCAAGGGGACGACTAGCTCTGATGCTGTACCAGTCTCCCCATGGGAAGGTTTGTGCAGGAGAAAAACGAAAAGCAGACAGGAAAAGTACTTCAGAGTTTTAAAAGGGGTTCCTCACCAACAAGTGATTGGGGAACAGACGTCAGGGCAGGGCAGGAAGCTTAGGCTGTCCTCACTGTGCATCTTGGGGCTTCCCTGGTGGCTCAGACAGTGAAAAACCTGCCTGCAATGCTGGAGACTCAGGTTCAATCCTTGGTCAGGAAGATCCCCTGGAGGAGGGCATGGCAACTCAAATCCAGTATCCTTGCCTGGAGAATCCCACGGACAGAGGAGCCTGGCGGGCTACAGTCCATGGGGTTGCAAAGAGTCAGACACTTTCATGGTGCATCTCAGGAACTCAGAGCAAGAATTCCACAAGAAAACAGAAACGGATTCACAGACTTAGAGAAGGAGCTTGTGGCTGCCCAAGGGAAGGATGGACAGTGAGGGAGCTTGGGACGTTCGTGTACACACTGCTATATGTAAAATGGATCAACAACAAGGACCTACTGTGTAGCAGAGAGAGCTCTGCTCAATGTTAAGTGGTGGGGAGGGGAGTTTGGGGGAGAACGGATGCATGTACATGTATGACTGAGTCCCTTCGCTCTTCGCCTGAAACTGTCACAATGTTTGCTAATCGGCTCTACCCCAATACAAAATAAAAAGCATAAAAAATAAAAAGAGAACTCCACAGGAATAGAGATGACGGCAAAGCCTCATGAGGCCCCTGAACCACTTTCTGCTAAGGGACCAACAGCCTAGAACACAGGGATACTGCAGGGGACGCAGGACACAGTGGGGACTGAGGTCTGGAAACAGGGATGAGAGAATCCTTTCCAACCCAGAGGTATGTTTGGTATTTTTGGCAATAGTATATAAAAGCTCCAGTTGCAAATTCCCTAACTTCTCAATGGACTGTTTGTGTGCTAGCTAGACCAGACTTGAACTTCTCCTCTGCTTTTAGGTTCTGAGTGCCTCCAGTATCACAGACCAGATGTATCATAAGTGAACTAGAAATAATTGCGACCCCATGCACTATGCAGTCCATGGAATTCTCCAGGCCAGAACACTGGAGTGGGCAGCCTTTCTCTTCTCGAGGGGATCTTCCCAACCCAGGGATCGAACCCGGGTCTCCCACACTGCAGGCGGATTCTTCAACAGCTGAGCCACAAGGGAAGCCCAGAAATAATTATGAACAATTACAAATGAATAATAGAAAATAATTATAAGACTGGAGAAGGAAATGGCAACCCACTCCAGTATTCTTGCCTGGAGAATCCCAGGGACGGAGGAGCCTAGTGGGCTGCCGTCTATGGGGTCGCACAGAGTCGGACACGACTGAAGCAACTTAGCAGCAGTAGCAGCAATTATAAGATATTAACAGGAAGCCCCAGCAGTTACTACTTCTAAAAATTATTTCTGAAAAAATTAATTGGAACAGGAAGTCTTGGGAGGATCAGGACAAACAATGAGGGAAGTATATTTAATGATGAAAAGGTTTTTACAATATACAAAGTCAGTTAAAACATGCACCCTATGACACAAATTGTAAAGCCAAAACCCCCAGTGCATCTCTGTGCTTCAGAAGTATAGTAATTGGTTGATAAGTCAAACATTTTTTTAATACCGGAAACATTTCAAATACACAAAACATTTTACCACTATTTAGCCACATTTACTTCACTTTTTTAGGAAATAAGACATAGATATTGAAGCCACCTCTGCCATTTCAGCTTGAAATGAGTGTTTCCATCAGTGTTCTTATTCTTTTACTGTATATGAATTACAACATATAAATTTTGTGTTGTAAAGATGTATGAGATTTCCTTTCTACACTCAACACTTCAGTTTTTAAAATGTTATGCATCCAGTTTGGTCATTTTAATTGTGCAAGAATATTCTTTTGTACACCCACATGGAAAATTAATCTATTACCATATAGATGGACATTCAGGGTCTTTCCAGTTTTTTTCTCTGATACAGACAGTGCATGAAAGAGCACTGGAACTGGAACTGCTGGGTGATTCTGATGTGGCTGACGTCTTTTAGCTTCACGGTATCTGTGTGTTAGTCACTCATTCGTGTCTGACTCTTTGTGACCCTGTGGACTGTGGCCCACCAGGCTCCTCTGTTCATGGAATTCTCCAGGCAAGAATACTGTAGTGGGTTGCCATTCCCTTCTCCAGGGGTCCTCCAGACCCAGGGGTCAAACCCAGGTTTTCTGCATTGTAGGCAGATTCTTTACCATCTGAGCCATCAGGGAAGCCCCTCGGCTTCATTGCTGCTGCTGCTGCTGCTGCTGCTAAGTCGCTTCAGTAGTGTCCGACTCTGTGCGACCCCAGAGACGGCAGCCCACCAGGCTCCGCCATTCCTGGGATTCTTTAGGTATTCACAAATATTAACAAATTTCTTTTCAAAATGGTTGGACAAATAACACTCTGGGAAGATGTTTGGGGTTAGAGAAAATGGGAAATAAGGCTTCTGCTTTATGCTTTCCTGTATACTCCAACTATTCAACCAACAGTAGTAACCGCTTTGGTAATATATTAACGTTAAAAAAAAAAGCTCAAATTTTTACACTACATTGTCAGATTACTTATGCATGTTAACACAAACTGCTTGATACAGCCCTCTGATATTGCTCTCTGATTTATTAGTGCACTCATTTTACACATAAGGAAATGGAGGCTCAGGAGAGTTGTACAGTTTGTTTTGTTTGGTCAGTAAACTGCCCCATACCTTCTCTGAGCCTCAGTTTCCTCTTTACCTTTTCCACCGGCCTACCCCACAAATCTACTGAGAGTGGAAAATAAGACCACTGACTTAAAATACCAAAAAACTTTCAAGTGATTTATAAATATATATAATCCACTGGCTATTTTTTCACAATTATGTTCTTTACATCTCTGTCCCTCTTCTGTACATAGTAAGAAATAACTAAGTACCGAGGAATATGGGGGAAAGCACTTTCTTACAAAACCTCGGGTACCATTCCAACTGGCAATTCCCAAGGAAAGAAGTACGCATGAGCCAGTGGTTTACGGCTAGGAGACTAACCAACTCCCTGATCCTTGGTCTGAGCTTTATTCTGATCGGAACTTAACTCTGAAAGATGAGGAAATAGTGGCTCAAATGACAGAACAGAAAATGGCTTCAGAACTAAAAGCAAGTGCTTTCTGGTCTTGGACAACCCTCTGTAGATAGCTTCCTAGCTTCTAAGAAAGCAAACCCTGGCAGAGCAGAGAGCTCGGAAAACACAGCAGCGGGACTCAAAGAGCTATTGCCCGAGGACTGTTGAGGAAACGGCAAAACCTGCTGCACGCACACAGCGACCACGTGCACTGTCTGAGGGCAGTACGGGGCCAGCTGCCCTGCACAGCAATCACATTTTCCAAAATACCCCATGCAAGTGCCAGGACGTGAGTGGAGCCCTTTGGACAGTCACTTCTTCATTCCTTTCCTGTGCTATCTCACAGATCAAGTTTCCTGCAGTAATTCCATGGTAACAATTTGATGTGGATCTGAATACCAAAGGGACTGGGATTCAAAAATCTGAGACATCTATGCAAAGTAGTATGCCTCCTTAGCTTCAGAGAAAACTTGAGGAAGTGAAGGAAAAACACCCAGCTCTAGTTCCTCAGATATTAAACATACCTGCCATATGACCCAGAAATTTCACTCATAGGTAAAAGCAAGCAATCGAACTGGGGTCTCCTGCATTGCAGGCAGATTCTTTACCAGCTGAGCCATCAGGGAAGCCCAATGAACACGTTAAGTCCCCGCAAAACCCTGTACACGAATGTTCATAGCAACATTACTTATAATAGCTAAAGGATGGAAAAAACCTCCAGTGACCATAAGCTGACACACAGATAAACAAGAGATTGACCTGTGGCTATCTCCACAATGGAATACTGTTATTCAAGCTGAGTCCCACTCTTCTGTGACCCCACAGACTGTAGCCGCCAGGCTCCTCTATCCATGGGATTCTCCAGGCAAGAACCCTGGAGTGGGTTGCCATTTCCTCCTCCAGGGGATCTTCCCAACCCAGGGATCGAACCTGTGTCTCCTGCATTGGTATGAGGATTCTTTACCACTGAGCCACCTGGGAAATCCACAATATTATTCAGTTACAGAAAAAAGGAGTAACTATTGATACATGCTACAGCACGGATGAACTTCAAAACCGTTACACTAAATGAAAGAGAAGGGCTTACACATTGTGTGAGTTTGTTTATATGAAATATCCAGAAAAGGCAAATTTACAGAGACAAAAAGTAGCCAAATGATTGTCCAGTGCTGGAGGGCACAGGGGCATAGGGAACACCCATGGCAAAGAGTTTCTTTCTGAGATGACGAAAATGTTGTAAAAAGTACATAGTGGTGAGGGTTGCACAACTCTCAGTATCTTACAGTATATTACAAGCCACTGAATCATACACTTAAAATGGATAACTTTTATGGCATGTGAATTACCACCTTCAGTTCAGTTCAGTTCAGTTCAGTCGCTCAGTCATGTCCGACTCTTTGCGACCCCATGAATCGCAGCACACCAGGCCTCCCTGGCCATCCCAATTCCCGGAGTTCACTCAAACTCACGTCCATCAAGTCGTTGATGCCATCCAGCCATCCCATCCTCTGTCGTCCCCTTTTCCTCCTGCCCCCAATCCCTCCCAGCATCACAGTCTTTTCCAATGAGTCAACTCTTCGCATGAGGTGGCCGAAGTACTGGAGTTTCAGCTTTAGCTTCATTCTTTCCAAGGAAATCCCAGGGCTGATCTCCTTTAGAATGGACTGGCTGGATCTCCTTGCAGTCCAAGGGACTCTCAAGAGTCTTCTCCAACACCACAGTTCAAAAGCATCAATTCTTCGGTGCTCAGCTTTCTTCACAGTCCAATTCTCACATCCATACATGACCACTGGAAAAACCATAGCCTTGACTAGACGGACCTTAGTTGGCAAAGTAATGTCTCTGCTTTTGAATATGCTATCTAGGTTGGTCATAACTTTTCTTCCAAGGAGTAAGTGTCTTTTAATTTCATAGCTGCAATCACCATCTGCAGTGATTTTGGAGCCCCAAAATATAAAGTCTGACACTCTTTCCACTGTTTCTCCATCTATTTCCCATGGAGTGATGGGACCGGATGCCATGATCTTAGTTTTCTGAATGTTGAGCTTTAAGCCAACTTTTTCACTCTCCTCTTTCACTTTCATCAAGAGGCTTTTTAGTTCCTCTTCACTTTCTGCCATAAGGGTGGCGTCAACTGCATATCTGAGGTTATTGATAATTTCTCCTGGCAATCTTGATTCCAGCTTATGCTTGCTCCAGCCCAGCGTTTCTCATGATGTACTCTGCATATTGCCACCTTACCACTGTTTAAAAACACAAGACAAACTCCTGGCCCTACAGAAGACAACATCTAAGCACAGTCAGCTTTCAGTGCACATGCGATGTACCCACACATGTCCCAGCACTGTTTGAATGAAGGACCAAATGGGGCCGGGGGAAGGCCTAGCCTGCAGGAAAAAGACACTCTCCCCTCAGTAGGGAAAGATGGCCAGATTTGGGGGCCCAGGTTGGCTGATGCCACAGGGCCAGTCCGAGTGCTGCTGACGTGTAAAGGGGGTCCTCCTACACTGGAGTGACCTTTGTGAGCTTGGGCCACCAATGAGGGAGGTGGGACCTCACCTCAGATCCTGTGTGTAGTCTGTGGGAAAGACTGGAAGCTGTTCATCACCCCAGCATTGTCCAGGACCCTCAAAGAGCAGAAGGAATGCACTCCCAGACACACACAGTCAACTACTGCCACGATCGAGGCTTTGGCTTAAGAGCCAGAGGAAATCTGCAGTAGGGCAAAGGTGTTTTCCCCTTCAGGCAGGGCTGCCCTGAATTCCTGAGGTTGAAGACTGCCTCTACTCATTACTACCGATGCCTCTATTCATCACTACTTGAGTGGGGCTCAAGTCGGGCTCAACCAAGACTCGAGCTCATGCTCAGTCCTGTCCGACTCTTTGTGACCCCATGGACTGTAGCCCCCCAGGCTTCTCTGTCCATGGAATTCTCCAGGCAAGAATACTGGAGGGGGTTGCCATTTCCTTCTCCAGGAGGTCGTCCCAACCCAGGAATCCAACCTGCTGTCTCCTGCATTGCCAGACAGATTCTTTACCATTGAGCCCACCAGGGAAGCCTGCACTCAAGTCGAGAGTAGACAGTATATACTCTAGCACACTCACTGCGATGAAATTCAGATGAAATTTCAGTTTCCGATACGCAGAAGAAATGCCACTAGAGCCACAGATCAGCTGCCCTGCAATGCCAACCAGAGGCCTCCCTGGGGGCTCAGACGGGAAAGAATCCGCCAACCAGAGGCCTCCCTGGGGGCTCAGAGGGTAAAGAATCGGCCAACCAGAGGCCTCCCTGGGGGCTCAGACGGTAAAGAATCCGCCAACCAGAGGCCTCCCTGGTGGCTTAGATGGTAAAGAATCTGCCCTCAATGTGGGAGATCTGGTTTGACCCCTGGGTCAGGAAGATCCCCTGGAGAAGGGAATGGCAACCCACTCCAGGAGTCTTGCCTGGAAAATTTCATGGACAGAGGAGACTGACGGCTACAGTCCATGGGATCGTAAAGAATCGGACAAGACGGAGCAACTAACACTTTCTCCACTTTCTCCACTTTTAGGTTGTGACTGTTTTTTAAGTCAACACTTCTAAGCCCTTGCTAAGGAAATTTGTGTGTTCCACCCCCCACCCCCATCCCCCAATGGAAAATGAACTTATTTCTAACTCCTGCTTTGGATCCAGAATAAAAATAGTAAACTTAAATTTAGATGAAAGCTGAAAACCATCCAAATGCCCATTACCAGGTGGTCAAGTGAACAAATCCAGGTGAGCAAATGAACAAGACACGGTCTATCCGTACAAGAGAACAGCGATCAGCAGAGCAGAAGAGTGTGCCACTGACCGGCACAACATGGGGACAGACCTCAAAGCACTAAGCCTCGGGGATGGCAGCCACTCCCAACAAAGTGTCCACGTCTCTTAGCCCCTTTCTCAGAGGGTGCCTCTCACTCCAGGAACAAATGTTTACTGAGGTACCATCCTCCAGGAGTGGAGACACAAAGTAGCCTCAGGAACTTTCTACGCCATGGGAAAAAACAAGAAAATTTAAACTGTAAGGTGGAAGGGCAGCAGCTACTCTCCTGGAAGCCACCGTGTGTCTTCAGGATAAAAAGCCAGATGAGGGTACCTGGTGCCTGAGGCAGGGGCGGGGAGGGGAGGCTGGGTCAGGACAGCCTTTGCACAGAAGGGCCCGCTTCAGTGAGTGTCTGCCATACCCAGCTCCTGGAACTTTCTGGAAGGTTCCCACTCATGCTTCTGAGTCCCTGTGTCTTCCATCCCATCTGCTTGATGCCCTCCCCCCGCCTCCCCTCCCACTGCTGACCGGACAGGTGTGTGTGCATCCTTCAAAATCGGCCCTAGCCCGTACCATCCTGCTTCTCTCACACAGGTGGTTAGATGCATCCGACCGTCCCTTCTACACTCGCTGCTAGGTTCACCATTAGAGAACTTAAACCCATGGTGTGCTAGTAAGTACTCAATGGCCTGAGTTAACGAAGTGAAAGGCTCAGCACAGTACTGAGGCCACTATGCAACATCAGTAAACAACACTTCCCTCCTGGTGTGTCTGCCTTCCCACAAGCCTGAATTCCTTAGGCACTAAAGCGACTCTCATTTGGTACCCACAGAGTCTGGCAGGGACCCGGCCATGACAGGTGTGTAATAAAATATTCCTAATATGAACGACTGGCACCCAGCATGCTGCTGAATAAAAATGCCTGGCTTAAGGCGTATTTGTGACCTGACTACAGTGTCAGGGGGCTACAGGTGCTGTCCTGCACTCAGACCATCATCAGCAAAGCAAGCAGGCAGGTGGGATAGTTTACTTTCCCTAAATCCAGCTAATAATGCAACAGGACCAAGCTATATTTGATGTGGGAAAACTCAGTAATTTAACTCCACCTCTTCTAGAAATATATGTTGGTCAGAGATAACAGAAACTTCTAGACTCTTTCTACCATAACTTTCCACCACACCATTAAAGTAAAATCCAAGAATGTCAGGAAAAACAAAGCAAAATCAGGGATAAGGGGGTTCTCTGCCATCGGCTCTATCTTCCTGACGCCCTTTGTCTATAATTGTGAAGGAGGCTGGCAGCTTCACACTGGCCTGTTACAACAGGTGGCCTTGAACCCACTGAGCATCTGAAGGGCTCCATAGTCTAAAGGCAGCAATCTGCACACCTGAGCAGCGGTTCACGAGCCAAGAGCTGGTGTGCCTTCACAGGCCATTCAACCCTGGGCAACTTACTTAACCTCAGTGTCTTCACTTGTGAAATGGAGACAGTAATATGTCCTACCTCAGGGGGTTGTGGTGAGGATTAGCTGTTTCTAGAACCCTGACTGGCACATGGTAATCTTAAAGGTAGCTACTGTTGCCATCACCACCATCATCACCATCACCATCATTGCCTTCATCACCATCATCAGTCACCATCATCAACATCACCACCATCATCACCATCATCATCACCATCATCACCATCATCATCACCATCATCAACATCATCATCATCCATCATCACCATCATCATCACCATCATTGCCTTCATCACCATCATCACCACTAGCATCATCATCATCACCATCGGCATCCTCACCACCATCATCATCGTCACCATCATCATCACCATCACCGTCATCATCAACATCACCATCACCACCATCAGCATCACCACAATCATCATTGTCACCATCATCATCACCATGATCAACATCACCATCACTGTCATCATCACCATCTTTGCCTTTATCACCATCATCACCACTATCATCATCAACATCACCATCACCACCATCGGCATCCTCACCACCATCATCGCCACTATCATCATCATCATCACCATCATCACCATCATTGCCTTCATCACCATCATCACTGTCACCATCATCATCACTGTCATCACCACCATCACCATCATCACCACCATCATCATCATCACCGTCATCATCATTACGATCATCATCATCCTCACCACCACCATCGCCACTATCATCACCATCACCATCACCATCACCACCATCGGTATCCTCATCACCACCATCACCACCATCGGCATCCTCACTACCATCATCACCACTATCATCAGCATCACCATCATCATCGCCGTCATCATCGACACATCATTATGAGCATCATCACCATCATCACCCTCATTGGCATCATCACCGTCATCGTCACCATCACCACCACCACTGCCACCATCACGATTACTGTCATCGTCACCGTACCCACTGCCTGTGTCCAGGCTCTGGCTTCCTTTCTGCCCCATCACTTTCCTGCTGGTCACGCTTCTCTCATCAGTGGCCCAGGCATTTCTAGAAACATCTTGAAAACTTAAGAACAAAAGCAAGGAACCAGAAGGTTGATTATCTGATCCACGTGGGCCGAGGTGGAGCCCACAGCTGAGACTCTGCCATGAGACCTGAGTTTGCAGCCCCTTCACCAAGGCAGCCATGTTCTCCTTTCACAGGATCCACAGCTGGTCCTCTGAGTCTGCAGCGGAGCCCCAGTGTCTGCGCAGGTCGCCAAGGCCTCCGCCCACAGCTCCACTTCAGCTCACTCCCCCTGCCTTTGATTAACCCCCCTCCTCCTCCTGTCTTAATGTCATCTTGGAAGACCTGCTCAGAGTGCCATTTCAGGAAGGAGGGCCAGGCCAGGAGCAGGCCACTGGGAGCCCCCATCCCTACCCCACACAGCAACCCCCTCTCACCCGGATCAGCCAGAGACCTGTTCCCAGTGAAAAAACTTTCTGGAAAGCTAAGATGTACAACTAAAATTGCCCAAAGATAAAACTGTCAGAGTTTGATCCCTGCATCAGGAAGGTCCCCTGGAGGAGGGCATGGGTACCCACTCCAGTATTCTTGCCTGGCGAATCCAATGGACAGAGGAGCCTGGCGGGCTATGGCTATGGTCCAGGGGTCGCAAAGAGTCAGACACGACTGAAGCAACTTAGTGTGCACCCGTGACAGAGCTTTTGTTTTGGTGACGGTCTTTCCAGTGTCACCAGGACTCTCCAGCCTTCATAAGTGAAATACATGGGGGACAGCACAGACCACAGGCTGCTGCTCATCAGCGAGTCTCAACCAGTAATCTTTTTAGTTCATTCTTCGTTTCTTTCCCTACCCTGCCGATTATTGCTGTTCCATCATTTACCCAGGAAAACAGATAACTAAGTTTGTTAAGCCAGTCATTTCAGCATTTGCGTGTTAAGTAGGTTCCGGGTAAAATCAGATTAAGCCTAATGAAGGGCACAGGCTTTTGACAACAACGTTTCTCACTCTGTACTTCAGATCTGGAGTTGCTTTCCTCATGGTTGAGTCTGTCTCCAACTGGATATGTACCCATCTCTTCAATGGAATGTAATTCAGCAGACTTGTTGGTTTAATTTGAATTAGATAAACTCCCTGTGCTCAGAAAGTTGCTTTTCTCCACATTCCCCCCAGAATGCCAATCCCGTCATCTGTGTCACACAAACATTCCAGCAGATGATAGTACTTCTAAGCCAAAGACCCCGGGTGTGTGTGTGTGTGTGTGTGTGTGTGTGTGTTAGTCAATCAGTCCTGTCTCTTTGCGACCCCATGGACTGGAGCCCCCCAGGCTCCTCTGTCCAGGGAATTCTCCAGGCTAGAATACTGGAGTGGGTTGCCATGCCCTTCTCCAGGGACCTTCCCGACCCAGAGATTGAACCCAGGTCTCCCACATTGCAGGCAGTTTTTTACTGTCTGAGCCACTCGGGAAGCCCAAAGCACCTCGATAATTTGACAGAATTATTTCTATTTTCAAATGATTACTATGAAATGTTGGGTTAAGTGTTAATAACCTGTGCTTAATAACCTGGTTTTAAAGAGGGCATCGTGGGACTTCCCTGGTGGTCCAGCGGCTAAGACTCCCACGCTCAGTGCAGGGGGCCCAGGTTCCAACCCGGGTCAGAGAACTAGATTCCAAATGCCACAACCAAGAGTTCACATACCTCAACTATTTGGGACAGCAAAATAAAAAAATATTGTAAGAAATCAAAAAGTAAAAAGGGTACACACACACACACACACACACACACACACATGCATATAAAAGAAGTCCATCCTTCTTCCTTATTATTCTCTAATACATTAAAAAAACCACTTTATGCCTGGGCAAAAAGTCCATCCACAGCTGCTTTAGACTTTTCTCCTGCAATGTCTTATTGTAAAGGGGAAAAATAAAAAAAGTCTCTACTGGGGGTGGTGAGTACTGGGTTCTCTCCATGTCTTACAATGGCCTACTCAGGGTTCTCATTTCACACAGCAGGTTGGGTGAGGTTGTTCTCCAATCTCCCTGGAGAATATGAGACCATCTGAGTGGCAGGTACCCTTATGACAGCTTAAGAGTCGGACACGACTGAGCGACTGAACTGAACTGTTAGTACCTGAATCGGCAAATTTCACCTGCCTGACTGTTGAGATTTTTAAAGATAATCCTGTGAAAAACAGCTTGATGAGAATAGGAGGATAATTTATTATGTGTGTGTGTGTGTTCCATCGTGTCTGACTCTTGGTGGCGCTATGAACAGTAGCCCACCAGGCTCCTCTCTCCATGGCATTTCCCAGACAAGAATATGAGACAAGAATATGCCATTTCCTTCTCCAGGAGATCTTCCCGATCCAGGATGGAACCCATGTCTCCTGCATCTCCCGCAACAGCAGGCGGATTCTTTACCGCTGCATCACCTGGGAAGCCCCATAACTTACTATAATACCACAAAATGGTGATAAGATAACAGATACTAGCCAGCAGTAAGAGCTGATTCCTTATCCAAGAGATAGCCGAGGTATTGGGAGAAGAGAGATCCGAAAGAAAAAAGTAGGGCCGGGCTCCTCCAGAGAAGAGATTTCCGGTAACAAGGGAGGGAGGAGCCACAGGGTGATCAGAAACAAAGGGAAAGACCCAAGCACCCTTCCATCAGCCCGCCTGTCCGCAGCAGACACAGAGGAGAAAACAGTCAAGAGGGCAACTTCTCGGGCAGGACTCAGGCCGGCCACATCCCACCCCATCCCCAAGACTCAGCACTGGGGGCAGGAGGGAGGGGAAGAAACTCATCCAGCTCAGCTTTCTTCTCAAAAATGTCCACAAGGCTTCCCTGGTGGTGCAGCAGATGAGTCCGCCTGCCAATCCAGGGGACATAGGTTCAATCCCTGGTCCGGGCAGATCCCACGTGCCACAAGGCAACTAAGCCTGTGCTCCACGACTACTGATGCCCATGCGCCTACAGCCGGTGCTCTCAACAACAGAAGCCAGTGCAGTGAGAAGCCCAAGCACCACAACCAAGAGTAGCCCCTGCTCACTGCAGCTAGAGGATCAACGGAGACCCAGAGCGGCCACCAGCACTCAGTCCAGTCGCTCAGTCCTGTCCAGCTCTCTGCGACCCCATGAACCGCAGCACGCCAGGCCTCCCTGTCCATCACCAGCTCCCGGAGCTTACTCAAACTCATGTCCATCGAGTCGGTGATGCCATCCAAACATCTCATCCTCTGTCGTCCCCTTCTCCTCCTGACTTCAATCTTTCCCAGCATCACAGTCCTTTCCAATGAGCCAGCATCAGGTGGCCAAAGTATTGGAGTTTCAGCTTCAGCATCAGTCCTTCCAACGAATATTCAGGACCGATTTCCTTTAGTGTGGACTGGTTGGAAATACATAAATAACCACCAAAAAAATACCCCATCTCTATCTTCCTTACAAAAAACAAACATATGTCCACAGAAATACACAGAAATACTCCCTTCAGCAAAGGAAACTAACTCTGAAGGGTCTGGAGCAATGGCCTAACCCAATCCAAACAACCTGGCCTGAAAAGTCTTCATTTTGTCTTTAAAAAGTTCATGTAAATTTTGTGTTAGATCATGGCACGTCCATGTTTGTTTCCTTTCTTAAAGCTCCGTTCCCTGGGACCTTCTGGCAACGTGGATGCTTGAATGAGCTGGGCCGCATTTGCCCAACAGCTGGACAGGACACAGATGGCCAGGATGTGGCGGCTGAAGAATCTGCATCTACCCTGGACTCCTCCAGGATGAGACCAAGAAATGGGAGCCCAGGGTGTGCCAGCCCACTTCCCAGTGCCAGGGCACAGCACAGACCCAGACAGCCCCTGGTTTCACAGACCCAGACAGCCTCTGGTTTCAAGGAGCCCAAGGTTCCACAGAGAGTAAGCAGGGGGCTGCAGCTGGGGCCAGACCTCAGCTCTGTGACCCAGCCCTGCCCCCCACTTATTGCATGCTACTTCCTGTGACCCTAAAGAGCCCCCAGGACCCAGCAGAGAGCACCTAGAGAAGGGCGCAGACAGTTACCAGACTCTCCCTAATATCCTGGGGCCTTTGACAAGGGCAGGACACCTTGACTGCCAGAATAATCCTCTCCCTGCCCAGAGGGGCAGGCAGGGTTAGGTCACGTGGTTATTAGGGGGGAAAATTAGGCTATTAGGAAAAATTAGGACGGCTCAAGACCTGCCCAGCATCCACAGGACAGAGCGAACTCCTCGCTTTGCAAAGCACACACTTGAGAAGGTCCATCTCCTTTGCGGAGTCAGCCAGAGGGAAGCTTTTGAAGCCAGACTGTCCTAAAAGACAAATCACAGTTTCAGCCTTTTCAGAACACAGAAGGAGTGGGAGAAAGGGGGCAGGAAGTGCCAACCTGGCTAAAATTGGAACCAATATAAATAATTAAAATAATCAGGCACAATTGAAATCTCTCTGTGCTCCTGGCTCTGTTTCCCCTAAACATTAGCCCTCTTATGCCTCTAGAAACATTTCCCTTAAATGTTAGCTCTCTTTTCCTCTAGAAATGGAGGTCAGATAAGGATCTCAGTGACCTGAGATTATATTGTCTTCATTATATTGTCCAGTCTTCAGTAACTTCTTAAATTTCCTCATGATTTGGGAGGTGAAGAGGAATTTCTGTACATCATGATGCTATGAAAACCCTTTCCCCACAAAAAAGATCCAGGAAACTTGGGGGGAAAGAATCCATTACTCAGGTAAACGTGATGCTTTTATAATTATTTGTAGATCAAAAGTCACAGTGTTTGCTCTACCAACAGGGATTCCTGGCTCTGTGACTCAGGAATGCGAGTTAACCAATCTGTGCCTCAGTTTCAAGTTGGACCAGAGATGAGTTCACAACCCACGAGACTGGATTAAGGATGAAATGGGATCAGGCGAGCGGCGTACACAGCACTCAACCAAGGACGTCGGTCTGATTAAGGCACATAAATGACATTAGAAGGCAAAATAGAAGAGGCCTTCGAGAAGAGCATTCCAGGAAAGGTTTCCTACTGCGTCTGCTATCTCAGAGTGTCAAAGGCCCTTGAGGAGCCCTATACCCACAGGGGTGGAGCCCTACACAGAGATCAGAGGACAAAACTCTCTGGAACTGACCAAGCCCCATAGCAACAGCTCTCTGCACAACCCTCTGCAAAATCCTGGGGCTCCGTGTCCCACCATTCGGAGCCCAGCTCCTTCTGTATCCCCCACCCAGGCCTGGCCTCCACCTCGGGCCTGAGTGGGCCCTCCCTGCCTCCTCCCACCCAGATCAGTTCACAGGGTCCACGGGATGTGGCAACCAACCCCACCTCGCAGTCTGCACGCTACCCCACATGGAACGCTCCTCTCATGACAGGTCACTTCTGATTCACAACATGTCTCCTGCAAGTGGGGCACCCAAGCACTAGCACCCCACGCCCCAGACCTCATGGAGCGGCTCTAGACTTCTCCAGGAAGCATTCCTGAGGCAGCAGGCTGGGGTGGGGCAGGTGGTCAGGGGCTCCCCTTTCTGCTTTCCCACCCTCCCGTCAGTGTGTTGACAATGACCCACTTGGCTTTCTGTCTTGTCCTCCAGGCAGTGACCCTGTCTGGCGCCTCTGTGCACCCGCAGCGCCCCACCCACAGCAGGCTGGACACGTGGATTCAGAGGGACGATTCTGGAATTGCCTGGGGTGCAGGAGTAAGACATCACCCCCCACTCTTGTCCATCTTTCTGGTCCCGGAAGGGAGGAGGGAGAAGGGCAGACACAAGGGACAGGAGAGGGGCTGGACACCCCGTGAGCCCCAGGCGTGGGGCTGGGGAGCGGGCCTTACCTGAAGCAGGGCAGGTCTGGGAAGGGCAGGGATGGTGGTCTCCAATCCAGGGAGAGGCCGGAGACCAAGGACTAGAAGGGAGGAAGGGGTTTGAAACACCCACGGCCACTGAGGGTGTTCAGAGAGCAGGGATCCCTAGAGACCAGGGCGTGGAGCAACGGAAGGCCCAGGAAACGAGGCAAAAGGGCAGATCCCAGCAGAGGTGAGCTCACTTACGCTGAGCAGCTCAAAATTCTTTCTACAGATATGTTAATCCATCCCACCCAGAGTTCAGGCCACCTGGCCCAGGGGTGTGTTTTAGTCACTCAGGTCACTATTTGCAAGCCCATGGACTGTCGCCCACCAGGTTCCACTGTCTGTGGGATTTCCCATTACTGGCCTAGGTTGCCATTTCCTTCTCTAGGGGATCTTCCTGAAACAAGGATTGAACCCCGATCTCCTGTATTGCAGGCAGATTCTTTATCTTCTGAACCACCAGGGAAGCCCTAGGGTCTCCCTACACAGAGTTCTGAGAAGTGCTATCAGCCCATCCAGCCCCGCCCAGCTGCCTCCCGGCAGCGTGGGGTTACAAGGTGACTCTGTTGCCGGTGTGTCAGAGAAAAGAAACTAAACCTGGGATACTTCCAGCTACACGGCTGCCTTTTCCTTGGCGTACACGTGTGCTCAGCCATGTCCGACTCTTGCGACCCCAGGGACTGTAGCCCACCAGGCTCCTCTGCCCATGGGATTCTCCAGGCAAGAACACTGGAGTGGGTTGCCATTTCCTCCTCCAGGGATCTTCCCAACCCAGGGATGAAACCCATGTCTTCTGCATTGGCAGGCGAATTCTTTACCACTGAGCCACCAGGGAAGCCTTTCACTTATTCTGTTATGATTTTCCAATTCATATCTGTTAATTTCAGTGAATGAATTGCACCTTTGTTTGGACTCATCTTGGTAAACCTGGGAAGCACAGGTTAGCCCAGAGGGACAAGAATGCTTGGATTGGGAAGTCAACCATGTGGGTCAGATGTGGGAATTTCCTAAAGCAGTGGTTCTTAACTGCAGGTGCCTTCACCCCTGCAAGGGACATCTGGCAAAGTCTGGGGCATTTCCAGCTGTCACAACTAGGGAAGGGGCAGCAGCTAGAGGGCGGAGGCCAGGAACGCTGCCACAGGTTGGCCCAAAACATCAACAGTGCTGAGATGAAGTGTGTGTGTTCAGTTATTAAGTCATGTCCAACTCTTTGTGACCCCATGGACTGCAGCAGGCCAAGCCTCCCAGTCTTTCATTGTCTCCCAGAGTTTGCTCAAACTCATGTCCATTGAGTTGGTGACTTTTGCCTCTTTTTGCTGCGATGAAGAACTCAACCTAGGAGGGCCTGGCTGGAAGGCATCAGATTAGGCAAGTCTGATCCCGGGTCTCTTGTGCCCACCTCTTTCTCTAGGCTACAGCATCCACTCAGTCGGTGCTAGAAACTTTGATGAGAAGCCCCCAGTGCAATCACAAGGCTAGAACTGCTACCGCAGGCAGGGAGCTAGGTGTGAGCAGAGAAATAGGGGCAGGGGCCAGGTGGCAGGAAATCACGCATCTTCTAAACAGCAGCGGTCCATAAGCAGACAGAGGAAAGCAGAAACCTTCAGACTGATGAGAAACCACACACTTCCGGTGATAAGGGTCCCAGTAGCAGGCAAAGAAAGGTGGGGAGAGGCCAGAATATCTTGAGTCCAAAAACTTTTTGCTCAGTGTGGTGTCGAACACCAACGCCACAAAAATTCTGATCACACAGGAACAAAATCCCTCCTCCCTTCTGGAAAATAGAGCTGGGGTGAAAAAGCAGGGAAACTGGCCCCTAAACTCTTTCCCCAGTGATTTCCACCCCTTCATGTGAACACCCCTCATAACCCACTTCCCAAAGAGGCCTGGTGTGGCAACTCCTCACCGGTCAGCTCTCAGAGGGAAAGTGGATCCACATTAAAATAAACTCTCCCTTTCCTCTCTTAACCTCCCTGCTTTGTCTCTGAATTCTTTCACAACAAAGAGCGAGCCTCAAATTCACCAGCAAGGGAACTGCAGTGAATTGCCTATAACATAACAGCATCTGAAAAGAGGTAAGAGAAACCCAAGTATTGCGAGAGGGCATCAGAGGGCAGACACACTGAAAACATAATCACAGAAAACTAGTCAATCTAATCACACTAGGACCACAGCCTTGTCTAACTCAGTGAAACTAAGCCATGCCTTGTGGGGCCACCCAAGACGGGCAGGTCATGGTGGAGACGTCTGACAGAATGTGGCCCACTGGAGAAGGGAATGGCAAACCACTTCAGTATTCTTGCCTTGAGAACCCCATGAACAGTATGAAAAGGCAAAATGATAGGATACTGAAAGAGGAACTCCCCAGGTCGGTAGGTGCCCAAGATGCTACTGGAGATCGGTGGAGAAATAACTCCAGAAAAAATAAAGGGATGGCGCCAAAGCAAAAACAATACCCAGCTGTGGATGTGACTGGTGATAGAAGCAAGGTCCAATGCTGTAAAGAGCAGTATTGCATAGGAACCTGGAACGTCAGGTCCGATGCTGTAAAGAGCAATATTGCATAGGAACCTGGAACCATGAATCAAGGCAAATTGGAAGTGGTCAAACAAGAGATGGCAAGAGTGAACACTGACATTCTAGGAATCAGCAAACTGAAATGGACTGGAATGGGTGAATTTAACTCAGATGACCATTATATCTACTACTGTGGGCAGGAATCCATTAGAAGAAATGGAGTAGCCATCATGGTCAACAAAAGAGTCTGAAATGCAGTATTTGGATGCAATCTCAAAAAAAGACAGAATGATCTCTGTTCATTTCCAAGGCAAACCATTCAATATCACCATAATCCAAGCCTATGCCCCAACCAGTAACGCTGAAGAAGCTGAAGTTGAACAGTTCTATGAAGACCTACAAGACCTTTTAGAAATAACACCCAAAAAAGATATCCTTTTCATTATAAGGGACTGGAATGCAAAAGTAGGAAGTCAAGAAACACCTGGAGTAACAGGTAAATTTGGCCTTGGAATACGGAATGAAGCAGGGCAAAGACTAATAGAGTTCTGCCAAGAGAACGCACTGGTCATAGCAAACACCCTATTCCAACAACACAAGAGAAGACTCTACATATGGACATCACCAGATGGTCAAAACCGAAATCAGATTAATTATATTCTTTGCAGCCAAAGATGGAGAAGCTCTATACAGTCAAAAACAAGAACAGGAGCTGACTGTGGCTCAGATCATGAACTCCTTATTGCCAAATTCAGACTTAAACTGAAGAAAGTAGGGAAAATCACCAGACCATTCAGGTATGACCTAAATCAAATCCCTTATGATTATACAGTGTAAGTGAGAAATAGATTTAAGGGACTAGATCTGATAGACAGAGTGCCTGATGAACTATGGATGGAGGTTTGTGACATTGTACAGAGACAGGGATCAAGATCATCCCCATGGAAAAGAAATGCAAAAAAGCAAAATGGCTGTCTGAGGAGGCCTTACAAATAGCTTTGGAAAGAAGAGAAGTGAAAAGCAAAGGAGAAAAGGAAAGATATACCCATCTGAATGCAGAGCTCTAAAGAATAGCAAGGAGAGACAAGAAAGCCTTCCTCAGTGATCAGTGCACAGAAATAGAGGAAAACAACAGAATGGGAAAGACTAGAGATCTCTTCAAGAAAATTAGAGATACCAAGGGAACATTTCATGCAAAGATGGGTACAATGAAGGACAGAAATGGTATGGACCTAACAGATGCAGAAGATATTAAGAAGAGATGGCAAGAATACACAGAACTGTACAAAAAAGATCTTCAAGACCAAGATAATCATGATGGTGTGATCACTCACCTAGAGCCAGACATCCTGGAATGTGAAGTCAAGTGGGGCTTAGAAAGCATCACTACGAATAAAGCTAGTGGAGGTGATGGAATTCCAGTGGAGCTGTTTCAAATCCTGAAAGATGATGCTGTGAAAGTGCTGCACTCAATATGCCAACACATTTGGAAAACTCGGCAGTGGCCACAGGACTGGAAAAGGTCCGTTTTCATTCCAATCCCAAAGAAAGGCAATGCCAAAGAATGCTCAAACTACCGCACAATTGCACTCATCTCACACGCTAGTAAAGTAATGCTCAAAATTCTCCAAGCCAGGCTTCAGCAATACATGAACCATGAACTTCCAGATGTTCAAGCTGGTTTTAGAAAAGGCAGAGGAACCAGAGATCAAATTGCCAACATCTGCTGGATCATGGAAAAAGCAAGAGAGTTCCATAAAAACATCTATTTCTGCTTTATTGACTATGCCAAAGCCTTTGACTGTGTGGATCACAATAAACTGTGGAAAATTCTGAAAGAGATGGGAATACCAGACCACCTTACCTGCCTCTTGAGAAACCTGTATGCAGGTCAGGAAGCAACACTTAGAACTGGACAAGAAACAACAGCCTGGTCCCAAATAGGAAAAGGAGTCCGTTAAGGCTATATATTGTCAGCCTGCTTATTTAACTTATATGCAGAGCACATCATGAGAAACACTGGGCTGGAAGAAGCACAGCTGGAATCAAGATTGCCGGGAGAAATATCAGTAACCTCAGATATGCAGATGACACCACCCTTATGGCAGAAAGTGAAGAGGAATTAAAAAGCCTCTTGATGAAAGTAAAAGAGGAGAGTGAAAAAGTTGGCTTAAAGCTCAACATTCAGAAAACTAAGATCAGGGCATCTGGTCCCATCACTTCATGGCAAATAAATAGATAGGGAAACAGTAGAAACAGTGTCAGACTTTATTTTGGGGGGCTCCAAAATCACTGCAGATGGTGATTGCAGCTATGAAATTAAAAGACACTTACTCCTTGGAAGGAAAGTTATGACCAACCTAGATAGCATATTGAAAAGCAGAGACATTACTTTGCCAACTAAAGTCCGTCTAGTAAAGGCTATGGTTTTTCCAGTGGTCATGTATGGATGTGAGAGTTGGACTGTGAAGAAAGCTGAGCGTTGAAGAATTGATGCTTTTCAAATGTGGTGTTGGAGAAGACTCTTGAGAGTCCCTTGGACTGCAAGGAAGTCCAACCAGTCCATCCTAAAGGAGATCAATCCTGGGTGTTCATTGGAAGGACTGATGCTGAAGCTGAAACTCCAATACTTTGGCCACCTGGTGCGAAGAGTTGACTCATTGGAAAAGACCCCTGATGCTGAGATGGCTGGATGGCATCACCGACTCAATGGACATGAGTTTGAGTGAACTCCGGGAGTTGGTGATGGACAGGGAGGCCTGGTGTGCTGCGATTCATGGGGTCGCAAAGGGTCGGACACGACTGAGCGACTGAACTGAACTGAACTGAAAAGAGCGACTGCTATGAAGCAGTAACGGGATTAAGGAAGAAGGTCTGGATAACAGAGCAAGCGATTCTGGAGATGGGCCTCAAAGAGTGATAACATTTGGGAAGGCAGCTGCTCACCACACCTCCTTTCACCTTACTCTTCTCCACAGCAGAAGAGAGACATTGTTTTCGTTTTCAGCCTCAACCATGAGGAGATGCTCTGTCATTCACCATCGAGAATAATGACAGGGAGCTCAAACCAGGGCTCTATGACAATCTCGTTGCTCAATCATGTCCGACTCTTTGCGACCCCGTGGACTGCAGCACGCCAGGCCTCCCTGTCCATCACCATCTCCTGAAGTTTGCTCAAACTCATGTCCATTGAGTCGGTGATCCCATTCAACCATCTCATCCTCTGTCGTCCCCTTCTCCTCCTGCCTCAGTCTTTCCCAGCATCAGTCTTTCCCATCAGTCTTTCCAGTAAGAGAGAGGGGAGGGGAAGAACAAGCAGGTGCCCAGTAGGAGGTTTCAGATGTTGCTTTTGCTGGTGTGTGGACGGCTGCTACATCCTGGGAGGAAGCGCTAGAGAAGGACAGACTCTTTAAAATTTCATCAGCCTGGGTTAACCTCTGCCCACAGAGAGGGGACAGCTCAGGAAGGAGATGGGAAAAAGACCAACCTTCACTCAATTCATTTCTCTCATTCTCTTGTCAAAGTTTGTCCAAGATAAGCACTGGTGGTATCTTTGCTGATAATTCTGTGCCTTTAGACTCTCTAATAGATTTGTTGACAATCAAAAACAGATAAGAAAAGCTGACTCCATCTACCCACAGCCTTGGGAATCATGGAAGGCAGGCATAGCAGGTATTTTATGAGCAACTTCGTGGCAAAGTTCAATCCTTGATTAAAAATTGATTCTGATGGTATCTTTAGGGTTTTCTGTGTATAGTGTCCTGTCACCTGCAAAGAGAGATCTAGTTCTTTTCCCACCTGGATTCCTTTCTTTTTCTTCTCTGATTGCCGTCCCTGTGGCTTCCAGAATTATGTTGAATGATAGTGGCAAGAGTGGGCACCCTTGTCTTTGTTCCTCATCTTAGAGGAGATGCTCTCAGTTATTCACCATTGAGAATAATGCCAGGAGCTCAAACCAGGGCTCTGTGACAATCTAGAGGGGTGGAATGGGGTGGGAGGTGGGAGGGAGGTTCAAGAGGGAGGAGACATATGGATACCTATGGCTGATTCATGTTGATGTATGGCAGAAAGCAACAGTATATCGTAAAGCAATTATCCTTCCATTAAAAATGAATAAATTAAAAAATAATAATATTTAGACTTCCTTGGTGGTCCACTGGTTCAGACTCACCTCTCCCAATGCAGGGACCCAGGTTCAATCCCTGGTCAGGAAGTTAGATCCCATATGACACAATTAAAAGATCCTGCTAGCCACAACTAAATAAATAGACACATTTATAATAATAATAATGCTTAAGCTGATTATATGTCGAGTTCAGTTCAGTCATGTATTAAAAAAAATTTAAACTGGCTCTGAGCACAGTTCATATTCAATTTAAAGTATGACTGCACTGTCACTCAGATATTCTAACCATAGGGCCTGTTCCCTTCCTCCACTGCACCACCTCCTCGGCTAAACCACAACAAAACAACAAAGCTCCCTCAGTCAGTCGGTTCAGTCACTCACTCATGTCTGACTCTTTGCGACCCCGTGGACTGCAGCACACCAGGCCTCCCTGTCCATCACCAACTCCCAGAGCTTGCTCAAACTCATGTCCATTGAGTCGGTGATGTCATCCCGCCGTCTCATCCTCTGTCATCCCCTCTCCTCCTGCCTTCACTCTTTCCCAACATCAGGGTCTTTTCCAATGAGTCAGCTCTTCACATCAGGTGGCCAAAGGATTGGAGTTTCAGTTTCAGCATCAGTCCTTCCAATGAATAATCAGGACTGATTTCCTTCAGGATGGACTGGTTTGATCTCCTTGCACCCCAAGGGACTGTCAGGAGTCTTCTCCCACACCACAGTTCAGAAGCATCAATTCTTTGGTCCAACCCTCACATCCATACATGACTACTGGAAAAACCACAGCTTTGATTAAACAGACCTTTGTTGGCAAAGTAAAAAAAGTCTCTGCTTCTTAATATGCTCTCTAGGTTGGTCATAACTTTTCTTCCAAGGAGCAAGCATCTTTTAATCTCATGGCTGCAGTCACCATCTGCAGTGATTTTGGAGCTCAAGAAAATAGTCTGTCTCTGTTTCCATTGTTTCTCCATCTATTTGCCATGAAGTGATGGGACCAGATGCCATGATCTTAATTTTTTTAATGCTGAGTTTTAAGCCAGTTTTTCACTCTCCTCTTTCACTTTCATCAAGAGGCTCTTAGTTCCTCTTGGCTTTCTGCTGTAAGGGTGGTGTCATCTGCATATGTGAGATTATTGATATTTCTCCAGGCAGTCTTGATTCCAGCTTGTGCTTCTTCCAGCCCAGCGTTTCTCATGATGTACTCTGCATATAAGTTAAATAAGCAGGGTGACAATATACAGCCTTGACGGACTCCTTTTCCTATTTGGAACCAGTCTGTGGTTTCTTGTCCAGGTCTAACTGTTGCTTCCCGACCTGCATACAGATTTCTCAAGAGGCAGGTAAGGTGGTCTGGTATTCTTGTCTCTTTCAGAATTTTCCACAGTTTGTTGTGATCCATACAGTCGAAGGCTTTAGCATAGTCAATAAAGCAGAAGTAGATGTTTTTCCGGAACTCTCTTGCCCTTTCAATGATCCAACTGATGTTGGCAACTTGTTCTCTGGTTCCTCTGCCTTTTCTAAAACCAGCTTGAACATCTGGAAGTTCTCGGTTCACATACTATAGAAACCTCGCTTGGAGAATTTTGAGCTATTGTGAGCTACTATAAAGCAATTATCCTTCAATTAAAAATGAATAAATTTTTTTGCTATTGGGTGAGATGAGTGCAATTGTGCAACAGTTTGAACATTCTTTGGCATTGCCTTTCTTTGGGATTGGAATGGAAACTGACATTTTCCAGTCCTGTGGCCACTGCTGAGTTTTCCAAATGTGCTGGCATATTGAGTGCAGCACTTTCACAGCATTGTCTTTTAGGATTTGAAAGAGCTCAACTGGATTCCATCACCTTCACTAGTTTTGTTCATAGTGATGCTTCCTAAGCCCCACTTGACTTCACATTCCAGGATGTCTGGCTCTAGGTGAGTGAGCACACCATCATGGTTATATGGGCCATGAAGATCTTTTTTGTACAGTTCTTCTGTGTATTCTTGCCACCTCTTCTTAATATCTTCTGCATCTGTTAGGTCCATACCATTTCTGTCCTTCATTGTACCCATCTTTGCATGAAATGTTCCCTTGGTATCTCTAATTTTCTTGAAGAGATCTCTCGTCTTTCCCATTCTGTTGTTTTCCTCTATTTCTGTGCACTGATCGCTGAGGAAGGCTTTCTTATCTCTCCTTACTATTCTTTGGAACTCTGCGTTCAGATGGGTATATCTTTCCTTTTCTTCTTTAACCACCTCTATGGCTAAACCACAACAAAACAACAAAGCTCCCTGAAGACTATTAAAGTAGCTTGTCTTAGAAGTACTGCTATAAGTTCCCTCCCGCCTCAAGTTCTAAATTACTATTCTCTCTTCCAGAATTTCTGAAGCTCCTAAAACCTAGGATGAAAGGCATGCAAGGGAAGGCATGGTAGAGAGCTGTTGAGGACTGCAGAAGCACTGCGTGTCTAAATCCCAGGCTGGCCCTGCACACAGATGCAAGATGATGCCACTGAAATGGGGATTGGCAGTGGGGAGCGGTACCATAGTCTTGAGTCCAATCTTAGTTCTGTTTCGGTTACTTATTATGACGTTAGGTGAGTAACATACTCTCATCTTTACTTTCTCTCTCTATAAAATGGAGAGAGAGAACAGTTTTGACCTGCTCTGTTTGTTACAAGGATAAAGGGAATGAAGAAGTGTGAGGGCTGTGTAACTGACTAGCCCATGAGGTGCCCTCAGCCAGCTGGGCTGCTATGATTCTCACATATACCCTACGGGTTGGTGGGTCACCTCAGCATCTCTGATCGCTTCTGTAGGTTACCCTTCATCCCCCAGACTAAGGAATACTCTCCTGCAGGAAATTCAGTGTCAGGAAGTGTCCTTCCAACTGCGAAGGTCACAATGTGTCTCTTCTGGGATCCTACGTAGACATGACCATGGAACAGCCATTCGGTATGACCCAAGATCAGAGGGGAGAGACCTCTGCCAACCAGTTATCTGGAACAACTTCCTGCCAAAGGGAGAGGCTGACCTCATCTGCAATCAGAATAACAAAGAAGGGGAATCTGCTAAGGGTTTGCTCTGAAGGTCAGGCGGGCACCGGAGGGGGTGTTGCGGATGAACTTTGTTAGGTTGCCCATATAATTTCCTGCTGAAGGTAGAAATTACAAGGGGCCAAACGATCCTGCTGAGAGGAGCTCCATGACAGCAGGAAATACAAACAGGAAGCTCTGTAACAAGTTTAAATACTTATTTAACATAATTTATTGGGGATATTTGGATTTAAGGTGTTGAAACCCGCTTGCTTTTGTAGAATGAGACACAGGCTTGCAATGCCTTATGGGAAATCTAATGACCGGGGATTATGTAGTAAAGCAACGGGCGTATGATTTCGATGCAGTTGGGAGCTTGTCCCTTAAAAATGTCCTATTTTTAGTCCATCTGGAGGGAGCTGTAGTCCCACGGAAGTCTACAAGGTACTCACTCTGAGGGAACTTTGAGAGATGATCTCACTCAGATTGTGCTTTTCAGACAGAGAATTTATAAGCCTGCTGCACATTGTGTCTCTGTGTCTGCAGGGTCAAAACCTCATTTCTTCCATTCAGTTAGCCAACAAATGTTTACTGGCATCAGACATATGCCCAACCAGTGAGGAAGACACAAGAAAATCATAAGATGAACAGTCAACCGCTAAGCACTCTACCTCTCTGCCCAGAACAATCTATGTATACAACTGTTTAATGAAAGAAGCATCTGGTGCCGTTAGCCAATAAATGCTTAAATCAAAAACAATACCCTCTGTATGTATCAGTTCAGTCGCTCAGTCCTGTCCGATTCTTTGCAACCCCATGGACTGCAGCACGCCAGGCTTCCCTGTCCATCACCAACTCCCAGAGCCTGCTCAAACTCACGTCCGTCAAGTCGGTGATGCCATCCAACCATCTCATCCTCTGTTGTCCCCTTCTCCTCCTGCCTTCAATCTATCCCAGTCCCTGTCCCTGTATGTATATGTGTGTGTGTGTGTGTGTGTGTGTGTGTGTGTATGCGAACTGAAAGTTGCTCAGTCATGTCCAGCTGTTTGCGACCCCATGGTCTATACAGTCAATGGAATACTCCAGGCCAGGATACTGGAGTGGGTAGCCTTTCCCTTCTCCAGGGGATCTTCCCAACCCAGGGATTGAACTGAGGTCTGCCACATTGCAGGTGGATTCTTTACCAGCTGAGCCATAAGAGAACCCCAAGAATACTGGAGTGGGTAGCCTATCCCTTCTCCAGCAGATCTTCCTGACCCAGGAAATGAACCGGGGTCTCCTGCATTGCAGATGGATTCTTTACCAACTGAGATATCAGGGAAGAAAACCGGAATATTACTGAGCCATTCAAGAGAATGAAATGTGGCCATTTGCAGCAACACGACAGACCTGGAGATCATCATACTGAGTGAAGTAAATCAGGTAGAGAAAGACAAATATTATATCACATCACTTATATCTGGAATCTAAAAAATAAGTAATACAAATCAATTTATTTACGAAACAGTAACAAGACTCGCGGGCATAGAAAACAAACTTGTAGCTACCGAAAGGGAAAGGGGAAGAGGAGGGATAAACTAGGAACATGAGATTCATAGATATACGCTGCTGCTGCTGCTGCTAAGTCGCTTCACTACTCTCCATTAAACAGACAAAGAGTAAGGATTTGCTGTATAGCCTGTGGAACTGTTTTCAGTAATAATAAGTTTAATTTACAATAATCCGTAATGGAAAAGAATCTGAAGTTGTACACTTGAAACTAACACAATATTGCAAATCAACTACAGTTTAATAATAATAATAAAGCCAGTACTCGCTGGTTTAAGGGACTGTTTCTCCATCTTTCCCCCTGCTAGTTTCTGAGCTTCTTCAAGGAGGAATTAGTTGCCTATTTATTGCCACATCCGTAATATATAGTGTCTGACACATACTAAAATCATTTGTGAGTGAATGCATAAATGGATGGATGATACAGGAATGAATGAGTGACGACTGAAAGGAAGAACCAAAGGTTAAAGGAAGAAGCCAAGCAAATCAGGCTGCAGGAACAAACACAAGTAGGAAATCTTTGTGGAGAAAGTCTTAAACAATAAAGGACAACAGGTTAGAGAGACTGTTCCATCATAGCTTTCACCAAAATTTGCTCTTATTTTAAGATATTCAGGCACTCAAAGAAAACGGAGATCAGCCAGTCACCATCTTGGGCTCCAAAGTCACTGTGGACGGTGACTGCAACCACTAAATTAAAAGACGTTTACTGCTTGGAAGGAAGGTGATGACCAACCTAGATGGCATATTCAAAAGCAGAGACATGACTTTGTCGACAAAGGTCTGTTTAGTCAAGGCTATGGTTTTTCCAGCGGTCATGTATGGATGTGAGACTTGAACTAGAAAGAAAGCTGAGCGCCAAAGAATTGATGCTTTTGAACTGTGGTGTTGGAGAAAACTCTTGAGAGTCCCTTGGACTGCAAGGAGCTCCAACCAGTCCATCCTAAAGGAAATTAGTCCTGAATATTCATTGGAAGGACTGATGCTGATGCTGAAGCTCCAATACTTTGGCCACCTGATGCGAAGAGTCGACTCATTAGAAAAGACCCTGATGCTGGGAAAGATTGAAGGCAGGAGGAGAAGGGGACAACAGAGGATGAGATGGTTGGATGGCATCACGGACTCGATGGTCTTGAGTTTGAGCAAGCTCTGGGAGATAGTGAAAGACAGGCAAGCCTGGCGTGCTGCAGTCCGTGGAGTTGCAAAGAGTCTGATACAGTGTCTGAACAATAAGCTATTTACGCGTAATAAATGCACATAAATACTGTGAAAAGAGCAAGTTCATGATTTAAGCTTCCTCTTTCCCACCAGCTTAGCAGTGATCCTCCTTGGTTCCTACATGAAGCCAAATGTCCAAGATACAAAGTTCACAAACGGATTTTGCCCTGGGATGAAGCTTCTTGAATTAGCATTGCACAAACTCTATGGGACGTAGATGGTTTTTAAGCCAGGCTTGACTACATTTGAACACTGAGGTGTCCAAAACCATTCAGAACTATGAATACAGTGTATTGCCATGCCCATGAGACCTCTTTTTCGGAATACAGCAGATCGAACAAAATATAGTAAGTGTGCCCAGTGCTCACTTGAGCACCCCACAATTGAAAGCAACAGCAATGGTTAGTATTATTAGAATGCCGTTGTGGGTGTGGGGGCTTCCTTTCCCAAATTTCTCACTTCTTTTAAGTCTGATTTAAGTCTAGCCTTCACTTCTTGGGAGTTTCAACTCAACAATAACTGGGTTAGGAAGGATTCTGCATTCTATTTACAGGGACTCAGATGGTAAAGAATCTGCCTGCAATGCTGAAGACCCAGGTTCAGTCTCTTGGCCAGGAAGATCATCCGTAGAAGGGAATGACTACCCTCTCCAGTATTCTTGCCTGGAGAATTCCACGGACAGAGGAGCCTGGCAGGTTATAGTCTATAGTGTCGCAAAGAGTTGGACACAACTGAGTGACTAACGCTTTTTCACTTTTTCTACCAGTCTTGCTCTGAGTTAAACAAAATCCTGTCCCTGAATCACAACCAGTTCTCTCCACACCAGTTCTCTCCACCTGGCCCATTCCAGACTAAAGACGGACTTCTCCCTGCTTCAGACAAGAACCTTGACCCAGGACCCATCGCCCACCACCATCCTTGTTACCTGGGACACCTTTGCCTCCTCCCCTAGAATCATCTGTCTCTTCTCCTTCAAACCTTCAACGTCAACATCCTCGTAATACGCTTCCCAGACTTATTGCATCTCACTTCTCTCTTGCCCCGCCTCCTTCTTTCCAACTGTGTGCCCACCTACTCACGTTGTCATCGGTTTGACAAATTTTAAACTTGAGACCACAGACCACCACTTCTATTTTCTTCACAAACTTGACAGCGTCCAGTTTAGAGCCATGCAATCCCAGCAGTGGTGAATGACTAACTCCAACCTCACCAGGTATTTCCTCAGCACCGCCTCCATCCACCCTTTCAAGGGACTCAGAATTGGCTTTGCATCCATAGCTCCATTGACCTTCCCCAGGTCAAGGGTGTTTGCTCCATGGATGCACGCCACTGATCCTTCATCTACCCTACCCAGATCAAGAGTGTTAAGTTTTTAAGTTCTACTCAGTCCAATTACAGGACAGTGATTCTTTCTCTTTTTTTGGCTGAAATGACAAACAATTCTTGCTACTTTTCCTTTGAACCCCATCCTACAAGGCTTTTTGCTGTGAAACTCCTAGATTTGGGAGCTCAGAAGTGCCCCATCACACTTGACTTGCACACTGTCCATCCATCCCGCAGGGTCATGGGGTCCATCTGACGTGGCTGAACTATATCCGAGATCCGTGAGGACACCTTCAGGCTGGTAAACAGTAACTGAGCCTGACTGCTTCCCACACGGTGTGCAAACCTACACTCCAACTATTTATATATATTAGCCTGGGCTTTTCAAAACAATCATCTTATTTTTTAATGACACTTTTGTGTGCTTTATGTCTTTAAACTAGCTCTCTTTATTAAGTCCCGCTAGTTTTGTGCCATGCTATTTTTCAGATAACTTTAGTATCTGTAATACTTAAGACCTCTTGTCCTATAAGTTTTATAAGTCACAGAAAAGACCATGCTGAGATAAGGATCTTGGCAAGCAGAACCTCATTAAACCACCCCTTCTTCCTGCTTCCCTGGGGAGTGGGGGGAGGGGAGGGGGAGTACTGGGAGGGTTCCAAGTGATGCTTTCCTCTGTCTAGAGGGAAGGCATTGTGAGGGCTAAGCCACCTTCACAAATCTTTATCCGAAACTACAGATAATTTTAAGACTCAAGGGTGATATGACTGTTGATCCAGTCTATAAATCCTAATTTGGTAATTCAGGACACCCCTTAAAAGAATGGTGTCCGTTATCAAACATCTCAGATGCACTGAATGAAAACTGTCAGCCTGACTCCTACCTGTTAATAAGCCGATTTGGACTACGTTTGAACAGACTACGTCTGTTCAACAGATGGGTCACTTGATTTTACTTATATTTAACTTTGCCTGTTACTAGGTAGATGATACTTTTTTCTCTCTGCTTTATATGTTCCTTGAAAACCAACTCTTTTTCCCTCCATAGAGGATATTAAGAAGATTCAGTAGTTTTAACTTAGGGCTTGACTTGCCCCTGATGTCCCTGCCCTACTAGCCTCCGCCCCACACAATCACACACATCACATACACACCAGACACTTTCTCCCTTAACTCATGATAGGTACTTTTTTTTTTTCCTACTGAGAATGCTTAACTAACAGTCACAGATGAGTTCATTCTTTCCCAGTTTTGAAAAAGAAGACCCTCACCTTAAGGGGAGGGGACAGGCCCTGATCCCTATTAGAAAGATACCCAAAAAAATGAGAACCCTGCTGGTAGTTACCGATTGTTACTTATACTTGTTGAACTTAAATTGTGTGCTAAGTAAGTTCAGACTAGAACAAAGACCCCTCTTTTAAATATTTAGACTCTTAAGCAAACCTGGGCAGAAAATAACAGATCTGTCAGCGGATTCTCAAACACCCTCTCAAACTTTTCTCCAGGATCTCATCTCCTCTGAAGAAGTAAGTGCTACCCACCCACCCCCAACCTCTTTAGTTAGATCACGGATTTAACATCGCGTCTTGAGAACAGTTTAGGTTTTCCAGAAAGACCAGACACGGAAGACTTACATAAACATCAAATCACTGTTTTTCTAATTCCCAGATATGATGAAAAAATTTCATAGGCTGAAAATTAAGTAAATAAAGACGTAAGTATAAAAGCCTGTTTCCTTGACAACTCCCCTCCCCCAGCCCGCCTGTAATAGGGAAAAACCAAAACGGGGGGTGAGGATGGGTAGCCACGAAGCCAGGCTGCCTCTGAGCAGCCCCGGGCGAGAACCCGCGCGCGGAGAGCCGCCGACGCGGAGCAAACACAAATAAAGCGATGGGTAGAGGGGATGCATTTGGTGTAGTCTTTTTGTGGTTGCCATAGAAACGCCAGAGACGGAAGAACATGTTGCCTGACACAAAAAGAGACCGATCCGTAACAGGAACCTTCGCCCCAGCTTCATCTATTGCAGAGAAAATTCTTTCACCCGAGGCGGGGAGGTGGAGGGAGGCGGGGTGGGGGATGGCTGGACAGGGGTGGGGAAATGAACCCCAGCGCAGCAGCTCGGCATCCCAAGGCGCACAGACACGCTCCCCCCGGCTGAGCACAAAGAGAGGGTCCTTGTGCGGCGGCAAAGCCCCTCCACGTTCCCGCGGTCGCCTCACTTCCTTCTCCGCCTTCCTCGCCTCCTCTCGCTTACCTACCCCTTCCAGAGGTTTTAGGGAAATCCAGCCAAGGAGAGAAATAACGAGGGAGAGACAGAGGGGCGCACACATCCGCCACGCCCAGAGGTGAAGCCGCCTGCAAACAGCACGAACCGCAGATACCTCCTTTCTGGCAGCCCTGGACACGTGGACTTAGAGATCGGAAACTGAAGGGAGCAGGCTGGGGTGCAGAAATTGCCACTAGTTTATAGGCGCTGTAAGACAGCCAACGCTGGAAAGAAAAAAGCAAGACTCCACCCATGGGGTGGACCCTTCGGGAAAGAAAAAAAAAAAAAAAAGTGGTCCTCAGCTGACGTCTCTCCCCACCCCATGTCACTTCCTTTTAAAGCTACAATTTAGCAGTTACGGGGAGGGAGAGACGAGCTGCTGTAACATGAGTCCTTCCCCCTCCCCTTGCAATTAATGTAAGGAAGTGCTTCGGTAGGCTTCACGTTTGCAGTCTCTGGCCGGAGAACCTGCCAGAATCGGAAACAAAGCCCGCTAGGTGGCCTTTTCCTTTCTCGCCCGCGCCTAGCAAATCCTGTTGCATCCTTGCGCCGACATGGCTCCTCCAACCTCAGCTCGGACCGAGCCGGCCCAGGCTGGGCTGAGACTTGGAAACTGCCTCCTCTCGTGTTTGGTAAAAGACCTGCACTCTGTAATGCCCCTCTCCCGTCTCACTGGTACGCGGTGCGGGAAGGACATGGCATTCCACTCGGAGGAGCCCCAAAGCACCTTCGGCCAAATTATACTGAAAACTCCAGCGATCTGAGGTGTTAAGAACTGGGGAAAAGAGGCTTGGAGGTCGATGAATTTTCTCCCCGCAAAGCAGCCGCCAGGGTTGATTGCCTGCGCGCGCGCACACCGGACACAGGCACGTGGCGTTTGCACCCAGTGTTAGGGTCTGGGCAGACCTTAACAATAAAATAGTGCCCTCATAACTCTGAAAGAGGGCGGGGCTGTCGGATCCCCGGAAATGCCAGGTCTCCAACACGCCTAAAAAACTCTCCGCCTCCAAAGAGTTAAGGTGCGTGCCCTTCAAATGCTCTCTATTAGAACCATCGGCACAAATAATATTTGGGAATTAAAGTATGATTCCTATGTTCACCCCCATTCTTTCGATGTTTACAGTCCACAGGGGAATAAAATAAAATGTTCACGAATAACTAGACCATATTGCAGAATTACTAAGAGCTACCAAAGTGCTAAAAACAGCGTGCCATGAGAAAACAGAAAGGGAAAGAGCTCTTTTGGGTTATGCTGAGGGAAAAAAAAAAAAAAAAAGAAAGCATTCATAATTCAGCAAACCGTGGTTTGGACTGGATCCTATAGGGTGTGCGGTGTTTTGATAGTCTGTGATTGTAAGAGGGAAGTAAATGAATGGGGATGGAGAAGAAGGTGAGAGGGATGAAGGCCATCTGAGGCATAAACAAGGACCAGAACAGGAAACCCATTTGTGTCAATGGTTTATTTTAAAATTTATGTGTAAATAAATTTGACCACGTAGACATGTTTATAAAAGATGTTTGCAAGAAGTTTTTGCAGCCAATGCAATTTAGAGAGTTCTCATGAGTTTTCAAATTATGTTTTAAAATCCATTAGTTTCCAGTTTTTCAAAGCCCTTCTCAAGTAGAATTAGACTGATGGTCTTCCATATTCGAATTCTGAATGGGGATATATTTCAAAATCTGTGCTATATTAAGTGGCTCAGCTCGTAAAGAACCCATGTGGGGAAGATCCCTTGAAATAGGAAATGGCAACCCACTCCAGTATTCGTGCCTGGAGAATCCATGGACCTCTGTGAGACTGGTGAAGTACAGTCCATGGGGTCGCAAAGAATCAGAGGCAACCGAGTGTGCTTGGATGTGTGTACACACACACACACTCAGACACACACACACAACTACCAGTACAGCCAGTGATTTCAATAGAAACCATTTGAAATTAAAGTTTTTGACAGTTGCAAGTCTTATTCTGATCATAATACTTGTATGTCTTTATTCCATTAGATTATCATTATTATTATGATTATTTTTGCTACTTTCACACTGCCTATTTAGATGATGTTACTCACAATAGTCTCAGTAGATATAAATATGGGAGGAAAAAGACTACGTCTAAAAATTTAAAGTGGAAATACAACCTTCTAGAATTAAATCCTATAAGCTTTGCTCACGGTCCCATTTAGAGACGCTCCTTATTTTAGACATCCTGATTTAGCTATTTCTATCTGAACAAAGCATTGTGAAAATTTCCAGATCACAATCTAACAATTCAGTTCAACAAATACTTTTTGGGTATCTGTGCTAGTTGCTGAAAATACAAAAACACAGACAAGACATGGGCATTGCCCCAAGGGGCTCAGTCTTAGGAAAGAAAGGACTGTAAACAGTTAAGATACAATGCGATAAGGACTTCCCTCTTGGCTTAGCCGGTAAAGCGTCTGCCTACAATGCGGGAGACCTGGGTTCGATCCCTGTGTCCGGAAGATCCGCTGGAGAATTCCAAGGACAGAGGAGCCTGGCGGGTTATAGAGTCAGACGTGACTGAGCGACTAAAACAACAAGCAAATACATTCTTCTAGGTGTGTGGTGAGTTGAATAGCATTCCCCCTCCTCCCTAAATTTACATCCACACAAGACCTCAGAATGTGACCTTATTCGGTAATGTAATTAGCTAAGCTGTGTTGTGCTGGACGAGGATGAGACCTAAATCCAATGACTGGTGTCCTAGGAAACACACATTGTGCAAAAAGGTCACTGAACTGCTAATGATTTTTTTTTTCTGAACTGTGAGATTGAGGGTCATTTTTATTTGCTTTTTGTATTTTATAGTATTTTGAAATTTTTCTACAATGAGTATTTACAACTTTTTTGTTAAAAATGATCATGATTAAAAAACAGAAGACTCAAGGTTTCTAAAGTCTTAGTGTTCTAGCAATTTAGGACAGAAGCAAAGAAGGATAGATGATGATTATAACATGTTTAATCCCCAAAAAGAATTATCCTCAGAACCCTCTGTTAAAGGTTGAATGTCACGTGTTTTAGAAAAGTTTCTTTTAGCCTAAATTCTGGTACTTCGAATGATGAATATCATGGATATAAAGTGTTAACTTACCTGCTATATATTTAGCTGTCATGCTAGGTGGTTATCAATGACATTATTTCAAACAGCCTTTTCTCTTAACACACTGACAATATTTTTCTTTCTTTTCATTTGGCTTATGCTATAAACATGAATATAGTAGCTATATCCATATAAATCTGTATACACAGTTTGAAAATTTCCACAGTTGTAAAATACAAACATATTACAGACTTGTGATTATAATTACCTTATTGTATGCTGTATTAGGAATTGCTACTGTTTTGACGCAACAAAGATGTAAATAATAAATTCAACTTGATATTGGGGTCTTTAATACATTTACATTAAATGTAATGTAATACATTTAATACATTTACATTTATAGTTGCATATTTCAAGCATTTCTAATTGAGTCTTACAAATATGTCACAGACATCACAACCAACCAGCAATCTCTTACGGTTATGTTGCTATTATTACAATCATTTTAAGTACATTCAAATAACTAACTTTACCTATCACTGGTGGTGTTAGTGGTAAATAAAGAACCTGCCTGCTGATGCAGGAGACATAAGAGACATGGGTTCAATCGCTGGGGCGGGAAGGTCCTCTGGAGGAGAGGATGGCAACCCACTCCAGTATTCTTGCTTGGAGAATCCCCTTGGACAGAGAGAGGAGCCTGGCGGGCTATAGTCCTCGGGGTTGCAAAGAGTCCGACACGACTGAGTGAGCACGCATGCATGAGGAAAGCACGGAGAATTAGGCAGGATTCCTTCCTGATCAATAATGATGACAACCTAAGGCATTCCTCAAATACTGAGGTCCATTGACCAGCTCTCACTGTATCTTAACTCATAATGTTTCTTGAAATCTCTTACAAATTGGTCTCAGCTCCTTTCTCTTTGGACCGCTCAGGGTCTGTTCAGCCTGGCAGAGATGATCCTGGGAAGTCATTCATTCCCTCCTCCTGTATCCAGGCGCTGAGCGACTGGACATCAAATGAGGCAGGGGCAAATCTACCACAACAGGAGGAGCTGGATTCAAATCAGTTAATGCTCAGCTCACGGGCAGCAAATGGAAAAAGATCCCAGCTTCACTATCTGATGTTAAAGGAAGGAAGTGTTAGTCACTCAGGGGACTCTTTGCAATCCCGTGGACAATAGCCCACCAGGCTCCTCGGCCCATGGGATTCTCCAGGCTAGACTACTGGAGTAGGTTGCCATTTCCTTCTCAGAGGATCTTCCCAAAAAGGGATTGAACCCAGTTTTCCTGCATTGCAGGCAGATGTTTTACTGTCTAAGCCACCAGGGAAGCCCAGTTTTAAAGGATGTCATACAAAAGAATACTGAGACTTAGCCCTCCCATTCTTTGCAGCTGGGTAGAAAGAAAGCACACCACTTCAAGCGGTGTTTCACTCTGGGTGATTTTCAGCCCTTGTACTGTACATGTTGTGTGATTTTTCAAATAATTCATTAATTTTTTGTCTGCTTCCTGATAGTCATTGCGTCACGCTGAATTTTTCCTTGTGGCCTGTGAACTGTACAGTTCCCACACGCGGGCTTAGTTGCTCTGAGGAATGTGGGATCTTAGTTCCCTGGCCAGGAATTGAGCCCATGTGTGCTGCATAGCCCAGAGGATTCTTAAATCACTGAACCACCAGGGAGGTCCCCATACTGTGTGATTTTTTAAAAATTTTGAAAAGTATGGGTTACCTTTATAAACAGAGAACTGAAGCATTTATTAAAAATAAATATTGTTCTCAAGTGATGATATAATGCTTTTCTTTTTTTAATATTTATTTTTATTTATTTATTTGGGTTGGATTTTTTAGCTGTAGCATTTAAACTCAGTTGCCGCATGTGGGATCTAGTTCCCCAGCCAGGGACTGAACCTGGGCCCTTGCATTGGAAGTGCAGAGTCTTAGCCACTGGACCACTAGGGAAGTCCCTGGATAATGCTTTTCTTTATTTGGCAAGTTATAGCCTAGCAGCACCTTGGTGTGTGTCAGTTGCTGAGTCGTGCCCGACTCCTTGTGACCCCATGGACTGTAGACCACCAGGCTCCTCTGTCCATGGGATTCTCCAGGCAAGAATACCACAGTGGGTCGCCATACCCTTCTCCAGGGCATATTCCCAACCCAGGGATCGAGCCTGGGTCTCCTGCACGGCAGGCAGATTCTTCACCCTCTGGGCCACCAGGGGAGCCCAGGGGCACCTTGGAGGGTGATCTAATTAAAGTAGGGCCTGATCCTGGACCATGAGGATGGGAGCTTGTTGGAAATGCAGAGTCCAGGGCCCCACCCCAGACCTAGTAAATCAGAAACTGCGTTTTCACAGCATCCCCGGGAAACGGACGTGCACAGGAGAGCTTGAGAAGTACTCGTCTGAGTCCCAATCTCTCATTTTACAGAAGACGCTTCAGAGTCCAGGAAGGCTGAGGCTGTTTGCCCTGGGTTCCCCAGCAAACAGGAAACAGGACTGAAACAAAACTGCAGTTTTTAATGATTCCCCACCTCGGGATGCTTTCCGCCGTATTCCTCCGGCTTTCAGATGAAAAGCAGGTCTGAAATAAAACCTGTTGGCATCAAAATGTTAAAAAGAGAATTCTACTTGAACTCATGTTCATTATTCTAAGTGTGGTTATTAAAAGTCCATCTGTACGCCATACATTTGAGTTTGTGCTTAGTTTTACCCAAAGAAAATTAATCTTGGAATTTGGCAGCTATTAGAGGAAAGCTGGCAAAAGAGCAGGTGACATCTTTTCCCCATGATCACTCATTTTATCTTGGGTTCAGGCCAAGGCCAAGTCTAGTTGAATAAAACCTAGCTCCACGACTGATTTGTAAGAGGCGACAGAAAGGAAAATGGGCTCCGCAGGTCCCCTCGTTTCTGCTTCGCCCCTTTCTAATCTGCTTGTTCCTCATCCAGCTACTTTTGCCAAAGGGAGCTTTGCAAATAAAAATAAGAGAATGTGGTTCTCCCCTCTCTCATCTCTGTCCTTGGGTGCATAAGCATCCCCTATATGTTTATAACTTTTCCTTTGAGTTACTTAACAGCAGACTCCTAATTCTTCATTTAACTTTTTGGAGCCTCACATTCCTCTTACCTCAAATTCATGGAGTGATTGCGATGTTTAAATGAGACAGTGTATGTGAAGCTCCTAAAATAGCATAGAACCTCCAAAACTACTGTCGTGCTTTTCTCTGTCCTACCCAATTCATTGGACTTCCCAGGTGGCGCTAATGGTAAAGAACCTGCCTGCCCATGCAAGAGACATAAGAGACAGGAGTTGGATCCCTGGGTTGGGAAGATCCCCTGGAGGATCCCCTGGGTTGCATGGCAACCCACTCCAGTATTCTGGCCTGGAGAATCCCACGAACAGAGGAGCCTGGTGGGCTTCAGTCCGTAGAGTCACAAAGAGTCGGGCATGACTGAAACAACTTAGCAGGCATGCACACATCTCATTTATTAAAATACAGACTTTCAGATTCATATATTTGGTTGGCCTCTGTCTTCTAAACCTCAGACCCATTTACCTAATTAGCTGATGAATAGCTCCAGGAAGACATACTAAAATGCCAAGTGCTCAGTCGGTCAGTCGTGTCCGACTCTTTTCCACCCCATGGACTGCAGCCCACCAGGTTCCATGGGATTCTCCAGGCAAAAAATACTAGAGTGAGTTGCCATTTCTTTTCCAGGGGCATCTTTCTGACCCAGGGATTGAACACACGTCTCTGATGTCTCCTGCATTGGCAGGCAGATTCTTTCACACTGAGACACCTCAGGGAAGCTAGCCATCCTAACGGCTTCTGCAATCGAACACTTCCAAAAACTTTTGACCCCAACCTAGCCAGCGTCCTGCAGTCCTTTCAGCAAGTTTCTGGTTTCCTGTTGTGGTGAAAGGTGACGCAAGAGTTACCTGATTCTTTCCAATTCCTCTTGCAGTCTTTCTCCCCACACCATCCTGTTAATTCTCTTCTCAAAGACGTTTACCAAGAGCCCTCTCCACTGGTGCTGCTCAGGACTTCTCTCCTGGTTGTCTGCAAAAAACAAACAAACAAACAAACAAAAACCTGCTTCAGAATTTTTTTGGTACACCAAGTCCCCACATACGAAGCTTCAAGTTGCAAAGTTTCAAAGATGCAAACATGCCTTTGCACATCCAGTCACATGTTACTTCACACATCTGGTGCACACTGTCACAGGCACGCATCCTCTGCAGTGGCTGTGCTTTCGTGCACTTCACTGTACTCACAGTGGGAAAGAATCTACCTCCCAAGGCGGCAGTTGCCGGAGACTTGGGCTCAATCCCCGGTCAGGAAGATCCCTTGGAGGAGGAGATGGCAACCCGCTCCTGAATTCTGGCCTGGAGAATTCCATGGACAGAGAAACCTGGCGGGCTACAGTTCTCAGGGTTGCAAAGAGTTGGACACTACTGAATGACTGAGCGTGTACACACACACACACACTGTATAGAGTACATTAGTACAGTATCTATACTTCAAGCCCAGGGTGTTTGGAAGCAAGAATAAAAGCAGCAGCAATGTAGCTGGTACCACTGTACTTTTCAAGGTCTGTACTGTAAGATTACAAATGTTTTCTCTATTTTTTTTTTTACATATTGTTTGTGTGAAAAGTATTATAAATCTATTATAGTGCAGTACTATACAGCCAGTTGTGTTGGCTGAGTAACTTGGCTAACTTTGTGGGACTTATGAACACAGTCTTGAAATGAAACTAGTTCGTAAGTAGGGGACTTACCGTATAAAACTTAAACTCCTCTGGGTTACATACAATGCCCTTTATGATCCGGCCCTACTCTCCCTCCAACCTCAAGTCTCCCTTCAATCTCATCTCTTTCCGTACCTCTCCAAGGATCACCTTTCTTTCACCGTTCACCAGCTGACTTCACTCTCTCAACCTTCCAAGACTTACTGACCACCTCTTCCAGGAAGCCCTCAACTCTTTAAAAGGAAAACCATTCCGAGTGTTTCTGTATTAATGCACTTTACGCAATGACATGCAATTGGTTGTTGTTTCTGTAGGTTTATTCTTGCTAGCTTGTGAGGTTAGCATCTTTGTTTTCAAAGATCTGACAAGTCGAAGGCCTTTGTAAATATTAACTGCATTGGTGACATCATCACTAGGCCTCCTACTTCCAAGGGGCAGCTGGGACTCTGTTTCCACTTCTGTAACTCAAAGTAGTTTCTTTTGAGCAATCCTTTTTATCCTTATCTTCATATGCTAAATATACATTCAAGAAAAAGCTTTAACTCTCCAAAGTCACCTCCTCGTTTCCATATATTGTGCTCTTTCTCAGCCTTTGTTCATATGCAGGCATAGTTTGAAAGTGAAAAGTCGCTCAGTCATGTCCAACTCTTTGGGACCCTGTGGACTATTCACTCCATGGAATTCTCCAGGCCAGAATACTGGAGTGGGTAGCCTTTCCCTTCTCCAGGGGAATCTTCCCAACCCAGGGATCGAACCCAGGTCTCCTGCACTGCAGGCGGATTCTTTATCAACTGAGCTATCAGGGTAGGCATAGTTTATTTCCCTGTGATCGTACTAGTGTAGAAAATTCCATCATATTTTTGTTTCGCACATCCTAAACAGATTTCTTTTTTAAGAAAATTCTGTATTTATTTGTATTGATTTGTGGCCGTGCTGGGTCTGCCTCGCTGGGCAGGCTTCTCTCTAGCAGCAAGCGGGGGCTGTCACTGCAGCGCAACGGCTTCTCACCGCAGTCGTTTCTCTCGTTGCAGAGCATGGGCTCTCAGACCCACAGGCTTCAGGAGGTGTAACCCAGGAGCTCAGCAGTTGCAATTCCCGGGCTCTAGAGGACAGGCTCGGGAGTTGGGGTACAAGGGCTTAGCTGTTCCAAGGCACGTGGGATCTTCCTGGGTCAGGGATCAAACCTGCGTCTCCTGCATTGGCAGTTGGATTCTTTACCACTGAGCCACCTGGGAAGCCCGGCCTCTTTCTCCTACCATGTAATTGAACACATCTCCCCTTGCTCTGAGCGTGCTGCCTCTGCTGCTGCTAAGTCGCCTCAGTCATGTCTGACTCTGTGCAACCCCATGGACAGCAGCCCACCAGGCTTCCCTGTCCCTGGGATTCTCTAGGCAAGAACACTGGAGTGGGTTGCCATCTCCTTATCCAGCGCATGCTAAGTCACCTCAGTCGTGTCTGACTCTGTGCAACCCCATGGACAGCAGCCCACCAGGCTCCTCTGTCAACGGAATTCTCTAGGCAAGAGTACTGGAGTGGGTTGCCATTTCCTTCTCCATGTCCTGAGTGTGCTGACATGGAAAGAGGGTGGGCTTTTGGAGAAAACAGCTGGGTCAGGACCCTGGCGGAGGAGATTCAATCCTGTTGCAGCTGCGTGCAGCCTTTCCTGAGGAGGAAAGCTGAGAGGTGGGGGACCCCTCGAGACAATCAGGAAGACAGAAGCACCCCCTGCCTGCCCTACCGCACAGACCCACCCACATCCCACACCAGGGCGGGCCGGTCCGGAGGACTTCAGCCTCGCTCCAAGTTGAAGCTGCCAGGCACGCCAGCCAGACGGCTCCCAAAGGACCCTGTGTCCCAGGGCAGTGTACGTGGCCGGTGCCCAGAGGCAGATCTGGGGCAGCTGGCTGAGCAGGGACCATTGCCAGAGGGAAAAGGGCAGGAGGAGGGCAGGGGACTCAACACAGCCAAAGTGGAAGAGAAACGGGCATGCCTCAGGGAAGAGAGCGGTGCCCGCGTGGGGCTGACTGCCCTGCGAGTCCGCCCGCTGCCCCAGCACTGCTCTGCTTCTAGGCGAGCTGCGTTGGTCCCCTGAGGTCTGCTGTGAGCGGCCCCCTGCACCCTTCGCCGGGTGGGGACCCGGGCACCTCCCGCGGTGACCCAGGCATTGGCAACACCTGCCCCTAAATCCGCAGCTGCTGCTCCTCTCGGTAGTCTTGGCTCCGCTCCCACCGACTGTGTTTTTCCTGGCTGGCCACCGAGAAGTGGGCCTTGGGGGTGTTTTTCTCCAGTTGCCGTGCTTTGCCTCAGATTTTCCGAATCCTACTCAGGAGGTTGTTCTGTTGACTCGGGCAGAATGGCTTTATCCCTCATTCTGGGTCTGGGCGCCTGCACGGCCAGCCCTGGAGTTCTTGGAACCAACTCACTCAGCGGTGCTGGGTCCCCACTGAGCGACCAAGGAGCTTAGTCCTTGCCCCCTCGGAGAGAGCCAGGTTTCGCCTTTGGCCGGCATGTGAATCGTTGTGAGAGCAGCTCTGAGTGCTCACGTCCCTTCCCTGAAGTTTGTGGCCTGTGGTTTACTCATGTTGTATTTTCCATGAGCTGGTGTTCAGTTACCTTCATGCATTTCTTCTGCGTGGACCTCCAGGCTCCAAGCGCTGACTGCGTAGGAGGTGGGTTTTCTCGTGACCCCACCCTGAGCTGGTCCCAGCAGCAAGGGCAAGAGGAATATCCCAAAGGCTTTGAAAACCGATTTTTTGCTGAGATGAAATGGAGGGTCTGAGTTATTTGTTTCTAAGAGCAACCTCTGAGTGGGGATCTTAACCAAGGTTTAGTTAAATTTTGAGATAAAATTTTTCAAACCAATTGTACAGTTTGGGACCTAAAAAATGAATCCAGGGCGGCAAAAATTCTGTTTAGGAAGAAGCTGTATCCTTCCCTGTCCCCACACCTGTCACTGTCCACTCCCTCCCAGCTTTTCCTTGTGAACTTAGCACTGTCTTTTTATAGAATATTTTTCTAAACGATTGCAACCTGTGAATGGAAAGAGAGCAAACTCAACAATGTAACAGATTCACTAATGGGTCGATGAAGAAGCCACGTACTGAACGAGGAGCAGAAAGTGTGAGGACTGGAAAGCGTCAGTCGCTTCCGTCGCTTCCGGCTCTTTGTGACCCCCATGGACCGTAGCCCTCCAGGCTACTCTGTTCATAGGATTTCCCATGAGAAAATTCTTTCCAGAGAAGAACACTGGAATGGGTTGCCATTCCCTTCTCCAGGGGATCTTCCCAAGGCGGGGATCGAACCCAGGTCTCCTGCATTGCAGGCAGATTCTTTATTGTCAGAACCACAAAGGAGAAATAAAATCTGCAAAGCATCAGCTCTGGTGGGTGCAGCTTCCACATCCTCAGACTCAGCCAAGCAGAGGGTTGACTGTACTTCGCCGCCTTATGTGAGAGACTTGGGCGTCTTGGGAATCTGATATCTTCGGAGCTCCTGGAACCCAGAGTCCCCTGCTCACCTTTCTCCTCTGGCAACATGTAGAAATCAAATTCCAGAAGGGTCTAATATAACATTTGAATTAATGAGTTTTGCAAGTTCGCCTTGCTGACACCAGTGTGCTTTGCATCATGTGACAGATGTATTTTCCAAAGGCGCCCACAGCGACCTCTTCTACCCACACAGCCCTCTACCCCTGCCCTCTCAAGGGATGGGGCTTCCCGCCCCTCTCCTCAAATCTGAGTGACCCGTAGAAGGGTGCTGCAGAAGGGTGCACAGAAGTGGTGCTGTGTACCTCCAAGCTTCAGTGGGGGAAGGCGGAGAGCTTCTGGGAGCACTGGCTCTGCAGGGTGGCCCTCGGGGCTCTCCCTCTCAGAACCGATGCTGAGCTGTGAGATGGCTCGTGAAGGGGTCTATGACCCATCCCCGAGGTGGCCCAGCACCCCACATGTGAGCAGAGAAGCTTCCAGAGGCCTCCCTCAGCCATTTGAGCCCCCCGCCACTTTCACACCAGGGACAGAGGGGTGACATTCTCCTGGTGCCTTGTCCCCCTGGTTCATCCACAGACACCACGGGCATCACAGAAGTGCTGTCATTTCACAATGTGACGCTTAGGCGGTTTGTCACACATCTCAGGAGGATCCAAACACGCACTAACCATGAACCATTAGAAAAATGATGCTCCAAACAAAAATGTCTACAATAGCTTTAAAAACTCAAATAATTGAGGATGAATCTAAGGAAAGATGTGTAAGATTTTACACGGGTGGTTTTGTTGTGAAGTCGTGTCCGACTCTTGCAGCTCCGTGGACTGTGGCCCACCAGTCCCCTCTATCCATGGGATTCTCCAGGCAAGAATACTGCAGTGGGTTGCCATTTCCTCCTCCAGGGGATCTTCCCTATCCAGGGATCCAACCCAGGCGTCCTGCTTTGCAGGCAGATTCTTTCCCAACTGAGCTACCAGGGAAGCCCCATAAAACTCTACATAGAGAAATTAGAGAAGGTTTAAGTGAATCAAGGGCTATACCATAGACACAGATTCAAGAATTCATATAAAAATTGCAAATTTTCTCTAACCTGATCTCTAGTTCGATGCAATCGTTTCAAAGGCAGCAGATGTGAGGGTGTTTCTAACTCTCGTATGGAAATGCAAAGAGTCAAGAAGAACAAGGAGAGAGGACCCACTCTTCAGACCCCGGAGCCTGGGGCACATATTATATAGCTACATTGATTCAAGCAGTGCAAGAATAGAAAACTGACCAGTGAAACCAAACAGAAAGTCCAGAAGTAGACCTCTGCATTTCTAGGCACTTGATTTACGATGACAGTGGCATCATGGGGCAGCAGGGAAAGAATAGTCAGTAAAAAATTAATGAAGTATTAATTTGCTGAGTCAATTAGAAAAACCACACAAAAAATAAAACTCGACTGTTTCTTCACACCATACACAGAAGTCACTCCCAGGTGCATCGAGATTTAAAAGTGAAAGGCACAACAGTAAAACAAAATAGGAAACTATCTTCAGGACTTTGGGAGAGGGAAAATTCTCCTAAACAGGGTTCAAAAAGGAAAAGACTAAGAACCTGGATGACCCCCTAACAAAGCTCTGTTTATCAAAAGTCAGGATTAAGAGAGTCAAAAGACAAGCTACAAAAACAAGAAGGTGTTCATTATATAAATGATTAATTAACAAAGGGCCCTTATCCAGAATGGGCTAAAATATTCTTCAAACCAGTAAGAAAAAGTCAACCTCATAAAAAAAAGTGTGAAGAATATGAATCGGCACGTCACAAAAGAGAACGTTCAAATCAACACAAACTTGAAAAGATGACCTACACCCGTCAGAATGACTACCACACAAAGGGTGAAATCTACCTGTTGTTGACAAGACCATGAAGCCAGGGCACAAACGCTCCTGGAGGGAGGTAAAGAGATGCAGCCTCTTTGGCAAGTGGTGTCTTGGGTCCGAATAAAGTCGAAGATGTTCAGCCCCCGCGATCCGGCAATTCTACCCTTAGGGGAACGCTCGGTGGAAATGCACGCACAACATTCAATAGACTTCACGGCGGCTTTATGTGTGATAGTGAGCAACACCCTGCTGCACAGCAGAACAGAACATATGAAGAACATGCATAGGCAGTGTGGCAGGCTCAGACACTAAGATACCATGCAGCAAAGGACCTGCATGGAACTCAGCCGAGTGCAACCACGTGGAAAGATACCGCCAATGCAATCTGACCCCAGAAGCCAGAAACCGAAGATGACCTACTCTGTAATTTCACCGGTAAGTCCAAACCTGGGGAAGCCGGCCTCCATGCTGTAGGTCAAGATGTGTTCTGAGTCTGTGTAGTTTCTTTGGAGCTGTGGGAGGGGGCCTCTGGAGTAGAGGGGAATCAGAAGGGGGCTCCTGAGTACTGCTGCTGCTGCTGCTAAGTCGCTTCAGTCGTGTCCAACTCTGTGCGACCCCATAGACGGCAGCCCACCGGGCTCCCCCGTCTCTGGGATTCTCCAGGCAAGAACCCTGGAGTGGGTTGCCATTTCCTTCTCCAATGTATAAAAGTGAAAAGTGAAAGTGAAGTCGCTCAGTTGTGTCCAACTCCTAGCGACCCCATGGACTGCAGCCTACCAGGCTCCTCCATCCATGGGATTTTCCAGGCAAGAGTACTGGAGTGGGTTTACTGGTAATGCTCTATTTCTTGTTCCCTAGTCATATGGGTGGATTCACTTAGGAAAAGTTCACTGATGTGTATACACTTAGATTTGATGCCCTTCTCCATATGTAGGGAGATTTTTTAAAAAGCCAAAAAGAAAAACTATTCACCCCAATTTGTCCATCTGTTACCCAAGAGAAAACTCGAGATCGCCTCTCAAAAGCCACAGAGTTTATGCTCTAGCAGCCTCATATTAATCTGTTCAAGGTACCCAGGAATGGAACTGATTCTTAATCTGGTTTATGAAAAGGGCTTCAGCAAAATATCATAGGTAAGCATGGCTGAATATGATATCTATAAACAATAGTAGTTTGTCTTTGTTGGGAGATGCCTTGTAATTATTCAGTTGTTTTTCTCATGTTTTGATTCCTTCCTTTATTGTAAGGATGTGTCCTATAGTTTAATATTTATAGCAACAACAGAAATATATGTATTATCATGTCTCGCTACTAAATACCAACACTTTGAAGGTGTGTGTACTTGCATACTTAGTTGCATCCAACTCTTTGCAACACCATGGACTGTAGCCCACCAGGCTCCTGGGTCCCTGAGATTTCCCAGGCCAGAATACTAGAGTGAGTTGCTATTTCCGTCTCCACTTTGAAGGCCAATTGCGGAATCTAGCTTGGTTCTGGGAAGAGATTGTGTCTTTCATTCACACAACCTGGACTAAAAAAGTACACTCCCCGAAGTGTTTGTTGCTTTAAGATTACAGGCTGCTCCTGCGTCGTCATTGTGGGAACAGCATTACCTAGCCAAGGTAGCGATGTTTCACATGTAAACTCTTGTCTGACTCCTAAACGTTCACTGAAGCAAAACTGCTCCCAAGGCAAGTGAGCTCCACCTTGCCTGGGAAATCTAGTTCTAGCTGAACTGTTTTCTTAAGAGCCAGCACCCTGCATCAGTCACTTTCTTCCCAAAGGATGAAAGTACCTACAATTGATTGTGTACTCACTATCTATGTACATTACATTTGTATTTCATGTGTGTTTTTGACACCGCATGCCTATTTTGTAGAAAAGGAGACTGAGGCTCAGGGAAGTTGAGAATTTCCCAGAGGGAAGCCGAGCTGGACTGCCATCAGTCAGTCGGAGTGAAGCCTGGGCTTGGCACCCTATCGTTCCTGGAGGCTGTTATGGGAGGGTGTCAAGGGCCGGTCCCAACCTGGGTCCCTTGCCTGTGATTTTTGTCAAGATGAGTAAGTCACTTCAGCAAGCAACTGCCTTCATTTCTTCCTTGATCTCATCCCCTAAAACGTTCCTGAACTAACATTGACAGCCTCACCCAGGAAAGTAATTACTGGGCTCCAAGTGGTGATGCTTACAGCCCCATTTGCAGTGAGACTCATTTCGACACATTCTGTTGCTGTCCTGGGTCACCTTGTGGGTCGTTACCCCTTAGACGTGAACAAGAATTCTTGGGTAAGGATACTGGAGCAAGCTGCCATTTCCTCCACCAGGGGATCTTCCCAACCCAGGAATCTAACCCACGTCTTCTGCCTAGGCAGGCTGATCCTTTACTTTACCAGTGCGCCAGCTGGGAAGCCCGTGGAACACGGGAAAAGAAAGTGAAAGTGAAGTCGCTCAGTCGTGTCCGACTCCTGGCGATCCCATGGACCGTAGCCTACCAGGCTCTTCTGTCCATGGGATTTTTCCAGGCAAGAGTACTGGAGTGGGTTGCCATTTCCTTCTCCAGAGCATCTTCCTGACCCAGGGATCAAACCCAGGTCGTAAGCAAAACGCCTAACCATCTGCACCACCAGGGAAGTCCTGTGGAACATGGTAGGCCTAATTAAATTTGAATGCAGGTAAAGAGCTTTGGGGCTTCCCTTTTGGCTCAGCTGGTAAAGAATCCGCCTGCAATGCGGGAGACCTGGGTTCAGTCCCTGGGTTGGAAGATCCCCCGGAGAATGGAAAGGCTGCCCACTCCAGTATTCTGGCCTGGAGAATTCTATGGACTATACAGTCACAAAGAGTTACTTTCACCTTCACTTTCAAAGAGCTTTGAGCGTATGCTTTGGGCACCATTTACTTGTTGACCAAGTAAAGTAAATTTCTGGCACCACACAATATTTGGGACATATTTATTCTAGAATTATGAGTTGTTTATCAGACTCAGATTGAACTGGGAGTTCTTCCTGTGGTTTGCTGAGTCTGGCCATGCTTCACGGGGAGCGATAGCAGGGAGGGTGTAGGTGGCGTGGGGACTGAGCCCTGGGCCTAAAGCTGTGAGAGGCTGGGAGAAGGGATGGGACAGGAAACAGGACAAAAAGAGACGGACGAGGCTGGAAGGGAACCATCCGAGGGCACGGGGTCCTGGAGCCTGGAGGCTCCGCTGCCCTCCAGGAAGACAAGGACGGGGCGCTGGATTTGGTGATGGGGAGGCTGCGGTGGCCTGACAGCAGCTGCCTCCAAGCGCGCAAGCATTTTGGGCCGCTGTGTGACCAGTGGTTACAGATTAGGGCTGTTCCTCTGATGGGGCCTGAATGCCGCCGTGAAGTTAGGGTACAGGGCTGACGACATTGACCTTTGTGCGTGGGAGACTCCTCCTACCCAGAAGATGCCCTTGAGGACAACAGAGCGGGGTTTTCAGCTCTGGATGCCTCTCCTGGCAAAGGTGACCTGTCTGCGGACATGGAGTCGCTAGTGACAAGCAGGGATGCACGCTGTGAGAACAGGGAGGCTGCCTGCCCGGGGAAAGGACCCCAGGGCTGGCCTGTCCCACCCAGCCCCATTTTGGAGGCGCTCAGGGAAGCTGGACATTAACTCAGTGGGGAACCATGATGATCCATGAGAGGGTAGGCGGGTACCCACTGCACACGGGGCCACTTGCCAAAGCTCAAAGTTCAGACCCTTTTTGTCCCCTTGGGGAAAAAAGCAGCAGTGGTACAACTTGAATCCTTTCATTCTTTTACAGTGCAGTTGTTACCCTTTTTGCTGAGTCCCTTCACTGAAGAAAAAACAGCATTTTTTTTTTCCAACTGAAAGCAGTGAGGTGCAGACTCTGGGTCACATTCCCAGAGCAGGACTTATTTCTTAGAGTCAAAATCCAAAAGAAATGGACAAAGACAAACGTTCGATATACAGCTTGACCATCACTGCGCTGAAACCTAAAAATAGCCCTGAAATTGGGAGGCGAGAGGATTTTCATCCAGTATCACCTGGACACAAGGCATCCCCAGCTTCAACAGAGCCCAGGGCTGCAGCTCAAAGGAACACCCTCCTCCCTTTCCACAGCCCAGAGCTCATCTCCATCCAAATAACATCATGACTGGGAACCCCAGTCAGCCTTTGATATCAGGAAATGAGCTGCAGAATATGACTGCGCGTGACCGCCAACAGTTAGCGGTGCTCTGCTCGATTATCTTCTTTAAAGACAGTATTTATTCAGCCACAAAAAAGAATGAAATAACGCCATTTGCAGCAACAAAGATGGGCCTAGAGATTATCATCCTAAGTGAAGTCAGAAAGGAGGAGACAAATATCCATGACGCCACTTCTACGTGGAATCTTAAAAAAAATAAAAAGGAGAGACACAAAGGAACTTATTTACAAAACAGAAATAGACTCAGGCATAGAAAACAAATTTCTGGTTACCGAAAGGGAAAGGGGGGATAAATTAGGGATTTGGGATCAACAGATACACACTACTGTATGTGAGATGGACAACACAGTCCTGCTGTATAGCAAAGGGAAGTATATTCAATGTCTTGTAATAACTGTGCTAAGATGCTTCAGTCGTGTCCGACTCTCTGTGACCCGATGGACTGTAGCCCACCAGGCTCCTCTGTTCATGGGATTCTCAATACTGGAGTGAGTTGCCATTTCCTTCTCCAGGGGATCTTCCGGATCCAGAGCTCAAATCCAAGTCTCTGACGTCTCCTGCATTGCAGGCAGATTCTTTACCTCTAGTGACATCTGGGAAGCCCTGTAATAACCTATAATAGAAAAGAATCTGAAGAAGTATATATATGTGTGTGTGTATGTGAGTGTGTGTGTGTGTACATATGAATCACTTTGCTGTACACCTGAAATGTTATGTCAACTGTACTTCAGTTTAAAAAATTAAATTAAAAAGACAGTATTTACCCTCACAACATTGTGACTGAGTATATAATCTATCTAGTTAAATCTAAATTCATTTTGTTTTTATAAGTCATCTCCCCCAAGAAACTCAGTGAAACAGCTTTGAAAAATAACTTGCACAGATCTCTGTAAGTTATTTATGACTATCTCTGAACGCTTTTCGTGTATTGTACATTTAATCAGATAGGGAGATCTGGTTAATTGCACTGCTGTTCTTTTCAAAATTAATCAAGACGATAAAGCCACTAGACTCCAGTGGAAATTAATTTTAAATAAATAAAAATGAGTTGTGCTGCAGCCGCTGAAGCCTCACGCCCACAGCCCGCGCCCTGCCACAACAGAAGCTGCCACAATGAAAAGACCATGTGCCACGACGAGAGCGTAGCCCCCACGCTCCGCAACTAGAGAAAGCCTGCACATAGTAACGGAGACCCAGAGCAAGCAAAATAAAACAAATAATAGATGCGAAGAAATAAAGACTTTTTAATTGCAGTAAAATAGATGAGGAACACTTCGTACTTGTATACTGTGAAAATATACTTACTTTGGTGCAGCCTGGTTCCTAAATCTAATGTCTTATCTGTTCTTTCTAACTTCTGCTGGTGGTGGTTTGGTGGTTTGATCGCTAAGTCGTGTCTGACTCTTTGCAACCCCATGGACTGTAGCCCACCAGGCTTCTCTGTTCATGGGGTTTCCCAGGCAAGAATACTGGAGTGGGTTGCCATTCCCTTCTCCAGGGGATCTTTCCCACCCAAGGATTGAACCCATGTCTCCTGCATTGCAGGACGAATCTTTACCATCTGAGCCACCCGCTGACTTAGGAGCAGTTTAAGCACAGAGGTCTGCAGCAGCACTACACTCCCCTCACCCCCTTCCAGAAGCCACAGCCAGAGAAAAAGAAATCAGGTCTAACACGCTTGGGCCAGGACGTGGGCGACTGGCTTCCAGTCCTGTCCATCGCTAGTAGATTTCATACCCTCTGTGTCGGGCAAGTCACTTGTCTTGGAGCTTTGGTTTTCTCACCCCAAAATGAAGGCGTTGGTCCAGCTTATTGTTAAAATCCCTTGGAATTCCAGTTTCCTACGAGACTACCTAAACATGACAAACCTCTGACAAAGGTTTGTTGCATGAGTAATTGGAAACATAAGGTTTGTGTTCTGTCATGGGAAAACAGGTGGAGTGAATGGCTTCCGTCTGGGGGCGAGGAGGACCTGCGCGGCTCTGGGCAGGATGTTGGAGGGTGTCCCCTTACTCTCGGGAAATCCCAGATAAAACCAGAGGTTCCAGGCTCCAGTGGCAACCCACCCCAGTATTCTTGCCTGGAGAATTCCATGGAGAGAGGAGCCTGGTGGGCTACAGTCCACGGGGGTCACAAAGAGTCCGACACGACTGAGCGACTAACATACTTTCCAGGCTCCAAACAGTTCAGACTGAGAGAATCATTTTTCCCTTTAAAGTGAGAACAGTCATCAGAGAATGAAAAGGAATCAACGAATCATGAAACTGGAACCAATAAACGTAGGAAAGGAGGACCTGGGATCCGGAGCAGTGATGGAAAGTGCGGTGGAAGCGGATGGACGCGGGTTGAGGAGGGCGTGTTTCTTCCCGTTCCGGGGTCTGTTCTGCACCCTGCGGGGCAGATGGAGCCAATGGTCTCTACGGACATTGAAAAGTTATTCTTGCAAATACTTAAACAAGAAATAAACGAGGCTTTTGCTAAGAGGAAAGGGGCAGAAATAAATCTTCAAATCCCTTTGTTTTAGCTTTGAAACAACTACAATTTTAAAATAAATGTAAGCTGGCTATATCAACATATCTATAGATTCTTGATATTTGGAAATCACAACTTCTTAGGAAGGAAAATGCTAACTGTATTATAAAAAAAAACAAGTTTTGTTTCCTTGGATAACCCTACTTCTGAAAAAGAACCAGAATTATATGTGGTGGGTCAACTTTAAGTGCTATTATGCTCATATATACACTAATATATGCTGATTCAGACCATGGAAATGTCTGACCTCAGACACGCAGGACACATGATCTCCTTGTGCCAAGAAGGTTCTGAAGAAGCATGTCACCAAGGCAGGCACAGCTGGTCCCCCTCCAGCATTGCTGAGGATGAAAAGCTCCACTAAAATTCCTCCACGTTTACTTCTTTAAATGACAAAATGGCTTTCAAGTTCCAATAACCGATGGAGACATTTAGACAGTAGAGCACACCCTTGCCTGTTTTTTCTTTAACTAGAATATTCAGAACATAATTTAACCTTTTTCTTGTTGACTCACCATGAATCATCATTCTGAATCAAAACCATAGAATTTTAGTACAAAAGGGTCTGTAGAGACCAGCTAGTTCCATTTCTTCCTTCTCAAGATGTTCGAGTGGAGGTGTGGTAGGAGTTAAGTGGAAAGCAGAAACATGCTGCCAGGCAGCTGGTGTGGCTTTGATTCTTCATCCAAGGCCTGGTAACTTCCAAATGGGGAAAAATGAGGGAATAAAAGGGAGAATTCCCTGGTGGTCCAGTGGTTACAGCACTGAGGCTTTGCTGGTGGCTCAGAGCATAAAGCATTTGCCTGCAATGCAGGAGACCCAGGTTCGATCCCGGGTTGGGAAGATCCCCTGCAGAAGGAAATGGCAACCCACTCCAGTACTCTTGCCTGGAAAATTCCATGGACAGAGGAGCCTGGTAGGCTACAGTCCTACCAGGGGTTGCAAAGAGTTGGACACGACTGAGTGACTTCACTTTCCTTTCCAGTGGTTACAGCTCGACGCTTTCACTGCCAGGATGTGGTTCAGCCCCTGGTCAAAGAACTAAGATCCTTCAAGCTGCCTGGCGCACGGGGGCAGGGGCAGGGGTGGTGGTGGCGTGGGAGAAATATGGGGGGGTGTGGATAAAAGGGACATTGAGGATCTTCTGTAGCGCTTTACACGGAGCTGAGACTCAAAATGAAAGAGAAGTCATTTCAAGTAAGACTGAGGCCCCATGCAGTAGATAAGAATCTGCCTGCCAATGGAGGGGACAGAGGTTCAGTCCCTGTTTTGGGAAGATTCCACATGCCCCTGGAGCCACTAAGCTTGTGCGCTGTGACTGCTAAAGCCTGAGGGCCCTGCAGTGCCTGTTTCATAACTAGAGAAGCCTCTGCAATGAGAAGTCAGCTCATGCCAGCAGAGAGCAGGCCCCGCTCATTGCAACTAGAGAAAAGCCTGCACAAAGGCAACAAAGACCTAGCACAGCCAAAAATAAATAGGTTAAAAAAAAGAGAGAGAGAGAGAGGGAGGCCCCAGATGGAGTTTTAGACTATGAGTTTAAGTGGTGCAAAGCTAACAGAGAATTCTGAGATCGAGGGCCAAGCTGTCAAACGGGGCTGTGGGAGGGAGGGGATGCTATGGGTGCTGGCCCAGGACCGCCAGTTGAGATGACCTTGGCCCCAAAGCATTAGAAGCTCAAAGAATGCTGAAGTGGGGGCATTAGGAAGGCCCTCATGGGCCTTAAGATCTCTGACCGTGATTGGATGAAGATGAAGTGTTTGCTCAGGGTCCGTGGCTGAGAGAGCATCCTTGGTTCTGCAGATTCCTGGTGGGTCCAGAAAGGCTAGGCTCTGGGCAGAGCAGACCACAGTCTGGGTCCTGGGGCCTGATCTGGTTGGCGGTGGGCGAGATCACCATTTGTGCTGAGCACGTCTGTGCTCCTCTCCGCTCCTGAGAGTCAGTTCCTGACTTTCCTGATGCTGGCACTTGTTTGTTTGTGGGGGAGACCTGCCAGCGGTGGCAGCCAGTGTTGCCATCTGCCCCCAGAAATGATAATGCGGTGGAGAGGAAGGAGGTTTGAGGCTCGCGTTTTGCCAGGCGGCCCTTTGCCCTTGGGGAGAAGGCTAGGCTTTCATCCTGTCCTGGATGGCTCAGGGGTTGCAGGAGGACCTTTCTGAGCCAAGTCAACACCAGCCTGGCCATGAGATCGTCAGAGCCTGAATCTTGCTCCCCAGCCTGCAGTGCCCTCCACTCCCATCCCAGCGAGTCCCATGGTGCACTCCCTCTCCTCCCTGTCTCACCTCGATTTCTTTAACCAAGGAGTTCAGTCCTCTCCTGGTCCTGCAGGAGGGCAGAATCTTGCACAGCAGCTGGGAGGAGCCCCAGGGCCCCTGCTCCAAGCAGGTCTGGCTGCCCACTGCATTCCTGTGTCCATTTCCATCGCCTTTTGTGAAGTCCTTCTGAACAAGGACAGAGCCAAGGGTGGTCCATCTTTCTGACTTACATTCATAAACATCCTGCTTTCCTTATTCCTAGGAGAGTCCCTTGGACTGCAAGGAGATCCATCCTAACGGAAATCAGTCCTGAATGTTCATTGGAAGGACTGATGCTTTAGCTCCAATACTTTGGCCACCGGATGGGAAGAGTTGACTCATTGGAAAAGACCCTGATGCTGGGAAAGACTGATGGTGAGAGGAGAAGGGGATGACAGAGGGTGAGTCGGTTGGATGACATCACCAACTTGATGGACAGGACTTTGAGCAAGCTCCAGGAATTGGTGATGGACAGGGAAGCCTGGTGTGCTGTAGTCCCTAGGGTTGCAAAGAGTCAGACAGGACTGAGAGACCGAACTGAACTGAAATATCTGCTTGGGTGTTGTTTGGTCATCACTTCTGTAGTGACCAAAAGCACCTGGAGTGTGAAGGGCAGACTCGTCCCAGATACTTGGTTGCTGTCGCCTTCTCCGAAGACCTGAGTCTACAGCTGGGGCCTCTCTTTGAGGACTGGGGGTCTCCAAGGAGCCCTGCAGTGTTTGCTCCTTTGATGAAACCCAGTCTGGGCTGCAGCCTGGCTGGACCCCTGTGTGTAGGCTGGGGCTCAACTGCACCCAACCTCCTCTGCCACGGGGCTTCCTTCTCTGTAGTTGAGTCTCTGGGTGTGGCTGACAAGGTCCCCCAAGACCTCTTCCGCAAAGACTTCCAGCCTTGCCTTCATAGTTTCAGCATCCTTCAAGCGGCTTCTGATCCTATGTTTCAAATGTAATCTTCTCCTCTTTTCTCTTTTATTAGAAAAAAAATTTATCCCTAGATTGTGAGCTCCTTAAAATTAGAGATGAAAAACTCCTCTAAATTTGTATTGTGAAAAAATTTAAAGCTATAGAAAAGGTAAAAGATAAATGTAATGAACATTCCCATACACTTCACCCAAATTCACCACTTGTTACTATTTTGCAACATTTTGTCTTTTTCTGTATTGCAATATAATGACAATATTCAGGAATTTAACATTGTTTCAATGTTATGATCTAATACAATGTTTCTATAGATTTTTTTTTTTTAGAGATGAAATTTTACGCCTTGAATCCACTTTTTTACCCTTCTTAATTAACACCATTCAGGATCTAGCACCAGATGACAGACACAGGGGTCCCTAAATAAATGTTAGTTGAATGAATGAAGATGGGGTGAATAACTGAAAAGTCCTTTCGATGTGTTTTCAAACGTGGAAAAACCGTGCGACTGAGCACAGTGCATGAACTCCCTGTGGGAATTACATGACCTTCAAAGCTCTTCTTATTGATCTTGGCAAAAACCCTACACCTGACAGGATACATATTTTGCAACTGCAGTGTTTTTTTTTGTCATTAGCTGGGTGATAAATTAACTTGCTGATGCTTAGAGGGAGGATATGGAAGTTGGCAAACCTGTTCAAAGTGAAACATATCAACATCTCTGTTAATCACCCCTCATACATCTTACCAGCACCCAGGCTCCAACACCGCTTTCAGCTACTGAGAATGCAAACGAGCACCGTCAGATAGAAAGCAGGAGGACGCAGCTTCGCATTGCAGGATTTCATATTCAACAACAGAAAAAGGCAGAGTTTGGCTGTGATGGCACGCGTTGTGTCGGCGGTGATCGGCCACAAAGAGGCTTTTGTGGAAATTGACAGGACATTCATTGCCCCAGGGCACAGCGTTCCCTGCGGCAGACTTTCCTCTCTCACATTTGAGGGAAATTGTCTGCTCATATTTGGTATCAAATAGGCCCAGCATGAAGAACTATGTACAGGACGGGTGTGAGGTGGGGGGCAGTGCAGACGACAGGTGCCCCCATCCTGGTTGTCCCCCTCTTGCCGGCATCTGTGGCAGGGACCTCCTGTCTAGGGCAGCAGGTAGACAGAGTTCAAAATTATGCCTACTTTTCATCAGAACTTAAGGGAGCTGAGCTTCAGTCTCTCTCTCCATTCTGACAGTTTATAATTTTGCTTCCTGCCCTCCACATTTCCTATGTGTCCTTTTAAGCCTGTAGGCATCCCAAGTTCTACATAAAATCTCAGTAGCGAGTTATCATTAAATATATCCTATGGGTGCAGCAAAGAGATTACTCTACTGTGTGCTCTAAACAAGGGTGAAAAAAAAAAGTGAAATTAAAGTCGTTCAGTCGTGTCCAATTCTTTGTGACCCCATGGACTGTAGCCTGCCAGACTCCTCCGTGGGATTCTCTAGGCAAGAATACTGGAGTGGGTTGCCATGCACTCCTCCAGGGGATCTTCCTCACCCAGGGATCAAACCTGGGTCTCCCGCATTGTGGGCAGATGCTTTACCCTCTGAACCACCAGGGAAGTCCTAAACAAGGGTAGCTGGGTTCTAATTGCATCTGATAGACATCAGATGAATATTACTGCATGTCAGAAACACAAAGCCATGGAGGAAATTCTGTTTTTCATTTTGGTCTCCTTTCCTGACCAATTTGTCTGAAAGACTGAAACTTGACTCTCAAGGGTGGAGGATGAATCTGGGGATCCTTCTCCGGCTCCCAGTACTCTTCCACCCTGCGCCCAGCTTCTCTGAGCTTTGCCATCTACCCAGTGCCACCCACGTGGCGTGATGAAAGAAAGCCTCACTATTTCACATCTGGACGGTCTCTTGGTGCTCGGATCAGGGACCCAAGTCCCCTGCTCTCTTCCAGGAACGAGCTGGCTCCCAGACAATTGCCTAGTGTCCAGGCAGGGGCTGCGTTCCTTCCAGAGGACATCTGATGTGAAGAGATCATTGTTCATCACATCAGGGGAGGTGATCTGCTAGCGCTGGGCAGGTGCTCCGATTGTATTTGGCTTGTGTTTTTCTTTGCTATGTGTTTCCTTTACACAGATTCTCTTTGTCTAAATTCACAGTATTACCTCTTGCTCAATAGTCCTTCAAATATCACCCCAAACAACAATGGTGGTGGTGGGGTCACCGAGGAATACCCAAATAGTTCTTCTGTATTATATCAGTGAATAATTTCCTAAGGATATAAAAGACACTGATGATATGAATATTAGTATCTATTAGTTTGGCGGTAGAGTTATTGTTAAAATGGTGGAATTTAGGGACATATTTGGGTTATTTTATAAACTACATTACTCTGCCTTTACCTATGAAGCCCAATGATAGATTTCTTAAAGGAACTGACAAAACATTAGTTAGAACTATCACAACCTTGGATAAGCAAAATGACAACCAATGGAACTGTCAGCTGCTTGGATGAAAGGCGTATCGTGTTACCCCCAGTGTGGAGGGACAACACTGAAATTAGATAGAAGCTTTGTTGCTGTTTAGTTGCTAAGCCATGTGTGACTCTGTGACCCTCATGGACTGTAGCCCACCAGGCTCCTGTGTCCATGGATTTCCTAGGCAAGAATACTGGAATGGGTTGCCATTTCCTACTCCAGGGGATCTTCCCGGCCCAGGGATGAAACCCATGTCTCCTGCATTTCACGTGGGTTCTTTACTGCTGAACCACCAGGGAAGCCAAGATAAGTTAGGGAAGGCAAATTGTTGACAACATCAGCTGGTGCTTTTGGGAAACTCAGTCTCGTGGTCACTGATGTCTTGCACGTGTTTGCTTTAGTGCCCCCATGGGGAGTCACAGTATTGGATTCTGACGTATTTTTAAAAATCTGAGTTAGAGCCAATGGACTGAACTTGATTAACTGGATGAGCAAATAATCCTGCAGCATAAACTGCTCTCCACCTGGGAATGCTCCGCTCATGTTGAGGGTAAGGATACAGATGAAAAAATTTCTGTATCCCTGAAGAAAGGGCAGTTCAGAAAAGAGGTCCAGAACCCCAAGCTCAGGCTTCAAGGACGCCACTTGCCATCTGGGTGACCTTGAGCAAGTCAGTTTCTTCAAGGGTCTCTCTCTTCCTGGGTCAGATGAAGGCGGCTTATTCAGAGGGCTAGAAGAGAAAAGCAAAACGAGATTGTGCCTGTGATAGTCTTAGCAGTGTTCCCGGGGAATATACATGATCGCTATTAGTACTACTAACTGTAAGCAGATGTTGCTGCTGCTTTAAAGTAAGAGGTACATTCACAAAGGTACATGTGGGTCTTCCCATTAAAAAAAGTAAGAAAAAACCAGGAAGGTCTCAATACCTGCTTCCTCAAAGTGAAGAGAAGACCCATTTCCTTGTTCTGTGATCTCTGTGCAGTTTTGAGAGCAGGGTCTTACAGCTTATACAGTTTATTTTGTTTCTGGCTTGCCTACATTAGAATGCAAGACAAGACTTATGTGATATAGGTATTTATTTTCCTCTGGGGAAAATGTACTCATTGACCCAAGCACCTGATCGGTGATAGGTATGAACATACTATTAAAAAAACACAAAACCTTTTTATCTTGTATTGGAGTGTAGCCGATTAACAATGTTGTGACAGTTTCGGGTGAGCAGTGAAGGGACTCAGTCACATGTATCCATTCTCTCCCCAGACTCTCCTCCCATCCCAGCTGCCACATAGCATTGAGGAGAGTTCCAAGTGCAACTGAACATACTCGTATCTGAAAGCAAAAGCTATGTCGCTGCGTTAATTTTATGTCAAGTCAGAATCATAGCAAACCTGCTGTCTGTGAATATCTTTAAAAGGGTCACATGTTGGCAAGTGGCATACCAGAACTCATTCAGTTGTGAGCAACTGGAGCAACTGATTTCTTCAGGGTGGAGAATTCCAAAATGTTTACCTCTGACCCTGGCTTCTGTGGGTTTGTGCATCTTGTCTTCCCTTGGGTTTGTGCTCCTGGGCTCTGGGCTACAAAGGACTCTCCTTTACATTTGAGGCTCCTGCACAGTGACCGGTAGAGAGTGGCTTGAAGCAAAGCTGAATTAAAGAAATAAAGAAGGAAAAGCGAGACGGGAACAGAGAGATGGGTAACAAAGAGAGAGATGGGTAACAAAAGAAGGAGAGGGGGGTGAGAATTTCACCCTCATGTCTAGCTGTTGATCAAATTGTTACATTAGAGATGTAACAAATTGTTACAATACAGAGCAGTGCAAGTGAAGGATGTTTCTCCTTTTCCTGGATTCCAGAAGAAGATGTCCAAAGGAACCTGTCAGAGGTGCCCAAGTCAGAAGGGGCATGGGGGCGAATGTGTGCGTGTCCAGCAAGAAGCCGGCAGGGCTTCTTGCAAGAAGATGGTGGAGAGTGACACTGTCCACCAGGAGATAGGGGAGCGATCGAGGCATCGCTGCTGGCACCTGGTTCATCCCCAGTCCCGAGAACTCGGCAAAGGGGACTATGTCACTGATGCTATCCCTTTAAAATCCCCTACGAGGGGACGGCCTTTCTGTAGACCAGTGGATTTCTCAGTTAAGTCCAATACAACGATGTTTCTTCCAGGGCTGAAATAAAAGAATGCTTATCAGGCTGAGGACCAGCTGAGTAGCTGATTTGGGTTTTTCAGGCTTCGTTGTTTAAAAATAATACAATATAACCACATACACACACACACACACACACACACACACACACACACACACACACACACACATGGAGGCCGGAAGTAATAATAGCAGGAGGCAGATTCACCAGGCTCTCGTCACACCCACACCTCCTGAATGCAGGGACAGTTGCAGTGGCCCGAATTGTGCATCCTGCTGTCTCCTCATGCTCCTTGAAAGCGTTAGTCGCTCAGTTGTGTCTGACTGTTTGCGACCCCATGGACTGCAGCCCACCAGGCTCCATGGGGTTCTCCAGGCAAGAATACTGAAGTGGGTTGCCATTTCGTGCTCCATTTGTCTGGATACATGCTTTTATTTCTTTGTAATGTGGTTGGTCATCTTCCCTTGAGGCGTGTGGCTGAAAAGGAGAGTGGACAACCCAGGAAAATCAAAGTCTCTTGGGCAAAAGAGGGATTGTGGATGCTGGCAAATAGCCAATAGTGGTCACTGCGAACTTTCTTCTTTTAAAAAGGATTTAACCTCACGAACATGCCTGTTATGTTCCACTCGTGAGTCATGCTCTTTACCAGGTTTAGAAAGCATCCTTCAATTTCCAGTTAAATGCCGTTCAATCATAATGAACATTTATTTTATCAAATGTCCTTTGTCATCAAATGTGATTACTATGTTATAAATTTTGCTATAGTGTAATATGCTAAACTTACAGATTTCTCAGTACTAATAGAGCGTCAAATTAATGAGATTAAAAACTGATTGGTTGTAGTGGGTATGTCTCAATTTGTGGTTAAAATGGTATTTATGATTCTTTGTTTAAAATGTTCACATCTAAGTTGTAATAGGTACGCCGGGATTCCGTTCTCCGGACCACATGCAGATAATGTAGCTCATGTGCCCACAGGAGGATAAACCACCAGTAACTACAACTAATGCCTACTAATGAGCAAGGCCACCAGGAAAGGAAATTCAGCAATGGAAGGAGATTCTGAGGCCGGAGAACCTGCAGAGACTTGTCCACTCAGAGGGAGGCAGGAAGCCCTCAGGTACCATTGCCTGGGCTGCACGGAGAACCACCCCTCCTCTATTTGGGCCATGGTTAACTCGCCAATCAGACCCGTTTAGACACCTTCAAGTGACCAGAAGAACATTCCGTTGTAACAGAACCTTGAACAGGTCAGCTTCTCTACGGCCAAGGTCTCCTCACGTGGGCAGCACTGTGCCACCTGCCCTTCTCAAGAGCCCGAGGAGCTATGCACGAGGCTGGCCTCTGGCCGAGGGCTTCTGGAGGGCTTCTCTCTTCAGGCGGGTGGCTCAGATGGTAAAGAATCTGCCCACGATGTGGGAGACCTGGCTTCCATCCCTGGGTTGGGAAGATGCCCTGGAGAAGGGAATCACTACCCACTCCGGTATTCTTGTCTGGAAAATTCCATGGACAGAGGAGCCTGGCGGGCTAGAATCCACGGGGTTGCAAAGGGTCGGGCACGACTGAGACTAACACTTTCACTTTCTAAGTAAAGACTTTGGTTTTTCGGTGAACATGATGTCTCCTTGTTATAAAACATTCAACGACTAGAGAAAAGCACAAAAAAGAAGGGAAAATCACCGTGCATCTCACCACCCGCAAACGCCAGCATCACTTCGGGTGTACGCCTCACTCCAGGCGTCAGTCTCTGTGAAACCTACAGATGGAAGGATCCTCAGATGTGGATACAAACGCAAATCCATACGACTTCATTGTATAAAAAGTGAGTCATGCTAGACACGCCCTTTTCTGGTTAAATATCAATTTTCATTTCATATGAAGTTGAGAGAAGAAAATGCAGTAAAAATGAATGGACTGTTGAACTTCTATATAATTACTTCTTCAAAAGATATTTTAGGTCCCAAAGTTGCCCTTAGTGTTGAGCAATTACAGTAACTACGGAGAGTTCAGGCCACCTTACCTGCCTCCTGAGAAACCTATATGAAGCTCAACAGTTAGAATTGGACATAGAACTGGTTCAAATTGGGAAAGGAGTATATTAAGGCTGTATATTGTCACCCAGCTTATTTAACTTATATGCAGAGAACATCATGAGAAACGCTGGGCTGGATGAAGCACAAGCTGAAATCAAGATTGCTGGGATAAATATCAACAACCTCAGATATGCAGATGATAACTACATTAATGGAAGAAAGTGAAGAGGAACTAAAGTGCCTCTTGATGAAAGTGAAAGAGGAGAGTGAAAAAGCTGGCTTAAAACTCAACATTTGAAAAATGAAGATCATGGCATCCAGTCCCATCACTCCATGACAAATAGATGGGGAAACAATGGAAACAGTGACAGACTTCATTTTCTTCGGCTTCAAAATCCCCATGGATGGTGACTGCAGCCTTGAAATTAAAAGATGCTTGCTCCCTGGATGATAAGCTATAACAAACCTAGACAGTCTATTAAAAAGCAGACATCACTTTGCCGACAAAGCCCGTCTAGTCAAAGCTATGGTTTCTCCAGTGGTCATGTACAGATGTGAGAGTTGGACTATAAAGAAAGCTGGGCACCAAAGAATTCATGCTTTTGAATTGTGGTGCTGGAAAAGATTCTTGAGAATCCCTTGGACTGCAAGGGGATCAAACCAGTCCGTCCTAAAGGAAATCAGTCCTGAATATTCATTGGAAGGACTGATGCTAAAGCTGAAGCTTCAATACTTTGGCCCCCTGATAGGAAGAACTGACTCACTGGAAAAGACCCTGATGCTGGGAAAGAGTGAAGGCAAGAGGAGAAGGGGGTGAGAGAGGATGAGATGGTTGGACGGCTTCACTGACTCAGCGGCATGAGTTTGAGCACACTCTGGGAGATAGTGAAGGACCGGGAGGCCTGGTCCGCTGCAGGCCAGGGAGTCACAAAGAGTCGGACATGACTTGGCGAATGAGCTACAGCAGTGGAGAGCTCGGGACTATTTTCTGGCAGTTTTCAATGCTGGACAATGTGGGTTGACTCTGCTCTGAACAGCCAGGTGAGAGGCTCTTGCCTGTCTTCCCATCTCCCTTGCCCGCCTCCTCATTTTTTCCTTATCGGTTGTAAGCATGATACCTGGGGCCTACTTGTTTGCTTTTTCTTCCTCTTCCTGTGGCCTTCAGCCATGGCACCTTCCTTATCACCTAAATCACTTTTCTGCTTCTGACCAGATTGCTGATTCAGAAGCAGAAAGCTTGGTCTCGAATCTTATGTAGCAGAGATGCGCATCTCATTTTGTGCAGACAGGTTAGCATGACGCGGACCCTCTTTAGTCTGCTTTACCATCTTAAGGTATCATCTGAAGTTATTATTTTGAGGGGGTCTATTTATTAAAAAGGACTTCTCGGTAGCACAAAGAACCACAAAAAGGCATGTCTAGGTCACCGTAGGGCATTGAGTAGCGGTGGAACACAGCAAGAACCACCCTTACAGAGCTCTCATCCTAGGAAGAGCATGAAACTGAAAGTGAAAGAAAGCGAAGTCGCTCAGCCGTGTCCGACTCTGCGACCCCATGGACTGGAGCCCACCTGGTTCCTCCATCCATGGGATTTCCCAGGCAGGAGTACTGGAGTGGGGTGCCATTTCCTTCTCCAGGAGATCTTCCCAACTCAGGGATTGGGGTTGGGGCGGGGGCGGAGGTCTGGACAGTCCAGGGATGGGTTGGCCGGGAAAGGCTTGGCTGAGACAGGGACCCCGAGTGAGGCCCGCTGGATTGGAAGGAGCAGGTGATGGGGACTCAGATGTCATCAGGGAAAGAGGCAGCGCTAACTCAACGGTGGTCAATGCCCAGGACTCGTGAAATCCCAGAATCGGAATGCCTCCGTGACTAACGGCCCTGAAAATAAAGTCAGCTGCTACTGCATTTCAGAATTCGGGGATTCTCAAGTACCACATGGTAGAGTCCAGGGCTTTCTATGGGTTTAGCTGATCCTCCAGAGAAGGCGGCTCAGACAGGAAAAAATCCGCCTGCAGTGCAGGAGACCTGGATTCGATTCCTGGGTCAGGAAGATCCCCTGGGGGAGGGAATGGGTACCCACTCCATGGGGTCACAAAGAGTCGGACACGACTGAGCGACTAACACTTCTGGATGGGACAAAGCCCTTGGGAGGGATCCGTATTGACTGGTTTGGCTTGAGGGAGGATCAAGGGGAATTTCAGGCAGGGCCGGGGCGGTGACATTAGCAAGCCTGCTGGGCCTGAGAGAGGCTCGTCCCCGGGTCTATGTTGCTCCCCACGCCTGGCTCCCCGAGAAGTGGTCCACAGCAGGGAGACCAACTCATCCTCTTTGCCCAGGACAGACCCAGTTTCTGAACTGACAGTCTGTGTGCAGGAACCTTCTGGGTCCCAGGCTCAAGGGGAAGGGTGCTCAGCACCCCGAAGGGCAGAGAAGATGTTCATGAGAAAGTCAGGAGGGTCTGGATGCCGACCCTTCCAGGGGGCTGCAAGCTGAGTCTCGTTTCCTTAGAGGCTCCATCCCACTTGTTTTTCTTCCACTCTGCCTTGTTCAAATCCACCTGGCAAAAGTCCTTTGCAAGAAGCAGCAGAGTGTCTCTACCATGTCTCATCATCCTCTCCATCAAGAGGAGCCTGGTGGGCTGCAGTCCACAGGGTCGCAAAGAGTCAGACACGACTGAGCGACTAAGCACAGGACAAGGTAAGGCAAGAACTGAATTACTGATTAGAAAAATCTTCATTTCTTGACTGCACACAATCTGGGCGGCTTAAACTGTCCTGGGAAATTAAAAATTGTTTTTCATTATAAAGTGATATTCTCACACTGCCAAGAAGTGTGGGAAGTAGAGACAAGTGAAAGTTCACAGATAATTTTATCACCGTAGCAAACTGCATTTCAGTCGTTTGTTTTCAACTTAATTTTAAAAAATCACTTGCAATTACAGCCTGCATACCATCTTGGTAAGCTCTCTTCTCACTCACCATTACATTATAAACATTTTTTCACAGCTGCACCGCTTTCATACCCAAACTGTTTAATGACTACATGAGACATAACAGTTTTGAATTAGATCAGGAAATTTAAAAGAAATACATATTAACTTAATTAGCATGCAGTTGATCATACTAAGTCCTGAAAAATTGTCATCTTAGAAATCTGTTGAGACGGGAAGATGCTCGTCACATGTATTTAAGTATTAATAAGTAAGATAATTATTTCTGGAATGTGGTTTTAATTTTCCCTTTTTGCCTTTTTTACTTTCTAGAACGTAATAATAAAATAATTAGTCTGTAATAAAGACACAAGGAACACTTTACAGGGAAAAAAAATTGCTGAGTGGGGATCTGATGCTAAGCAGCATTCTTTAGACTTCCCTGGTGGGTCCAGTGTTTAAGACTCCACTTGCCAGCGCCGGGGTCACAGGCTTGATCCCTGGTCTGGGAAGATTCCATGTGCTGCAGAACAGCCACACCGGCTGAAGCTGCTGCAGTGAGAAGCCCCCGCTTCTTGCAACTGCAGAAAGCCCGTGGGCAGAAAGAAAGACCTAGCGCAGCGAAAACTGAATGAATAAGTAAATAGCATCTCTCAAAAATGCCACTGAAGTCACCCTGAGTTTGGAATTAAGAAGCCAAAATTCATGAATAAAACAAAGGATAGGAAAGAAAACCCGCAGCGCTTGTCTTTGCTAGCACAGTTGGAGAGTTTTCAAGATCACCCAAGGTACAGGTGAGGTCACTCGGGCCCTGGGGAGGAGGGGGGCTCAAGAGGAGAACCCTCTGAGTGCAAGTCTCAGGGACTCCGAGCTAAGGTTACCTGATCTGTGACCAGGGTTTCCGGCCTGCCTGATACACGCCTTTGCAATGGAAATTGATCGTCTGCCCGGGGGTCACTGACTCAGTGAGACGCAGCTCAGTCACACAGCTCTGCATCTAGGCTCAACTAGTAATGAGAAGCTGAAGTTGAACGGTTCTATGAAGACCTACAAAACCTTTTAGAACTAACACCCAAAAAAGATGTCCTTTTCATTATAGGGGACTGGAATGCAAAAGTAGGAAGTCAAGAAACACCTGGGGTAACAGGCAAATTTGGCCTTGGAATACGGAATGAAGCAGGGCAAAGACTAATAGAGTTTTGCCAAGAAAATGCACTGGTCATAGCAAACACCCTCTTCCAACAACACAAGAGAAGACTCTACACATGGACATCACCAGATGGTCAACACCGAAATCAGACTGATTATATTCTCTGCAGCAAAAGATTGAGAAGCTCTATACAGTCAGCAAAAACAAGACCAGGAGCTGACTGTGGCTCAGATCATGAACTCCTTATTGCCAAATTCAGACTGAAATTGAAGAAAACAGGGAAAACCGATAGACCATTCAGGTATGACCTAAATCAAATCCCTTATGATTATACAGTGGAAGTGAGAAATAGATTTAAGGGCCTAGATCTGATAGATAGAGTGCCTGATGAACTATGGAATGAGATTCATGATATTATACAGGAGACAGGGATCAAGACCATCCCCATGGAAAAGAAATGCAAAAAAGCAAAATGGCTGTCTGAGGAGGCCTTACAAATAGCTGTGAAAAGAAGAGAGGCGAAAAGCAAAGGAGAAAAGGAAAGATATAAGCATCTGAATGCAGAGTTCCAGAGAATAGCAAGAAGAGATAAGAAAGCCTTCTTCAGCGATCACTGCAAAGGAATAGAGGAAAACAACAGAATGGGAAAGACTAGAGATCTCTTCAAGAAAATTAGAGATACCAAGGGAACATTTCATGCAAAGATGGGCTCGATAAAGGACAGAAATGATATGGACCTAACAGAAGCAGAAGATATTAAGAAGAGATGGCAAGAATACACGGAAGAACTGTACAAAAAAGATCTTCAAGACCAAGATAATCATGATGGTGTGATCACTCACCTAGAGCCAGACATCCTGGAATGTGAAGTCAAGTGGGGCTTAGAAAGCATCACTACGAATAAAGCTAGTGGAAGTGAAGGAATTCCAGTGGAGCTATTTCAAATCCTGAAAGATGATGCTGTGAAAGTGCTGCACTCAACATGCCAGCAAATTTGGAAAACTCAGCAGTGGCCACAGGACTGGAAAAGGTCAGTTTTCATTCCAATCCCAGAGAAAGGCAATGCCAAAGAATGCTCAAACTACCACACAATTGCACTCATCTCACACGCTAGTAAAGTAATGCTCAAAATTCTCCAAGCCAGGCTTCAGCAATATGTGAACCATGAACTTCCTGATGTTCAAGCTGGTTTTAGAAAAGGCAGAGGAACCAGAGATCAAATTGCCAACATCCGCTGGATCACGGAAAAAGCAAGAGAGTTCCAGAAAAACATCTATTTCTGCTTTATTGACTATGCCGAAGACTTTTGACTGTGTGGATCACAATAAACTGTGGAAAATTCTGAAAGAGATGGGAATACCAGACCACCTAACCTGCCTCTTGAGAAATCTGTATGCAGGTCAGGAAGCAACAGTTAGAACTGGACATGGAACAACAGACTGGCTCCAAATAGGAAAAGGAGTACATCAAGGCTGTATATTGCCACCCTGCTTATTTAACTTCTATGCAGAGTACATCATGAGAAACGCTGGGCTGGAAGAAACACTAGCTGGAATCAAGATTGCCGGGAGAAATATCAATAACCTCAGATATGCAGATGACACCACCCTTATGGCAGAAAGTGAAGAGGAGCTAAAAAGCCTCTTGATGAAAGTGAAAGTGGAGAGTGAAAAAGTTGGCTTAAAGCTCAGCATTCAGAAAATGGAGATCATGGCATCTGGTCCCATCACTCCATGGGAAATAGATGGGGAAACAGTGGAAACAGTGTCAGACTTTATTTTTTTTTGGGCTCCAGAATCACTGCAGATGGTGAGTGCAGCCATGAAATAAAACGACGCTTACTTCTTGGAAGAAAAGTTATGACCAACCTAGATAGCATATTCAAAAGCAGAGACATTACTTTGCCAACAAAGGTCCGTCTAGTCAAGGCTATGGTTTTTCTAGTAGTCATGTATGGATGTGAGAGTTGGACTGTGAAGAAGGCTGAGTGCCGAAGAATTGATGCTTTTGAACTGTGGTGTTGGAGAAGACTCTTGAGAGTCCCTTGGACTGCAAGGAGATCCAACCAGTCCATTCTGAAGGAGATCAGCGCTGGGATTTCTTTGGAAGGAATGATGCTAAAGCTGAAACTCCAGTACTTTGGCCACCTCATGCGAAGAGTTGACTCATTGGAAAAGACTCTGATGCTGGGAGGGATTGGGGGCAGGAGGAGAAGGGGACGACAGAGGATGAGATGGCTGGATGGCATCATGGACTCGATGGACGTGAGTCTGAGTGAACTCTGGGAGTTGGTGATGGACAGGGAGGCTTGGTGTGCTGCAATTCATGGGGTCGCAAAGAGTCGGACACAACTGAGCAACTGAACTAAACTGAGTAAGCCTTTCATTGTCATTTGATTTTCTAAGTAGATTTGCTCAGAACTTCAATATGCAATTAGCTACTTGTGGAGCCCGGAATGCGGCCGGCCTGCTCTGGGCATTGTGGATACAAAGGCAGGTGCAATAGTTATTTTCTCCTTCTCTGCTCCTAGGGGGACTGAGACAAAGAAACAGGTGAGTAAAGTTTTATACATTAAATGCTTTTGTGAAATACGCATATGAATTTGTTCTATTGCTCAGTCTGTGTGATTCTTTGTTACACCAGGACCTGCCAGGCTCCTCTTGGAAATCCTTGGGATTTCCTAGGCAACAATGCTGGAGTGGGTTGTCATTTCCTCCTCTTCTGTTGCCATTTCTTCCTCGGGGCTCCTCCCTGGATAGAATCCATGTCTTCGGCTTGGTAGGAAGGTTCTTTATCACTGAGCCACCTGGGAAATCCATGAATATGAATACATGATAATAAATATGAATTAATATTAACAATAGTAAATCTTGGGTTCCTGGCACATGACTCCTAAAACCTTTGGAATCTCCAAAGTGATGTGTATGCTGATGAGATGACCACGGTTGGCCCTAGACAGTTTCAGGGTGGGGACTTGCCTAGCAGGAAAGTCAGGGCACCTTAGAGGATTGGAACTTTAAGCCCCAACCTGAGATTTCTAAGGATGGGAGGGAGGTGGGAGGCTGGGTAAACTGCTAATGGTCCATGATCTAACCAATCGTGTCTACTTAAGGAAGCTTCCACTAAAAAACCCTAAAGAAGTGGGTTCAGAGATCTTCCCAGTTAGCAAACACATTGAGGAACGAGGAAGGTGATGTATCCACGGAGGGCATGGATGCTCTGCACACCCTATCCCATCCCTGCCCAACGCAGCTCTTCTAGTGGCTGTTCTTGGATTTGAATTCCTTATAACAAACCAGTAGTGGGGGCTTCTCTGCTGGCTCAGCAGTAAGGAATCTGCCTGCGGACACGACTGAGCGACTTCACTTCACTTTCACTTTTCACTTTCATGCATTGGAGAAGGAAATGGCAACCCACTCCAGTGTTCTTGCCTGGAGAATCCCAAGGATGGGGGAGCCTGGTGGGCTGCCGTCTATGGGGTCGCACAGAGTTGGACACGACTGAAGTGACTTCACAGCAGCAGCAGCTGATGCAGGAGACCTGGTTCAATCCCCTGGAGAAGGAAATGGCAACCCACTCCAGTGTTCTTGCCTGGAGAATCCCATGGACAGAGGGCCCTGATGGGCTGCAGACCACGGGGTCACAAAGAGTTGGACACGACAGAGTGACTAAACAACAGCAAATAGTGGGTGAAGCAGCTTCCTGGCGCCATTCCAGGGAGTTATTGAGGGGTGGGTCCTAGAAACCCCTCATTTGTAGCCAGTTGGTCGAAGTAAAAGTGGCAACCTGTGACGTGTGACTGGGATCAGAGTTGGGGGAGGTGTTGGGAGGCTGAGCCCTTAACCTGTGGATTCTGACATGTAGGCTGGGTAGTTAGTGTCAGAATTGAACTGACTTGTTGGACACCCAGCGGTGTCTGAAGAACTGGGGGATTTGTTTGTGTTGGCAAAAGCACCACACAGCTGTGACTCAGGAAGCAGCGGAGCTCTGAAAATGCAGAGAAATGGCCCTTCATGCAGACCAGGAGAAGGGCTCCGAGAGAAGCGGATTACATGGAGACCTAGGGTTGACCAGGCAAAGCTGGGAGGGCAGGGCTGTAATGAAGTTATTCTGGGCAGATGGAAAATCAAGAGGCGAGCTTCTCATTGCAGACATAAATTGTAAATGGACACTCTAGCTTCTATACCTCATTCTCTCATAAGTTGGGTTACAATGTCTGTCTTCTGGGGTCCAGACATACCCCCACGCAGTGACAAAGGTGATTCTCAGCCTACTGATCAGAGGATGAGATCAGGAACACCGAGTTCCCGTCGAGACAGAGCTACTAATCTTGAGGGCCAAATGGATCTTCCCAGAAAACCCTCCCTGCCTCGTTCCACATGATTGTTGAGACTGCAGTGAAAGTTCTTAAATATTTGTGGTTGGACAGTTTACTCACAGTGGGTGATCTGAAGACAGGCCCAGCATTGTTTCGAGACAGGGTTTTCTTTTCGAAGCTGACATGGATCCTGTCCGTGGTGCAGGAGTGGCCTGGCAAGGGTGACTGGGGGCGGGAGGCACACATCTGCACACCGCATCTGCTGGCTCACACTCACATCTACGCGTGCTCACTTCCACCCAGTGTTGGCTGTCTGCTGTCCACGCTGGAGGCCCTGCACGAGAGCCAGGTCTTGTCCCTTCAAGCCTTTTCAGACACAGCTGGCAACTTGCCTCTGTAGGGACCTTTCTGGGGCCTTGGTTAATCTGACACTGAAACCCACCGCCTGTCTGTCACTGCAAAATCCCTAGCTCTGGGACTGGACACACACACCTACCTTGATCACATCTGCAGTTGACTTGCATTCGTTCTGTGCTTTTGGCTTGTTTGGGGTGGGGCCAGAGGGCTCCAGTGACTGGTTCGTCTATTATTAATAATAGTAAGGAACATGTACTGAGTGTCTCCCGGTTCGAGGTCCCGTCCTGAGGGCTTTATGTGCATCAGTTCATGCAGTCCTCATACCAACCCCTCAAGGTGGCCGCTGTTACCCCAAGGTTCACACATAGGCAGGCAGTGGAGTCACTCCCCCCTCTCCCCAGCTTTTTCTGCCTTTCTTCCTAGAAAGGCGGTGTTTCCTCAGAGCATTTCCTGCGGGGTTTGGCCCCCAGGGGACCTCAGGGTCTGCCGCTTGCCCCAAATATGTAGGAGAGCCCCAGGAATGTCCGCCTCACTCAGACACGGACCCCTTGTGAAGTGAACAATGGGCAGCCACTGACACAGCATCCAAGAAACGCAGCACCGCACACCCACACCGAGGGCAGCGCGAAGTCACCACGCCCCTGGAGGGCTGCACAGACAGAGTCCTGCGGGCTTTTCCAACTCAAACTTGCCTTAAACATTTACTTAGAAAAGTGTGCTGAGAAGGCAGGAAAGTAACTGCTAGATTTTTAAAATTATAGCTTGCTTTTTAGAGCCCTGTCAAAAATTTTTTAAAAATTTATTGAAATTCAGTTGATTTACTTAAAGATTTATTGAAATAGAGTTGGGTTATTTAAAAATTTATTGAAACATATTTTTAAATTTATTGAAACACAGTTGATTTACTGTGTAAATCACCCATATTTCAATACACTAACTTTAAAAATCTACCAGCTGCTTATGGCAGTGAACTCCAGTATTCTTGCCTGGAGAATTCCATGGACAGAGGAGCCTGGAGGGGTCGCAAAGAGTCGGACACAACTGAGCGACTAGAGCTCACCACGTAGTGTTAACTTCTGCGGGACAGAAAAGTGGCTCAGCTATACACATATTCCCTTTTTCATGTTCTTTTCCAGTAGGTTGCAGGATGCTGAATATAGTTCCTTGTGCTCACAGTAGGCCCTTGTTTACCCATGCTACGTATGCTAGTCTGCATCGGCTAACTCCGAACTCCCAGTCCTTCCCTCCCCCTCCTCCCTGAAGAGACCTGTTGAATTTTGAAGGCACTGAAGCTAGTGCCTAGTTTTAAAAACAACCAGGAAGCTTCCCTGGTGGTCCACTTTGGTTTAAGAATCCACCTAGCCATGCAAGAGACACGGGTTGGATCCCCGGTCTGGGAAGACCCCACATGTCACGGAGCAACTAAATGTGTGCGCCGCAAGCCCTGAGCCCGTGCTCTGGAGCCCGGGAACTGCAGCTGCTGAACACACGTGCCGCAGTGACTGAAGCCCTTCGCAACAAAAGCCACACGACCAGAAGCCTGCCCACCACAGGGAAGAGCAGCCCTCCCTCGCCACAGCTGGAGAAAGCCAGAGGCGCAGCGCAGCCCCCCCTCGCCGCAGCTGGAGAAAGCCAGAGGCGCAGCCACAATGACGCGCACTGCACAAAAGGAACTAAACAAGTCAACCTTTAGAAAGAACACAAACCACCAGAACGAGTCAGGAGCTCGGAGTGGAGACCAGGATGGCCACGGCCGCACTCGGCAACCCTTTCCGGCCACGAGAGACACACCCTGGGCTACCCTCCCCCGCCTTCAGCATTTATGGACAACGTATCCTCAAAGATGGACTCAGACGCTCTTTCGGTTCTTTTATTGACAATTTGAGTACGACCTTAGACAACTGTTGCTGAGTATTTCCTTATACAACTTAGAAAAAAATAAAGACTCTTCTGCGAAGACTTTATTTCTTTTCTTTTGCTAGATTCAGATTTTTGTGACACCGTTCAGTGCTCAGACATGTTCATTTATAGTGGTTTGTGATTCAGCCTCATTCACAGTGGCTGTTTATCCTTTAACTTGTTTTAAGAATCAATTTATACTATTTTGAAAAAGAAAAAAAAGAAGGCTACTATCAGGAAAAGAGCAGAGACCTAGGGCTTCTACTGCCAGAACAAGTGGGAGCAAACCTTGCTCAGCTTGGCACCCCCAACAAACCATGCAAATCAGGGAGGAGGCAATAACATCAGCATCATTAAACCTCAGACCCATGGAGGGTATGAAATGCTGGGAGCTCCCCACGACAGAGGGAGCCACCTGACTGTCCTGTGGGGTCGGAGTAAGGAGCCGCTGGGACCACTGGTAACGCGCAGGAGGGTCCCCAGTGGGTTCTAGGCTGAGCCCTGATGCCAGCCAACCGCAAGGGTGGCTCAAGCCCGGTGCCCTGCCTTTTTCTCACTCGAGACACCAGCTCTGCATCATCTCTGTACTACCCATAGGGACCCTGACAGGAGCCAGCAGCCTTGGGGCCATGATGGGGAGGCTGGATCAACAGAGTGAAGCTACGTGACTCCTTTCCCACTGACGGGGCTGTCTCCCGCCAATCACGCTCCAGGTTCAGGACCTCCGCGGGAGGGAGTGGGGTGGGACAGTCCCTGGATGGACGCTTAGGGACAGGGGGCACAGGACATCTGTGGGAGCTTGCTGAGGTTTACCCGCCCTCTCCCTCCAGCAAGGATTTCTGGTGCTATGTCTACAAAGATGAGGCTGGCTACCGGTCTCCAAATCCATCCTAAAGAAGCCCTGTGCTCACAGGAGAGTCATCACACCCTCAGGGACCGTCACCACCTTCCCGAGAAGGCGGACCATGAGAACAAAAGGCAGCGGTGAGACTGTTCCACCCGCACACTGTGCCATGGGAGAGGGAGGCTGGTGGCATTCAGCGAAAATGCGTCTCTCTTTGATGTACTGCGAATGATGCATAAAACAAAGATGAAAACTTGATCAGCAATCGATTCAAGCTGTGCTAACGTGAGGAAAAACTCTCCTGTGAGCTTACAATCGTAAAGAAAAGAACTCTGAGTAACCCACTGGGTGGGCAGAGCCCCCGTGCGGGTTGCCCTGAACCTGGTTAATTACACATATTGTATTTTGATTCCACATCACAATTCGTCTGCAGTGACCCCCTTATCCTTTCTAGGCACTTTTGTTGTTGCAGTTTTCCTGTGAGTCTTATTGCTTTGACAACTGCAATTTGAATCAGATCTGAAAGAGATCCAGAAGAAAATATACTCTGATATAAAACAGTGTAATTAACGTTGTCCAGGCAGATAGAAAGAGCATGACCCTTCTGATCTGCCTGGTTTCATTCTGACGGGCTGGAAAGGTTCCTTCTTTAGAGATTCTGCTTTAATAAACTGTGTGTTTGTTAACACTGAGAATCATCACTGAACTGATTTCTAACAGTGTCTCCTTTAGAGGCCCCTTGTCACATGTACAGTGAAGCCAGACGTATGAGCTTATTTTTCACGCTCAAAATGAGTGCTTAAAGTCAAATTCTAGATTTTGTAATGTTTTCAGAAAAGCAACTTCTAAAGTTGCAGAGTTAAATGGAGTGAATGTTCAAATACATACATTTTGAGCATTCAATGTTCAGATTAACTTTCATAATTTCTCACTTAGTTGACAAGCTGATTCATGCAGAGTTGATGTTTCATTAATGCAAGATATAAATATAGAATTCTTGGGGATAAACACATAGTTTTGACTGTTGCCTGCGGCTCTTTGGGAACACACGCTTCCTGAAGATTTAAATAAGTCCGTTGCTATTTAAGCCGGGCATGAAGTTCCCAGGACCCACTGCAGTCTCACAGAGAACCACGGGTAATAGCCCCTTGAAATCTTTCCCCACCCCCCCAAAGGCTTCTTCCCAGTATTTGCTGAAGGTAAAAGGCAGGTAATTGAGAAATCCGTCTTTATGTACTTATCCAGTCTGACTCGGATTCAATCAAGAATGACAGCGCACACAGGGAACCGCACCGTCCTCTGTGCTCTGACTGTGAGTGTATTTTCGGGGCTTGAGAATACTTCCGGCGGGACTCCACTGGCTTCGCTGTTTCTCAGGGGCCCGGAGACGGGGATCCTGGGAGCTTCTCCGATAACTTTGCTTTGGTGGTTTTGGAAAGAACTGGAAACGTGCGTGCGTGCGTCCGTGCGTGCGTGCGTGTGTGTGTGTGTGCGTGTGCGTGTGCGTGTGTGTAGAGAGAGGAAAAAGCAGAAGATAGGAGGGCGCCGTGTACTTCCCAGCAGGATGGCGGCTGAGTGCGCCTGCGCGGCCGCTGTTCCAGCTACACGTCGAACCAGTGGTCCCCCATGCAGGCGCGGTTCCACTCGCAGCCGCAGTTCCAGCACCACTGGAGCTGGCACTGGGGCTGCGGGCACTTCATATGCATGCATCCTCCTGCGGGCAGAGAGGGGACACGGGTGAGCGCCTGGGCGACACTCCCACACCCGCCCGCGTGCCCACAGATGACTTTCCCGTGGAATCACCGCAAGCAACGGAAGGGGAGAGTCTGAACATCTGACCTTCATGAAGAACGGAGTGAATAACCCGTATGGGAAAATAATCTGGAGCAGACGGGTTCACTTAGCCCCTGAAACTAACCCAACATTGTAAATCAATTATACGACAATACATTTTTTTTAACGAGGACTTCCCTGGTTGTCCAGTGGCTGAGATTCCATGCTTCCCAATGGAGGGAGCCTGGGTTCCATCCGTGGACAGGGAACCAGATCCCACGTTCCACAACTAAAATTCCCATGTGTTACAACTGAGACCCAGCACAGCCAAAATAAAGATGAATGTTTTTTAAGAAAAGAAATGATTGAGATCGAAGCATGCCACTTTCATCAAGGACAAACTTTATTTGTAAATCTGAGTTTACTGACTTCTCTTGAGATGGGTTTTAAAGACAAATGCTTTGTGTTTCACAGCCAGGGGTCAATTCCTTAATTAAATATATAGTAAATTTAATATTTTAAGTATACAATAATGTATTTTGCAATTTAATATATAATAATGTTAATATATACCATGAGTAATTTTTAATCACTTCTTCAGTGTTACTTGGCTTGAAAAAATTCATAATACAGGAGTTGGGACAGTTGTTTTAAAAGCATTTAATATTGAATACGGTCCTTCGTGTGATTCAAAATTTTATTTAAGATGAGGATTGTTGTTGTTCAGTCGCTAAGTTGTGTCTGACTCTCTGTGACCCCATAGACTGCAGCATGCCAGGCCTCCCTGTCCTTCACTATCTCCCAGAGTTTGCTCAATGTCATGCCCATTGAGTCAGTGATGCCATCTAACCATCTCACTCTTTATCACCCCCTCTCCTGCTGCCCTCAATCTTTCCCAGCATCAGGGTCTTTTCCAATAAGTTGGCTCTTCCCATCAGGTGGCCAACGTATTGGAGCTTCAGCTTCAGCATCAGTCCTTCCAATGGGTTGATTTCCCTTAGGATTGACTGGTTTGATCTCCTTGCAGTCCAAGGGACTTTCGAGAGTCTTTTCTAACACCACAGTTTGAAAGCATCAATTCTTTGGCACTCAGCCTTCCTTATAGTCCAGCTCTCACATCCATACATAACTACTGGAAAAATCATAGCTTTGACTATGTGAACTTTTATCAGGAAAGTGATGTCTCTGCTTTTTAATATGCTGTCTAGGTTGGTCATAGCTTTTCTTCCAAGGAGCAAGCGTCTTTTAATTTCATGGCTGCAATCACCATCTACAGTGATTTTGGAGCCCAATAAAACAAAATCTGCCACTGTTTTCACTTTTTCCCCATCTATTTGCCATGAAGTGATGGGACCAGATGCCATGATCTTAGCTTTTTTAATGCTGAGTTTTAAGCCAGCTTTTATTACTCTCCTTTTTCACCCTCGTCAAGAGGCTCTTTAGTTCCTCTTCATTTTCTGCCATTACAGTGGTATCACCTGCATATCTGAGGCTGATATTTCTCCCGGCAATCTTGATTCCAGCTTGTGCTTCCTGCAGTCGGCATTTCGCATGATGTACTTTGCATTGCAGGCGCATTCATTACCACCCGAGTTACCAGGGAAACCCCCAAGATGAGGGCAGTGAGAAACTAATGAGTTACGTCATTTACCCCTCAGAAGCACCTTGTGAGAATAAGGGGATTGCCTGTTGCATAATTTTCTCAAGGTTGAGTACTTTTAAGTGTATAGGCAGGGCTTCCCTGCTGGCTCAGGGGTAAAGAATCGCCTGCAGGGTTCACGGTTTCCTCCTGTTCGCAGGAGACGTGGTCCGGGAAGACCTCGCATGCCACGGGGCAACTGAGCCAGTGTGACACGATCGCTGACCGAGCCTGTGCTCTGTGGCCCACGAGCCGTGAAGCCCATGCGCCCTGGAGCCGGGGCGCTGAGCCGGGAGAAGCCGCTGTGGTGAGAAGCCCCGCAGCTAGAGCGGAGCCTCCGCTCTCGGCAACTGGAGAAAAGAGCGGCGGCAGCAAGGAAGACCCGGCACGGCCACAAATAAACAAACAGCGTGAAGCCAGAGCTTTAGCCGAGATCTGTGCGATTTCAACGTTCCTTCATTCAGGAAGCAGGGCCTTTCCAGTACGAAATGAAAAGTCCCTTATTTGGGGACTTATTTTGGGATTTCCCCACCTCCCCAATTTGCTAACTGCATTCTCTATTTGCTTCTGGGGATCAGACAGCAAGTCTGCTGTGACGTGAAAGGAAAGTTATTTGTATAAAATTGTATGTAGAGAACTGTTTGTGAGCGAATCTCCCAGACAATCCAGGCAGACGTGGTTTCTTTGCTTGAATCTCACTTAGCATCGAATGTGCTCCATTATTTAATTTTACCAATTATCTTGTTAAGCCATTTTTTTCCTTGCCAAATTTTCCAAATAATTGCTTCAGGGCTGTCTCATTTTTATATTAAAAGCTTGGCATGAGAACTGGCACTAATATAAAATATTTATGAATATGTAACTTAAAGGCATTTGTTTTAGGCTAACTGAAGGGTATTTAAAATCCCATACTTTCCTACTTGTTTTTGGTTGGCTTTAAAGGGCATTTAAGCATTTACATATGTGGAAAATAAGGGAAAAACTCATTGTGATACTTTTAATATTTTCCAATTAGGATTACACAATTACAGGGTTGAGTATTTTCAACACATACTTACTGACTGTGCACTTAGGATTTCAATAATATAATAGTGTAATACTGTATAATCACTTAAATTTTTCTGGAATATCATAAAGAATGCTTAAGCAATGCATGCAAATTAGCTGAATATTAAAGGGAGGCTGAATGAAAGCTTGAGAATTTTTCCTATTCCACTAAAATCTTAATGGATCTTGAGCACTAGCATTAACAAGTGAGATTTTATTATAGAAACTGGACTCACAGTGGCTTAGCAGAATAAGGAAAAAGGAAATAACAGGAGAGAAGACAATCATTTTGTTAACTCTCTTTTCTTCCTGGTATGTGATACAGAAGGAATATTTTAGACCCTATAAAATGGAGAAGTGTCAGGGACTCCAACTCTAAAAATCTTGCCAGCTTAAAAGTAAATGTTGCTCAGTCATGTCCAACTCTTTGCGACCCCATGGACTGTAGCCTACCAGGTTCCTCTGTCCATGGGATTTTCTAGGCAAGAATACTGGAGTGGGTTGCCATTTCCTTCTCCAGGAGATCTTCCCAACCCAGGGATTGAACCCAGGTCTCCCACATAGTAGGCAAATGCTTTACTGTCTGAGCCACTGGGGAAGTTCCTGATGTCACAATGATTTGTGGATATTTGGATGGAGAAAATCTGGCTTTCTTCTTAGATAACGTTGTCTCCTGACCAATGCTCAAACCATGGAAAGCCCAAACTGTACAGAGCCAACACCATGGCCTGGGCTGGCCACTCTGCCATCAGATTTAATGAGAGAGCTGAAGTTCTGGAACAAGCTGAAGGCAGATTTAACGGGCAACAGACACTTATTGATCAGGGAATGGAACCAGGATCTCACTGGCTTGAGATGGACCTGGTAGAAGTGAAGAAAGAACTTCTGGAGGTTGAAGGGTGTTATAGGAGCAAGTGCAAAGGTTTAGCCTGTGTTTAAAATGGTGAGAATGCTCATGATCATGACAGCTTTGCTGAAGGAAGAACTACTCTTCAGGAATTCAGTTAAATATGAAACATTTAGGTAGAAAACTATCATGAAACTAGCTTTAAAAAAAATATTAGTTTTATATAACTTTCAGTGTTAGAAACGTGATCATTTATCCCACTGATTAGGGTGAGTACTTAGAATATTACAGATTCTCTCTCCCTTTCCACTGTTATATAAAATGTTTTCTCTTTTTTCTTTAATTTTTAAAACTTGAATGAAAGATTCTTTACATTCTATGGAGCTTTACAATTTTCCAAAGGAAACTAGCTTTTCTAATAGAGGCTAGGTTTGTTTAGGCTGTAGTGATAGCCTTTAGAACAGTTTAGACTATCACGAACTAGCTGAAAGGTTCAGCTTTTCAGTTCATAGGTTAAAAGACTATAGGTGTGACCTCTAAGCCAGTGGGAGAATCAGGTTTCCTTGAAATTAAATCCAGTTCGGCTTAATCTCAGTCTGTCAGATTTTCGGCCCCTGCCTGACTCTTTCTAACCATGAGTCATTCATCTCCAGTTGATTCAAACAGAATTTTGAGAAGACATAACCTCTCCCTTCATCCTTCAGGATCACACTATGCAAAATTGCAAAGAAGCATTTTTCGCTCAAGGATACATTCTGTGCCCTTTTTGTTTTTTAAATATACTTAGCTCTGCCTTGTTCTTTGAAAGCTTGCCTGTCCCTGTGGCGCTAAAGAACGCTCGTCTGTGCCCCAGGTTTTCGCTCGTGTATTGATTCCGAGAATACTCTGTAACACGTGGCCCTGGACCTCGTGCCTGCGATCAGGATTCCAAACGACAGATCTGTGTGTATGGCGAGGATCCTGGGTACGCTGAGCTGGAGACAGTAAAGTGAACACACATTCTGTGGACGTTAAAAGCGGTCATAGAACATTAAAAAAAAAGCCTAGAGGTGAAACATCAGTGCTTTCCGTGCATATGGTACGTCACAATATTTCGTAGAAAGAACCAGATTAGGAAACGTTGCTACAGTCAGGAAGCACTTGACGCCTTCGATTCCATCTTCTGGGGGTGCAGGTGTGGTCTGACTCAAGGCAGATCTGAGCCCGTGGGTTTCCGGCCTCAGGCCCTTGAGTGGCGCCCTGCCTGAAAGAATCGAGTCCAAGCCCCTTGGGTCATGCAAGGCCCTGCACCGCACCCACCTGCTTCAGCCGAGGCTCCTCGTCCTCATAGAGGAACGAGCTGGGCTTCTTGCACGCGGTATGTGGATGTTTCATACTTGCTGCCCTTATACCTGCCAGCTGCCTGGAGGCTTGCCTGCCTCGTGACACCAATTCTCATTCTGGGCTCAGGCATCATGTCCACCAGGGTCTCTTAACCCCAGGGTCTTTCTCCAGCTCATTTTCTCTACCGTATTTTAGGAAAGTATCTATGTATGTGTCTTTCTCTGTACCTAGCTCCTTTTACATTCACCAGGATATTTATTTATCAGGTGCCCTTCTGGGCTCCAGGGGATAGACAGCCAGGGTTCCTGACCTTTGAAAATAGCAGAGTGGGTTTCTTACAGGATACCGGCCCGTGCTTCTCAGCGCTGCGCCTCCTCTCCGGTGAAAGGGCCTGGGCTGCTTTCTCAACCCTGCTCAGTCCGTGAGGACCAGGGAGGCTCTTTCCTCTGATTCTGGTGTTGTCTTCTCTTTACAGGTTGGGGCCAGGCCGCTGCAGGCCCAGGAACATTCCAGATCATGAAGGCATAACGATGACTCAGTGGATACATTCTAGGACTTAACCTGCGGTGCTCTCAGGCTGTCTTTGGTTGGTGGCGTTCAGTTGCTCAGTCCTGTCCACCCCATGGACGGCAGCATACCAGGCTTCCCTGTCCCTCACCATCTCCCAGAGGGTGCTCAGATTCACATCCATCACGTCGGAGATGCCATCCAGCCATCTCATCATCCCCTCATCTCTGTCGTCCCCTCTCTTCCTGCCCTCAATCCCTCCCAGCATCAGGGTCTTTTCCAATGAGTCACCTCTTCACATCAGGTGGTCAAAGGATTGGAACTTCAGTTTCAGCACCAGTCTTTCCAGTAAACATTCAGGACTGATCTCCTTTAGGATGGACTGGTTGGATCTCCCTGCAGTCCGAGGGACTCTCAAGAGTCTTCTCCAGCCCCACAAAAGACTTTCCCTACAGTCCTTAGCAGAGCAAAGAGAGGCTGCAGGGCCCACCCTGGGGCTGCGGGCGGGGTTTCACTCACAGCAGGCCAGCTCTCAGCCCCAGGCCGATGAGTATCTCAGCATCAGAGCGCTCTGGGGAAACGGCAGACTGGGAAGTTCCCTGTGTGTGTCAGTCACTTAGTCACGTCCCGTTCTTTGTGACCCTATGGGCTGTATTCCGCTAGGCTCCTCTGTCCACGGGATTCTCCAGGCCAGGATACTGGAGTGGGTTGCCATTTCCTTCTCCAGGGGAGTTCAGTAGTGTTAATAATAAGTAATATAAGGGCGGTTCGTGTTTCTTGAGCGCTCTTTCTATACCAGGCACCAGGGAAGCATTTGCCATCTGTCCTGCCACCTGATCCGACAGTTGCGCAGCTTCTGTTTAGCATCTCCATTTTACAGACGAGGACTTGTGGTTTAGGAGGTTAAGAAGCTTGACGTGGGTGCTAAGATTCAAACCCTGTCCAGATGGCCCCAAGGCCCCAGTGCTGAGCCCCTCAGCTAGCAAGCCTTCGTAGATCTGACTTCTCTGCTGCCCTCCGAGAAGAGCCCACCGTAGCCGCGCTCTTCGGCCAGCCCAGACTCACCATTTTTCTCCACGGGGACGTGGCAGCGGGGACAGGGCTTGGTGGTCTTCTTGATTGTTTCTTTGGAGGCTTCCTCCCACCGGGCCTGCTCTGCCGCCTTCTCATCGACTCTGTAGGCCTGGGAAGAGAAGACAGGGGGAAGAGACAGTCAGATCTTCATAGTGGGCTGAACACGGGTTCCTTGAGACGCTGTCCTGGAAATTCTTGGACACGGAGGTCGGGCAAGAAGCTCGGAGGGAAACTCACTCGACAAGGGGTGGACAGGCCCCGGCACGGTTTTCTTGGCATGTGCTTACAAGCCAAGAAAAGACCGTGTGGCTTTGTGGTCTGAGCTCGTCCTTTGTGCTGTTTTGACTGCTTGTGATAAACAACATCTCTCGGGTGCTGATACGCGGGCAGGGTGAGACAGGCCCTGAAACCCTTCTCGTCAGGTGTTTCATCAGGCGTGTGCGCTACGTTTAATTTTACATCGGGGATTAGACAAGTTAAACCACTGCCCGAAGCAGATAGGTAGGAGAGTCTCTGTGACTCCAAGATCTTCGCTTTTCAGCTTTCTTCAACATCTTACCATCTTGCATTCCTGTACCCGGATAGGAATGTGGTGGCCGATGAGATGGTGCAGGAAGAGGGAGGTGAAGCTGATGTGACCGAGGAGATGGGGCAGCAGGAGCCAGGAACAGCCAGAGGTCAAGACGGGGCCTTGGAGCCAGCTGCCTGGGTTCAAATCCCTACCCGGGTAGGCGGGTTTGGGAACACTGCATAGCTCCCTGAAAGTTCCCATCTCAGATGGAAATTGATCTATCTAGTGCACTGTACCAAGGATCAAGTGGGTCAATGTCTTTAAAGAAGCGAAAAAACAAGTGTCTGACACCCATTAAGTGATGCTATGGATGACCTGGGCATCTACAACAAGCTCTCAGAAATACTTGCTAATGTCATTCGCGTCAGAGGAATGACTTATCCCTGACTCAGACCACAGAAAGGAGGAGGGATTTCAAAGGCGCCGCTGCAGATAGTCTGTTCAGACACTACAATCTCTTCACTTACTTCAGTGTTGAGTGAGACGTGCAACGAAAGAGTTGGGACATTTTTGGATTCAGTACAAGAACTCTGTGGTCTAGAAATATATTTCAAATGGAAATCCAAACAGAACCCTTCTATCTTGGCCTCTACAGAATTTAAAAGTTTTCTTCTACACTTTAAAATTAATACAAACATGCAAGTCATTTTATTAATCTGTGATGACTCTTAAAACATTCCCAAGCCTATTTTTAGGTTGCTTGTGGGCTAAGTTGCTTCAGTGGCATCTGACTCTTTGCAGACCTGTGGCCTGTAGCCTGTCAGGCTCCTCTGTCCATGGGATTCCCCAGGCAAGAATACTGGAGTGGGTTGCTATGCCCTCCTCCAGGGGATCTTCCCGATCCAAGGATCGAACCCATGTCTCTTATATCTCCTGCACTGGAAGGTGGGAAGCCCATTTTTAGGTTAGGACACTACTAAAAAATGACTTAAATATAAGTTAGTAAAGAAATCGTATAATACAAAATGCTCTAACACTCTGATATTACTCTAATAAAAACATTGATAAAGCTTTATAGATTTACAGCACATTAATTTTTTGCACTTTGATTTCCTCATTTCAGTGGATCCTCATGGTAACCTGGAGAAGACAGGCAGATATCAAACCAAGGAAGCTTCTGAGTAGTAAAAATGCCGAGGGCCGGGTGTCAGGATGCTGGTATAAAACAGTACCAGGGGCGACTGAATGCAAAGATCTGGGAAACCTGGAGGACGGAAACCCAAACCAGAGATTCTCTGGCCCAGAGCCTTGCGCTTTGACGATCAAACTCCGCCCAGCACCGCTGCCTCTTGGCAGGTTTTCTACATGGTGAGAGTGAAGACAGTGAAGGCCAGAGGGTGGGAGGGCTGTGGTCAGAAATGTCTGCCTCAGTAAGTACAGCAGCTGTCCCCTGAAACCACCATCCAGGGAGGGACGTAGGTCAGGCACGGAATCTGGCGAGTGGATCCTTCACCCCAGACACCAATCCAACTGGTATCATGTCATCATCAGAGTCTACATATTTTTGAAATATTTAAGTTTTCAGTCTTTTAAGAATGAAGCACTGGGAAGTAAGTGGGCTTCCCTGGTGGCTCAGCAGTAAAGAATCAGCATGCCAAGCAGGAGTCACAGACTCATTCCCTGGGTCAGGAAAATCCCCTGGAGAAGGAATTGGCAACCCACTCCAGTACTCTTGCCTGGAGAATCCCATGTACAGAGGAGCCTGGCGGGCTACAGCCCATGGGGTCGTAAAGAGTCCGATATGACTCAGCGACTTAACAATAACCACACTTAGATGTCTTTACATCTCAGATGCAGCATTTAATGGTTTCATGGTAATGAGTATTTATGTTTCTGTTACTTCCAACAGAAAGTGAGTTCATCCAAGGCCAAGGTCATGGCTGTGTCTTCCTCACCTCTTCAGTGTCTGTCTGGCACCAGTGGCCTGCACCCAGTGGGCACTCAGTACATTTTAGCTGAGTCAACCAACAAATGACACATCCCAAGCAGGTGCCAACTTGACAGTCGTCTGGAATCGAACCCTGTGAGCCAAGAAGGGCATATCCCCGATGGTGGTCATCGAGGTGAGACCAACTCCTTTCTCTTCATCGGCTCTTCTCTTCACAAAGGTAAACGTCCTTTATAACTCAGAGGGTGTCACGTGATTTTCGAACAGTTAGAATAAAGCAGAGTCAGGATAACACAAAGAAGCAACCGCAGGTCACAGAGGACTCCCTTTGGCTCTGGGACAACGTAAAGACTATTCCTGGCCAACAGCCCAGTGATAAAGCTGTGATGAATGAGAATGTCACAAGATTTAATAAGTAGGTCTGTATCTCAAGTACGTATCTTATCTGACCCTACGTCTCTAGCTTCTTTTTTTTTTCCTGTTAAGGTCCAGGAGCTTGTAATACTGTAGTGATGGTTTAAAATTGCTTACTAGGGCCATAAAGATCAGAGAAACTTATAATGTCACTGACCGAAGACTAAGTTGAAAATGCCGCTTTTCAGCAATCTGGTGCACTGCATGCTAAAGGTAATTGCTCCCAGGTGTATACACCTGAAGGTGCTGGATGAATAAATAGGCAAGCAAGAGACGCCTTTGCTAAGTAAATGGTTGATTTGATGGGAACGTCAGGAAAATCCCTGAAGCTCAGGATGAGAAAGAGAAAATTCTGCTGGTTTAGGGAGGGAGGAATCTGATGTTAGCAAGTGGGGCGGTTTGCCTAGTCCCAGGGTGCCCAGGGCTTGGTCTTTACAAGCAGAGATGGAACCTGGGCCCGAGCAAGACGGAAGGTGGATCTTCCCATCACTTTGCTTACACACATACACACAAGCCCCATGCACAGAAATCTATGAAAAGAATTCATACCACCTGATTAAGCTTTAAAAAAGCCTCATGCCAAAAAGTTGATTTGACTGTATAGCCAAGAACCTAGCTGAAGCAAAAATATTTTCTGTAGAGTAATGCTCTTTTAAAAAGCCAAACCTCAACAAACAAAAAAACAAAAACACAAATAAAATTCCAAGAAACCTGGGATCACAATTTAAAAAAAAAGTCGGCAAATACAGGAGAAAACAAGCTGCCGCGAGAGAAAGTGGCAGAAACGCAACACTGCAGACCCCGACCCGCAAAGGCCGTGGGCACCGGGACGACCGGGGCGGAGCACAGAATAAATACGCTTAGCGAGACGAATGAGCTTAGTTACAAAAGAGAAGCAGACTCACAGACACAGAGAACCAGCTTACGGTCACCAGTGGGGAAAGGGGGCGGGGAGGGATTGGCAGATACGCCTGCCACGTATGAAACAGATAAGCAACAGAGATTTCCTGTATAACGCAGAGAATGATATTCAGTCTCTTATAATAGCCTATAATGGAAAAGAATCTGAAAAAGAATATGTATCTACACACACACACACACGCGCACACACACACACACATACACACATGTATTGAAGGATTCCCCCATGGCTCAGTGGTAAAGAATCCGCCTGCCAGTGCAGGACATGCAGGAGACACAGGCTTTATCCCTGGGTTGGGAAGATCCCCTGGAAGAGGAAATAGCAATCCACTCCAGTATTCTTGCCTGGGAAATCCTATGGACAGAGGAGCCTGGAGGGCTGGAGTCACAAGAATCAGACACGGCTGAGAGACTCACCACACAGATATATGCATAACTCAATCATTTTGCTGTACACCTGAAACTAACACAATATTATAAATCAACTGTAGTTTAAAATTCACTGCAGATGGTGACCGCAGCCATGAAATTAAAAGACGCTTACTCTTTGGAAGAAAAGTTATGACCAACCTAGACAGCATATTAAAAAGCAGAGACATTACTTTGCCAACAAAGGTCCGTCTAGTCAAAGCTATGGTTTTTCCAGTAGTCATGTATGAATGTGAGAGTTGGACTATAAAGAAAGCTGGGCTCACATACACATATATATTCTTTCCATATTCTTTTCCATTATGGTTTATCAAAAGATATTGAATATAGTTCCCTGTGCTAAACAGTCGGAGCTTGTTGTTTTTGCTTTTTAATATTTAGACCTGGTATGCAGCCAGTGCTTTTAAAATTTAATTCATTATTTTTATTTTGGCTGCACTGGGTCTTCATTGCTTTCCGCGGGCTTGGTTGCTCTGTGGCAGGTGGGATCTTAGTTCCTGCACCAGGGATTGAACCCAGGTTCCCTGCATCGGAAGGCAGTTTCTAAACCACTTGAAGCAGAACGCTGCTGTTTATCTAACAAGGTCGGATAAACGATTATTCTCTGTATAATAGTTTGTATTTGCTCTGTGCTCAGATGCTCAGTCGTTTCTGACTCTTTGTGATCCCATGGACTGTGGCCACCAGGCTCCTCTGTCCATGGGGTTCTCCAGGCAGGAATACTGGAGTGGGTTTTGCCATTTCTTTCTTCAGAGGATCTTCCTGACTCAGGGATTGAACCCGGGTCTCTTGCATTGCAGCAGCTTCTTTAACAACTGAGCCACGAGGGAAGCCCTTTCCTGTGATGTGCAAACAGCAAAGAGGACCCAGGGCTGAAGGCCGAGGCAAGGTCACAGAGCGGTTCTACAGGCTGAGGCCGCGGGGCGGACGTCAGCTCCTTGGAGCCCAGCGCTGCCCCCCGCCACCCGCCACCGCCTGCTCTGTGGCTCTCTGCCCACGGCCCCGCGGCCAGTCCTCGCTTCTGCCTGACCTGCTGCAACTGCTCTCAAGGGGATGTGGATGAGGCCGCGGCTGTCAGAGCCGAGGCTGGCTTTTCCTTGTCCTTTTCATCTCTGCTTGTCTCACTGCCCAGCCCGCTCCCCCCGCTGCTGGCTGCCTTCCTCGTTGGGAGAACAGAGCCCCCGAGATCTCCACAATCCCCTCGGGGGCCTCCAGGCCCGCGTCAACGTCATTCTTGCTTCTTTCGCTTCACCCAACTGGATCCACCGGAAGCAGGACAGTCAGGGGCCCAGCTCTCTGCTGCGGGCCCACCTGACGTCAGGGAGCCAAGGAGCAAGCGCTGGGCCATCCTTCTAGTGGCTTCTCTGTGTCCAGGCAAACCAGGGGGAAAAGTGCTGTCGAGAGCCTCTCCACTGACACCTTTCTCAGCATCCTTTATGAGCATCCTTGGTACCGATGTACAAATCCTTCTGGAATGATTGCTAGCAGTGGTTGGGTGTGCCCACTGCTATGGGATCACATCATTTAGACACATACGCGCACCTTTGCTTGTGCTCACAACCTGGAGATGCGGATCCAGGGTGGAGTCCACAAATGTGACTGGCTGGCGCTGGGGTGGGCACTTCTGTGGTGGTCCAGTAGCTACGAAGCTGCCTTGCAATGTAGGAGATGCGGGTTCGATCCCTGGTTGGGTGGGGGGACTAAGATCCCATGTGCCATGGGGCGAGTAAGCCTGAGTGTCCCAGCTACTGAGCGTGTGTGCCATGACTAGAGAGTCCAGGCGCTGCAGCGGAAGGTCCCACATACCACAACTGAGACCCGACACAGCCAAATAAATAGGCATTTATAACAATGCCCTGGGGGTTCGTGGGGCACAGGCCGGCTTGGGAGGCACCTCGCTTGAGACTAAGAGCCTGCCTAGTTGGATGAACTCACCCTCCCTCATGCTTTTAGGCATCAAGCTATAAAGCAGGGACTTGGCAGTGCATGCCAGGAGGTGACTCAGCACCATTATCCTACGTGAGCTTGACTGTGGCTCCCACAGGGCAGTGTGACAGTTAGGCGCATTGCACAGACCCCTGTGTCTGCTTTGTGTTCATCCGCACGCCGGGGGTCAGTGCGTGAGTGCACGTGGGGGGCAGGAAGTGTGGGCGTGGGATGGGACGGGCCTCTCTTCTTACATGAAAGTCAAAGTGACTCAGTCGTGTCCGACTCTTTTTGACCCCATAGACTATACAGTCCATGGAATTCTCCAGGCCAGAATACTGGAGCCTTTCCCTCCTCCAGGGGATCTTCCCAATCCAGGGGTCAAACCCAGGTCTCCTGCCTTGCAGGTGGATCCTTTACCAGCTGAGCCACCAGGGAAGCCCAAGAATACTGGACTGGGTAGCCTATCCCTTCTCCCAGCGGATCTTGCCCACCCAGGAATCAAACCAGGGCCTCTTGCATTGCAAGCGGATTCTTTACCAACTGAGCTCTCACAGAAACCCCTTTTTTTTTACATAGTCAATGTCTAAAAAATCAGCAGTTTCTCCTAATTCCTATATACCTTCAAAATCCATCTCAGCAAGGTCAACTATTGGCATGACAGACAGCCTGTGGCCCAAGCAGTGACCGTGGTTTTGTTTGTAGGTGGTAATGGTCAAGTGGACGCTTAGAGCTGCCTGCATCCTGAGAAGTGGTTCAGAGAAGGGCTTAGAGGCATCGATCCCTGGGCTCAAATGCCAGCTTTCTTCTTCGCTTGCTGTGTAACCATGGACAGACCCCAAGCCCCAGGCTCTGGTCACCTGTGTGATGGACACAGTTCACACCTCACAACGGTGGCTGTGAGTCAAGAATATAAGCACGCAGGCTCTTAGCACAGAGCCTGGGGCACCCCGAAGGCATCAACATCACCAACCTCATCTTGTGTTTATAGAGGTGACACTATCAGACTGTGGGGTTTGTATAAACTGAAAAGACCAATGGAATCCCCTTTGAAAAATGCAGGCAAATCAAGTGCCCTCAGAGAGATTTTAAAATTTGTGCCTAGGAGACACTGTTGATATAGATGCAAGTTAGAGCTACTTGAAAATGCGGAAGCAGTGTCAGATTTCATTGTCTAGGGCTCTGAAATCACTGCAGATGGCAACTGCAGCCACGAAATTAAAAGACACTTACTCCTTGGAAGAATAGCTACAACAAACCTAGAGAGTGTATTAAAAAGCAGAGACATCACTTTGCTGACAAAGGTCCGTATAGTCAAACCTATGGTTTTTCCAGTAGTCATGTATGGATATGAGAGTTGGACCATTAAGAAAGCTGAGTGCTGAAGAAATGATGCTTTCAAACTCTGGTGCTGGAGAAGATTCTTGAGAGTCCCTTGGACAGCAAGGAGCTCCAATCAGTCCATCCTAAAGGAAATCAGTCCTGAATATTCATTGGAAGGACTGATGCTAAAGCTGAAGCTCCAATACTTTGGCCACCTGATGCAACCTGCTGACTCATTGGAAAAGACCCTGATGCTGGGAAAGACTGAGGGCAGGAGGAGAAGGGGACGATAGAGGATGAGATGGTTGGATGGCATCACCGACTCAATGGACGTGAATTTGAGCAAGCTCTGGGAGATGGTGACGGACAGGGAAGCCTGCTGTGCTGCAGTCTATGAGGTCGCAAAGAGCTGGACACGACCAAATGGCTGAACAACAGAACAACGTGAGAGACTCTTTGCATGCATGTCATCTTTCCAGCTTTAGGAAACTTATCTGTGACATCTGTTTACCCTGGGGCCTCCTTGATGGCTCAGCAGTAAAGGACCCACCTGCCAATGCAGGAGCTGAGGGTTTATCCCTGGCTCAGGAAGACCCCTTGGAGGAGAGCATGGCAACCCACTCCAGTACCCTTGCCTGGAGTATCCCACGGACGGAGGAACTTGGCAGGCTACAGTCTATGAAGTCACTAAGAGCTGGACACAACTTAGTGACTAAACAACAACAAATATCCTACTTCTAAAAGTCAATTTAAATCTATTTTCCAAAAAGGATCTGATTGGCATTAATTTCTAAAATTAGTTAGCTGGAATCAGATGAGAATGTTTTCAGGTGAACACCAACTGTGAAGTGTCGCCTTTATTATCAAAACTGAATGCCCAGATAGCACCCACTTGCCACATCTTTAACTGAAAACTCCTGCCTCTGCAGAGAGTAGTGGTCTCAGCAGACAAATGTTCTAGTCCAAGAGCGCTGCTTGTGAGCAGCGCGCCCCCTGCCGGTGAGTTGGAACACTGCGGTTCCCTTTCAGGCACAAAGATTCTTGGAACTATTAATATTTATTACTCTCTCTTTTTGAACTGTGGTGTTGGAGAAGACTCTTTGGAGTCCCTTGGACTGCAAGGAGATCCAACCAGTCCATCCTAAAGAAGATCAGTCCTGGGTGTTCATTGGAAGGACTGATGTTGAGGCTGAAATTCCAATACTTCGGCCACCTGATATGAAGAGCTGACTCATTTGAAAAGACCCTGATGTTGGGAAAGATTGAGGGCAGGAGGAGAAGGGGATGGCAGAGGATGAGATGGTTGGGTGGCATCACTGACTCAATGGACATGAGTCTGAGTGAATTCCGGAAGTTGGTGATGGACAGGGAGGCCTGGCATGTTGTGGTTCACAGTGTCGCAGAGTCGGACACGACTGAACTGAACTGAACTGAACTTTTTTTGGGGGGGAATCTATGTATTTATGCGCTTCCCTGGTGGCTCACTGGTAAAGAATTTGCTTACAATACAGGAGAGGCAGGAGACAGGGGTTCGATCCTTGGGTCGGGAAGATCCCTTGGAGGAAGAAATGGCAACCCACTCCAGGATTCTTATCTGGAGATTCCATGGACAGAAGAGCCTGGTGGGCTACGATTCATGGGATCGCAAAGAGTCAGACACGACTGATGTCACTGAGCAGAGCACAGCAGCTGTGTATTTACATAGCATTAGTTTATATGATAACTATATTTAATCAGTAAATACTGCGAATATATCTATCTCCACGTGTATTTAGAAGGAAATCACTTAAGCGCTAGAATGTAAAGGAGGGTCAGGCATTGGACAGGGAGAGCTGCCAGGCTACACTCCCGGCGCTCAGCTCCAGACTTCCCAGGCCATGCCGTCACATTTGGTCTGGAAGGATATTCTTGACGATGACAGCACCAGAGGTGATTTCTGCTCTTAGCGTGATCAGAACGAGGCACCACTGTGGGATTAGATCTTATACAGCCCTGCCTACCCCAAGGGACCTCATAGAGTGGAAGGAAGGTAAATAATGTCTGTGAGCATGCTTTGAGATGGCTGGGGAAAGAGGACAGCCTAAATATTAAGCTGTCAGATTATTAGTGAGGGTATCACTTAATGGGAATTTTAAAGTTCTTTGTGGTTAACTAGTCTCACGAATTGACAAACGGGGGAACTGTGCAGTCGGGTGAGGAAGGTAACCTGAGCTGGATGTTGGATGATGGAGGTCTTGAGGTCACGGATCGCTCAGGCCGGTCAAGACTAAAATGATCCAGGCAGACAGGAGCTGGAATGTGGAGGCATCCCTGATGCAAAGAGGGAGCTGGAGCAGAGAACAAGCCTGTCCTTTGTGTAAAGTGCAGATATTCTGGTACAAAGCCGACTGTTATGGTTTTTTTTTGTCGAGCTGGCACAGAAACCCCTTCATTCAGCAAACATGTGGTGGATGCCTGCGATGTGCCAGGCACTGTTCTAGGTACTGGGAATATGTAAACAAAAGAGAATACGCAGACAACGGACAAAAGCAGTCCCTGCCCTGGAGCGCTGGCAAGTCAGCACAGCAGCGGCTCTCAGCCCGTGGGGGCGCCTGCGGGGCTTGTTCAGACACTGGTTGCTGTAGACCACCCGCCTCGCTCAACTCCCGCCCCCAAAGCCAGCAGTCTCCTCCCAGTTTCTGGATCACCAGGGTTTTTTACAATTTATTTATTTATTTTTTAAAACAGGACAGAATCTGAGCCCCCTGTGTTGGGAGCTCAGAGCGCAGTCACTGGACTATCAGGAAAGTCCCTGGATCAGTAGGTCTCACCATGTTCCTGAGTGATGCCCTAGTAGCTGGCCTGTGGATGACCCTTTGAGACAGGACATCTGTATACATTGCATTCAGCACAGAGACAAGGAATTCTGTGTGTGTGTGCACGCGCGCGTGTGTGCTCTAGCACAGATTGTCTTGGAGGTGTGCGTCTCATCTCTGCAGCCTGATGTAAACGTATGGGGGCGTGTGTGTGCCAGGATGAGGATGGATGAGGGAAGAATACCATGCTTAGGGTACACCGTGATTGGTCAGGCTCCACGCTAGGCATGGTGCAAGTGTTATTCATTAAATCCTTTTGGTTTTACAACATCATGTTACGATGAGGAAAGCATGTCTTGGAGAGGTCATATAATTCACCTACTGATGACTACAGCTCATGTGTCAGTGAGGGTTCATTCTCTAAACACACAGAACAATAGGAGATATATATATACACACATATATATATGTATATATACATGACTGCAAGGAGACCCAACCAGTCCATACTAAAGGAGATCAGTCCTGGGTGTTCACTGGAAGGACTGATGTTGAAGCTGAAGCTCCGGTACTTTGGCCATCTGATGCAAAGAGCTGACTCATTTGAAAAAGACCCTGATGCTGGGAAAGATTGAAGCCAGGAGAAGGGGATGACAGAGGATGAGATGGTTGGATGGCATCATCGACTCAATGGACACGGGTTTGGGTGGACTCCGGGAGTTGGTGATGGACAGGGAGGCCTGGCGTGCCGCGGTTCATGGAGTCGCAAAGAGTTGGACACGACTGAGCAACTGAACTGAACTGATATATATATATATGTACACATGTACATATATATGTATAAAATATGGAAGAATTACTTTAAGGAATTGGCTCATGGGATTGTGGGAGCTGGTTAGTTCAACATCTGTAGGGCAAGCTGGAAATGCAGGAGGAGTTTCCAAGTTATAATCACAAGGCTGAATTCCTTTTTATCTGGAAAATCTCAGTCTTTGCTTCATGAGCCTTAAGACAGGGCTGATCATAAGGCCTTCAGGTGATTAGATGAGGCCCACCCACATTGTGGGTCATCTATTTGACATGAGTCAGCGAACTGGTGGTAGAGGTTAACCACATCTACAAACTGACTTCCCAGCAGCGCGGAGACTAGTGTCTAACAAAGCAACTGTGCAGCATGAGCCAGGCTGAACCCCCATCAACCCCTGCAGCTAGTCCCAGCCGACACTCACTCTTAACACCAGGCCTATTGGACTTCAAAGCCATTCCGCTTGGCCTTGGACTCCTCACAGGACAGGGCTCACCAGATAAGAGATGTACACTTAATTTCTGCAGAAAGAAATTCAACGCGAACTTGGAAATGAAAATAACAGCCATCAATTCGAATGTGCTGACATGGGACTTCTCTGACCGTCCAGCGGTTAAGAATCTGCCTCGCAACGCAGGGGACATGGGTTCAGTCCCTGGTGGGGGACCAAGATCCCACACGCCAGAGCAGCTAAGCCCACATGCCGAAACGAGAGGGTCCACGCTCTGCAACGACAGGTTCCGAATGTCCCAACTAAGACCCAATACAGCCAAACAAATAAATATTTTTAAAAAACACCTCCAACGTGCTGACACTTCATGCATGTTTGGAAGCTGCTTCCTTTGATAAGAGGTGACCAGACAGAGCAGGTGATCCATCGTCTCCTGTCCTGCGGATGTCAATATATACACCCCCCACGCCTCCATCTTTAGCCCATCAGTGAATAAAGGGTTCATTACATTGTAGGTAGGACCCGGCTCTCAGTCTTTCAGGTCTGCACTTCACCCAGAAATGCTGCTTCTGGGTCTTGATTCTCCTGCCTTTGTTGTCAGTTGAAAGGGGTGAACCTTGTTTTTTTCCCCAGGTCACTTCCCTTTGGCTACCAGTTCTTGCAAAGTGTGATTTCCCTTAAGGCTTTGGCGCCACCTGGTGACTGAGTGGAGCTCTGCAGCTATTTCCCCTCTTCCAATTGGAAACCCACGGAATTGCCAGGTGGAGATGAAACGGTCTCTGGTGTGTGTGCTTACCGGCGGTGGTGAGTGGGCATGGGTAGTGCAGTGTGTGTAGTGAATGTGTATGTGAGGGATGTGTGTGTGTGTGTGCGCACGTGCTCAGGTGTGCCACATTTGCTTTTGAACGCTTTCATTTTTTCCCTCTCTGTGCTCAGTTGCTCAGTTGTGTCTGACTCTTTTCAACCCCAGGGACTGCAGCACGCCAGGCCTCCCTGTCCATCACCAACTCCCGGAGCTTGTTCAAACTCGTGTCCATCGAGTCGGTGATGCCATCCAACCATCTCATCCTCTGTCGTCCCCTTCTCCTCCCACCTTCAATCTTTCCCAGCATCAGAGTCTTTTCAAATGAGTCGGTTCTTCACATCAGGTGGCCAAAATGTTGGAGCTTCAGCATCAGCATCAGTCCTTCCAATGGATATTCAGGGCTTATTTCTTTGTTGCTCAGTTGTGTCCAACTCTTTGCGACCCCACAGACTGTAGCCCACCAGGCTCCTCTGTCCGTGGGATTTTCCAGGTGAGAACACTGGAGTGGGCTGCCATTTCCTACACCATTCTCTCTCTCTCATGCCTGACCTTTTTTTTTTTTTTTTTAAATCATTCAGCCTTAAAAAAACTCAAACCTCAAAGTTGTACCATTTTACAGTACAAGGCATAAAATACTTCCCATACATGCTCTTTCCATTATTTATAGCTCAGCAAGCCTTGCTGAGGGGCAGGAAAGGAGAACCCCTGGAAGAATGTGAGTGCCGGTCCTGGAAACCCGGGAACCCATAGCCGCTCTGAGCCCCAGCCCAGGGCCATTTCTGCTGCCCAGAGCCAACACAGAGTCGGACACGACTGAAGCGACTTAGTAGTAGTAGTAGTGGTGGTGGCTCAGTGGCAAAGAATTAGCCTGCCAGTGCAGGAGACATAGGTTCAATCCCTGGTCTGGGAAGATCCCACGTGTCGCAGAGCAACCAAGCCCAACAGCAGCAACTATTGAGCGTGCGCTCTGGAGCCTGGGAGCTGCGACTACTGAGTTCAGGATACATATGGAGAATTCTGTTCAACTTGAAGCCGTCTTTATGTTGCTCGCCCAGAGGCTGGAGGGCAAGGGGAGGAGCTGCCACTCTGGCAGCATGACGGAGTGTCAGGAAGGCTCACAGGAGGAAGGTAAGTGGGGGACCGCAGCTCAGCGCACTGCAGCTGGCCTGGAGGTGGCGTCTGCTTCACCGGCACTCACCCTCAGCCAGGCACCTCTAGGCCATCCCTGATGGGTCCAAGCCCCTGGCCACCTGCCAGTCTAAAGCCACGGCTACTGAGCTTGACCATCTGCTCTCCAGGCTGGGCCAGAGGGCACCGACAGATGGCACGGCGAATCGCCTGGGCACCCACCTGCTCCTCTTCCCCCCGTTATGGCTGCAGCCCTGCCTCTTCCTGACGAGGGAGGATCTCTACTCTTTCATCCTTTACGCTTCCAATACGCCTCTGATTGGATGAATTCTGCTGCCCGGTCTTTGAGTTTGCTTTACCCTTTTTCCTGCTTGATCTAGTCTGCATTCGAAGCTTTCAATCCAAGTTTCTGTTCAGTTACTGTATTCTCCAGCTCTGTGATTTCTGGTTGGTACTTTTTAGTAGTTTCTCTTTGCTGAAATCATATATGCATTGCTTGTAAATGCACCTTGTATTGTTCTAAGAGCTCAGTGAACGTCAGCATGACTGTTACCCCATTCTCTGAGCAGCACAGAAGTTGCATTGTAGTCGTGCTCAGACCCTGGCCAGTACAACTATTTCCCTGGCCACGAGGTGTGTTGGCTGCACAGCTCTCGGCGACAGACTCCAAACAGGAACTGCCCTCAGCTGAAGGAAGTGGCTTCCTCCCCCGTGTCACGCTCCCTGCTGGGTCGGGGGGTCCACAGACAAAGGCGGGTCTGTGCGTGGGGGAGTGAATTCCTGCTCCCCGCCTTCCTTGATGCACAGGAAATCTGAGTGCCCATCCTGGCTCCAGAGCTCCTCACAGGACGGGCTGAGCCCCCCGCTGCAACTGAAGCCCCTTCCTCTGCCGTCCTGCTGCTTTCACTCTGCACAGCGAGACCCCCAAGTGCACCCCCCGCCCCAAGCCTGCACTCACATCTCTAGGGCCTCAGCGCTTGCTTCCTGAAAACACGACATGGAGTTTAGGCCGAACATTTCCTAATTGATTTTCTGTCTGGTGATACATCTGTTGTTGTAAGTGAGGTGCTGAAATTCCCCGCTGTTATTATATGGTTATCTGTTTCTTCCTTCAGGTCCGTAAATATTTGTTTTAAATATTTAGGTGCTCCTGTGTGGAGTGAATAAAAATCTACTAGCGTTAAAAAATATTTGCTAATGTTATATCTTTGTGATGAGCTATCTCTTTTATCATCAATATACTGTGCCCTTTAATATAAAATGTTATATGTCAATATTTCATTTGGACTTCCCTGGTGGCTCAGACTGTAAATAATCTGCCTTTAATGCAGGAGACCTGGGTTCAATCCCTGGGTTGCGAAGTTTCCCCGGAGAAGGGAATGGCTTACCCACTCCAGTATTCTTGCCTGGAGAATTTCACAGACAGAGGAGCCTGGTGGGCTACAGTCCATGGGGTCGCAAAGAGTCGGACACGACTGAGCGACTAAGACTTTCACTCTTCATAATGCATTCAGGGTCTATTTCATTAAATAGTGTGCCCCATAAATTTCTTATAGTATCTTTATTCTTTCTCATTCTTTACCCTTCCAATACGCCTCTGATTAGATGAATTCCACTGTCCTCTTTATCCTTTCTCCTGCTTGACCTAGTCTGCTGTCGAAACTTTCTATTACACATTTCTGTTCAGTTGCTGTATTCTTCAGCTCTGTGATTTCTGGTTGGTCCTTTTAAATAGTTTCTCTTTGTTGAAATATATACGCATCGCTCGTAGGTGTACCTTGTATTTGCATTGCTCTACTGACCTCAGTGAACATCTGCATGACTGTAACCCTATCAGGAAAATCACTTATCTCCATGAAAATAAGATCTGTTTTCGGAGATTTATCTTGTTCTTTTGTTTGGAACATTTCCCCTGTTTCTTCGTTTTTTTCTGACTCCGTGTGCATTTCCGTGCCTTAGATGAAATAGACACAGCTCTCAGCTTTGACAGAATGGCCTAGTGCAGGGGCTGAATATTATCAGACTGGCCTGGGCTACGGGTTGTCTCTCTGCCTTCTGTGATTGTCCAAGCCTCCTCCTTTGTTCTTAGTGGCTCCCGGCAGGTGAGCGTATGCCAAGACCTGTCACTGTCCCAAAGGGGATGGCACTCAGCCCAGTTGCACTTGGGCTGATTAGAAGTGGATTCTCAGGCAGCAGCTGGGAAAACATGTCATTAGGACCCTTCCAGGGAGCACCTGCTCCCTCTCTGCTGGGTATGAGCGGGTACTTGCAGGGGGTGGGGGTGGTGTCCCTGTGCCCACTAGGAACTGTTTCTTTGGGATTTCCCAGGGGGTGCAGTGGATAAGACTCCACCTGCCAATGCAAGGGACACAGGTTTGATCCCTGGTCCAGGAAGATGTCACGTGCCAAGGAGCAACTAAGCCCTAGCACCACAACTACTGAGCCCGCATCCTGCAACTACTGAAGCCCGTGTGCCCCAGAGCCCAGGCTCTGCAACAAGGGAAGCCGCCGCAGTGAGAAGCCCGTGGACCACAACTCGAGAGGAGCCCCCGCTCTCTGCAACCAGAGAAAGCGCTCTCGCCACACAGAAGATCCAGCACAACCAAAAAACCCCCTAAAAAGACTGCTTCTTTGTTTGCCCCAGTCCCGCGGGACTCACGCATGCAAGCCCCTTTGGCTGTTAGGGCCGGGTGACCCTAGGTGGGTGGGGTCACCTCAAGTGGGAGCTGCAAAAGCTGGGTGTGTACACACCTTCCTGCGAGATGCTCAGGCCTCGGTTCCATTATTGGAGCAGGCTGACGGGAGAAAGGGGGGAGACGTGTCTGCCTGCTTCCCTAGCTTCTGGGAAGAGCTGCAGTCAGCCCCTGGAGACCACTAAATTAGGAGCCTGGGCCCCAGGTGGCACTTTTAAAACACCCCTTTCAGGATGGAAGATAGACATGTTTTTCCCCCCTTTGGTCTGCTCCCTCCGTGCTGAGTCCTGGAGGGACAGCCAGCTCAGAACTGCTTCGTTTGCTCCAGTCCCGTGGGACTCATGAGTGGAAGCCTCGTTATCCATCAGAGCGGTATGCGATCTGTTCTGAGGGCAGCAGCCTTAAGAGCTGCAGTGCAGACGTGTGTACAGGCTCCTTCCAGGGAGACGCCAGTGACTCGTCCTGGGCTGCAGACAGAAGGCAGGGGAACTGTGCTCGGGCTTCCCTGGTCTTCGGGGGTAACAGCCCGCCCCAAGTGCGTGCTAAACTCTGTCAAGTACGCAGACCGCCTCTCTCACGGAAAGACCGTGAGATGATCTTGCCTGCGCCCTCTGCACTAAGCCCTGTGGGGAGAGCCATGGCGAGCGCTGTGCGTCTTGTTAAGAATTACTTCTTGGTTTGCTACAGTCTTGTGGGTCTCACCGACACAAGCGCCGTTGGCTTTTAGAGCTAGCTGCTTTGGGAGTCAGTCCCTCTAGCCGGAATCCTAACAGTTGGTGCACAAGATGTGGGGTCCAAACCCCTTGGTCCACGGGGAGAAGCTGCATGCTGGGGGCTCCCTTGCAGTTCCAAGGGTCAACCCCGGGGTGGGGATTTTTTTTGCTGTGCTGCACGGGTCATGCTCAATCACTCAGTCGTATCCAGCTCTTTGTGACCCCGTGGACTGTAGCCTGCCAGGCTCCTCTGTTTCCACTCCAAGGGATCTTCCCGACCCAGGGACCCAGGGATCAAACCTGTGTTTCCTGCAGCTCCTGCATTGGCAGGTGGATTCTTTGCCACCTGGGGCACTGTATGGCATGCAAGATCAAACCTGTGCTCCTCGAAGTAGAAGTGCCAAGTCTTAACTGCTGGACGGCCAGGGAGATCCTGGGGGGTGGGTTTTAGCGCAAGAGTGTGTCAGCCTTGGCTGCCTGTTTCCATGTGGGCGTCTTCTCCTTTGTCTGGCGTGCAGGAGTCACTCAGTTGGCCCCTGCGTCCCTGTCACTGTATGGCGGATGGCTGTGCAGTCAGAGCTGGTTTCATTATGTTTCACGTTACTGTGCTTCACAGATATTTACTGTTTCAATTGCATTTGCTCACTTTGAGTTTTTGTGTCACATTTTGGTAATTCCTGTGATATTTCAAACTTTTCCATCTTTATTATATGGTGATCTGTGACGAGTGACCCTTGACGTTACTGTTGCAATTATTCTGAGGCACCTTGAATCATGCCTGTACAAGACCCTGAACTTAGCTGAGAAATGTGTGTGTTGTGACTGCCCTGGAGACTATGAGTTTCCTTGCCTTTCTCCCTCTTCTCAGGCCTCCCTATTCCTTGAGACACAATAGGATGGAAATTAGGCCAATCAATAACCCTCAATGGTCTCTAAGTGAAAGGAAGAGTTGCAAGTCTCCGACTTTATACATCAAAAGCTAGAAGTGACTAAGCTTAGTGAGGAAGGCATGTCCAAAGCCTCGACAGGCTGAAAGCCAGACCTCTTGCACCAAACTGCTAAGTTCTGAACGCAAGGGAAATGTTCTTGAAGGAAATTTAAAGTGCTACTCCAGTGAACACACAAAGGACACGAGAGTGAAAACAGCCTTAGTGTGGATGTGGAGAAGGTTGTATGACCTGGAGAGAAGACCAAGCCAACCACAACACTCCCTTAAGCTAAAGCGGGACCCAGACTCTGTGCTCAGTCACTTCCGCGTGTCTGACTCTTTGTGACCGCATGGACTGTAGTCCACAGGCTTCTCTGTCCATGGGATTTTCCTGGCAGGAACACTGGAGTGGGTTGCCATGCCCTCCTCCAGGGAATCTTCCTGAAAGGACTGAACCTGTGTCTCCTGCATTGCAGGCGATTCTTTACCAGTGAGCCACTGGGAAAGCCCCGAGCAAGGCTCTAACTCTCTTCAAATCTATGAAGGCTGAGAGCGGTGAGGAAGCTACGTAAGAAAGGTTTGAGGCTGGCAGAGGTTGGCTTATGAGGTTTAAGGAAAGACATCACTTCCATAACATAAAAGTGCAGAGTGAACAAGCACGGGCTGATGTAGAAGCTGCAGCAAGTTATTGAGAAGATCTAGCTAAGTCGTGAAGGCAGTTACACTGAACAACAGGAGAAACAGCGTTATCTTAGAAGAAGATGCCATCCAGCACTCTCATAGTTAGAGAGGAGAAGTCAGTGCTTGGCTTCAAAGCTTCAAAGGACAGGCTCATCCTCTTGTTAGGGGTGAATGCAGCTGGTGACTTCAGCTCAGTTCAGTCGCTCAGTCGTGTCCGACTCATTGTGATACATGGACTGCAGCATGCCAGGCTTCCCTGTCCATCACCAACTCCCGGAGCTTGCGCAAACTCACGTCCATGGAGTCAGAGATAAGTTGGGGCCAAGGCGCATCTACCATCCCCGAATCCCAGGGCCCTTAAGAATCGCGCTCTGCCTGTGCTCAAGAGAAGCAGAGCACAGCCTGGGCAACAGCACGTGCTCACAGCACGGCTCACTGAGTACTTCCAGCCCACGGCTGAGACCTGCTGCTCGGAAAAGGGTCCTTTCAAGGTGTTTCTACTCACTGACAGGGCACCTGGTGACCACGGAGCCCTGTTGGAGACGCACAACGAGACTCACGTCGTTCTCACGCCTGTTGGGACAACATCCCTTCTGCCGCCCAAGCGTCAGGGACACTTTGACTTTCAAGTCTTACGATTTAAGAAACACACGTCATGAGGCTATACCTGCCCTAGATAGCGATTCCTCTGGTCGATTTTGGCAAAGTAAACTGAATACCTCTGGAAAGGACTCAGCATTTGAGATGCCACAAAGAACATTCATGACTCATGGGAAGAGGCCAAAATATGAACATTCACGGGAGTTTGAAAGAAACTGGTTCCAATCTTCAAGGGGGATTTTGAGGGCTTTAAGTTCTCAGGGGAGGAAGGAACGGCCGATGCGGTGGAAACAGAGACCCAGCATTGCAGCCTGAAGATGGGACTGAAGTGCTGCAATCTCACGGTGTGCTTTATGGATAAGGAGCTGCTTCTTGAGGGTGAACAAGTAGGGTTGTTTCCTGAGATGGAATTGACTCCTGGGGCAGGTGCTGTGACGATGATTGAAATGACAACAAGTGATTTAGAATATTACCTAAACTGGCTTGATAAAAAGCAGTGGCAGGATTTGAGAAGATTGACCTCAACTGTGAAAGCAGTTCTACTGTGGGAGAAATGCTACAGAGACATTGTTCGTGAAAGGAAGAGTCAATCCATGTGGCAGAGTTCATTGCTGTCTTATTTTGAGAGATTTCCACAGCCACCCCAACCTTCAGCAACCACCACCCTGATCAGTCAGCAGCCTCAACACTTGCTCCTTGGAAGAAAAGCTATGATGCTGCTGCTGCTGCTAAGTCGCTCCAGTTGTGTCTGACTCTGTGTGACCCCATAGACGGCAGCCCGCCAGGCTCCCCCGTCCCTGGGATTCTCCAGGCAAGAACGCTGGAGCAGGTTGCCAATCCCTTCTCCAGGGGATCTTCCCGACCCAGGGATCAAGCCTGTGTCTCTTATGTCTCCTGAACTGGCAGGCAGGTTCTTTACCCCTGAGCCACTAGGGAAGCCCAACAGCAACATTAGGAGGTGTTGAAAGCCGCTACTCACCGGTCCTGGCAGCCTGAGTTCTTTAATCGATATATTTCCATGTAGACTATGACACCCCCAACCTGCTGCTCGAGACAGAGATCACACACTTCCTAACAGCTCATCCTAGAGCATCCTTGCCACCCTCATGCTCAGCCCAGCGACAGCACTGAGCTCCAGAGGGCAAGGCCGGGCTGCTTCCCAGAGGTGAACTCGCCCTGCCCTCTTGATGACAGTGTTGCTGCTGCTGCTGCTGCTAAGTCACCTCAGTCGTGTCCAACTCTGTGTGACCCCAGAGACGGCAGCCCACCAGGCTCCCTCATCCCTGGGATTCTCCAGGCAAGAACACTGGAGCGGGTTGCCATTTCCTTCTCCAATGCATGAAAGTGAAAAGTCGCTCAGTCATGTCCAACTCTTAGTGACCCCATGGACTGCAGCCTACCAGGCTCCTCCGTCCATGGGATTTTCCAGGCAAGAGTACTGGAGTGGGTACCATTAGACAGCATTTTAAAAAACAAAGACATCACTTTGCCGATAAAGCTCCATGTAGTTAAAGCTATGGTTTTGCCAGTAGTCATGTACGGATGTGAGAGTTGGACCATGAAGAAGACTGAGCACCTAAGAATTGATGCTTTTGAACTGTGGTGTTGGAGAAGACTCTTGAGAGTCCCTTGGACTGAAAGGAGATCCAACCAGTCCATTCTAAAGAAAATCAGTCCTGAGTATACACTGGAAGGACTGATGTTGAAGCTGAAACTCCAATACTTTGGCCACCTGATGGGAAGAACTGACTCATTGGAAAAGACCCTGCCTGACACTGGGAAACATTGAGGGCAAGAGAAGAAGGGGATGACAGAGGATGAGATGGTTGGATGGCATCACAGACTCAATGGACACGAGTTTCAGCAAACTCGGGGAGATAGTGAAGGACAGAGGAGCCTTGTGTGCTGCAGTTCATAGGGTCGCAAAAAGGCAGACCCAACTTAGTGAATGAACAATAGCTTCTTATTAAGGTCTGTACTTTCCAAACACAATGATATTGTATACGTAATAGAATATAATACAGTGCAAACATAACTTTTATATGCACTGGGAAACAAAAACATTTGTGAGACTTGCTTGACTGTGATATTGCCTTGTTGCGATGGTCTGGAACTGAATCTGTATTATTATCTCCTAGGTGTGCCTGTGGCTTTTGTGTGGCCATGAGAAGCGGGGGGCTCAGGGGCTCCTGTGTCACCATCTTGGCCTCCGTCCCCCTCCCCATTCCTGTAGCATGCTTTCCCAGCCTCACAGTGAGGTTGGACACGTGAGGATGAAAGTGGGGGGTCATCATTCATTCACTAACATTTAATGGGTACCACCTAAGGGCTGGACACTGGTGTTATAAAGACAAAACATGTACAAATCTTGCACCAAGAAAAGCTCAGAATCTGAGGGAAGATCCAAGGAAACAGCATTTCAACGTGATGAATGGATCGAAGAGGTCTGTATAGTAGTCTGAGAGCTTGGAGGAAGTCGTGGGCTGGGCACATGGCTTCATGGAGGAGGTAACACATGCTCTGGCTCTTGCAGGTCGAGTAGGAGCTTGGCAGGCAGGGGTGCACACTCCCATTAGACACTGTAGATTTATGCCTCAGAGAGAGGGGTCACTGTTCCCAGACTCCTTTGAGCAGGTGCAGCCAATGAAAACAATCTGCTCTGTGGCTTTGGACAACCCCGCTATAACTCTGGAAGTCTCAGTTTGCCTTCTTGTTGAATAGGAGGAGGAACGTTAACTACTTAGAACCCCTGGGAGAACGAATCAATTTATGTGGTTTACAAGAGCAAGTGTTTACTTATTAGAGAGCCTCCAGGGGAACGCACGGAGGAGAACACCCCGGCTCGAGCAAGAAGCAGCAAATGGGGCTGGACTCTCATTAGCCTGAGAAGGATTGATCTTCTGTCACTGATTCCCCAAACCTCCAGCAGTTTCGACTTCAAGCTCGTTCAATATTTTAAAACCAATTTAAAACCGATTTTTGAGTTTGTTTGTTTGTTTTAAATATTGCATTAATCAAAAAATGCATTAAGTGTAGGGTCAAACAGCTTAGTTGATGGGAAAAGCCTGATTGGGCCCCAGGAGACACAGGCTTGTCTGGTTGGATAATGTCATATCAAGGCCCAGAAACCACTCAGCTTTCAAGGGAGAACAGTGGAGCGTAGCCACGGATGGCTGAAAGGAAAAGCCTTACAAGTGAATTGAATTGAAAGGAAATTTGAAGAAGGCTAATGATGGTATTTTGTTGTATTAGCAACATTCAGACATGAGGGTTCATCTGAAGCCTTCCATCCCAGGAGGCGAGGCTGCGATGAGATTTTTATTGTCAGGTGTGTGGAGTGCCATCCTTTCAAAGGTTTCAGGTCAATGGGATTGCAGAGGTCACCCATTTGAAGATCACTGTCGTCTGAGAGAAATGAAGGAAACAGAAAATAAACTGGCTCTAGGAAAATAAAAACCCTTCATTCTCTTGCCAAATGGAATTGGCTCTTTCGGTTTGATGAAATAGATTGTCGGGTTCATCCTTCTCCGTGTCCAAGAGTCGTTCTGTGTGAAACGAGGAAACGGGAGACGTGGAGAATATACTGGTTATCCTGGGTTCTTTTCTCTCTCTGCCTTGCATATGGAAGGCTGAATCCTTTGTGGCTGGCTTTCAGCTGGGTGTGGCCGGGGGAGATGTGAGCAAGAGCCCAGAGGATGGGTGGGGGAAGTCAAGGTGTGGTCGTCACTCCCCTCCAGCTCTGGGTCCACTCCTGGCAATGCAGACTCCCCGCCCCTCAGTTGCGTCTCTTTGCAGAGCTCCTCTGTGGCTCCAGCCCTTGAGGCGGGTCCCTGTGAAACACCCTTTCCGCCTCCTCTCTCTTCAGGCCTGGGGCAGTCACAGCTCCCCCCGATGTTGGACTCTCAGACCTTCCCCATCAATTTTGGTTCTTGCGACCCTTCCCCCCCACTGCAGGTCCTCCGTGACCCTTCAATTACAGTCTCTTCACGTGTGCATCTGAGGAGGACCCTCAATGGGTCAGAGACTTATACAGAAATGGCAGCAAACCCTCCAAACTCCGGTTGCCTTCTGTTCTCAGGCAGTAGTGAACCAGCAGAATTTTCCAGTTTGGTTGGGCCATTAGCTTCATTTTGAAATAAGAGAAATATGAGGCCTGGTTCAGTTACCAGGGGCACCAGGCAGGAAGGAGGCTCACTTTAGAGAGGTCTTATTCCAGAGCTGTCTCTTCCTGAATCCTCTCTTGGATATCCCTGTCTAGGATTAAAGATTCCTTGCTGGAATTCCTATCATACTGACTGTGCAACCCTGTGGCATCTAATGTGTGTGTGCTCAGTTGCTAAGTCATGTCCGACCCTTTGCAACCCCATGGACTGACTGTAGCCCACTAGGCTCCTCTGTCCATGGGAGTTTTCAGGCAGGAACCCTGGAATGGGTTGCCATTTCCTCCTCCAGAGGACCTTCCTGACCCAGGATGGAATCTGAATCTCCTATGTCTCCTGCATTGCAGGTGGATTTTTTTTTTTTTTAAGCCACAGAGCCACCTGGAGAGGCTGTGACATCTAATAAAGTAACACAAACTCCATGAGAGCAGGCACTTTATCCCCACAACGAGAACAAAGCCTAACCTGTTAGAGGCGTTTAATACTATTGAAGAAATGAAAGAACCTCTTTTCCTTGATAGATGCCACTGTGGAAAGGGAACGTTGCCCAAAATCAGGCCATCGCCACGGCAGCGGCCTCTCCCCTGAGGGGTAGCCCCTGAGGGGAGTTCAGAGTGTAGAAAAGCAGGGGCCACTCTGTGCCCCGGGCACTGGCCGAGGCAGTTAAGATGTACATCGAAGGGATAAGTTCAGAGCCCAGACCCTTGCACCTTCCCACAGAAAGAAAAGCACTAAAACCATTACCGTGAGAGGTCTGTTCTGTGTGATTAGCAGTAATCTTTGCTTCCCCAGTGGCTCAGTGGGTAAAGAATCTGCCTGCAGTACAGGAGACCCGGCTTCGAGCTCTGGGTGGGGAAGATCCCCTGCAGAAGGAAATGGCAACCCACTCCAGTATCTTGCCTGGAGAATTCCATGGACAGAGGAGCTGGGGCAAGCTATAGTCCGTGGGATCACAAAGAGTCAGACATGACTGAGTGATTAACTTAACTTTGCTGGTTGACTCCATTTTTTTTTTCTTCAGCACAAACTATTACCAGAAAAAACCAAAACCTCCTATTATCCTGCTCCTCTCTTACATCTTCAGGTCTATCTGAGAGTCTGTCTCCAGGCTATAGTCCTTTGTAAGGTCCCTAGATAGAAACTTAACTCACAGCTTTTAGGGTGTGCATTTTTCTTCAGCTGACACCATCATCACTCCACAAACACCTATTAGATGCCAATGCACCAGGTACTGTCTTGAGCCTCAGGATGCAGGGATGAGCAGAAGTCTAGCTGGAGAGAACCTTGCTTCTGTACTTTGTCCATTTGGTGCCCTCTGCTGGAACGTTCTCTGTCACCTTATTCCCCTGTCCTCTTGACAAGCTCTGACCCGCCCTTCATGACTTTCTTAGGGAAGCATTATACAAAACTGGGATTTGAATTTGGTAATAAGGAGTTCATGATCTGAGCCACAGTATGCAGGTCAGGAAGCAACAGTGAGAACTGGACATGGAACAACAGACTGGTTCCAAATAGGAAAAGGAGTCCGTCAAGGCTGTATACTGTCACCCTGCTTATTTAACTTCTATGCAGAGTACATAATGAGAAACGCTGGACTGGAAGAAACACAAGCTGGAATCAAGATTGCCGGGAGAAATATCAATAACCTCAGATATGCGGATGACACCACCCTTATGGCAGAAAGTGAAGAGGAACTAAAAAGCCTCTTGATGAAAGTGAAAGAGGAGAGCGAAAAAGTTGGCCTAAAGCTCAACATTCAGAAAACGAAGATCATGGCATCTGGTCCCATCACTCCATGGGAAATAGATGGGGAAACAGTGGAAACGGTGTCAGACTTTATTTTTTTGGGCTCCAGAATCACTGCAGATGGTGACTGCAGCCATGAAATTAAAAGACGCTTACTCCTTGGAAGAAAAGTTATGACCAACCTAGATAGCATATTCAAAAGCAGGGACGTTACTTTGCCGACTAAGGTCCGTCTAGTCAAGGCTATGGTTTTTCCTGTGGTCATGTATGGATGTGAGAGTTGGACTGTGAAGAAGGCTGAGTGCCGAAGAATTGATGCTTTTGAACTGTGGTGTTGGAGAAGACTCTTGAGAGTCCCTTGGACTGCAAGGAGATCCAACCAGTCCATTCTGAAGGAGATCAGCACTGGGATTTCTTTGGAAGGAATGATGCTAAAGCTGAAACTCCAGTACTTTGGCCACCTCATGGGAAGAGTTGACTCATTGGAAAAGACTCTGATGCTGGGAGGGATTGGGGGCAGGAGGAGAAGAGGACGACCCAGGATGAGATGGCTGGATGGCATCACGGACTCGATGGACGTGAGTCTGAGTGAACTCTGGGAGATGGTGATGAACAGGGAGGCCGATGAACAGGGAGGCCTGGTGTGCTGCGATTCATGGGGTGGCAAAGAGTTGGATACAACTGAGTGACTGAACTGAACTGATACAAAACTGGATTTGCTACATTTTGTTTTAGCGTATTATTACCATTATTTTTTTTCCCATAAGCGTCCCCTATAGCTCCCTGGTGAGCCTCTGAAGATAAATGTACTTCTCTGAATTTTTTCAGAGAATCTAGCAGGATGAGTGTCCTGTAGAAATGCTGTTTAATACCTGCTAATAGATGGTGTCTGCAGACACAGGCCCCTTGATACTGGCCATCTGTCCGTAAGGCCAGCTATACCCTTCTTCGCCCATATTTTAGAGTTCCTTTTCTTTTTTTAATCTGGGCTACCTTAACCACTGGGGCTTCCCTGGTGGCTCAGTGGTAAGCAACTCACTTGCCAAGGCAAGAGAAGTGGGTTCACTCCCTGGTCTGGGAAGATCCCCCGGAGAAGGAAACGGCTACCCACTCCAGTATTCCTGCCTGGAGAACTCCAGGGACAGAGGAGCCTGGTGGGCTACAGGCCATGGGGTCACAAATGAGTCGGACACGACTGAGCGACTTATTAATAACAACGACCTTAGTGGTCAACACCAGGGTTGGCTGGTTCCTCCTGAATGACGGGGTTGGTGGAGTGGGCCAGGCGCTGGACAGCTTTGGGTTCAGCAGTGCTCTTCTTCACTTCACTGCTACTGCTGGCAGATAGACAGATGTTAGGGTATCCCTTCTCGGAAGGCCTTGTCCGTGCTGTCATCATATGAACAGATGGGTGGGAACTGCTGGACGACACCCAAATCCAAGAGCATCAGCCTGTCTTAGTGGGGGTGGGTGGGGGTGGAGGCGGTCTCAGGGACAGCATTATTCCTGACCTCCAGATCCAGTGAGCTTGCATTCAAGTGCCCTGGAGCTAAAATAAGTCAACAGAAAGGGCGTGTGCTGCCTCTGCTGTTGAAACGGCCGCTCAGTCCTAAAGCTCCCAACATGGTCAGGCCAGCATAGTAGGAGCTGCTGAGAAGCCCTGAGCTCATGTACTGTGCTTCCTCGGTTACTTTAAATTGAGTAGAAACCTCCGCAGAATCTCATAGGGATTCATTTCTTAATGCTCTCATATTAGAGCCTTTTTTTTTAAAAAACAGGCTTTATTTTTTTGTTTTTAAATGTTAGCATTCATTTCTTTTTGGCTGTGCTGTTTCTTTGCGGTGCGCGCTCCTTTCTAAGGTGTGATGCGAGGGTTTCTCATTGCAGGGGCTTCTCTTGTTGTGGAGCTGGGGCTTTAGGGTGCGTGGTTTCTGGAGCTGCAGCTTGTGGACTCAGGCTCAGCACCTGTGTGCACAGACTTAGCTGCCCTGAGGCATGGGGATCTTCAAAGATCAGGGATTGAACCCGTCACCTGCATTGGCAGGTGGATTATCACTGAGCCACAGGGAAGCCCTTTAGAACATTCTGATATTTACAGTTCTCAACTTTTGAAATTAAAATGTTCTGGAACTTCTATGCCTATTGATGAGGTTCCTGTCAACAGAACGACTACAGGGTTTATCTGGGTAGATTTCATGTTTATACCCCTCTTAATGTCTCTATCGGGAGAAAAATAATGAGCAAATTCATCAAGTGTGTTGAAATTTTTACTCCTTTCCCCTGGCTGATCATTGTTGTTGTTCAGTCACTAAGTCATGTCTGACTCTTTGTGACCCCATGGATTACAGCTTCCCTGTCCTTCACTGTCTCCTGGAGTTTGCTCAAACTCATATCCATTGAGTCAGTTATGCCATCCCACCATCTCATCCTCTGTCGCCCACTTCTCTTCCTGCCCTCAAGCTTTCCCAGCATCAGGGTCTTTTCCAGTGAGTGATAATCAATAAATAAAAGAAAATACATTTGCATTTCCTTAAGCCTGATACAGCACTTCAGAGAGTCAGGCTCAGTAAACACGCGCTTTACCTCATCAAGACTGAAATGCGGTATAGCACAGCTCTTTGCAGGACGACACCCTCAGCAGGAAACCCCTTTTCTTGTCAGTTTAGCAAAGCTACACTGTAACTCTTAAACCAGGTGCCCCTAAGCTCTGTTCATCCAGGGTGGAGCACACCTGTCAGGTCTTTTGTTCATATAATAGCTTGTCTAACCTGTTGGTTTTTTCCATAGATCAAAGAAGTGGGCATGATGAACAAGCAATTAGCATAAGACCAGATCTCCTCAGAGCTTACCTTTCAGTAATCTCTCGAACAAACTATGTGAACAAGAGAGCATCCAAAGAAAGCTCACAAGAAGTCAACAAGCCTGCACGCAGTGGGGGATGATGACGGCTCTGCCCCCGTCTCAGCAATTCACCGATACTACTTCCCTTTTTCCCCTTAAAAACCTTCATGGCTGAGCAGACTCTTCAGAGATGGTTTCTGGGGGACACTGAGTCCACCATCTCCTCAGATTGCTGGCTTTCTGATCAAAGGCAATTTTCCTTTCTACCAACAGCTGCCTCTCAGGTATTGATTTTCCAGCAGTAAGGAGCTGGACCGGAGTTTGGTAAGGATATTGCTAAAGAAACAATGATATTTTTGCATCATATAATACTTCTATCACGTCATTCATGGAGAGAGTTCTCACCAAAGACTTTAAACAAGGGCACTTAAAAAAAAATGATGTGAAGTTAGTATTGATTTCCCTGATTCAGAGTTTGTTAAATTGTTTGATCTCTTTTCTGAAGACTCCTCCGATAACGCTAGACTCCTTATCCCTCCTCCACTTACCCCTGGGGAAGAATTCCCGTGGAAGAACCAACACACCACACATGACCATTGGGAAGTCTGCAGCAGGACCCCGAGGACAGGGGTCGTTCGGAGGGACTGATGACTGGGGAGCCAGAGCCCCATCACCATGGCTGTAGGCTGCTAGTCTGGTCCTTCCTTTTTCAGATTGGAACCTTTGATGATCTCCAGAAACCAGCTCCTGTCCCCAACGAGACAGGAAGGAAGAGGGCGCATTACCTGAGTGACTGCTCCTGAGGCTTCAATCACGGTGCCGCAGTCACCTTGGTGGTACGGCTCCTTACAGTCCCGGCAGAAGACGAACTGCAGGAGAACACAGGCAGGTTAGAGGTGTGCTTGTGGGCCCCGTTTGGTCACAGCCTGCTTTCCTTTCCCAAGCTCGCTCTACTCCCGCCCCTGACTCGGTGATGCTTTCTGTGCCAAACTACCTTTCGCAAAGAGGAAAAAGTGTCCTACTTTGATGACACTGTTCACTCTTTACTAAAGAATGTTCCAAGCACCACCGCAGAAGCATTTCGAAAATGAGTCACATTTCCTCTCTTCAAAAATGTTTCTAGTCTAGCAGAAGAGACAGCAATGCAAAGAAATACCTACAGTTAAGTGTTACTGGTGTTAGCATATGAGGAAAACAATCTCAGCCAAGAATTTCACACCTGATCTTTATTTACTTGCATCAGTTCAGTTCAGTCCCTCAGTCGTGTCTGACTCTTCGCGACCCCATGGACTGTAGTATTTCAGGCTTCCTTGTCCATCACCAACTCCCGGAGCTTGCTCAAACTCATGTCCATTGAGTTGGTGATGCCATCGAACCATCTCATCCTCTGTCGTCCCCTTCTCCTCCTGCCCTGAATCTTTCCCAGCATCAGAGTCTTTTCCAATGAGTCAGTTCTTCACACCAGGTGGCCAAAGTATTGGGAGTTTCAGTTTCAGCATCAGTCGTTTCAATGAATATTCAGGACTGATTTCCTTTAGGATGGACTAGTTGGATCTCCTTGCAGTCCAAGTGACTCTCAAGAGTCTTCTTCAAAACCACGGTTCAAAAGCATCAATTTTTCGGCACTCAGCTTTCTTTATGGCCCAACTCTCACACCCATACGTGACTACTGGAAAAACCATAGCTTTGACTAGACAGATGTTTGTTGGCAAAGTAATGTCTCTGCTTTTTAATATGGTGTCTAGGTTGGTCATAGCTTTTCTTCCAAGGAGCAAGCATCTTTAAATTTCATGGCTACAGTCACCATCTGCAGTGATTCTGGAGACCAAGAAAATAAAGTCTCTCACTGTTTCCATTGATTTTCCATCTATTTGCCATGAAGTGATGGAACTTGATGCCATGATCTTAGTTTTTGGAATGTTGTGTTTTAAGCCAGCTTTTTCACTCTCCTCTTTCACTTTCATCAAGAGGATCTTTAGTTCCTCTTCACTTTCCGCCATAAAGGTGGTGTCATCTGCATATCTGAGGTTATTGATATTTCTCCCTGCAATCTTGTGCAGGGGGTCTTCCAGCTTGTGCTTCATCCATCCTGGCATTTTGCATGATGTACTCTGCATATGTTTCCTTGCATAAAGGATTTATATGTCCATGTTAAGGGTCTTACTTTTGTATTGAAAGCCTACTGTGGAAAGAAGAAAGGGCCATCATGGGTTGAATTCTGTGCCCCACAAACTCATGTGTGGAAGCCCAAACCCCCGGCACCTCAGAATGTGCCTGTGTTTGGAGATAAGACCTTTGAAGAGGGAAGTAAGATAAAATGGGGTTTCCCAGGTGGCGCTAGTGCTAAAGAATGTGCCTGCCAATGCTGGCGACATCAGAGATGCGGGTTCAATGCCTGGTTGGGGAAGATCCCCTGGAGAAGGGAATGGCAGCCCACTCCAGTATTCTTGCTTGGAGAACCCCACGGACAGAGGAGCCTGGCGGGCTACAGTCCATGGGGTCACACAGAGTCAGATACGACTGAAGCGGCTTAGCACGCACACATGCAAGGTAAAGTGAGGTCCTCAGGTGGCACTGCGCAATGGTGTCCTTACAGAAGGCGATCAGGACACAGACACTGGCACTGAGAGATGAGCATGCATGGGTGAGGGAGCCTCAAGTGTGAGTCACTCCGACGTGTCTGACGGGACTGTGGCCCGCCAGGCTCCTCTGTCCCTGGGATTCTCCAGGCAAGAGTACCGGAGTGGGCTGCCATGCCCTCCTCCAGGCCATCTTCCCGACCCAGGGCTCGACCCGGGGTCTCCTGCCCCAGGGACATCGAGGGAGAAGGTGGCCATCTGGGAGCCGAGGAGAGACGTCTCAGGAGAAACCACCCCTGCCCCCCGTTCTCGGACCCCCGGCCTCCGGAACTGTGAGAACATTTGCTCCTCTGGTCTTAGCCCCTGGCTGTGGCGCCCCAGGAAGCTAAGGCATGGCTGAAGTGAAGCCTCTCACCCGGATGGCGCTCCTGGCCGCATTCAGAGCTCCCTTCAGGATGGAGGAGACCTAGGAGTCGACGGTCCTTCCCTGATGGAGGAGGCTGGAGACGTGAATGCTGCAAAAGGAAGCTGGCCTACACCGGCTGGACTAGCGGCCCCTGCAGAACCTGCTTCCCCTGCCCCACCCCGCTCGGAGGCGCCGTGGGGGCTGAGGGCGTGGGCTCCACGGGGGATGCCCGGGCTGCAGCCATCGCCCGTCCCTTGACGACCAAGACCACCTTGGAAGAGCGGCCTCGGAGCCTGGGCCTCCGTTTCCTCCTCTGAGAAGACAGGGTAACAGTGATAACTGTCTCGCATGAGCGCCACGAGAGGAAAATGAGATAAAACCCATGCTCAGTGGCTACAAGCAGGCCTGGAACATGGTGTTTTCTGAGGAGATGCCAGCCAGGCCCTGTCCTTATTTCACGGCTGGAGAAGGAGTTAGTTAGACAGTGCTGGCTGCTCAGTCATGTCCAACTCTATGCCCGCCAGGCTTCTCTGTCCATGGGATTCTCCAGGCAAGAACACTGGAGTGGGTTGCCATTCCTTTTCCAGGGTATCTTCTCGATCCAGGGATCGAACCTGCATCTCCTGTGTCTCCTGCATTGGCAGGCGGGTCCTTTACCACTAGCGCCACCTGGGAGAAGGAGTTGCTTCACTAGAAAACTGGTTCCCTTCAACAACCACTCATTTTACTTGGTGGAGAGTAACATCTCTCCCAGCAGAAGCTGTACTCAGCGAAGATGTTCTAGCAGAGAAGAGAGCCCAGTCAATGAGTATGGCGTGTGGGCGATGGTGGTGGTTTTAGAGAACAGGCCCAGTGAGATCTGATACTCTTCTGCTTGAGAGATGGGCTCCACACCCCTCCTGCCTAAATCTGGATGTGCTGACCCCTCGACCAGCGTTGGTAGAAGTGACGGCCTGCCACTACTGGGGCCCTGGCATGCTGCAGTCCATGGGGTTGCAAGGCGTCGGACACAACTGAGCTACTGAACTGAACTTGAAAGAAACTGGCAGCTTCCACTCTCTGTCTCCTGGGACACTTGCTCTTGAAGTCCAGTCACCATGGAGAGGCATGCATGGAGAGGAACTGAGGCCCCCAGCCAACACTCTTGCCGGCCAGGTGTCTGAGCCGTGTTTCACCTGGGTCTTCCAGCGTCTGGGTGACCTGCCCCCGCTGACCCCACGTGGAACGGAGACAAATGCTTGCACAGGGTTCTGTCCAAATTATAGGTTTGCAGGCAAAGGCAAAACCAAGCAAAGCAGGAACCCGACTGTCACTGTTCTAAACCCTAAGTTTGGGGATGCTTTTTACACGGCAATCGATAGACCATACAGCAATGACACTGGATTCCTGGAGGCCTCGAAGAATTTCCAGAAGCTGGAAAGCTCCCAAATTCATATTCTAAAGCATAAACCGGACATTTAACTCAATTTTGCTTGAGATAAGATTGATTTGGGGACTTCCCTCCTGGTCCAGCGGTTCAGAATCCTCTTTCCAATGCAGGGGAAGTGGGTTCGATCCTGGTGGGGGAAGTAAGATCCCACATGCTGTGGAGCAGCTAAGCCCACTTGCCACAACTAGAGAGAAGCCCTTGAGCTGCAGCTAAGACCCGATGCAGCCAAAACAAAACAAAACAAAAGACAGGTTGGACTGATAACCCTCCAAACAAACAGGATCTAGAAAAACCCAGCTTTATCCCCAAACACATCACCACTCTGCTTCACCTCAAAATAACAGCCTTTGCAGGCCGGTTCTTTTCACACTGTCTTCACCTGAAACAGGATCCCTGCTCCCCACCTACCCTCCCACGGTCACCTTCTTGTTTCAACAACTCATCTGAAAATCATTTTAATCTCAGGGCATAACAAACAAGAAGAACAAGTATTTTATAAGGAAAAGGCCTCCTCTACAGATGTCACTATCTGGCTTCTGAGCCAACACTTTCAGAGTCTTTTAGCCTTCTATTTCTTCCAACAGCAGAGAGACTGAGCCCGCCTTTTGTGGAACGTAAACTTTCCTCAAAGGTTCATCTTGGTGGGAGAGGGGGTGTGTGTCAGCACGTGTTTACACAAAGCATCAAGACCACCAGGCTTTCATTTATGACATTTTAATTTTCCCTGAACTGAAAGCTAATCCAGTGAACAGTGAACAGGCTGGATCCTAGAGTTCCTTCTTAAGGTTTTTTTTTTTTAACGTATCTGCTCATCTTTGGGTTCGCCCCAGACCCATCACTCTGCTCTCGTGTTGAAAAACTGTGAATTGTATGGTTCACTCATTGAGAAGAGCTCACTGTGTGATCTCAACCCAGGCCTTTCCATGGAAGCAAGTCTGATCTCTTGGTGTGACAGGGAAAACGCTTCACATCTTATTAGCTCGTGGATGAGATATAAAACCAGTTTCATGGTAGAGGAACACCCTGGAGGTTGATCATTTTGTCAGAATAAATAGGGCTTTCCTGACACAAAGACATTAAATTCCCTTTCATACCAGTACTACAAAGAATAGAGTATTAAAAAAAAATAACAGAAAAGAAAGCGCATATAAAAATTAAACCCTCACCGCTTCAGTATGGCAAAAGGCAAGCAAAAGCTTGAAGAATGTGCTGGTGATAATTTAGCATGAATGCACTTGCTAATTTGCTCTTATTCAGACAGCATAACTTAAGTTTAGCGACATCATACCTTTGGCTTTCTAAATAACTCAAATCTGTCTCATACAAAATGGAGACATAATTAGAAGGTCTGGTTTGATCTAAAAAATATGTTCAGGTTTTTAATTTAATTATCTAGAACTTAAGACTGTCAATCAGGTGCTTGAACAAATGCTTAGGCCTTCGGTTCTCAAACTGTGTAGCAAGGAGCCCTGGGATGCCACAACAAATTCACAGAGGTGCAGTGGGATTGTTTACATTTTTGAGGAAAAGCACAGTGATACTTGGCACTGTGGGACTCTGAATTACTAACTCATGGTGCTAATGTACATTGCGCTACTCTTCATTTGATGACATTATGTTTTTGCAAAGCAGGATTTTTGGAGGTTACTGTGTGATAAGAAAGACAGGTGAACATTTCTTTGGCCAAGGAGATGTAGTTATTTAAAAATGAAATAAATATATTTTTTCTTTCAATTTACATGAACTGTTTTTTCAAATGGCTATTAAGTTGTTACGATATTAATTCTTACTATGTTATTTGGACCTAAATATTTAATAAACAGAACTGTTAGGCATTTCTTATGGCCTAGAAGCACCAGGAGAAGCTGCCACAAAGGGCAAGGTGAACACAGGAAGTTTGGGGAATTCTGCCTTAGGCAGATAAATAGAATTCCTTGAAATCATATTTTGGGTTTGTTTGCAAAAACTCCCAGGGCACAGGTATTTCGAAAGAGCTTGAGGAGGAAGCAAATCTGACTGTAACATTTTCACAGTCTCTCTGCCAACTTGCCTGTCTCCTTTCTGGGGCACGTGGGTCTGGCTTTAACCAATAGTGTCAAAGGCCACGATTTCCCCAGGGGCTTATTAGTCATTAACTGTGGGCTCACTTTTGCTGAGGCCCTTTTAAGATGCCTTATGAGTAAATACTAATAGAATCGACTACCACCTGTTTTACATTGTGTACTTCTCCTGGGTTATTTTGAGATAGATCTGGCAAATGCCAGCAACTTCTGCAGTTTTTTAAAAAAAAGAATCTTTAAAGCTTTAAAAAAATCTTAACAGTAATAATACTTACTCTACTAATTTTCTAAACTCTATCCCCTTATGAAATTTGATTAAAAACCAAAACATATGGGCTGTATTATCTTTGCCTGTGATGTTAGTTTCATGCATCAACTCGGCTAGACTATGGTGATGGTGGTTTAGTTGCTAAGCCTTGTCTTACTCTTGCAATCGCATGGACTGTAGCCTGCTAGGCTCCTCTGTCCATGGGATTTTCCAGGCAACAACACTGGAGTGGTTTCCCATTTCTAGTACCCAGTTACTCAGTCAAGCACTGATCTAGGTTTCTCAGCGTAGGTATTTTGTAGCTAAGACCAATAGTCACTTTATCTTAAGGAAGGGAGATGGTCCTAGGTAATCTGAGTGGGACTGATTCCAGCAGTTGAAAGTTTTCAGGAGCAGAACTGAAGCTTCCTCAAGAAGAGAGTTCACCTGTGGACAACTGAGTTCCAGCCTGCCCTTCCCTGCAGCCTGCTCTATGGATTTAGGACTTGCCTGGTCAGCCCCATAACCACATAAGCCAATTCCTTGTGATCAGGCTCTGTCTATATAGATGTAGGTGTATTAGATATATAGATATCTACATATACATAGGGCTTCCCTTGTAGCTGGTAAAGAATCCGCCTGCAATGTGGGAGACCTGGGTTCGATCCCTGGGTTGGGGAAAGGCCCTGGAGAAGGGATCTTCTCTAGTATTCTGGCCTGGTGAATTCCATGGACTGTATAGTCCATGGGGTCACAAAGAGTCTGACATGACAGTGACTTTCACTTCACTCACATATAAATATATACTAGAGACCTCCTGTTGTTGTTCAGTCGCCAAGTCATGTCCGACTCTTTGACCCCACGGGCTGCAGTGCGCCAGGCTTCTCTGTCCTTCACTGTCTCCCGGAGTTTGCTACCCACAGGATGACGCATCTTAGAATCTAACACCAGGAACAAGTTAATCACGCCCAACCACATGATGGTTTCCCTTTATTTGACAATGAACTTGGTGATCCAATACATTTTTCTCTTTGGAGTAGCTGCCTGGGAGGTTGAGGGCAAGTTTCTCACGTAACTATAGTAATTAGCTCATTCTAGATGCTAAAATGAAGCGTACAATTTTGTTTCTTTTTTAAAAAGTTTTTTGGCCATGCCATGCAACAAAACAGGATCTTAGTTCCCCAACCAGGAATCGACCCTGTGTCCCCTGCAGTGGGGCACAGAGTCTTGGCCACTGGCCTGCCAGGGGAGTCCTCAAATATACAATTTAAAAACAGCTATTCAATTAGGGATAAGGCTAATGAGATAAACTTTTTTTCCTAATAAGATATAGCCAAACTGTTCTTAACATTCATATATCTGTCTTACAATTAATATGTGTTGAGTATTTACTTTTGAAATGAATAAAATCTTGGACCTGGATAATATATAAGAGAATAGCATAGTGTAATTCATGAAATCATATAGTGATATTTACATATTAAAAAAAATCAGATACTATTTAGTGTTTAAAAGTAAAGCCTTTGAAGCCTGAGAGACCTTGAGTCAGAGACTCTTCTCTACCATTTATTATCTGTGTGGTCCTAACATCTCTTTACTTTTTTTGTATCTGTAAAGAAGAAATAATAGATAACGAATACCTCATCCAGTTTCTGGCATACAGTAAACATGAGAAACAGTTTTCTCATGGAGTTACGATGTTTTATACACAAAAATATTCTACAGAAAAGTAAGGTGATAATTAAGCACCTTGCTAATTCAAGTAATTCCCAATTTACTAATAACTGCTGTGGTTCTGTGAGGCCCAGAGTGAAACTGAGGACCTCCTGGGAAGTGCCAGGCTTGTCAACTCGCCATAACTGCGGCAGAGAGAGGGATACTGACCTCTTCTTCCTGTACATGCAGAGGTATCGTTATTGTCAGTCCTCTCAGGAAATCCCATACTATCTTGCAGCTAAATGAACCTCCCATCACTTTATCTTTCAGTATCATGTCAGTAGACAAGTCATTTGATTGATGCTTGAGCTTGATTTCCCATACGCTCATAATGGAGACATTCAAAAGGAGATGTATGTATATTTTCTCTTCAGAAGCATAAAAAGGAATCAAATGAACAGCCTCCAGTGCTATCAGAATTTTCAAGTGGCTGCTGATCAATAAAGTTGAGAGCCAGTCAATACCTATAAGCGATGACCCTCGAAATAAGGGTTTGATCCTCCAAGTTGAAATGTCTCTATATGAATGCCCAAAGTTCTCTTCGCGTGTTTTCTATCACGACATCATCTATTATAAAAGCATTTTATTACATGCCATTTATTTTTCTTCCATAGCTCTGAAGTTCTGTGTTAAAAGAGCAGGAGAACATCAAATGCCATCTCAGAACCCCTTACTGTAGTCAAGGGAAACATCAAAACTATGAAGCACACGTTTGTCCTTCTCTGGGAATAGATAAAATATTCTTCTTCTAGGTGTCTGACTTTCCAGAAGATGGCAGCAGTGATATATGAGATTCAGCCCCAGTGTGTTAAAAATAGTCCTTCGAAAGAGCCAGGCTCCCTATGGGGTGACTAGCCGCCCATATATGCAAAACTGGTTCTGACAAGACAGTGCCACAGAACGGAAATGGTGTTAAGAGTCTAACTTGCTAAAGCACAATTTTGAAAGGAAGAATGTCAGGTTATTTCCTTTCAAGTCCACAACATTTTAAAATCACAGAATTTCATGGTGGGAAGCAACTGTAAACTGGGCCACGCTCTAAATGCAAACAGCCGATCTTTTACATGCCATCTCCAAATGGCTAAAAATAAACAACTTCAAGGAAACTGAATATAGCTCAGTAGCTGAATTCTTTTGTCTTTTTCAAGTTCTATCCAGATCATCAAGGGTGGGTCAACGATGCCATATCGATTCCCACCAAGTACTGTCTGTCACTTCTACGCCCTCTCCCCTTGCCCCGTCCCCTGAATTATTTTTGTTTTAGGTTTGCTCCCATGAAAAGCCCCTTACTTTCCTTGGTTTAATTTCTATTCATGGGAGCTCTTACAAGAACCCTGAAAATTCTTTTTTTTTTTTCCAGTAGCATCATGAGGTCATCAAGTACAAGTATGTATCCATTCAGTCTGTAGGTTGTACAGAGTCTTAATTTATACGCTTACCGTGAGTACCATCTAATGGGAAACTTTATCACCATCTGTCTCAGAACCTATTAGAGAAGATGAGCTCACTCTATAAGAGACCATATCTTCCAGGCTGCTTTCAACAGGACTGACCTTGGAACCTTAAATTAAGAGAGGAGTCTGATAAATGCTTCCAACAGTGGGGATGGGGCTCCTGGGGATGACACTGCTGGGAACTGAGGTATGATTATAGACAAAAGCATCTGAACTTATTTTCTTCTTTAAGCTATTTATAGTTTTTCCTTACTGTTGTGTGAAAATTGTATAAATCATATGCCGAAAATTGTATAAATAGTTACGCTTAATTGGTTCATAGTGCTTTTCAGGTCTACTATATCCTTCTACGTCCCTGTATATTCATTCTATTAATTTTTGAGAGTTTGATATTGAATCTCCAACTAAAAATCTTCATTTATCTACTTAAAAATAAGTGTAATATATAACTTTGTATATTTATAAATTTATAATTTATATATTTATAAATGTATATAACTTTGTTCAGTATTTTCCAAGCCTCTTGTAAATGTGTTATCATAGTTTCATAATTAAAAGAAAATAAAAAATTGTGAAAAGATATTCTAGTTTTTTCAAACTTAAAAATGTTTTCAAAAACAGCTTTACTGGGACATAATTCACATAGTCTGAGTTCTAAAAAGTAGTTTATGTAGTTTTTGAGTGGATAATAGATGCACACAGCACAAATTTAAAAGATGCAAAAGGCAAATAGTAAAAAAATAAATGTCTCCCTTCCTCCTTGGTCAGCTTACCAAACTCCCCAGAGACAATCGTTGTCACCAGCATAAATAAACGCTATTTTGAGACTAAAAGCGGCACACAGAATTGCTTTAGGCAACGCGCTCTGCCCCTTGCTTTCCATGCCATGCACTCACAGCCTGTCCTATATCAGCGCCTGCCGAGCAGCCCTGAACAGCTGCAATCTTCCTCAACGGCCGCACAATAGTCAAGTCGACAGATGTATCTTAACTCACACATTTATGAATGAACTCAAGCAGCCCCCAAGGATGAGCATTTAGGTCCTTTCCAGTATTTTGCCATGATGAGCAAAGATGTGGGGCGCGTCCTTCTCCACAGGCCATTTTGCACATGTGAGAGGTGCCCTGCAGGGTGAGTTTCCAGGAGTGACGTAGCTGGATCAAAGGGCATGTGACATTCATATTTTGATTGCTTTTGCGAGCCTGATCTCCATGGAGGGTGCACTGGTCCCGGGTCCAACAGCAAGGTATGTGAGGGAGGGCTTGCCCTGGTCCTCTCCAGGGCACCATGTCAATCATAGGGGCCTGCATCAAACCCAACAAGGCCACAGGGGAATCTCTAACACTAAAACCTGCTTCACCCACGTTGGATTTCTGCAAAGACACCTTCCTGGATGGAGAAATAGCTTTGAGTCACTTCTGAGGCTTGTCCGGACGGCTGAACCAGGGTCAAGCCCTCCATCGCTTGTTTCCCTGTCTTCCCCCCAAACCTTGGCTCTGAAACAAGGTGCTCGGAGCCTGTCACCAACTTGTTCAGACTGGCCTGATTCCACCCTGCTGGCGAGAAAAGGATTCTAAGTGAATTTTCACTTTGGTAGCTTTAAACAACTGACGGCCAACAAACTGGAGTCCAGCTGAGGGAGAAAGAACAGGAGACACGGGAGCGGCAGGTTCAGATGCCCCCCTGTGTCCTGGGCCTTAACCCTGAGCTGAACAGACTCAGCGCCGCGGCCAGGACGTCAGCCAGGACAGGGCAGGGGCCCTGGGGCAGTGTGACAGGTGGGACGGATGGCAGTGATCCCTCTCCCCGAGCCCCACACTTCCCGCCTCACCCTCTTTCTTTGTAACCATTGCAAAGAAGCATTCCCGTGGTGCCTGCCCCACCATCATCCTCCCCAACTCCCTCCCTTCACGGCTCCCCTTGCTTCCGAAGGCTAAGGTCAGATTGGCCTGCCAACGGGGACCCTTGTGAGTCTTTGCTGATGACGTTCACAGCATCCGTGTTCCTCCCAATAAACTTCTTGGTGGGCGAATTTCCGCATCTAACTGGAAACTCCCTCTAACATCTTGCAAGGCCGGCTCAATTTTGCTTTCCAGTCAGCATTTCCCAGGCCTTATGGAGCAATTGGCTCCTTCCAGAGACGGAGCACTGGTCTCAGAGTATCACATTCAGCACCACTTTCAAATATTGCCATTCATTAGTGGGGCCCATTCAAATATTGCCATTAATTAGTGAACACGCTTGAATATGGCCATTCATTAGTAAAATGCACAGCATATGTCTTCTATAATTTTTTAACTGGTCTCTAATCCTTGTGACCTTATCATTTACAATCTGTAGCAAGACACTAGACTCTGTAAAAACGATTATACTCTGCCAGTCAAAATGTGAAATCCAGGCCATATGGCAGCTTGAGCCCAATCTGTCCCATGTGCCCATGGGCATCCTTCTGCTCACTGGCATGGCAGGGGAGCCGGATATTTCCCTTGAACACCTGGGCCCAACCCTGGGCAACTCTGGGCAGGGTCAGCCTTGGAAAGGGGCCGGCAGGGTTGGCGGCACTCCCACTGGCACATCTTAGAGACGCTCGTCTTGGGAGGTTTTGCAGCTTGTCAGTGATAGATAAATCAATCAAAATTATATATCAATCCTTGCCTGTGTGTTGGGCAGTTTTATAGGTGCCTTGAGAATATACCCACTTCCACCCACTCCCCATAGCCTCAGCCAAAAAAGGGCAGGGTATTTCCTCTCCAGGTCTGTCTTTCTCTTATAGCCCTCTATTAAATATTGAATATTTATCTCGAAGAGTTGCTCAATCACTTCAGTCGTGTCCAACTCTTGGCGACCCCATGGACTGTAGCCCGCCAGACTCCTCTGTCCGTGGGGATCCTCCAGGCAAGAACACTGGAATGGGTTACTATGTCCTCCTTCAGAGGATCTTCCGATCCAGGGGTCGAACCTGTGTCTGCACTGCAGGCAGATTCTTTACCGATGAGCCACCAGGGAAACCCAAACAAAGAGGACTTGGATCCTACTCATCCTAGATTCCCCAGATTCAATGTCTGGAACGTATCTGGAACGTAGTAGGTGATCTCTGTCTGTCTGGTGCATACCAGGCTCCCAGCTCAAGGCTGGAGAGACCGTGGAGAACAAGAGGTGGAGGACAGCAGCCCTGGGTTGTGAGCTGGAGTGTGCAGGGGATGCAAGTCTGCAGAAACCGCCAGAGCTGAGCCCTGGGTGGGCTGGTGTTTGGCAGCAGCGGCATTTACTTTTCCGTCCCTCATGTTCCATTGCCTCCTTAGGCAGTGGTTCTAACACCAGGCTAATTCCTCCCTGCTTTGCTGTTGTTTTTCAGTTACCAAGTTGTGTCTCCATGGGCTGCAGCATGCCAGGCTCCTCTGTCCTGCACTCTCTCTCAGAGTTCGATCAAATTTATGCCCATTGAGTCGGTGATGCTATCCAACCATCTCATCCTCTGCCACCCCCTTCTTTTGCCTTAAATCATTCCCGGCATCATGGTCTTTTCCAGTGAGTCAGCTCTTGGCATCAGGTGGCCAAAGTTTAGAGTTTCAGCTTCAGCAACAGTAAATATTCAGGGAGAATGTCCTTTAGGATGGGTTTGATCTCCTAAGTCCAAGGGACTCTAAAGAGTCTTCTCCAACACCACAGTTTGAAAGCATCAGTTCTTTGCTGCTTAGCTTTCTCGATGGTCCAGCTCTCACATCTGTACATGACTACCGGAAAAACCATAGCTTTGACTAGACGGATATTTCTTGGCAAAGTGATGTCTCTGCTTTTTAATACCCTGTCTAGGTTTGCAACAGCTTTTCTTCCAAGGAGCAAGTGTCTTTTAATCTCATGGCTGCAGTCACCATCTGTGGTGATTTTGGCGCCCAGGAAAATAAAATCTGTCACTGCTTCTACTTTCCCCATCTCCCCATTCCCAACCTCCCTTCTACGTTATGGTGCTGCCCGCTGCACATTCCCAGCTGGTTTGGATGCCGTCACTTCAAATGCATACCAACTCAAATCCCATGTGATTATTATGGAAAAGAAGACGGGGATGAAAGAGCAGAAGTTCAAAGAGTTAAACCGAGGGACAGAGTAGGGGATCCTGGGTCCAGTCCTCCTCCTTCCCTGCTTTCTTCACTCAGAGAACACCCAGTTATCCCGAAATGCTAAGCACTGACCTCACATCCTCCCAGAACTATTCATTAATGCCAGGGCTAACAGAGCAGTTGTCACGTAGGCAGGTTGGACAGACATTCATAAAATGAATGAGCGGTAGGAGGTGGAAAACTCTAAACTCCCGAGAAGCATGGGAAGAGCCCAGGGTCAGCAGGATCCAGCCACTAGGAGGTCGGCTCAGGGAGCAGGAGGATGGGACCAAGACATTTTTAGTCCAATGATGCAATCTGTAGCTGAGTTCAGAAGCTAAGACCACAGGACTGAGGGAGAGGGGAAGGCTTCATCACAGAGGGGTTTGGATTGGTTTGAAAACAGAAAAAGGAAATGAAGAAGAATGAAGATGCTAAAAAGAAGGGGAGTAAGAGAGGGAGGAAGACCCTGGAGAAAGTCAAGGCCAGGAAGACCTCAATACTCCAGAGTTGTGGCTTCATGGGACAGGGCCGATTTGCAGCTTGTGGGAAGGCAGACTCCAGGGGCGGCAACCTTGCTGATGAGAAGGTTGTCTGAATGAGATTACGTCTGATTAGTGCGATGCCAGCTAATTAGTTACTCTTCTGGAGGCAAGAGGAAGAGAAGAGGTAAGGATGGAGGAGGCTGGAACAGCCATTGTCAGTCAGGAGGTAACACATGAATCGAGGAAAGCCCAGGCACGCTGAGGACCCAGCTGATGTCACAGCCCCAGCCTTTGGCTCCCTGGGACTTAAACTGTGGCCCCAGACCAGAGGCATCGGTATCACCTGGAAGCCCAAGGCAGAACCTCAGGCCCCACCCAGATGTGCTGAAGAAGAACCTGCATATTTTATTTAATGAGGTCCGTGACGACCTGTGTGCACACTGCAGGTCAGAAGCCCCGCTCGAGCTCATTTGTTCAGTCAGAAGTGCTGAGCACACACACTGTGAGCCAAGCATCCTGAGGGCACACAAAGCTGTATAAATTTCCAGTCTCACATGAATCACAGATCACCCCTCCCTCCTTTACTCCGGCTCTCTACCCAGCCCTCCCTCCAGCCACTGAGTATTTATTGAGAACGTATTATGTGCCTGATGCCATGCAGGGCCTTCTTCTTGACCTCACTGACTTTATGCTTAGCTGTATTCTAACTGTCACAGAGGACAAGGTTTGGGAGAAGCATAGGATATAAGCACCCACTAGCCCGGGCAGGCAGTCAGGCTAGGTCTCCAGGAGAAAGTGGAGAGTAAATTGAGACCCAGTTGAGTTTGGTCAAATGGTGGGTCCCTGAACGGTGCTCGCTCCAGGTTTGGGGCAGTGCAAGTTCTGGGGGCTTTCGGGCAGGAAGGTGGATCCTTTCACTCCGGACCGCTGAGCAGGAGGTGCTGAAATGAGGAGGGGAGGAGGCGGTGAGGACTGGAGGTAGAGGGAGGCTCAGGGTGGGAGGCGAGGCTCTGCGGAGCCTGTGGGTTCTGGTTGAATGGCTGGGGTAGGAGCAGGGGCTATAGAAGGCAAACTGAGTCAGGCTGGGAGCCCCAGGGAGCCGGAAAGCCTCAGCACCCACTGCCCACTAATGAGAGTCAGACACAGGCGGTGGGAGAAAACCATCATGCAGAAAATCACTTTTGGCCAGTGGGATGGCATTGCTGATCAAATGCAGCAGCAACAGACTCTGCCAGTGTAATTCTGCAGCATTTTAGTCTTTTTGATTTGGAAACCATTGGCAAAAGGACACAGTCTTGAACAGAGCTGACATAGGAGCAACTTCAAATGTCCTAGTAGCCACACTGCATGTGTGCTAAGTCGCTTCAGTTCAGCTCAGTTGCTCAGTCATGTCCGACTTTTTGTGACCCCATGGACTGCAGCACACCATGCCTCCCTGTCTATCACCAACTCCTGGAGCTTGCTCAAACTCATGTCCATCAAGTTGGTGATGCCATCCAACCATCTCATCCTCTGTCATCCCCTTCTCCTTCTGCCTTCAATCTTTCCCAGTATCAGGGTCTTTTCCAATGAGTCAGTTCCTCATATCAGGTGGCCAAAGTATTGGAGTTCCAGCTTCAACATCAGTCCTTCCAATGAATATTCAGGATTGATTTCCTTTATGATGGACTGGTTGGATCTCTTTGCAGTCCAAGGGACTCTCAGGAGTCTTCTCCAACACCACAGTTCAAAAGCATCAATTCTTCAGCCCTCAGCTTTCTTTATAGTCCAGTTCTCACATCCATACATGACTACTGGAAGTCACTTCAGTCTTGTCCAACTCTTTGCAACTACGGTCTGTAGCCTACCAGGCTCCTCTGCCCATGGGATTCTCCAGGCAAGAAAACTGCAGTGGGTTGCCACGCCCTCCTCCAGGGGATCTTCCCCACCCAGGGATCGAACCCATGTCTCTTATGTCTCCTGCATTGGCAGGCAGGTTCTTTACCTGGGAAGCCCAAAATAAAGAAGAAACAGGTGAAATACATTTTAATATCTTAATTAACCCAATATGGACATATCAGGTTCCCCGGTGGCTCAACTGGTAAAGAATCTGCTTGCAATTCGGGAGAGCTGGGTTCGACTCTTGGGTTGGGACGATTCTTTGGAGAAGGGAACCCACTCCAATATTCTGGTCTGGAGAATTCCATGGACTGTATAGTCCATGGGGTCGTAAAGAGTCAGACACGACTGAGTGACTTTCACTCTTAACCCAGTATAGCCAAAGCGCAGTTTCCACATGTGGCCAACATAAAAGGGGTTGTTACTTTACATTTTTCTCACTGAGTCTTTGAAGTCTCATGTGTAATTAAGGCTCACATTATCTCAATTTAGACAGCTGCCTTCCTGTCACTCAACTACCTACCTCATGGGGCTGGTGACTTCCATGCTTCCAGTCACTCAGCTGCCTCACAGGGCTGGTGGCTTCCATGTGCGACAGAGTGGTTCTAAAACTCTCTAGGCTGAGGACTACCTGGCCAGCTGAAGTACTGCAGGACAAAAAGAAGCAGGGCGCCTTGTATATGGTGTAGTGAGGAGGACAAGGTGAGGTGGCGGACAAGAGGAGATAGAAAATCAGCCATGTTAACGGAAAGAAATTCAGACTTTTTCCTAATAAAGGATGCTCTTCACTTTTAGCCTTTGAAAGACTTATTTTGTGCTATGATGTAGGAGAGATGTGTAGAAACAGAAAATCAGAAATAAGAAAAAGTGGTGTAATTGTCTGCGAAGAGAGTGTATGAATTTTCCCACCACACACAGTTATTTGTGAGAAAAAAAAAAAAAAGAATTGACCTGAGTTATCTCTAACTTTCCTGGTGTCTCTGGGGGCCGGGTTTACCTGCCTGCTCATTGTCAAGTCTTGTAGCAAGGACCGATAGTGTCCAGACCATTAATCAAGAGTAGACTGTTGATCCGAACTGCTGCAAGTAAGTACCTGTTTCTAATGTCTGCAATCTTATCCTTCCTTTAAATGGTGATATAGGATGAATGTAATAAATGTACAGCCACAGAGATCTACAATTCCAGTCATATTAATTGGACCCACTATGACTACGGTTTCTTAATTTAGTCAACCCAGAGGTTTAGGTTAGGGACTTCTGCTTTTTAGATGTGAAGTATCGGGATGGTGAGGAGGAAACGGCAACCCACTCCTGTATTCCTGTGGGGATAATTCCATGGCCAGAGGAGCCTGGCGGGCTATCGTCCATGGCGTTCCAAAGTCAGACAACACTTAGCGACTGCACACATCAGGCTGGCGCCCTGAGTTTGGAAGCCTCGATCTACATGATTTTAGACGAAGACTTTCATTTGAGATGGTTTAAGTAGACCCTGGCGAGTTATGACCACAGACGGGTCACACTACAGCAATTGATGTTGATACTGAAAGTTAGAATCAGGCCTTCCCTGGTGGTGGATAAGAATCCACCTGTCTTGTGAAGTGGACATGGGTTCCATCCCTGGTCCAGGAAGTTCTCACATGCTGTGAGCTAAGCTAAGCTCCTGCGCCACAGCTACTGCCTCTTGTCCTCGAGCTGCAACTACTGAGCTCGTTACATCGAGAGCCCGTGCTCCCCAGCAAGCGAAGCCACCGCAGTGAGAAGCCTGCGTGTCGTGACTAGAGAGCACGCCCCACTTGCTGTCACTAGGGAAAGCCCGTGAGCAACAAAGACACAGTGCAACTGAAAATACATAAATGAAAAGGAAGTGAGAACCCTGACTGGATTTCATCCTTGAAGTCATGACGGATGCTGAAACACATCTCCAAAATTCCCGTCACGACACAACGTTCTCATGGGCACGGGGCATGTAGGGGCGGGAGGCTTGTTACTCCCTGTTCACGGTTTTCCTGAGCCTCTGGTGTTCTCTGCCCTGTGACCTCAATTATTACTGATGAAGCTTCCCACTCAAAAAAAAAAAAAGAAGAACCCAGAGGTGGGGTCTGAGGTTCACACATACACCGGTCTCCACGGAGCTGAGCCATTGGAGGCTTCTGTAGATGGAGGTGGCACTTCCTCAGGAAGGTTCCGGCTCTCAGCAGTGGCGGGAGGAGGCCCCCTCACCCTCCTCGATGGGCCTCTGTGCCCTGATGAGCAGGCGGTGGTGAAAGCCCTCCACTGAGAGCCCCTTCCCCTGAGGCCTTCCCTCAGGGCCTGGCCGGGCCTCCTCAGGCGCCTGTGAGCGCGAGATAATGTCTGCCTCGGGCTGAGGAGAGCTGGAAGCCCGGTGCCGCCAGTGACCGGAAAACCCTTATCTCCCAGCAACACACACCTCGCAGTCTTACTAAGTTCAGTTCAGTCGCTCAGCTGTGTCCAACTCTTTGCAACCCCATGAATTGCAGAACACCAGGCCTCCCTGTCCATCACCAACTCCCGGAGTTCACTCAGACTCATGTCCATCGAGTCAGTGATGCCACCCAGCCATCTCATCCTCTGTCGTCCCCTTTTCCTCCTGCCCCCAATCCTTCCCAGTATCAGAGTCTTTTCCAATGAGTCAACTCTTCGCATGAGGTGGCCAAAGTATTGGAGTTTCAGCTTCAGCATCAGTCCTTCTGATGAACACCCAGGACTGGTCTCCTTCAGGATAGACTAGTTGGATCTCCTTGCAGTCCAAGGGACTCTCAAGAGTCTTCTCCAACACCGCAGTTCAAAAGCATCAGTTCTTTGGCACTCAGCTTTCTTCAAAGTCCAACTCTCACATCCATACATGACTACTGCAAAAACCATAGCCTTGACTAGATGGACCTTTGTTGGCAAAGTAATGTCTCTGCTTTTTAATATGCTATTTAGGTTGGTCACAACTTTCCTTCCAAGGAGTAAGCACCTTTTAATTTCATGGCTGCAATCACCATCTTCAGTGATTTTGGAGCCCCCAAACAAAGTCTGACACTGTTTCCACTGTTTCCCCATCTATTTCCCATGAAGTGATGGGACCAGATGCCATGATCTTCGTTTTCTGAATGTTGAGCTTTAAGCCAACTTTTTCACTCTCCTCTTTCACTTTCATCAAGAGGCTTTTTAGTTCCTCTTCACTTTCTGCCATAAGGGTGGTGTCATCTGCATATCTGAGGTGATTGATATTTCTCCCAGCAATCTTGATTCCAGCTTGTGCTTCTTCCAGCCCAGCGTTTCTCATGATGTACTCTGCATGTAAGTTAAATAAGCAGGGTGACAATACACAGCTTTGACGGACTCCTTTTCCTATTTGGAATCAGTCTGTTGTTCCATGTCCAGTTCTAACTGTTGCTTCCTGGCCTGCATACAGGTTTCTCACTCCTCTATATATTAAGACCATAGTTGTGGGGCTCCCCGGGTGGCTCAGTGGTTAAGAATCTGCCTTGTAATGCAAGGGACATCGGTTCGATCCCTGGTCCGGGGAGATACCACATGCGGTGGAGCAACTAAGCCCATGCATTGCCACTCCCGAGCCCACGTGTCCTGCAGCTCGGGCTCTGCAACAAGAGAGGCCACCACAAAGCCTGCACACAGCAACGAGGAGTTGCCCCTGCTCGCCGAAACCAGAGGAAGCCGGTGTGCAACAAAGAAGACTCAGCACGGCCTAAAAATAATAAATCTTAAAAAACAATAAATCTTAAAAAAAAGGAATGAAAGAATGAAGAATGGGATGAATTCTCCTATTGGTATGGCCTAGACATAGGTGTTTTTTTTTTTTTTTTTGAGGTTTCATTGGAGGCAGGAGGATGGACAAAATGCTGAAGTTGCTCTCACCACCTCCTTCAGCTCTGGGACACCACCCTGAACGCTGGTCTGGTCCTCACATGTCTCACAGGCCTTCAGATCAGTGCAGACCGGCAGCAGAGGGCCTGGCGAGAGACCAGCTGTGTCACACAATGAGTGACAAGACTTACAGCAGGATTTGGGGGGAAGCCCGCTAAATGTCACTCGTGGCGGCTGCAGTTGCCACCGAGGGCCTTTCCTTAGATGCGGGCCCACCATGGTCAGTTGTCCTGGCTGTTTTCTAGGGAACATGAACGGGAACCAAGGGTCCTCAAGGACTCTCATCCAGGCAGGCTCCTGGTGGAGCTTCACACCCTCGGTTGAATCAAGAAGTAGCTATAGGGGATTAAGAGGGTAACCTGCAAATCTACACCTGAGGTTCTCAGGTAGCGGTTAAAACATTGGATTTTTAAAAAGTGGATGCTTGCTCGTGTCAGTTTTGAAAGATACACTCTGCTGAAGTGAAGTTAGTCAGTCTCAGGGATCGTATAGAAATATATGTCTGATACAGGTCCACGCTGGAATAAACCGCCAACTAGAGATGTCAGTCAACAGTCTGGACAGGAATGACCCCCACGACCTCTAGGTATTTCTTCCCCCACAAATGCTTGCAGTTTGATTTGATCTGATTCTGGCCTTTGCAATGAAATCTTCCCATTATTTTTTTTTTAAGTTGTAAAGTTTGATTTGATGCTTTCCAAAAGAAAGTTGATGCCACCACCACGGGCCTATTTTTGCTATTTCTCAAATGTATCAAACGAGTAAGGTGTCCAAGTTCTACTTTTTGGAGGGAAAAGTCAGCTCAGTGTATATAAACCTTTTAAAGTTGTTTTTCTTTTTTTTTTTTTTTTGTGGTCATGCCGTGGCTCGTGGGGATCTCAGTTCCCCAACCTGGGATTGAACTGTTGCCCTTAATGGTGAAAGCATGGAGCCTAGCCACTAGACCGCCGGGGAAGTCCTTGTAGAAATCTCTCAATGCTTACATCACTGTGAAGTGACAGGTCCTCCTCACTCCGCACCTCTGATCTGTGACCTATGTCTTGCTTTGAAACATCACTAACTACGGGGCTTGAGTGCAATGCCTCATGGACCACAACAAAGTGGCTTCTTAGTATCGGCTCTAAGGAAATGCCTTTCAGGCTAAAGACAGTAAACTGACTTGCAACAAGCAATTTCTAGACTCCTTTCTCCACCAGTAATTTCCATTCCACTCAGGCGAGGCAGATCCTTCTCTTTCCACGTACAGCGATCAGCACAGTTGCACGGCAAGTACAACGTGTTTCTGTCAATCTGCGCTCCTGCCGAGTCATGCTCGGCGTCATCACCGAGTCCTGGAATTTGCAAATCTGTAATCGGTTTTCAGACGATGAGTTACGATGTCAACACAATTATCCCAACCTTGAAAAGCAGGGAAATGCAGCCAGAACTAAAAAAGGACGCCTGGGCGCTGGCGGGGCAGGTGGGACATGGCCTGCTGCATGAGGGACAAGAGCCACTTCAGCCAGCCAAGGCTTTAGGTTCATTTGGTATTTCAAATAGATGGAACTTTAGAGGACTTTGAGGTGTAATTTTAAGATTAAGATTAATTTAATGTAAATCATGTTTACATTAAAACCTCTATAAGTACACTATATGTAGGCATGCTCAGTTGCTAAGTCGTGTCCAACGCTTTGTGACCCTATGGAGCCCACCAGGCTCCTCTGTCCCTGAGGTTCTCCAGGTGAGAACTCTGGAGTGGGTTGTCATTTTCGCCTCTAGGGGATCTTCCCAACCCAGGGATCGACCCTGCATCTCCTGTGTCTCCTGCATTGGCAGGAGGATTCTTTACCACTAGCGCCACCTGGGAAGCTCAAGTACACTATATCTGTCATTAAAATGTCTTAATATCTGTTAACACATTCTCATAATTTTTAACACCAAGGACAGTCAGAGTCATACCAACATTACAATTTCTAAGAAGTATGCTAGTAGCACTTAATTTTAGTGCATCACAAATATAGAAATGTGCTGCCATGATGAACAAGAAATAACTGCTTATCATTTGGCAAAGGTGGAAAGAGGAGCTGGGGGTGGGGGGTGGGCCAGCTCCACTCTGCTGGAGGAGGGACAACACACTGTGTGCAGTGGTCTTCTGGGAGGTGAGGCCACAGTGCCGGGTGGCTTAATTCTAAGATGACATTCATTGTAAAGAGTATCTTCAATTTAATAACAGCTTGACTACAGAAGGAAAAAACACTGCCATCATATACGTCCACATTCATTTAAAACATTTCCCTGATTTCCCTTAAATTCATAAATGTTAAGATCTATGAAAATGTGATTTGTAGAAGTGAGGAAATGCTGTGCAAAGTTTAAGAAACGTGTGTAGCTCCACCCTCAAACTTCCTCTTCTAGGAATTTTTCCCAGAGAAAACTTAGAAACACAGCAAAAAGTAACCCACGGGAAAACTGTCACCATTCTGAAAGATAAATTAGGATAAATATAAGGAAAGCATGGCGCAGCCTCGTGAATGGATGTTTGCATGAGTGCTCAGCTGCAAAGTCGTATTTGACTCTTTGCAACTCCATGGACTCTAGCCTGCCAGGTTCCTCTGTTAATGGGATCCTCTAGGCAAGAATACTGTTGTGGGTTGCCATTTCCTCCTCCAGGGGATCTTCCTGACTCAGGAATCGAACCTGCATCTCCCGAGTCTCCTGCATGGGCAGGTGGGAAAGCCCAAATGGATGTTTGGACACCATTAAACTCGGCCTTAGAGAAATGGAAGGATGCTTGCGACACACCTATTAAGGGGAGAAAACTGCTAACTCAGCACATGGGAAGCGCAGATGGGGAAGGAAACTGTCCAAAATGGCATGCCCTGCCCATTTCCAGACTGCCCCCACACCGTTCACAAGCCCACAGCCCTTCTTGCAGATGCAGGATGAGAAAAGACAGTTTTTCAAACACTGTGGTTATGTTGAGAACATGCTTCAGAACTACAAGCATTTGGGACAGAGACTATTTCTCAGACTCTGAAGCCATTACATGTTCTCTGATGTGCCACGCTATAATGGCCACGTGGCTTCCAGAGTAGGATCTTTAAGAATGAATGACGAAGCGGTGCATGAACATGTGATGCGCTGAAACACAGGCAGATACGCCGAAGGGGCAGAGACCCAGTGTGCTTGGGGTGGTTCCTCTCCAAGGACATAGACAGCAACTTTTGTACTGAAAACACTGCTCATTTCAGAGGAAAGTTGTGTGCTTGCTGGATATTTTTAGATTGCCAGAAGGTTCAAAGGAATCAAGTAAGGCTGTCACTATAAAAATGAAAGCAAGCCCCAACCTTGGTATGATATTTCTGCGATCGACAGCAAACTGCGGAATAAGAACTTACAGCCCTATTTGAAATCACGTGCTGCAAACCCAGGTCCCTTTCAAAGTCCAACCCCCATCAGCTGGCAGAGTTTGGGACCACCCTCACAAAACGAGCGTTCTTCGCGACAGCTTGCTGTTCTCTCATTACCAATGTCCTTGTGGCTCCCTGAGATCAATAGAACTGCCACGTATCTACATAAATCTGAGAGGCAGGTCCATTCACACATCAAGTTTACCCGATCTTGCTTTTCAGCTGAGAAGCAGAACTGAAAAGGATTTCAGATAGCATGTGAAACAGGAAGATCAAATTCTGTCATATGTGTATCGTGAACAAAAGTGCTACGTTGGCACCGATGTCCTTTTTAGTCTCGGTGTCAGGATGATAAAGGTCGCGAGTGCAGGCCCCGGGCACAGCGGGGATCTGCTGGGTCAGCACCTTGGTGTCTCCAGGGCCAGCTGCTTTAGGAGGGGAGGCAGGCCCTGGGCGCAGCGGGGATCTGAAAGTGAGTGTGAGCAGGACAGGGCAGCTGTGTGAGGGGAGCGTGAGAGCAGGTAAGTAAGAGTGGGCATGTCTCACGAGGTGCAGTGTGTGCACGTGTATGGAGACGTGCCTGCTTCAAACGTCCATGTAAGCAGCACAAGTCAAGTGTGGCCCTCCTGCCTCGCTAGGTGGCCTCTGTGTGCCCTGAGGCCTGCGTCTGGAGGCAGGTGTTGGTGCTGCTGCTATGAGACCCATTTCATCCACTGGACCTGGGTCTCTGCCAGCCCTTCGCTGACGGGAGGAGGCCCGTACCTGCCCTCAGCCATAAGCACCACACACGGCCTTTCACCAAGACTGGGGCCCATGGACTGACTATGGTGGGCTGCTAGTCTGAGCTTTCAGGCCTGCCTAGATCTCCCTCAACCCTGCCAGGTGCCTAAGGCCCTGCTCCTGGGCTGATGCTCAGAGGGGTCCTGGGACCCAGCTGGCCTGACGTCCAACAGCAAAGAGGCAGGGCGAGCATTCCCTACACCCTGGCTCTCACCCACTACGGGCCACACAGACCGTTACGTGGAAGCAGATGGAACTGGGGGAGTGCCACTCTATGGGAGGGCGGGAGGATGTGGAGCCACGTGAGGGACAAAAGGACTGACGTGTGAAAGACATCATCAGTTCTCATGACAATGGTATATGAAGAGTCTAGAGGTCAGTAGCACCAAGTACAGAAAATTAATCGGAGGACTGACAGAATGCTTAACCCCCAGGAAGTTTTTGCTTGCTCCCTGGAAGAAAAGCTATGACATACCTAGACAGTGTATTAAAAAGCAGAGACATCACTTTGCCAAAAAAGGTTCGTCTAATAAAAGCTCTGGTTTTTCCAGTAGTCATGGATGGATGTGAGAGTTGGACTATAAAGAAAGCTGAGCACCGAAGAATTGATGCTTTTGAACTGTGGTGCTGGAAAAGAGTCTTGAGAGTCCCTTGGACTGCAAGGAGATCCAACCTGTCCATCCTAAAGGAGATCAGTCCTGGGTGTTCATTGGAAGGACTGATGCTGAAGCTGAAACTCCAATACTTTGGCTACCTGATGGGAAGAGCAGACTCATTGGAAAAGACCCTGATGCTGGGAAAGATCGAAGGCAGGAGGAGAGTGGACGACAGAGGATGAGATGGTTGGATGACATCACCGACTCGAAGGACATGGATTTGAGTAAGCTCTGGGAGTTGGTGATGGACAGAGAAGCCTGGCGTGCTGCAGTCCATGGGGCTGCAAAGAGTTGGACATGACTGAGCGACTGAACAAGAACAACAGAAGGATTTGAGATTCCTTAAGACACACAGACAAACCAAGTTATCTCCCACCCATACAGATAAGAGGAAAGGCCATGGATGGCTTGATGATGTTTACAGATCCTGGGGTCCAGCAGGTAGGGTTTTCATCTGAAGCCATTCCCTCAAACAGAAAGAAGGCTGTCTACATACTGCCTCCCCTTAGCTGATTTTATTGTCCAGATCAATACATTAATCTGAAGCAATAATATAAGCCCTTTCTGTTCTTGCAAGATATAAACCATTGCAGGATGCTTGTAAGCTCTCATTTCATTATGAGGCAAGATTTATTATCTCTGTTTTTCCGATGGGACCCCAGAGACCCTGTGTCAGACAGTCTGGAAGCCATGATGACAGGCATGACTACAGAGTTAATACAGGGGCTGTGTGGGAAGCCTCACATGGCATAAGCGTGTGGCCTCGGAATATGTGCATTCATTAATTCATTCAATGCATGCTTATGTGTGCGTGCATGTGTGCTAAGTAGTTTCAGTCATGTCCGACTCTTTGCAACCTCATGGACTGTAGCCCTTCAGGCTCCTCTGTCCATGGGCTTCTCCAGGCAAGAATACTGGAGTGGGTTGCCATGCCCTCCTCCAAGGGATCTTCCTGACCCAGGGATTGAACCCATGTGTGTATCTTGTCTCCAGCACTGACAGGTGGGTTCTTTACCACTAGCACCACCTGGGAAGCCCTCAATGCATGCTTACTGAGCATCAATTCTTGCGTCCATTTCAGTGGTTTTTAATGGCTACACAAAGACAAGCTAAGAGCCTGCCCTCTGAGCTGCAACAGTCAATACTCAATCCATCAGCGCTCAATCCTACTGCCCACTGGACTAGCATATCACAGGATTATGTTTCATTCTGGCAGCAGTTAATTAGGCTGCTGTGGAAATGCATGGCCTTTCCAAACACCCAAACAGCACAGCAGCTACTGAGGAGCCTGCAGGGAGGAGGACTGTGTATCAGGCTGAGAACCCTGGGCGGTGACCTCAGAAGCGTGGTCTGGTACACCTGTGCCAGACTCCCCATCACATATGTCTCCCGGCCAGGGTCCCTGACCTCCTTCCTCTTTCCCCTGCCCAAGTTAATTTCCTCTAGAAGAAAGGCCATTTACAATTCATATAAATATATTACAGAAAAAGGAAATGACTGTTTCAGCAATTCATCAGCACATCAACACAGGTGAAGCGAATGAATGACCGGCGGCCCAGGGACATGGCCAGTTGCGGGTGGAGCCCCAGGTGGGAACAGTGCCGTGGGCAACAAAGGAAAAAGGAGGGGAAGAGATGCTCCTTGTCACAGATCACAGGAAAGATGGGGGCTTCTCAATTTGCTTTGCAAAACTGCGAAACCCTTATTCTTAGATGTGATAAACAGCCACAAACGTGTGCCCACTGTCATTCACAAACAGATTCTGGAGCTAATTCAACTTTCATTTACAAGGAATAATATTTGAAAAAAAAAAATGAAGAAACAAACAACAGATAAATCTCAAAATCACCCAAAAGGGGGACTGTTTTACCGCATTCTCCGTAGGACGGGGTGGGGAGGGCAAGTGAGGACAGGCTATGGATGGAATTTTAGTTTGTACTTTGCTCCTTCTCCGCTTCGACTGCCTCCCTGGCGCACAAGCTGTTCGTTTTGCCTCCAAATGCTGTGAGAACCGGTGGAGACCCAGCAGTAAGTTCCAGGTCTCTGCGTGCAGTTAGTGCAAGAGGTTCCTTTCGGCCTCGCTCATCACACGTCACAGCTGCGCACCCTGGGTGCCCTTTCTCCAGGAGGCTGAGACGCCCTGCCTGCTGCACTCAGGGTTCTGTTCGTCTGGGTGAGCAGCTAGTCTCTTTCATCTCTGGAGCTCGACCCTGGGTCCTGATATTCCCAGCTTCCGCTTAAACTGACCTGATGCCCACTGGAGTGAGCTCAGTGCCTGCGGTCCTCCTGGACAGCTGTCCGAAGAGTCCACTCCCAACACAGCGGGAGGCAAAACCACTCTGGAACATCCTCCTGTCTCTCACTGGAAGCATAACCTTCATATGAAAATCTCATTAGAGACTTCCCTGGTGGCTCAGATGGTCAAGAATCTCCCTGCAATGCAGGAGACTTGGGTTCGATCCCTGGATTGGGAAGATCCCCTGGAGGAGGGCATGGCAACCCACTCCAATATTCTCGCCTGGAGAATCCCATGGACAGAGGAGCCTGGTAGCCTACAGTATATGGGGTCACAAAGAGTTGGACATGACTGAGCGACTAACACTTCCACCTTCTCATTTAGAAGGCTAGATAAGTAATTATTTATCAACTTCTGGGTTTTTGGCCAAAAAGTGTTTCAAAACTAGAAAAAGGCCATTCGGGTTTAATTCTACTGAGCGGCCCTCTCCTCATCACCTTGGATATGTCCTCCTAGTGAAGCAGGAGGCCCACAGCCCTTGAGGGGAGACCGCCCTTGGCCCAGGAGGGCGGTGTCTGCAGGCCAGGACCACGTGGGGGTCCAGCTTGGGGAAGAGTCTTCAGTTGTCTGAGACTGTGTTATACTTGGGCTGTGGTGAATGGATGGGCTTCCGTTATCTTGTCATCCACAGGAAATTAAATTCTCTTTCAAAAGGTGCTGGGCACATGAGCAATTCCCTCTTCTGCAGAACATGGCTCGAGCTCCTCTGAGCCTTCCTGTGACCAGAGAGCTGCGGTCACCGTCTCACCTGCCTTACATCCTGGCAGGTGCAACTCGACTGACTGTGAGCATGTAAAGGTGTGACACGCTGGGGTCAGAAGGCAAGACCTGTGGTCAAACTGCGGGACACTGGGCCTCCGTAAAAACCTGGGGGAGTGCAACTAACCAGCTCGCTAGCACATGCCCAAAGGGTCCAGGAAAGGAGTCCTAAGTGAGACCCACTCAGAGTCAGAACCACCCTCCTGGACTCTCACCGTAACTGTTCCTTTAGGTGGGTTTGCTTGTTTTTCCCTTAAGCTCATTTTATAGATGTATGGAACTGAGACTCCGAGATTCTGAACCTTTGGCAGATCGTACCGCTGGTAACTGCTTTAGCTCAGGCATGCATCCGAGTTTGAATGGCTCCGTCGTAACGATGGTGACGGTCTTCACGATTACTGCGTGGTGATGACTCAGCACTCACTGTGCCAGGCTCTGCGCACGAGCAGTCAGAGCGCAGGGCGGTGTCAAACCCAGAGTCTGAGTCAGTCAAACTCAGGCTCTGATTCCCTCCAGCTGCGCCGCTGGGGAACCTTGGGTGCCTGGAGGCGCTTTCATTCTCTTCACAGCCTCCCTTAATCCCTTGGAAATCCCTGTCTCCCTTCAGATGTGAACCCTGGGGCAGTGTCTCCTAGAGCCTGCTGCCCGTGGACATGACCTCATTGCTCCAGACGGGACCTCCCAAATGCTACCTGACACCACTTTTGCTGACTTCCCCATGACTCCGCATTTATCCTAGGAAAAGCCGAGCATCCTGAGCAGGTCAATTCAGTTCAATTCAGTTCAGTCACTCAGTCATGTCCAACTCTTTGCAACCCAATGGACTGCAGCATGCCAGGCCTCCTTGTCCATCACCAACTCCTGGAGCTTACTCAAACTGATGTCCATCCAGTCGGTGATGCCATCTGACCATCTCATCCTCTGTCCTCCCCTTCTCCCACCTTCAATCTTCCCCAGCATCAGGGTCTTATTTCAAATGAGTCAATTCTTTGTATCAGGTGCCCAAAGTATTGGGAGTTTCAGCTTCAGCATCAGTCCTTCCAATGAAGGGGCCTGACTTCCCCTGCTCATTTCCCTCCTCCCTTGTCTGCTGATTCACACTGCTCTGGCTCTTCCGGAACATGCTGCAGGACGTGGTCCAGCTGTTCCTCGGGCTTGGAACCCCCGGAGGCCTCAGAGACCCATGCATGGATCGCCCTCCCTGCCTCGTCTCTGCTCACCTCCCTGTGTCCCTGATCAAACCCGCCTCTCATGACGGCCACCCTGGCCATCTGCTCTGTGCTGAAACTCACCTTTCTGGAAACGTCCTGCCCCAAGGGGGCTCTCCCTCCCCCTCCCGCCCCATTTCCTTTCCCACAGTGACCAGCAGGCTCTTGCTCAGGGGCAGCACGCTGCCCTGTGGGATCTGATTGGGCCACAGGCACACCCAGTCACTTGTGTTTTGTCCTGGGCCACTTTCACAGTGCAGCCGCAGAGACCCCTGGCCTTCAAAGTCCACAGTGTGTCCTGTCTGATGTACACTGGTGCAGCCACTGTGGAAAACAATGGGGAGGGTCCCTACAGAAATGAACAGAACTACCATACCCGGCAACTCCACTCCTGGGTCAGTTCAGTTCAGTCGCTCAGTCTTGTCCGACTCTTTGCGACAGAGTATATATTGGGAAGGGCCTCCCTTGTGGCTCAGCTGGTAAATAATCTGCTAGTAAAGAACCCAGGTGGGCAGCCTGGGCTCGATCCCTGGGTTGGGAAGATCCCCTGGAGAAGGGAAAGGCTACCCACTCCAGTATTCTGACCTGGAGAATTCCATGGACTGTATAGTTCATGGGGTCGCAAAGAATTGGACACGACTGAGCGACTTTCATTTTCACTTCATATGTTGGGAAAAAAGAAAAACACTAATTCGAAAAGAGACACATGCTCTGATGTTCACAGCAGTTATTTACAATCACCAAGATATGGAAGCAACCTAAGTGTCCATCAACAGGCGACTGGAATAAGATGTGGAACATAGACTCAATGCAATATTACTCAGCCATTAAAAAGAATGAAAATACTGCCATTTGTAGCAACGTGGCTGGACCTAGAGAATATTATGCTTAGTGAAATAAGTCAGACAGAAAAAGAAAAATACTACATGCTATCACTTCGGCTTCCCTGGTGGCTCATCAGTAAAGAATCTGCCTGCAATGCGGGAGTTGCAGGAGTCAGTTTCCATCCCCGGGTCAGGAAGGTCCCCTGGAGGAGGGCATGGCAACCCACTCCAATATTCTTGCCTGGAGAATCCCAGGGACAGAGGAGCCTGGCAGGCTGCAGTCCATAGGGTCACACATGACTGAAGTAGCTTAGCATGCATGCACACCCACGCTATCACTTATAAGTGGGGTCTAAAAAATAATACAGTTATATCATACACAAAATAGAAACAGACTCACAGACATAGATAAACGAATGTGATTACCAAGGAGGAGCTGGGGGGCACAGATTAGGGGTATGGGGTTGACAGATACAAATTACCATAATAAGACACATAAGCAACAGGATATACTGTAAAATGCAAGGAATTATACCAAATATCTCATAATAAGCTATAATGGAATAAAATTGGCAAAGATACCGAATCACCATGCTGTACACCTGAAACAGACACAATATTGTATACCAACTAAGTGAAAGTGAAGTCGCTCAGTCGTGTCCGACTCTTTGCGACCCCATGGACTGTAGACTACCAGGCTCCTCCATCCATGGGATTCTCCAGGCAAGAGTACTGGAGTGGGTTGCCATTTCCTTCTCCAGGAGATCTTCCCAACCCAGGGATCGAACCCGGGTCTCCCACATTGCAGGCAGACGCTTTACCATCTGAGCTACCAGGGAAGATTCCTATACCAACTATACTTTAATAAAAAAAAATATTTCCTGCCTAGCGCTAACAGAAAACGTCTGCTCTCACATCTGGCTAATTTAATTATTTGTTAGTTTTTGTTTTTCTTCAACTGTTTCCCCTGGTAGAATGTAAACTCCTGAGGGCAGGGATCTTTTCCCTTTTGATCGGACCTAGAAAGTGAGGAAATGGCAACCCACTCCAGTGTTCTTGCCTGGAGAATCCCAGGGACAGGGGAGCCTGGTGGGCTGCTGTCTCTGGGGTCGCACAGAGTCAGACACGACTGAAGCGACTTAGCAGCAGCAGCAGCAGAAGGTGAGTGGCACCCAGTGTACACTTGTCCATCAGTGTGTGAATGGGGCCGGGTCATTACAGGCACATGCAGACCACTCTAGTGAGCAGCCAGTCGGCTGTGGGGTCCACATTCAAATCCAGAGGGACGACGGAAATCGAGACCTACTCCTAATCAGCAACCCCCGACCCCACCCCCCGACCTCCCCTCCCGTCTCTGCCCCTCTCCACTGCCTGCTGCTTCACAGGAGACAGGCGCTCTCCGTTAGCTCTTAACATTCAGACAGGAAAAAATCTGTGCTATCAGCTCTTAATCTTATTAAAAATCAGCAAGAAAGAACGATTTGGACATCCCCCGTGGACCAGCAGCGAAGAATCTGCCTGCCAGTGCAGGGGACGCTCGTTCGATCCCTGGTTGGAGAAGATCCTCACGTGTCTCAGAGCAAGTAAGCCACAACTACTGAGCCCATGCCCTAGAGCCTGTGTTCTGCCACAGGAGAAGCCACCGCGGGGAGAAGCCTGCTCGCTGCAACTAGAGAAAGCCTGCGTGCAGCAACCACGGCCCAGAGCGGCCAAAAGTAAACACACCTTTAAAAAAGGAAGAATGGCTTCTGTTTCTGACTATAAGGTGGACAAACTGCTTCTAGACGCATCCTGGAAACAGCTCTTCTCGTCATCTTACGGGAAGACATCAAAGGCTTCACAGGGTCGGCTGAGGGTTTTTACACCAAGCTTTTCTTTCTTTATGTTGTGGCTGTCATGCCCAGCCATCACCTCCTGCATGGGGCCTTTCCTCTTTGAAGACCACTCCCTCCCCCCGCCCCCAAGATGTCCCGCAAGTGCTGGAAACCAGCTCCGCAGAAGAAGTAGCCAAGGCTCTGGGATGAGGTCACCAAGGAAGAGGAGAAGGGAGACGGAGGAAGGAACTGGGGGGACGGCGTCGGGGAAGGGGTGTGAGGTGTGGTCATGCTCTCACTGTGAGCCGGAGGGCAGACAGCCCACTGCTCACCGCTAGACCCTGGTCTAGAGCAAGGACAGGACTTGCCTGTGTATCCAGAGGTTAGGCGACTGCTTCTTGATCGCCCGAAACAGCCATCTGGTGGCTTTACGGCCAGATTCCATGGATTTTACTCTTTGCCTCAAAGTGTGTAAACTTACCTGCCCAGACCACTCAGAATGAGATTTGTGTCTTGAAAAGGGGAAGAGAGGAAATTCCCTGGTGGTCCAGTGGCTCAGACTCCTCCGCTTCCAAAGCCTGGGTTTGACCCCTGATCGATCAGAGAACAAGATCCTGCATGTGGGAACAAGGACTGAAGATCTGAGTGCTGCTCCTAAGACCTGGCGCAGCCACGTCAGTAAGTGAGGGAAGAGAAGAAGGATCCGCGTCTGTTCCTCACCAGCACTTGGGCTGGGGCGACACGCCTGCTGCTTCCCATAGTCAGCCTAAGAGTCCCGCACATCACACAGCTTCCAGGTGAGAAAATCTGGACTCTACGGCTCTCACAGCACGCGGGGGATGGGGGTTGTCAACTACTCACTCGCTCCCTCCTTAGTCCCAGAGCCGGGGACCCACGCCCCGCAACAGTGACACTGGGGAGCTGCAGGCCGGCTTCAGGACCCAGGTGGGCCCGAACCCCCGGTCCAGCCAGGTTCTTCCCCTGCTCCATGCCCCCCGGGATGCTGTCACAGCCTGGTTCTCCTCCTGTGAGCTCAGTGTCATCATCTCTGGACTGATTCTAACCAAAGCTTCCAGGATGAGCTGAGCTGCATGCTAAGCAGACAACACCATCTAGAAAAGGCATCATTGTGTCTCAATAAAAATATTTACATAACAAAGTTACAGAAAGGGGAAGTTTACTTTGGAAATGTTAATATGCAATGAGCTAGACAAATAGTGTGTTTGGAGCGGTCTCTGCCAGTCTGTCATATCCACATAGTGCAGAGAAACAGGTGACTCAAGCCAGACGTTTTTACTTGGCACTTGAACTAAATCACTTGGAGCAGCTCTTGTCAGCCTATTTTTATGGGAAAAAAACACAACAATTTTGGAGGAGAAAAGGGAACTCTTTATACCAGAGAGTAAATTTGTCTATATTCATGGAACTAACTGTACGTGGTTTGATTTTTGCTTTTAAACTCCAGTGTTGGCCTTTTGATTCCTGAAATCAAAATATTCAACATTATTTTGGGGTTCATATACAGGCAAGTGGGCTTCCCAGGTGGCTCAGTTTAATACCTGGGTTGGGAAGATCGCCTGGAGGAGGGCATGGCAACCCACTCCAGGATGCTTGCCTGGAGAATCCCAGGGACAGAGGAACCTGGTAGGCTACAGTCCACAGAGCCACAAAGACACGACCGAAGCCACTTAGCGTGCATGCACACAAACAAACAGGCGAGAGCAAGCGGTGGCCCTTCTCAGTAGAGAAATACTCTCACCATAAACCAGTAGGTGGCACTGTTCACTTATCATAGATCCTACTGGAGGGCCAAGGCAATTGCTAAAATAAAGCATGTTTTCTGGAAATAAAATAACCAGTAAGAGCTGGGAAAGGATTATTTTCTTTCACAGGTGTCTCCAAATCAAAGCTGAAGCATGAACAACAATTCACTCTTTGTATGGCCTCCCACGTAGTATTTTCTTCTAAAACTTTAGCACCGTTGTAAGAATTCCTTCTAAGCCATGTTTGTACCTCAGATCTAACTGCCTGACCCCATAAACATTTAGTGGTTGATTCTGCTTATAAAGTACATTGGCATTTTCAGATACAGGCAATGGCGTTTTCTAGTATTTCAGCATGAATCAGAAAATGATACTTACTGTTGCCTACTTAGAAACACATGCAAAATCACAGGTACTTAGAATACTTTGGCCACCTGATGCAAAGAGCAGACTCATTGGGAAAGACCCTGATGCTGGGAAAGACTGAAGGCAGAAAGAGAAGAGGGATGACAGAGATGAGATTGTTGGATGGCATCATCGACTCAATAGACATGATTTTGAGCAACTCTGGGAGTGAACAGGGAATCTTGGCATATTGCAGTTCATGGGGTCGCAAAGAGTTGGACACGACTTAGCAACACAGCAACAGTAACTTAGAAATGAAACATTAAGGCAAGTCTCTAAAAATATCTTAAATGCTAACACATTATTTACACCAGGGGTATAGAATTATATATTTGCACAGTCAGTGCTCAATAAATACGTATGTCATGAAAAAGAGTAACAGTGATCCTTTACGAGCATAATGCATTAGACATGGAGTCATATGCTTTGTACCCATGTCTCACTTAGTCCCCCCTTTTAGAGACCTATTTTTGGGCTTCCCAGGTGGTGCAGTGGTGAAGAATCCACCTACCAATGCCCCAGACACAAGGGATTCGAGTTTGATCCCTGGGTTGAGAAGATCCCCTGCAGAAGGAAATGGCAACCGACTCCACTCCGGTATTTTTGCCTGGGAAATCCCATGGATAGAGGAGCCTAGTGGGCTACAGTCCATGGGGTTGCAAAGAGTCAGACACGACTTAGCGACTAAACAACAACAACAAGGGGCCTTTCAGAAATCTGAAGTCTTAGGCAGAAAAGATGGAATGAAGAGATGGCCAAATGGCCTTCACTTGGGAAGTGAGGGTGAATTAGCAATATCTGTCTGAGTCCAAGGACAACAGAGTTCCCTCCCTGTGTACCAGCAGAGGGAGTGCGACAGAAGAGTCTGGAAGGGAGTGGGGCTTCACCCCTGCCCTGAACCATGAGGACAGCCACCACCGCTGCACACTGTGCTAGGTGCTGGGCCTTACGTTATCTCTGTTTTACCACACCAAGAAACGTGAGATAGTATTTGTGATTCTCCTCAACCCTATTGAGTCTGCTTTTCTGAAATGCCTGTTCTTTGCTAGCTTTCATTTTGTCCCTGAGCCACTGAAGGGAGTGACTGGAGGAAGCAACGCGCGTAGAGAAAGAAGAGCCTCCTCTGCTTTGGGTGATGATGAGACGAAATAGCTGGAAATCCAGCCGGATGAGCTGTTACTCTGCAGGCAGCCCTGGGGAAGGTGAGGGCTCTCTCACCCCACAAGCAGGAATGTCAAGGCATTACTCACTGCGATTTTGAATCAATACTCACACGGACACTTAAGTGTTCACTTAAACGCTCACTTAAACACACTGAATTCTCGACATATATGAAGATACACTTCAAATTGCAAAAAGAATCAATCTTTTCTGAACAACGAACTAGGAGGTGTAGAATTTCTATCCAAAACTTGCAGAAAAAGTGGTCAGAAGAGAGTCAGGTATTGGCAGTGATGCCTGGAGTTTAACCACTTTCTGGGTTATAACCAGTGTCCTGAGCCCAAGCAGTAATTACGTTCACTCAAAATTAAGAAGGATCAGCATGAGGGTGCTTAGAGAGTACTCTGTAAGTTCTACAGATGACATTCCCTTTTCCTTAACAAAGGAACATGGAAGACCTCTGAGATCACAGGAGAAAGCTACAGTTACCCCTCGGTCCTGTTTCCAAAGCTGGTTGTTGTACACTTCTCTACAGGAACCATATTAGATAATCAGAAAAAAAAAAAAAGTGAAAGGTGCATGAAATTAACTTAAGAAGAATTTATGTGCAGGGTCTACACAGAAAAAATCACACAAAGAGTAGAGAAGTGTGCTAACATTTTGAAATATGTTTTTTTGAAATTATAGATGATCTGGTTTATTCTGGATTCAGTACATGAGTCAGATTTAATATCAGTGGTGGTGGAAAGATTTTTGATATATTCTCAGCCAAAAGAGTGGATATGATAATGGACAGAGAATTAGAATTTAGTGAATTTTAGAAGTAAAGAGTTTTGGTAAAAAAGAATGCCAGATTCTTTGGACCCTTAATATAGGGCTACCATTAATAGACGGCACTGTGGAAACACGTGTGAAGGTATGTGAAGAAACATACCTTTAGGTTTTACTGCAAGAAATCATTTGTGATAACTAGTGAGGGATCCACAGCAAAGATAACAAGCAGCGATTTCAACTTATTTCAGCAGTTGAAGGCGAAAACAATAGCAACCCAAAACAAACAAAAAACCAGGAAAACAATAATAAAATTCCAAGAAACTTTATGCCTTTCTCCTTTCTTTATTGGACTAATATCTGCATTCTTCTACGTCGCTCTTCTGTTTATACTCCATCTTCTTGTTTCTTTATTCCTTTCTCTATATTCAAAGAATTAAGGCAGAGGAAGAAATTTAAGGAGAAGAAAGAAGGGGGAAAAAAAAAAGTCCTGGAGGCAAATGACATATTTTTACATCGGCTTCTTCCTCTAGACTGGTAATTTCTAAACGAGGAGTCATGCTCTGGCCTTGTGTTCCAGACGCCCATAAATAAAGGGGGATGATGCCAGCAACGGCCCTCTCTCAGTGTAGCAGGCATCAGCTGCCACATCACTCACAGCCTGTGGACCAAAATATGAGACAAGGTGGGCTTGCGATCAGACATTTTGTCTGTGGCTTTTAGAAAGCATTTGTATTTCCTATAAATCCACTCACTTCTCAGTATCGTGTTAAGTGAAAAAGGCACTGACCTCGATCCGTCAGGAGAGCGGTACTGTCAGGATGGCCCTGACGGCCGCAACGGGCTCGGGGACACTAGCATCTTCGACTCATCACATGCGGGCACGGGTCTGGCTTGCCTTCCCCACCTGGGAAGGTGTGGCCGCCGAATGCACAGTGGGGCCTCAGAGTCCATCTTTCTCGTCCAGGACCTGAAGGGCCACGCTCACGCCCTCACCTCGCTGTCCCACGCGCAGGGTGTCAGCATTTAGAGCTGACAGACGCTGTGGGACTCCCAGCTCACTAGTGAGCAGAGAGGAGAGGACTCGCCTTTAGTGAGCAGAGCAACCATCTGAGTTTTACTTGGCAGACCTTGTACACTTATCTGGGCTTCCTAGGTGGAGAAGGAAATGGCAACCCACTCCCGTGTTCTTGCCTGGAGAATCCCAGGGACGGGGGAGCCTGGTGGGCTGCCGATTCTGGGGTCGCAGAGTCGGACAGGACTGAAGCGACTTAGCAGCAGCAGGTGGCGCTAGTGGTAAAGAAAGTGAAAGTGAAAGTCGCTCAGTTGTGTCCGACTCTTTGCAACCCCGTGAACTATACCATCCATGCAATTCTCTAGGTCAGGATAATGGAGTGGTTAGCCTTTCTCTTCTCCAGGGGATCTTCCCAACCCAGGGATCGAACCCAGGTCTCCCGCATTGCAGGCGGATTCTTCACCAGCTGAGCCACCAGGGAAGCCCTCACATGCTAATACAGGATATGTAAGAGACACGGGGTTCCATCCCTGGGTCAGGAAGATCCCCTGAGGAGGGCATGGCAACCCACTCCAGTATTCTTGCCTGGAGAATCCCATGGACAGAGGAGCCTCGCGGGCTACAGTCCATACAGTTGCCCAGAGTCAGACACGACTGAAGCAAGTTAGCATACAGGCATGCATGCTTATCCATGTGTGAAGAATACTTAATCTGAATGGGGATAGTCTGTGTTTGTCAAGCTCTAGAATGAGGATGACAAAGTACATCTTAAAAGGCCTTGATTTGGGGCCAATGACAAATAAAACATCGATAGATTTGGATTCCCTGTCAATCCCAGGCTGGGGTTTTTCAGGTTTCCTGGCCTCATTTTCAAGTTGCCTCTTTAGAGATGCCTTCTCTGAGCACTTTCATTGGAGCAGACCTCGCCCCTCTCCCCGCCGCGCACCAGTTTCTCTCGCTGCATCCTGTTGGACTCCTCAGAGGATTTCACCTGCCACCATTTGTCTGCAGGAGGGCAGGCACTCTGTGTTTTATAATTGTATATCTATTGGCTAGAAAATTACATAGATAGGCAGTTCTGAATCAATATCAGCTGAATGAATGAATTCAATTTTCATGATTAAGTTTGTGGGTTTTTTGAAAAAGAGTCTACAGACTAGATGTGCACGAGCCAAAGATGTTTTTGAGAAAACATAAAGAGAGTATGTGGACTGGGGTCCCGTGAGTGGGAACCAGCCTGCAGTTATTTACTTAACCTCAGACGGTAGTTCCAGCCCAAGGTCACATCTCGTCCCAACAAGGGGAGTGGAGAATTTGGAGAGGATTTAGACGGGTCCGCTGAGAATAATCAAGTGTGGGAGGAATTAAGGTATCTATGAATGAATATTGGGCTTCCCTGGTGGCTCAGATGGTAAAGAATCTTGCCTGCAGTGCAGGAGACCAGGGTTTGATCCCTGGGTCAGGAAGATCCTCTGGAGAAGGAAATGGCAATCCACTCCAGTATTCTTTTCTGGGAAATCCCATGGACAGAGGAACCTGTACAGTCCATAGGGTTGCAAAGAGTCAGACACAACTTAGTGACTAAGCAACAATGATGACGGAAAAAAGTAACAGTGAATTTGCAGCTTCAGCAAAGGCAAGTGTTAAGTAAGTGATGCCTGGGGATTCCTTCTATTTCTGTGAATTTCTATGGAGAAACCAATGTTTATCGAGCACTTAAGTACTGAGCTGGGCATTTCTCTCTCTGTCTCTCTGGCGTGCACACATATGCGCGCACACACTCTTTAACATGGAGGAAACTGCATCGCAGAGTGGTTAGTGTAACTACTTTACATCGCTAGTAGGTGGCAGAGCGGCTGGGATTCAAACATCGGCTGCTCTGACTATAGAAGCCAGCGTCTTCCCACTGAACTGTGTCAGAGAACAGAGGCTGGAGAGGTGACACTGAGGGTCTGTGTTCCATGACTTCGCTCTGCCCCGCATCAAAGCGTGGCCTCTGCAATGTGACCGCTACGTTAAAACGGTATCGCCGCACACGTTTACACCCAAGATGAAAGTTTACAATGCTTGTTGGCCCTGTCCAACAAGGTGCTTCCTGAGGAGGCTGATGGAAGAAGCATCGGGTGAGCTTCCGGGAGAGGCGGCTTAGGCTTGTGTTCAATGTGTATCCACAGCTGGTCTCAAAGTTCCTCATCGCCCTCTCTCTTGAGATAAGAGCCCTCAGCCTATTCACTTTCCATCTTTGATGCACCAGATCAAGGCCCAAGGCCCAAGGCTGCTCCCCATCAAACACGCCAAAGGCAGCTCACAGCTCTCCAGTGAGGTGTTTTCTCCTGGGAGTCAAGATTGCAATGGCATTTGAGGGTGATCAGGTTCATAGAGAATTATAAGGAGAGTAACTGGGTCCAATTGCTCACAGTTTCATGCTTTGTAAAATACAGTCTGATGTATAACAGATTAGACCCATTGCCAGCGCATGAATCCCGCCCCTGATTTCCATGAGGTATAGTGGTCTGTCCCACCATCCTTCTAAGACAAGTCCCATGTCAGCTCCCGAGGTGGGAGTAGAGACAGCGATGTGTTTCAAGCCTGGTTTTGGATGTTGAATGTTAAGGGGGACTTCTAAGGAGGAGTGATAGCCATCCAGTTAATTAATGGAAAGTTTGGGCACAGAACTGTAGGAATGTAAAGCTAATGTGAGCCCGGAGGGAAAAATGGATAAATAAAACAGAGGAAGAGGAGAAGAGATTGTTAATAAAGAAGAAGGGAAACGAAACGTCTGCTGCCTCTGAATATCCAAGGTGAGGTGCTCAAGTACCTTAGTAACTGTTATTACACATTGTCACGGAGCCGACATATAATAGGGCTTTAAACAAGCTATCTTGTTGAATCCTCAGATATGCAGATGATACCACTCTAATGACAAAAAGTGAAGAGGAACTAAAGAGCCTCTTTTGAGGGTGAAGGGGGAGAGTGAAAAAGCGGGCTTGAAACAACACTCATAAAACTTAAGCTCACGGCATCCTGTCCCATCACTTCATGGAAAATAGAAGGAGAAAATACGGAAGCTGTGACAGATTTCATATGCTTGGGCTCCAAAATCACTGTGGAAGGTGAGTACAGTCATGAAATTAAAAGACGTTTGCTCCTTGGAAGGAAAGCTATGACCAACCTAGACAACATATTAAAAAGCAGAGACATTCCTTTGCCAACAAAGGTCCGTCTAGTCAAGGCTATGGTTTTCCCAGTAGTCATGTATGGATGTGAGAGTTGGACTGTAAAGAATTGAGTGCCAAAGAACTGATGCTTTTGAACTGTGGTGTTGGAGAAGACTGTTGAGAGTCCCTTGGACTGCAACAAGATCTAACCAGTCCATTCTGAAGGAAATCAGTTCTGAATATTCATTGAAAGGATGGATACTGAAGCTGAAACTCCAATACTCTGGCCACCTGATGGGAAGAGCTGACTCACTGGAAAAGACCCTGATGCTGGGAAAGATTGAAGGCAGAGGGAGAAGGGGACGACAGAGGATGAGGTGATTGGATGGCATCACCAACTCAATGGAAATGAGTTTGAGCAAACTCCAGGAGATGGTGAAGGACAGGGAAGCCTGGTGTGCTGCAGTCCATGGGGTCATATAGAGATGGACGTGACCTAATGACTGGACAACAAGAAAAACCCCTAACAGGCAGGTATTAAAACTAATATTGTCTGCATTTCCAGTTGAGGAAACTGAGGAATATAGAAGCTGGATAGCTCACCCAAGATCACAGTTTATAGAATTCGGGTTGAGAATTCAGATAGGACTGCCTCAAGAATTTTACTATTCTTCTGAGTTACTGACAAGCCACTAAATTCATTCAGCAACATCATAAGTCTATCTCTTGTCTGAGTTCCTACTAATTAGCAATTATTATGTAAAATCTGACATGCGAGAGTGAAACACAACTTCGTGATGCTTTGAACCATGGACATACCATTAAAATATATATGAATCTACCATCTCTCATCTATTCATCTTCTCTATCTCTGTCTTAGGATAAAGTTTCTCTGCTTCTGCTGTTTTCTACATTTAGGCATTTGGTGGGACTGGAGGTATTCAAATCAAGTCCTCCATAACAGCCTCATTTAAGGAGTATGAAGGAAGAAGGATAAACTATCAGGCTCTTGTCGGATTCCCCATTTCACTCCCAAAGCACAGATTGACACACGCTTTGTATCAGTAACTTGTTTTCGTTTCTCCGATATTTCGAGCAGACCATTTGTGTCTAGGCACGATCTGAGACCAAAATAAATCTTGTGAGTACATCTAAAAAGCAGAGTTCCCCCCGCTGGAGAGAAGTTTTGGTTTGAGGGATGAGCTCGGAGTGTCCTGCAGAAGCGGGTGTGCTGGTGGCCCCAGTGTGGCTTGCATGTCGGGTGTCTGGACGCAGGCTCGCCTGGAGGTGACGCTTTGCATTACATCGCACTGCATATGTGGGCGCGTTCACTGTGGGGAGCGTTTCCTCAAAGCTGCAAGCCTCAGTCCCGGTGCAACACACGCCAGGCTCTCTCTTTTACTCTCCTGCTGAATGAGGTACATTAATAACTGACCTAAAAGACGCCACCCTCTTCTCCAAGGACTCCAGCTCTTCCCCTGACAGACGGCGCTGCCCGGATGGCACCTGGCTCTGAGAAGGGTAGAGGTGTCAGTTTCTGGTGTGATGGAGGGCAGCGGCGGGGTTGGCCGGGCGCCGCACCCAGAGGAGGGGGCATCCCTGGGCTCTGCGCCTTTGTCAGTCCCCGGGTGTCACAGGGAGCCGCTGCAGGCGACCGCTCTCAGGGCAACAGCCAGAAATCCCGCCGACGCCTCCTGTGTTTGAGTGTGTTGCCCTGTGGCCTGTGATCGTTTGGAGGGTTTGCTCTACTCTGTGAGTGCTTTTCCATGTGTCTCAGGGTGATTCTTTGTCAACGGTTACTGCCTGGCTCAAGAATCAGCAATTCACATAGTCAAATAAGGTTCACTTATTATTGCCTCTTGAGAAATCTGTATGCAGGTCAGGAAGCAACAGTTAGAACTGGACATGGAACAACAAACTGGTTCCAAATAGGAAAAGGAGTACGTCAAGGCTGTCTATTGTCACCCTGCTTATTTAACTTCTATGCAGAGTATATCATGAGAAATGCTGGGATGGAAGAAACACAAGCTGGAATCAAGATTGCCGGGAGAAATATCAGTAACCTCAGATAGGCGGATGACACCACCCTTATGGCAGAAAGTGAAGAGGAACTAAAAAGCCTCTTGATGAAAGTGAAAGAGGAGAGAGAAAAAGTTGGTTTAAAGCTCAACATTCAGAAAACGAAGATCATGGCATCTGGTCCCATCACTTCATGGGAAATAGATGGGGAAACAGTGGAAACAGTGACAGAATTTATTTTGGGGGGCTCCAAAATCACTGCAGATGGTGACTGCAGCCATGAAATTAAAAGACGCTTACTCCTTGGAAGAAAAGTTATGACCAACCTAGATAGCATATTCAAAAGCAGAGACATTACTTTGCCGAATAATGTCCGTCTAGTCAAGGCTATGGTTTTTCCTGTGGTCATGTATGGATGTGAGAGTTGGACTGTGAAAAAGGCTGAGCGCCAAAGAATTGATGCATTTGAACTGTGGTGTTGGAGAAGACTCTTGAGGGTCTCTTGGACTGCAAGGAGATCCAACCAGTCCATTCTGAAGGAGACCAACCCTGGGAATTCTTTGGAAGGAATGATGCTAAAGCTGAAGCTCCAGTACTTTGGCCACCTCATGCGAAGAGTTGACTCATTGGAAAAGACTCTGATGCTGGGAGGGATTGGGGGCAGGAGGAGAAGGGGACGACCCAGGATGAGATGGCTGGATGGCATCACGGACTCGATGGACGTGAGTCTGAGTGAACTCCGGGAGATGGTGATGGACAGGGAGGCCTGGCGTGCTGAGATTCATGGGGCTGCGAAGAGCTGGACATGACTGAGCAACTGAACTGAACTGAACTGAATAAGGTTCACGAGAAAAAGCATATATTCAAGTTTTTCTCTTTTATTTTCCTGCCTGAGCTCTTCTTCCTTTGAAAAATCTCCATCTTCTTGTGTGCATGGGTGTGTGTGTGTGTGTGTGTGCACATGTGTGTTTAAAGCCAGGTCCTCCCAGGTCGATGACTGTGTGAGCCCCACATGGTTATTCTGTGGGTATTGCTGACCACATCCCTAGCACTGCTGACCCGCAGCTGGGCTGCCTTCTTCCTGAGGGCTAGGTGTACACTGCCGGGAGCCAGTGTGAGGGATCCCGCCCGTGACAAGGTCATGAGGAAGGAAGCTGACATATGCAAGGCGTGCTCAGACTTCAGGGACCCCTCTGGAGGTTCCTGGGCATGTACCCCAACAAAAATCTGCCGGCTTTTGTGCTCTGCTTTTCCACTCTTCTGACATTTTCTGGAGGGGGTCAATTCAGGGCTTTGGTCTTCTGCATTTGAAGGAGTGTTTCGGTCCGGGGGCCCCTCTGATGGCTTTCTGGCCTGCCTGCAGGACTCGTGCAGCTGCGCGTGTGATTGTTTGGGGCCTCCTGGCCGCAGGAGGCACGGGAGGCTTGAAGCATCCTGGGAGTGTGGGGGCTTCCGAGGAGTCGAGATCTTTGGAGTGGGACTGATTGAGGGTTTCATGTGTTGGGTCAGTGCTTGCTGGTGAATTTTCATATCCTTTGTTTTTGGATGTGGTTGGTGTATGGAGGGGCGGGTGGTGGACCTTGTATTGGCGGCGTTGGATCTTTGAGTTGAGTGCCTTCTTTGCTGTGATCCACTGCGCCTTTGTTCTGTAGAGATGTGGCTTTGGCGCTTTGGGGACATGTAGATTGAGGAGGAAGCGCTTCAGGGGAGACGGGGTTAGCATTCATTGAGGAGGAGAGCCAAGGAGTGTTGGCAGGCCTCTTGGCCAGAGGATGATGTGGATCACCTGAGACCTTTTGTGTACAGGATGATGTGCAGGGGGAGTCTGGGTTGTGAATGCTGCATGGTTTTGTGTTGCCCATTGATCTCCGTGTTTTATCGAGAGTATAGAGGGCCTTCTGAACAGTAAAGGATGGGACCAGTTTCTCGGACCAGTTTCTCGAACTGGTCTCTCGGCCTGGTTTCTGGGAAATCTGGCTCCCCCCGTGTCTCTCTCTCTCTCATTTTCTCTCCCTTTCCCTCTCTCTGCTCTTTACTTTAATTTCAGGCTGAATTTTCATCTGGGACGCGGAGGCTCGCCAGGTCTACTTATTTGCCCTGGCTGTTAAGACCCACGCGAAAGGGAGCTTAAGGCAAGGCACCCTTAGATATTCAAGCGGGCGCCGGTGGCCCAACGTAGATGGTGCAAATTCCTTGTCTGGAATTCTATTGGTCTTCCATGTAAACCAAGCTATTCAGCCCTCTTTCTTCACTTAATCTTCTTACTACACTATAGTTTCTTAATCTAATCTTCTATTAATCAATAAACAAGTCTTTCCACGCCAATGCTGTCCACCCTTCGAATTCCCTGGATCCACCGGGGCTGGACCCCGGCAGTACACTTTTGCCTTAAGACTGGAAGACCAGCAGACCCACTCAGGGAAGCTGGCTTGAGAAGGAGGAAGCATTGTTCATGCCCAAGATGTCACTTAAGATGTACCTTAAGTGATACTCCTCTTAGAAGACCAGCAGACGGCATCCTGGCTGACCTTGAACGTGCCTTGAGTTAGGCACCTTTCCTTTAATGAGCATGCTCTAATATCCAGGTTACACTGAATAGGCTGTAAGAGAAAACATTCATATTCTTGCTCCTTTAATGAATAAATTTTAAGCATTATTCTCTTATTAACTCACCCCACAAATACCCGTCAAGTGTGTGGTATGCGCCAGGTGCAGGGCTGGCTGCTGGGAGGGAGTGGGACACAGGACTGGCGAGGCTCCTGCCCTCAGGAGCTGGTCGTAAGGTGTGGACAGGCAACCAGGTCACCGCACTGGAACGGTGCACCTGGTGCTATCATGTGGGTGGGGCAGCGGGAGGCAGCAGCGGTGATGAGGGAGGGATCAAGCCAACGCGGAGATGCAGGGCTGCCGTCCCTGCCCTCCAATTTTACAAAAGCAAGACTCATCCTTCACCAACACAGTCTCACTGGAAAAGACCCTGATGCTGGGAAAAGACCCTGATGCTGGGAAAGATTGAGGGCAGGAGGAGAAGGGGACGACAGAGGACGAGATGGTTGGATGGTATCACCGATACAATGGACATGAGTTTGGGTAAACTCCAGGAGTTGGTGATGGACAGGGAGGCCAGGTGTGCTGCAGTCCATGGGGTTGCAAAGAGTTGGACGTGACTGAGCGACTAAACAAACAACAAATACTTGGAGACACTTGCTCCTTGGAAGGAAAGCTATGACAAACCTAGACAGTATATTAAAAAGCAGAGACATCACTTTGCCAACAAAGATCTGTATAGTCAAGGCTATGGTTTTTCCAGTAGTCATGTATGGATGTGAGAATTGGACCATAAAGAAAGCTGAGCACCAAAGAATTGATGCTTTTGAACTGTGGTGTTGGCGAAGACTCTTGGGAGTCCCTTGGACTGCAAGGAGATTAAACCAGTCCATCCTAAAGGAAATCAGTCCTGAATATTCATTGGAAGGACTGATGCTGAAGCTGAAGCTCCAATACTTTGGCCACCTGATGGGAAGAGTCAACTCACTGGAAAAGACCCTGATACTGATTGAGGGCAGGAGGAGAGGTGGGGTGACAGAGGATGAGATGGTTGGATGGCATCATCGACTCAGTGGACAAGATTTTGAGGAAATTTCGGGAGATATAAAGGATAGAGAGGCCTGACGTGCCGCAGTCCACGGGGTCCTAAAGAATCGGACACGACTGAGTGAACACCAGTCTCCATTCCTAGGGCAGAATCAACCTGAAAGACATTTTGAACAACTGAAGTAGCTCATTCCCTTGCACATAACATACATTTTTAGGGACTACCAAATGTTTACATGGAGTGTTAGAACAAATCTGCCGATAAAAATTTTATGTGGTTCCTTTTAGGTTTGGTGTGCATTATTTAACAAGGTAGTTAAAGCCCACATTATTTTAAATCACCTAATGAAATATTTATTCCAAGTAAAGTCAATACTCATCATATTTCATATTATAAAGTGTTTACTATTTCCACCTCCTATTAACAAAAATTAAAATTATATGCTGGCTGCTGAGTCAGACATCTTTATATATAAATATATGCACACACATACTTACATACTTCTACTTTAACTTTGCAGAAAACTTTTGACCATTAATAAAAATCATTTCTGAATTATTGCACATGACGCTTGCTTTAGTTATTCACAGACGCCTAATGCCAGAATGCATTTAATTTATAAAAATGCACAAATAGGCACCAGCAAGTCTCCAGGCCATCCTTACTTCCCGCATAACATAATTTCAGCTACATATAGTATTATTTTATTACATATTAAGCACAAGGAGAGAGAGATTTATTTTTGTTTTTAAACATTATGAAATAGATTCTGTATCATTTTAACCCTGATTTTCATAACCGTCTTGCATGGTGCATATCTGTTTTTCAGTGACATTTACAGTATTTGTTGAGATTCATACATTTACTTGCACTGAAAAATAAATCTGGTGTTCTGATTTTGTTGACTAGTTTGATGATGAGGACTGAGCTTGCTAATTACTTTTATTAAGAGATATTTTATTGGCAAAGGTGTATTGGAATAATGATATTTAAACTTTTAAAAATATTTAAAAAATATATTAAACAAAGGGTTTCTTCACTTACAAAGTAAAGGTATAATTGATAGTTACTTGCTAGAGCTTCATAAAGCCTTTTTGGTATACTTCCCAGAAACTGAAAAAAAAAATTACCACACTGACTGGGCAACAAATAAATCCTTTTTTGCCTGGTTCCTCGCTTCCCAAAATTCTGAAAATTAAAATAGCTTCTGATGATAGACCATTATGTGATTTCTGGGCATATAACTGCAAATGAATTTTTTTTTAATGAAATTATATTCTTAGAAAAAGATGCCCTCCATTATAACCTAATTATAGAAACAAAGTTCTTTAGCTCTTATATTAATAAAAATTAAAGAGAAAGAATTCATATTGAACCCCTCCTCATTCTAGTAGCCAGTAAAATATATTCATAATATCTCATTAAGGCATGCATTACCATCAACATTTTACTTCTTGTTTAACAAATATTCAACAAAATTTGTAATATATTTTTGCTTTTGACTAACTGTATAAAATCAATCATTTTAATGATAACTGGAAAACATTAATACTGAGAAACTCATGTCTGTTAATATTCAAAAAATTACACATTTTGTAACAGAGATACATACTAGGTGATCAATAAAGGATTTTTAAACATGAAAGCAAATTGCATCAGAGACTGAGGGAAATGGAATGAAAATATCAGCAGTAAAAGACAGGACACAAACTCCCCATTGGTAAAGAGAAAGCTGCTCATGTATTTAGAAAATGAATGACGTTGATGTGTACACACATGGCTGATTCATGTCAGTGTATGGCAAAAACTACAATATTGTGAAGTAATTAGCCTCCAATTAAAGTAAACAAATTAATTTTAAAAAAAGAAAACGAATGATGTAAATAAATATAAAATCCCTATACTTGTGGCATCTACTTCATTCTTTAAAAGAGTCCTATTTCACTTCTTAAAAAGAAAAACTAGCAATTTCACTTTTTGCACATATTTATACTTAGGAACAATTTTATAGATCAATTAAAACACTTGTGAGGAGGTATATGGTTTTTAAAATGTGGTTTGGGGGTATAGCCGACTCTTTGTGATGCTGCCAGGCTCCTCTGTTCGTGGGATTCTCCAGGCAAGAATATAGGAGTGGGTAGCCATGTCCTCCTCCAGGGGGTCTTCCCGACACAGGGATGGAACCCAGGTCTACTGTACTGCAGGCAGATTCTTCACTGCCTGAGCCACCAGGCAAGCCCCTTTGGGGGTATACAGGGAAAGCAATTTGGACGTTACCATTTTGCACTATTTCGTAAATAAATCTCTCCACTTGCTGTTTTGCTCAAGGGATGGTGCTAGTCTGCTATTTCAGCTGAGCATGGCCATATATCATTGGAAGATGACTTCAGTTCAGTTGTTCAGTCGTATCTGACTCTTTGTGACCCCATGGACTGCAGCACACCAGGCCTCCCTGTCCATCACCAACTCCCAGAGCTTACTCAAACTCATGTCCATTGAGTCAGTGATGTCATCCAGCCATCTCATCCTCTGTCATCCCCTTCTCCTCCTGCCCCCAATCCCTCCCAGCATCAGAGTCTTTTCCAATGAGTCAACTCTTTGCATGAGGTGGCCAAAGTATTGGAGTTTCAGCCTCAGCATCAGTCCTTCCAATGAATATTCATGACTGATTTCCTTTAGGATGGACTGGTTGGATCTCCTTGCAGTCCAAGATGGTCTCAAGAGCCTTCTCCAACACCATAGTTCAAAAGCATCAACTATTCTGTACTCAGCTTTATTTATGGTCCAGTCCTCACATCCATACATGACCACTGGAGAAACTATAGCTTTGACTAGGTGGACCTTTGTTAGTAAAGCAATGTCTCTGCTTTTTACTATGCTGTCTAGGTTGGCCATAGCTTTTCTTCCAAGGAGCAAGCATCTTTTATCATGGATGCAGTTACCATCTGCAGTGATTTGGGAGCCCCCATAAATAAAGTCTGTCACTGTTTCCATTGTTTCCCCATCTATTTCCCATGAAGTGATGGGATCGGATGCCACGATCTTCGTTTTCTGAATGTTGGGTTTTAAGCCAGCTTTTTCGCTCTCCTCTCTCACTGTCATCAAGAGGCTCTCCTCAGTCTGCCTGGGATTTCCTGTGTTCTCCTCTCCTGTTGGTATCCCGGGCAGTGTCTTCTGCGCAGGGCGGGGGTTCTGCTGGTATCCCGGGCGGTGTCTGCTGCACAGGGTGGGGGTGCTGGCCCCTATCTGCCGCTTGGTATGCACCTCCCTGCTTTTCTGCTTCTCCCCCAGTTTCCTCTGGTGTCAGAGCCTTCGAAGCCACAGGAACTGGGCCCCATGTGTCAGGGGCACGGCCTCTCTGGGGCTGGGGAGTGCGCCCGCACACAACTGTAACACAGACTGTTCTAGAACGCACACAGTGGGGCCTGTGTTTCGCTGCCCGCGTAACTGCTGAGCCAGTCACCTCTCCCTGAATGTTAGCATTCTCACCTGCCAAGTGAGGATTTGCCAACTTTCAGCCTGTCTCTTGAGGGCTCCTGCTGACCCGGAAACGGGGAGCTCTTTGAAAATGCGAACCCGTTATTAGACACAAAATCTCCAAGCACCTCTTAGATTGCTTGGCATGTGGAAATAAATTCAGTAGCATTTTGCTTTCCATTGACAGATGCATCTTTAACAATAAAAAATGTATAAACAGAGAGAACCACGAGCCTAGCAAACACCCACCGCGGGTAGGGCTGTCTCTGTTTCTTGGAGGGGGAGGAGGGTTGGGGGGCGATCCTGGGACAAGGCCCGGCTTCCCAGGGGCCATGTGCAGACAGCCCTCCTCCTTCCATTCTTCCAGCCGGAATATTCTCTCGCTCCCCTGCACTTGTGACAAAGAAATATAACCTTTGGCCAATTGCATTTTTTTGTTGTTCCACTGGTAACTGGGTTAATGTGACCTGACAGGGCTGGATGAGACGGAACTAGAGGAAATAATTTCTGCACTTCTGTGCAGCTGCACGTGACAGAGGTGAGCTGAGTGGAATACAAAGGTTTGGGAAAATGAGGGATTATTTCACCAGTAAAAGATGTTGCGGGATCGTATCTTACAAGCTGCCTTCTGGATATATGGTCTCTGCGGTTGCTTCCCACCAACCTAGACATTCCCAGAGCGGTCATACTTGTTCGTCTCCCTCCCTGCTTTGCAGGCACACTGCCTGATATGTGATAATCCCTAACACCAGTGATTAGTAGGCAAGTAAGTGAAATAATTTTGTTCATGTAGGTTTATAAAGAGTGCTGAGTTCCCACTCTGTACAAAGAGGTTTAGAAATACTATTTCTAAAAATTAATTTTTAAAATAAAGTGTTACTTTTATTTTCTTGTCTTTTCTTGAGTTTTAAAAAAACTGAAGCACAGCGGATATAAAATATTATTTAAGTTACAAGGGAATAATATAGCAATTCACAATTTTTAAAGATTATACTCCTTTTACAGTTCTTATAAAATATTGGCTGTATCCTTGGGTGGTACAGTGTATCCTTGTAGTTTACAAAGGATAGTTTATACCTCTTAATCCTCTGCCTCTGTATAGACCCTCCCCCTTCCCTCTCCCTACTGGTAACCAATGCTTCGTCCTCTGTGAGCCTGCTTCTTCTTTGTTATTTTCATCCTTTGTTGCAGTTTCTAAACTCCACACATAAGTGATATCATACAGTATTTGTCTTTCTCTGACTTATTTCACTTTGCATAATGCCCTACAAGTCTATCCATGTTGCAGCAAAAGGGCAAGATTTCATTCTTTTTTTTACGGCTGAATAGTATTGTTACATTGTGATGTGATACAAAACACCTTCTTTATCCTAAGCTGTGTTGCTTTTAGATAACAGTATTGGTATTCCCATTTTTTTCATTGAGGAAAGGGAGTTTCAGTGATGTTGAGAGACCAGCAAAACCCTTCCAGAAATCTGAACACCCTTCCAGATTTCTCTGGCTTCAGAGTTCTTTTGTTTTTTTCTGTATTACACTTCCTGTGTCAGGAACAATATTTAAATTAATCTGGAGTGTAAAATATAGTTACTTTTCCAGGCAGATGAATGTATTTCTGGATTTATTTTTAAAGGAAACCCATCTCTCCATGAAAACTCCAGGCATCAGCTTCCCGTTGCCGGTGTGTGGAGGTGTGCGAGGGGCAGGGGCCGGAGCCCCTCCTCCCTGCAGTGCCTGTGTGGATGGCGGAGAGCAGGGCAGGGGGCAGGATGGGTTCTGTGCGTTCCAGCATCCATAGGTTTCGTCCTCTGAAGTGGAGAGGAAGGAGCATCCATAGAGCCATGATGTTCTAGAAGCTTCCTAACCCCTCTGTACAAAGTGGAGATTCTTTTAAGGGCAGGAAGTGCCTTTTCAGGGTTGCAAGCATTCCTTAGAAGGGTTGCATTTTTGGTGATCAGTGACTTCCTGGTGAGGAGGGCATGGCTACCCACTCCAGTATTCTTTCCTGGAGAATCCCAAGGACAGAGGAGCCTGGTGGGCTACAGTCCATGGGGTCGCAGAGAGTAGGTCATGACTGAGTGACTCAGCAGCAGCAGCAGCAGCAGCAGCAGCAGCAGCAGACTTCTTGGTAGGAAGGGTGCATGAGATGTTTGGGTGAATGGCTGTGATTTGGAAGTGAGGGAGATCGGAGGAATCAGGCTATGTGGGAAAGTGGGTCAGGCCCACAGCTGGTCTAACCTGACCCCCGGCTGGTTCTCAGTGTCCCTGATCCCCTGATGATCACCTGTGGGTATCTCTCTGCCCGGGGCACCTGGATCAGGAGCAGTTCCTCAGGCCTTCTGCACATGAAAATGTCTAGCTCTGTAAAAACAAATTTCATCATCTGAAATGGCCTTGCCTCTCTCTCCAACCTAGCCGTGGAGAGGTGTTGGGGAGAGAGGGAACTTGGGCCCACCTGGAGTCAGCCTTGGCAGGGGCTGCGGTCTCTAGGGCCCTCGGGCTAGGAGGGCACGTGGCGGAGGCGTGTGAGCTTGGAGGCAGTGGCGGCCGTGGTGCTGATGTCACTGACAGCGGCTGAGGCAGCCACACTGGCCAAGTGGACGCTCTGGGAACTGAAGTATGGGGCGCCTGGGAAAGGGTCTTCCTTTGGCTTTTTACATCAGTAACATCAAAGACTGTAACACACCTGCACTGGGATTGTCTGTCTGTGAAAAACAAGCATTGTAGTTCTGACATCATATATTGATGTGTCAACAAGATGAAAACTAAAATAATGATTTCCTCAAAATATTAACATTATGTCTACTAAGTAAGTCAGTGTTAGTCACTTAGTCGTGCCTGAATCTTTGCGACCCCATGGACTGCAGCCCACCAGGCTCCTCTGTCCATGAGATTTTCCAGGCAAGGATACTGGAGTGGGTTGCCATAGGTCTACTCGCCTCATCTAAATTAAGCTCATCTGTAGGTCAGAAATAAGCATCGTTTGTATCTGACAGCATGTTCTGGAAGTGGTTGTTACATGAATATTAAATAAAAGATGCTTTCCCTCCCAAAGGAACACTAGTATAACTACCCCATGCTGGTCGCTGGGACCACTTGGTCAGTAAACGTGGGCTTATCCCTCCTATAATGGGCGAAGTTATTTCACGGGCCTTGGTCTGTCCAGATACTTCTAAATACAGAACTATGAAGAGGCATGAAGTCAGGGTGGCGATGTCTCAGGCAGGGATGTAATGCTCTTTGAGTCAGGGTGCAGCGGACAGCATGTAACGCATCACTTAAACATCCACACAGGGAGGTGGGCTGTGCTTGGGATTTCAGCACTGAACAGAACAGGCAGGGTTTCTCCTTTCTTACAAACTCACTAACGTGGAGAAACACATTAAACCTAATATACAGCACGCAGGGTAGAAGGCACACTTTATACATGTAGAATTTCTTACTGTCATTCTCCCAGGAAGGGAAAAGAGGGGACTAGGATACGTTCAAATGCAGGGTTGGTATAGAAACTGAGAGAGAAAGAACATAGGAAAAACCAAATGATGGATGTTTTTAAAGGATTGCTAAACTGCAAAGTGTTAGTCACTCAGTCGTGTCCGACTCTTTGGGATCCCACGGACTGTAGCCTGCCAGGCAAGAATACTGGAGCAGGCTGCCATTCCCTTCTTCAAGGGGATCTTCCCAACCCAGGGATCGAACCCAGGTCTCCTGTATTGCAGGCAGATTCTTTACCATCTGCGCCACAAGGGAAGCCCCACTGTAAAGTGATGTATAAATATCAGGTATCTAGATGGTCATCATAAATATGGCTATTTTGAGCAATGCTGCCTGTACATTGCTACTGCTACTGCTAAGTCACTTCAGTCGTGTCCGACTCTGTGCATCATAAATATGGCTATTTTGAGCAATGCTGCCTGTACATTAGCAAAGCAAAAGTAACTATGTACATTTTATTCAGCTAATACACATTTTGCAGAAACCAGGACAGACACAGCCATCTTGTTTATTTTGAGAAATATAAGCACAGGAAAGGGATGAAACGGTAGATACTGCATCCTCTCAGCACTAAAACTAAATTCTTAAATGGAAACTTCTTTTGTTTTAGTGATTTCCGATTAGGCTACAGCAGTTGACTGCTACAGACTTTGTTTTTTTTGGAAGCTGTATTTCTTTCAGAGACGGAAGGAAGGTCAGTCTCACCTTATGAGACAGAAGAGAAGGTGACCCTTGTCATTATGACATAATGTAACTGGGCCCCAGGTGTAACGGGGAGAAAAAGGAAATGAGGTCCCGTGCAATCTCGCAGCTGAAGGGGAAGCTGATGCCGACGAGCTTCTCAGAAGAACAATGACTCATTACTCATGGCTGCACAACAGATGCGAGTCCCCAACCACTGGCTTCCCTCCAAAACCGGGGAAGAACTAAAGAGGGCAGAGGCAGAGGAGACTGCCTGAGTCTCGCCTGACGGGGGGTCTTTCTAGAAGGCGTGGAGCCATCAGAAAAGTGCTTGGGAATCACAAAATTAAAGAACAAGTGTCAGCTGCGGGAGACGTCGACGTGCAAATATAGGGAAGGCAGACAGGACGGATAAAGGAGAGTGTACAGCCACCTGCAGCTGTGCTGCCAACCCCAAGGCAGCTCCGTCTGTAATTATCTGGGTGCTGTTAGCTGCCTGGGAGCAGCCAGCAAGGAGCACATAAGCGCTACCACCTGAAGGCAAACCTCTTCCCCTCCCCGTGGCAGAGCGAGATCTCCAAGGGCGTGAAATCTACCCTGAACTAAACCAGTCTGTGCCAAAGGGCTGGAAGTGTACCTCTAATCAGATACAAAAGCTGGATTTTCACTGTCTACCGCACATTATAACATAATTCTTAGCACTAACTGAAAAATAGATGGTGGGAAATCCGGCTTCAGTAGACAAGCGCGAAAACCCACCCACACCGTTTAGGTCTCTCCTTACAGGCATCTCCTGAGGCCGATGTTAGGGGCTCTGAGAGACTTGGTCAAGGTCACTGGGTCAAGAGACAGTCAAATGGATACCTGAGCATCAGGATGTATCTTGGGCCTGGAAGCGCCATCCTGTGAGCTTCCCTGGAGGCGATTGTGCCCCCCACCCCCAGGGGACACCTGACAATGCCTGGGGGACAGTTTCGGTTCACAGCTAGGGGCGCTCCCGGCATCCAGTGCAGTGGCCAGGGGTGCTGATAAACATCCCTCAGTGCGCAGAACAGTCCCCTAAACAGAGAACTGTCTGGCCCCAGAGGTCACTCAGGCCTGACGCTGTGGTTGGGAAGCTGCCCCATCGCCTCCACCACGCAGGCTCCACCTGGAGACAAACAGAGTCGCTCAGGAAAGAGACAGTTGCAGACCTAAGGGTCCTTACAAGGGCCTCCAAGTCACTGGACGGGAATAAGGAAGTCCAGCGTCCACCCCACAGACAAGGGGGCGGTCGGCGGTGAGGCGCTGAGCTCTCAGGGCTGATTTGTCAGAAGCGCATTTCGAGGCCGCCTGGGTCTCCGCTGCCCTTTCAGAACCCGAGACGCGTTTGCCATGCTGCCTGAGCTCGCCATGGCTCATGGCTCCCTAACCTCGCTCCGCCCTGCAGGCTAGAAAGGGGAACGGCCCTGGGCTTTCCCTGGGTTCTCTGTCCTCCAGAATATGAAAGACTGACGCCTCGCCGAAGACAAATCAGAGGCTAATGTAATAAGAGGCTGAACTGATGGTGTCTCTGGAAAATTGAAGACCGAAATGTCAGTTGAATGACAAAAAGAAAGATGGGGCCGCTTTTGAAAAATCTCACTGATACAGATGTACAGGGTTTTCCTAACCAAAGTGTCCTCAACTAAGGGCATCTCAGAGGGGTTCTGAATTGAAAGCAGCTAAACAGCATCACGGATTTTCGGGGGTCAATCAAGCAAAGTCCAAAAGGACCTGTCTGCCACACAAAACCAATATAACAGTGAGGGCATGGAATGCTTGGGAAATGCTTGGGAAAGGGGCTGGATGGGGCCCGGTGAGGAAGACGGAAGCGAGCTCAGGCCCAGAGAAGCAGTAGCCTGTGGCATCATCAACCTGATTTCAGAGGAAGCATGCACTTATCTCTGTTTTGGGCTTTGGTGGGAAACCTCGCTTAGCAGTTCATCTTTTCCCCGATTTTATTGATGTGTGAATTCCAGAAAGGGTCTAGGGTCTTGAGGGCTCTGACACTTTCCCACAGTTCTGTGGGCTGCATCAGCCAGGGCAGGCTCTGCTGCCTGAGAATCGCAGAGGCCTCCAAGTCCTGGGAGATGCTGAGCACGTAGCCCTGGATCTCCTGCCTTGCTTCCCGGCCTCTGGCCCTGACTCTGGGAAAGCCGCTCCTAGGGAGGAGTGACCTCCCATGGAAGTGGATGAACAGCGACTTCGGCTGGTGCGAGTCTGCTAAAGACATCCCTGGGAGCATCTCAAATGGGAGACCAGAGTCCCCAAGTCTCTGATTCTCGCTACAAAGCCTATGAGACAATGTAAGACACAATCAGTGAGATAATACAGCTACACTGATCGGCTTCATTTTCATGCCTACTTTAATAAACATACATGTGCCACGCCAGCTCTGAATTATTTAAAATTACAGCAGTCAGAAGAGAGACCTTCTCAAAGTCTTGTCAGAAGGATTTTTAATCATCTTTAAGTAAACTTCAATATCCCTGAAACTGAAGGGGAATTATTTTTTCCACTTTAGAATTCAGTTCAGATCCATTGAAGCATCTTTCTATCTCCTACCACAAGTGAAAACATGAAATGATTAGTGCAAAAAAAAAAAAAAATACACCATGAAATGAGTTTAAAGTCCTTACCCTTGAAGGCTAGATTTAAGACACTATTACTTACCATCCCTTAAAAGGTTTACTTTAGTGATAATAACAAATAGCCTTTATTCAAAACCATTCGTCAGTATGATTTAAAAGATCCTAGGCTTAATCGTTTTGAAAATCCATCCACTCACTTCTACCCCAGCAGATCAGGCAATAAGGCCTGGGCTCACTCGTCAAGGGCCTGGGCTCGCTGGGGGCAGGGGAGGACTTGCTTTCCTGCGGAAAGGAGCTGCATGGGCACCGCCAGGTCACCCGCTGGTGGCCAGGAGCTGGGTGGCTTTTGCCGGCTTGAATGTGGCCCGGGAGGTAGCTGTTCATCCCTCAGTCCCACATACGTACAAACAGCTACTTAGGCCTTGAGACAAATTTGCTGAAATGGTGACAGCAGGGATGGATGCTTAGAGAGAAGATCTGGGAGAGTGGGATAGGAAGGTTCTCCTACCTGAATTCTGGAGATGACAATCCCTGAACCTGACATTTGTGGACTTCTCTGTTCCCATTGAATAGAAACTCTCATTTGCTGTTGACGGCAAATGGAATGATGCTAATTAGTTATTATTATCTCTATTTTGTGCTGTGCTCAATCACTCAGTCGGGTCTGACTCTTTGCAACTCTGTAGCCCACCAGCCTCCTCTGTGCATGGAATCTTCCAGGCAAAAATACTGGAGTGGGTTGCCACTTCCTATTCCAGGGATTCTTCCTGACCCAGGGATCAAACCCAAGTCTCTTGCATCTCCTGCATTGGCATGTGGGTTCGTTACCACGAGCACCACCTGGGAAGCCCCTATCTCTGTTTTAGAGAGAAGGAAATTGGGGTTCAGGAAGGTTCACTGGCCTGCCAAAAGTTAAGATGAGGGATGGTTAGAATCAGGGGGCTGAGGTCCCCAAACCTGGGGTTTTCTATTTGGGTAATGTGCATCCCCAAGGCAGAGGGTGGAGACCTGGCTAGATGATGGATAAATTACAGCCGCAGAGTTTAATGCCACTAACAACTGCGACTGGGTGAGGGAACCTCTGAATGGTCATCATGAGATGCCCCCTTGTAGATAAACCTTAGTACTGTACTCGACTTCCTAACGTCCTAATAAAGGAAATCTGACAGCAGATTCAGAAGTCTCACTAGATAGGTTATTAATCGTAAGGAATCAGTGCAGAGAGTGGTGGGTAAACACTGCTATTTACGTCAACAATCAGCTTTAAAAAATGGTCATAACCAAAAATAAAAAAAATCCTTCACAATCTGCAGGGTGATGTTCCGTTGGCATTACTTTTGAAGTGGAAAAAAGAAAAAGTGCTCCAGCTACTAAAATGACTCACAACTAAGCTGAAATTCCAGAGAGGCCAGGTCAAGGATTAATGGAAAGAGTGGAGCAAGCTGAGCATTTGCTGTTAGGCACCGGCTTCCCTGGTGGCTCAGCTGGTAAAGAATCCACCTGCAATGCGGGAGACCTGGGTTTTAATCCCTAGGTCAGGAAGATCCCCTAGAGAAGGAAGAGGCTACCCACTCCAGTATTCTGGCCTGGAGAATCCCATGGACTGTAAAGGCCGTGGGGTCACAAAGAGTCGGACACGACTGAGCAACTTTCACCCCTTTCTCAGTGGTCTTCAGCTGGAGTAATGAACGCACTGATTGTGTCGCTAAAGATCCTGAGCTTTCCATGACAAATGTAAAGACGCTGATATTCATGACCTGCTGATGTTTGATTTGTATGGAGTTCAGTTCAGCTCAGTCACTCAGTCATGTCCAACTCTTTGAGACCCCATGGACTGTAGCACGCTCAGGCCTCCCTGTCCATCACCAATTCCCGGTGCTTACTCAAACTCATGTCCATTGAGTCGGTGATGCCATCCAACCATCTCATCCTTTGTCATCCCCTTCTCTTCCTGCCTTCAAGCTTTCCCAGCATCAGGGTCTTTTCCAATGAGTCATTTCTTCTCATCAGGTGGCCAAAGTAATGGAGTTTCAGCTTCAGCATTAGGCCTTCCAATGAATATTCAGAACTGATTTCCTTTAGGATTTACTGGTTGGATCTCCTTGCTGTCTAAGGGACTCTCAAGAGTCTTCTCCAACACCACAGTTCAAAAGCATCAATTCTTTGGTGCTCAGCTTTCTTTATGGTCCAACTCACACATCCAAACCTGACTACTGTAAAAACCATAGCCTTGACTAGACGGACCTTTGTTGGCAAAGTAATGTCTCTGCTTTTCAATATGCTGTCTAGGTTGGTCAAAATTTTTCTTCCAAGGAGCAAGCGTCTTTTAATTTCATGGCTGCAATCACCATCTGCAGTGATTTTGGAGCACCTCAAATAAATTCTTCACTGTTTCCACTGTTTCCCCATCTATTTCCCATGAAGTGATGGGACCGGATGCCACGATCTTAGTTTTCTGAATGTTGGGCTTTAAGCCAGGTTTTTCACTCTCCTCTTTCACTTTCATCAAGAGGCTCTTTAGTTCCTCTTCCCTTTCTGCCATAAGGGTGGTGTCACCTGCATATCTGAGGTTATTGATATTTCTCCCAGAAATCTTGATTCCAGCTTGTGCTTCATTTAGTCCAGCGTTTCTCATGATGTACTCTGTATATAAGTTAAATAAGCAGGGTGACAATATACAGCCTTGACGTACTCCTTTCCCTATTTGGAACCAGTCGGTTGTTCCATGTCCAGTTCTGTTACTTCTTGAACTGCATACAGATTTCTCAGGAGGCAGGTCAGGTGGTCTGGTATTCCCATCTCTTGAAGAATTTTCCAGTTTGTGGTGATCCACACAGTCAAAGGCTTTGGCATAGTCAATAAAGCAGAAGTAGACATTTTTTCTGGAACACTCTTGCTTTTTCAACGATTCAACGGAGGTTGGCAATTTGATCTATGGTTCCTCTGCCTTTTCTAAATCCAGCTTGAACATGTGGAAGTTCACGGTTCATATATTGTTGAAGCCAGGCTTGGAGAATTTTGAGCATTACTTTGCTAGCGTGTGAGATGAATGCAATTGTGTGGTAGTTTGAGCATTCTTTGGCATTGCCTTTCTTTGGGATTGGAATGAAAACTGACCTTTTCCAGTCCTGAGGCCACTGCTGAGTTTTCCAAATTTGCTGGCATATTGAGTGCAGCACTTTCACAGCATCATCTTTTAAGATTTGAAATAGCTCCACTGGAATTCCATCACCTCCACTAGCTTTGTTCGTAGTGATATTTCTTAAGGCCCACTTGACTTCACATTCCAGGATATCTGGCTCTAGGTGAGTGATCACATCATTGTGATTATCTGAGTCGTGAAGATCTTTTTTGTGCAGTTCTTATGTGTATTCTTGCCACCTTTTCTTAATATTTTCTGCTTCTGTTAGGTCCATACCATTTCTGTCCTTTATTGTGCCTATCTTTGCATAAAATGTTCCCTTGGTATCTGTAATTTTCTTGAAGAGATCTCTAGTCTTTTCCATTCTATTATTTCCCTTTATTTCTTTGCACTGATCACTGAGGAAGGCTTTCTTATTTCTCCTTGCTATTCTTCGGAACTCTGCATTCAAATGGGTATGTCTTTCCTTTTCTCCTTTGCTTTTCACTTCCCTTGTTTTCACAGCTATTTGTAAGGCCTCCTCAGACAGCCATTTTGCTTTTTTGCATTTCTTTTTCTTGGGGATGGTCTTGCTCCCTGTCTCCTGTACAATGTCATGAACCTCTGTCCATAGTTCATCAGGCACTCTGTCTAACAGACCTAGTCCCTTAAATCTATTTCTTACTTCAAGTGTATAATCATTAGGGATTTGATTTAGGTCATACCTGAATGGTCTAGTGGTTTTCCCTACTTCAACTTACGTCTGAATCTGGCAATAAGGAGTTCATGCTCTAAGCCACAGTCAGTTCCTGGTCTTGTTTTTGCTGACTGTATAGAGCTTCTCCATCTTCGGCTGCAAAGACTATAATCAATCTGATTTCGGTGTTGACCATCTGGTGATGTCCATGTGTAGTGTCTTCTCTTGTGTTGTTGGAAGAGGATGTTTGCTATGACCAGTGCATTCTCTCAGCAAAACTCTATTAGCCTTTGCCATGCTTCATTCTGTACTCCAAGGCCAAATTTGCCTGTTACTCCAGGTGTTTCTTGACTTCCTACTTTTGCATTCCAGTCCCCTATAATGTAAAGGACATCTTTTCTGGGTGTTAGTTCTAGAAGGTCTTGTAGGTCTTCATAGAACCATTCAGCTACAGCTTCTTCAGCATTACTCGTCAGGGCATAGACCAGTGGAGTTCAAGCCAATGTATAATCACCAGCTACAGGCGCCTGTTAGGTGTTCGGCAGCCAAGGATGATGCCTGTGTTGATGGGGTGGTTAGGGCATCGGGGGGCTGTCACTACCTTATCGCCCCCCCGCCACCGCCAAGGTCCCAGGAGGCCAGAGCTCCAGCTCCAGACACCTCCCGTCACTGAGTTTTCAAAGGAAACTCTTATGCCTGCCAACTCGTCACATCATTTTAAGAGACGGCTAAGACTCCCCTCCAAGAGCTTCCCTGGTGGCCCCGTGGTAAAGAACCTGCCTGCCAGTGCAGGAACCCAGGTTTGATCCCTGGATCGAGAAGATTCCCTGGAGGAGGCAATGGCAACCCACTCCAGGATTCTTTCCTGGAAAATCCCACGGACAGAGGAGCTGGGCAGATTACAGCCCATGGGGTTGCAGAGAGTGGGACACAACTGAGTGACTCAAACAAGACTCTCCGCTACAAAGACACATTCTCTGATTAACAGGACCAAGATCTAGAACGTGCTTGGCTGAAGCAACAAAGCCACCTGCCTCCAGCAACGCACCTTCCTGTGCACAAACCCTCAAGTTCATCAGACCCGGCGGGCTTGCGAACAGCATTCTGCTTCGGCCCATTGCTTTTCTATTTCGACTATAAACCAGTGGCTCGCTGAGCGCTCGCCATGCTCTGCAAAGCCCTCGCGGCACCCTGGCTGGCGGGACAGGTACAGCAGGCGTTCAATCAACAAATATTAATTGATGTGGTGAGGCTGTGCTCTGAAAAGCCAAGATCCTCCTGTGAGGCTAATTCAGTGTGCTCGGCCTGTCTGTGGGTAGCGGGGCTACCGATCCCAGGCGAGCCCTGGGCGAGAGCTGCTTTGTAGTGGCAGAGGCAGGGATGTTTATTCCACTGATGGATGAAATAACACTCTTAGCATGCTGTATGGGCAAAGTCTTTACGTGTAATTTATTTTGCATTTCAATTGCTTTAGAAAAAGGCTTCTGGGGCTTTGGCCAGAGGCGTGTGTAAGTTATCAGTTTAATGGATTTATTCTTGCTTTGCTAAGGTAAGTAATGGTTATTTATTTTAGTTTTTAAAAAGCCTGAAAACAAAACTCTTCATTTGGCATTTCCATCTATTCTTGGCAGGATCTTTGCTAATTAGGGTCTTTGGAATGCTGTATTTTATTTCTAGGTTGTTGCTGTTCAGCCACTAAGTCGTGTCTCACTCTTTGTGACCCCATGGACTGTGGCACGCCAGGCTTCCCTGTCCTTCACTGTCTCCTGGAGCTTGCTCAAACTCATGTGCATTGAGTCAGTGACGCCATCCAACCATTTCATCCTCTGTCGTCCCCTTCTCCTCCTGCCTTCAATCTTTCCCAGCATCAGGGTCTTTTCCAGTGACTCAGTTCTTCTCATCAGATGGCCAAAGTATTGGAGCTTCAGCATCAGTCCTTCCAATGAATATTCAGGACTGATTTCCTTTAGGATGGACTGGTTGAATCTCCTTGCAGTCCAAGGGACTCTCAAGAGTCTTCTCCAGCACCACAGTTCAAAAGCATCAATTCTTCGATGCTCAGCCTTCTTCACAGTCCAACTCTCACATCCATACATGACCACTGGAAAAACCAAAGCTAGTGCTTACATTCACCTATGATCCTGGAGGGTCGATGTCCTCAGCCCCACAGGCCTGCACGTGTCCACCTGCACCATCCGCACCCTGAGCAGACAGGAAGCCAAACTCTGATCCCATCTGGGGGCTGCCTGGCCTCGGAATCACAGGACAATGAAACTCAAACGGAGCGTCAGTCTTGGTGCTTAGAACAGACGGGGGAGGGAGGGCATCTGGCCTTGAGTGAAGTTACCAGGGGCTTCCCAGGTGGCTCAGTGGCGAAGAATCCACCTGCAATGCAGGAGACTTGGGTTCCAACCCTGCGTCAGGAAGAGACCCTGGAGAAGGGAATGGCAGCCCACTCCAGCATTCTTCCCTGGAGAATGCCATGGACAGAGGAGCCTGGCGGGTTATAGTCCACGGGGTCACAAGGAGTTGGACATGGTGAGGACAAACGCCTGAAGTTACTAGAGGCCCAAGGACAACAGGCTGCCAGGTCCAGGGGGCAGACACAGGCTTTCTGAAGGGCGAGCTGAGACCCTAGGGCCACTGTCCCCCCTGTCTCCTCCAAGAGGACACTTCTGAATGGGAATAAAGGCAGATAACCTTTCCTCCAGGATCGAAGGCTCCTATACCCATTTCCTGGACTTGAAGGCATCTTAGAGTGCACTGGCTGCGGTCCCAGTGGCCGACAGCAGAGCAGGGCCACCAGCGCTGCCCATTCTGCCTGTCTCCAACGTCTGATGAGCACAGCATCCCTGAAGCCCAGTGACCACGGCAGAATCATATGCCTGCAGCCCGAAGCCCAGGAGCCTGCTTCCAGGCGGGCGGGTAGCACCATCAGTCAGTGAGAAGCTAGCTGAGCCGACTTCTGCCATCAGCCCATTAGCTTCCCTGACCCTCTCGAGAGCAACCCTCACCTGGGGTGCGCTCCTCTGCCTGGCGGAAAGGTCAGAGGCCGGAGGAAGGCAGCTCTTCTCAAGGAGAGCGGGAAGCAGGCATCCGTGCAGGAGGGCAGCAGCTCAAACAAAGGGCGGCTTGAGGGTGGCAGCTTCCAGCTCTCTCCTTGTTGTTACTTAGAACTCCGGGGGCTGCGGAAGCTGGGACAGGGGTGGAGGCTGCCCAGGGCAAGCACAAAGCCCCTTCCTTGGTCGTGGGCTTTGGGTGAGCTTTTGGAGTCCAGGGGTGACTTGGAGGAGCTGCAAGACGCCCACCAAGCCACAGTGACCCAGAGGGGCCAGGCTGGGGATGCTGACCATCCCCAGGAGGGCAAGACCCCACAAGAACCCCGATTTTGGTGACCCCGGAGCCCGGTGGCTGAGCCAGCCTGGACATCGCTTAGAAGCGTACAGGACTAGGACATCACGTGCATTGGGGTGTCAGGAAGGAATTCATACTTGTTCCTGGAGCAGCCTATTTTTAACCTTTTTAACCCAAACTGCACGTTAAAGTAAAGGGAGCCTCTTGTCTGTCTGTCTCTGATTTATGAGCCTCCTCTTTCTATCAAATTAAAGCTCTCCACAGATGAAAAAATTTATCCTTATCTCATTTGCACCCTCCTCCTACGCTGGGAATTGGGAGCCAGGAGATGGGCGGGTGGCCTGTGGGAGGCAAAGCGTGCGCAGCAGGCGGTGCTCCCGTTCTCTGAATCCCCAACCCATCCATCCATCCATCCTCCGGCCATCAGCCCCGCCCCCCATCAACCCCGCCCCGCTCCCCGCCCACAGTAACCAGCCCACTTCGGTCGATTCCCGGCCGTGTGTGGAGACGCAGTGCCGGACATCTCCCCTCCCCAGATGCCAAGGTGGGCTTTTTTTCCCCCTCTGCAGTCTACATAGGATTTCTTTTCTTCCAGCACAGGTCAGGTGACTTCTCAATGATCTTCATGGAAAGAATCGAGAGAAGGAAAATATCCTTCCTTAATCCCATTTCCCTTCTCACCCCACACTGAGCTGTTGCTATAGCAACCTCTTACCTGCTCCCAGGACAGCTCAGGGTCCCTGCGAAGGTAAGGGAGTGCGCTCTTTCACTCTGAGGAGGGACCGCTGTTCATTGACCAGTGTTCCCTGGGTGTCTAAATTTGTCCGCTCTCTCTGACTTGCTCCATCTAGGGTGTCCTGTGGCTAAAACCTAAAATTCACTTCGAAACTCCCAATGGCATAATCCTGCAAGACCTGAACTCAGTAGAAATGAATTTACATTTTGTTTTCAATAAGAATAACTTCTCTCCACTGGCTTAAGTTTAGAAAAGGCCCCTGTAAGGAAAACAATTTGGGAAAAATCTTCAATACTCCTCTACCATTCCTTCTTTACTTCTTCACATCTGTGTGTGTGTGTGTGTGTGTGTGTAACGAAATATTTTCAATACACAGAAAATACAGAGCCTAAGGTAATAAGTCCTCATGGACCCACCTCTCAGGTTTAACAAATGCTGATTTGCTGGCAAAGTGAAAAGGTTAGTTGCTCAGTCATGTGCAGCTCTTTGCGGTCCCATGGAATTGTAGGCCACCAGGCTCCTCTGTCCATGGGATTCTCCAGGCAAGAATACTGGAGTGGGTTGCCATTCCCTTCTCCAGGGGATCTTCCTGACCCAGGGATCGAACCTGGGTCTCCTGCACTGCAGGCAGATTCTTTACCATCTGAGCCACCAGGGACTTGCTGGTAGGGGTGGGACATTTAATGGTTCAGATTTATAAGAAGTAAAAGGTCACAGATGTAGTGGTACTGCTAGCATTTATTCTGAGGTTCATGTATATCTTCTCTATCCAAGTCTTGGCACTTTTGTTACACATTTATGTGCAAAACTTTTTTTGATCGGCTTTCTCATAATCGGCGGAGGAGGAACCACGGCATCTCTGGCTGCAGAGGCGACCCTGGAAGTCTGGGTAGCTGAGAGTCCCGGGACCATTAGCTGTTCCTTTCATCTATGTGCCTGACAGTCCTTATAACCCAGAGTCCAAGATCATCTTCCCAATGAATGGGTTTATTGTTTTAAAATAAAGGCATCCAAACCAGAGGGTGGTTCTGGGTCTTGTGCAATTCAGGAAGGCCAGTGTTTTCTCCCCCAGGTCACACTAAAATGGCAGTGGGTCTGAGACCTTGTCTGTTCAAAATAAAGTGATAAAGGGTCAATACAGAGAGGACAGTCACTATCCTGGGGTGGACAGCTTACTTACGGGCGTTATGAATGAGGCTATCCGGGCGTTATGAATGAGGCTATCCGGGCTCAGGTAGGAGCGTTATCTTAGATAAATGGTTTGTGGTTATCGATTTGGACCAACCTGACAGAAAAGAAGCCCCATGTATTATTGCTACAATTACTTGATTTATAGTTGCAATTTAGAATTTGTATGCTTAGTCAATTCTGTCAATATCAAAAAGCAACACTCTAGTTTCAAATTCTGACATTTGGATTTTGTCCCAAGATTTAGTGTGTCCTCTAAGCAAAGTCAGTGTCAACCTGAGTCATTTGCTGTCAAAGAGAACTTGAAGCACAAGTAATCAGGGAAGAAGCCAACCAAACAAACACGAAACGATGCAAATCAGCTTTCAAGGTTTAAGAAAATAAAAGAAGACGACTTTTTTCATCCATCCTTATGTATTCTATCACTGCTCATTAGGTGCCCCACAGAAAGTCTATTTTATTGGAAGGAGGTAACTCAAAAAAGGCTTCCCTGGTGGCCCAGTAGTAAAGAATCCGCCTGCCAGTGCAGGAGACGCAGGTTCGATCCCTGGGTTGGGAAGACCCCCTGGAGAAGGAAGTGGCAATGCACTCTAGTACTCTTGCCTAGGAAATTCCATAGATGGGAGCCTGTCGCAAAGAGTCAGACATAACTTGGCAACTAAACCACAACAACTCAGAAAACATTCTGGGCTGTGGCATTCACGATGGCCAGTGCTTGACAAGGAGTCTCATGTTCCATAGAAATCTACATCAAAATGAAAATAAAAAATCTGGTCAGTAATCATACACAGTGAAGAGGGCAGCCAAGCATTTCTCTACTTAATTCTAAATCTTTTCAAAGGTGAAAGATGATTAGCTACTAAGGAAGCTTTTGTATCACCCCAAACAATTATTTTAGGTTAGGCTCCATATAATTTGGGGCACTGTCTTCTCAGCTTGCTTGTAATTGCACTGTAAACAGAAATTTTAGCTGGGGCATTGACTAGGTTCTTCATGACAACCCATGTGGGACCAACTGAATCTTATTTATAGTTGCCATGGTGGTGATTCCAACTCAAAGGAGTTGGGCACATAGCAGACATAAATTTATTTGCTGAATGAATAATTCGCTATTTACATCTGCCCCCGAATTGCCACCTAACGAGTAGAAAAATTGCAAATGAAAATCTTTCAAATGAAAAATTCTTAATCATCCCTTTTTATATAAAGATCTACATGTGTAGTCACTATTCTAGCTAAATAAGTCACATTGGGTCCTTTACAGAAGTTCCAGAAATATTAGATGAATATAAATAGATAAGCATGTAATTTAACTCATTATAATATACAGCAGAGCAACAAACATTGAAAAATTTCGGCAATTTATGTTCAGTTTCCTTCATTTCAACATGAATATTTCTATAAGCAAGGTGAAAAGACAGCCTTCTGAATGGGAGAAAATAATAGCAAATGAAGCAACTGACAAACAACTAATCTCAAAAATATACAAGCAACTTATGCAGCTCAATTCCAGAAAAATTAATGACCCAATCAAAAAATGGGCCAAAGAACTAAATAGACATTTCTCCAAAGAAGACATACAGATGGCTAACAAACACATGAAAAGATGCTCAGCATCACTCATTATCAGAGAAATGCAAATCAAAACCACAATGAGGTACCACTTCACACCAGTCAGAATGGCAGCGATCCAAAAATCTGCAAGCAATAAATGCTGGAGAGGGTGTGGAGAAAAGGGAACCCTCCTACACTGTTGGTGGGAATGCAAACTAGTACAGCCACTATGGAGAACAGTGTGGAGATTCCTTAAAAAATTGCAAATAGAACTACCTTATGACCCAGCAATCCCACTGCTGGGCATACACACCGAGGAAACCAGAATTGAAAGAGACACATGTACCCCAATGTTCATTGCAGCACTGTTTATAATAGCCAGGACATGGAAACAACCTAGATGTCCATCAGCAGATGAATGGATAAGAAAGCTGTGGTACATATACACAATGGAGTATTACTCAGCCGTTAAAAAGAATTCATTTGAATCAGTTCTGATGAGATGGATGAAACTGGAGCCGATTATACAGAGTGAAGTAAGCCAGAAAGAAAAACACCAATACAGTATACTAACACATATATATGGAATCTAGAAAGATGGCAATGACGACCCTGTATGCAAGACAGGAAAAAAGACACAGCTGTGTATAACGGACTTTTGGACTCAGAGGGAGAGGGAGAGGGTGGGATGATTTTGCAGAATGGCATTCTATCATGTATACTATCATGTAAGAATTGAATCGCCAGTCCATGTCTGACACAGGATACAGCATACTTGGGGTTGGTGCATGGGATGACCCACTGAGATGTTATGGGGAGGGAGGTGGGAGGGGGGTTCATGTTTGGGAACGCATGTAAGAATTAAAGATTTTAAAATTAAAAAAAAAAAGAAAAAAATAATAAAATGGATACATTTTATTGTATGCAAAAAAAAAAAAGAATATTTCAAAAACATTTTCTAAGGAAAATGTTGACTTCCAGGGGAAGTAAAAGTCTCCTCCATTCTACTTCATCAGGTTTAATCCTGCCTGAAAAGGAACAGGATCCAGGGCAAGACAGTATACTGCCCAAAGAGAAAACACATTGAGATCTGAGTAAACCCACCTAGACCTGCCGTATAAGGTGTCACAGAGTCAAAGAATATGGGTGCATCTCTAAGATCCTTTACTAACACCAACTCGCAAGGCATCCCCACTGAACACAGAATTCTAATAATTTATACCAAAAATGTCAATGGAGTCAACAGTGTTAGTATTCAAATAGGATTCCTCTCTTCTAATTACTCTTTGATGATGCAACTATATTCTTAAAGGGCACATGGGTTTCACAAATAATTCAAGATTCCTGTGTATATCAAGTGTGCAGAACACTGGTGCTGCCTGATTGCTCAGTGTATGAATGGGATGAGGGATGGATGGGTACATGGAGGGATGGATGAATTAACAAATGCTCTGTAATCTGAGGGCCCAAGGTGTGTTACATAAAGCTCCCGAAAGGGCAGAGGGCACAATTAAGAAATACAAAAACCTACTGGTAGCTACGAATGTGTTTCTAGAGGAGAGAGATTCTGAGAATACAGAGACTGAAAACTCACAATCAATTCCACATGCGCTTTATCATACTACTTAAACCTACATGATGAGGAGGCTAGCCTCTTGTAGACAACCACATACAAAAGTTTATTTATTTATTTTTTAAAAAGACAGTCTTCTTCTGTCCTTCCTTTGTAGCTATTTGGAGAGACAATGATAATAATCAGAAGATCTGCAAAAAATGAGATTCGGTATTTCAAAGGTTGCGGGCTATTACGGGACCCAAGCTGAACTATCATGCAGAAAATGACTACCTTCTGAATTACCTGGGATGCTTGAAACTCCGGAGAGAAAAATAGAATCCTATGGCCTGTTATAAGAACACTGAGAAGAGAGAGAGAAATACAGCTTGCCCGACATTCAGATTTCCTTGGCTTAAAATAAGGCTGTCCCCTTTAAGGAAAGCTTTGGGAACAGGACAGAAATAATTCTCAGGGAGGCTGCCTTTCTAGCTGAAGAAGGTCAGGTGCCTCTTATGCCACTTACAGATTTTAAAACTGCGTTGTCATTCTCTAATCATGGTCATTATTGGAGAGTATGATTGAAATTTTAATTATTAAGTAGAAAGGATTGTCAGGCACTTTCATCGGGCATCTGGCGTGCCCCGAGTGATGAGCCATCAGCACAGCTGATGAGAAGCCGGGAAAGCGTGATTCCAGGGCTGAGACCCCTGCCGAGGCAGAGGCAGCGGTCTGTCCACCTCCCATCGGCTCCCTGTCTCCTAAAATGTCTGCATGCTGTTTACTGCAGAGCTGCTGTTTAGACCGAACGCTCAGTAATGTAAAAACATCAATTATTTCCTTCCTCTGCTGAAATGAAGTATGATTACCCTTGATTTAATAGCAAAGGAGCATTTTCAAGGCACAAGAACATTTCCACCATTAAGCACAAAGGTTATGCTGAAAATATATGTTTGTTTGTTTGTTTTTCTTCCGCAGAGCCACGGGCACTGAATTTATTAGCTTTGCGTTTACTGTGACAGCAGCTTCACGTCTACTGGGTTCTGCGCTGTCTGTACGTGCGGTAGACTGCGGGCAGGCCGGCTCGGCAAAGGAAGAAGGCTGCCAGAAAGCCATACATTTGGGGGAAGGCATGGAGCACGTGGTTAGGTGACTCACTACAGCTTTGGTCTTAACCTTATAATCACCAAAAGCCCGTATGGTGTCTTTTTAAAGCCACAGTAAATATCCTTGTTTGGATAACCTCAAACATATTCGTCTGTCTGTAGCAGGGGCAGGACTGAAAAAACGCCATCCACCTCTGCCACCCCCAGGAGCGATAAGGCAGCTTTCTGGAGCTGGCAAGCACCTCCCCTGCTCAGATAGTGTCACCTGCAGTCCAGCACCCTGGTGGGGACCTGGAGGCCAAGGGAGGCTACTTTCAGAGGTGATGCGTCTAAATGTGAGATGGCGAGACCCCCTCCAGCCCTGGTAACTCGAGCATCGCAAGCAAGATTGTGCCCCTGGTTAATAACACTGGAAACCCAATGATGGTAGGTGTGTCTATGGGGCTTTCTTCCTGCCAGTCCACAACCTACAGGAAGTGGCGAACTCTCCCTCTTAATCATGAGACATTCTCAGAAGTGCATGTGAAGCAAAGAGTAATGCTGGCATATAGTGGCGCTAGTGGTAAAGAACCTGCCTGCCAGTGCAGCAGACAGAAGACCTGGGTTCAGTTCCTGGACAGAGAAGATCCCTTGGAGGAGGTCGTGGCAATCCATGCCAGTATTCTTGCCTGGAGAATCCCATGGACAGAGGAGCCTGGTGGGCTATAGTCCATGGGGTTGCAAAGAGTTGGATAAGACCGAAATGACTTTGCATGCACACACATAGTGCAAAATAAATGACCTATTTGGTTTTAGATTTTTTTTTTTTGAGAAATGTACTTGTTTTTTGAGCTATGTACTTGTTGGAATAAATCAGGGGTCTGACTGCAAATATAGCCAACATTTCTCATGGATGGAGGGCAGGGTGCTGATTCGAAGGGAAATTGTGAGAAAGGGAATTTCCTGAATCTCTGCTCTGTTTATAGGAATGCCTGGAACTTCCAGCCTGCAGGGTCAGGGGACTGCCAGAGTCCAGACTCTCAGAGATTCACTCTTGCCCATTTGCCCCGGGACTCCCTCGAAAACTCAGTTTCCCCCAACTTTCTACTGATGAGTAGATTTCTCCAGGGTTCTAGGAAATGGGCTAATGTGGTATGTTTTGCTACAGTTATGATGGTTAAGTTTCATTTTATCCTTGCCTCCTTCCCCTTCACAACTGAACAAGGGCTTTCAATGACTTACCCCCCTAATGGGAGGTTTCAGGTGCAGAAGTGGGTCAGCAGAAATAGCTACGACATTGAAATCAGTTTCTTGGTGCTGGCGACACTGTTCTGTTTAGGGAGGAGAATGGCTGCTGACTTTTTGTGAGGGGTACATTGATCCATCAAATCATAGATCCCACTCTCCTCATTCAGCCGTACATCCACCCAGTCCTTCAGCTGTCACTGTGTACCCCCAGGGTGAAGCAGGCACAGAAGGAACTGTAGGAACAAATACGAAGAGCAATCGATTCTGCCCTCAAGAAGTTTTCTGCTTAGAGTGGGATACAAATTTGAAGGTAATACAACCAAAGTTGATGATAAAACTGTGATCTGTGCTATTTTGTGAAGTTACAGTGGTTGCAATGAAAGAATTATTTATGTCCGCGTGAGGAGGGCTTGATGGGCACCACGTGTCTACAGGGGAGAGTGACTGTACCGTGGTTTTCCCAAGAGTCATGCACAGATGTGAGAGCTGGGCCACAAAGAAGACTGAGCGCCAAAGAATGGATGCTTTCAAACTGTGGTGCTGGCAAAGCCTCTGGAGGATCCCCTGGACTGAAGGGAGATCAGACCAGTCAGTCCGAAAGGAAGTCACCTCTCAATAGTCTCTGGAAGGACTGATGCTGAAGCTGAAGCTCCAATCCTTTGGCCACCTGATGTGAACAGCAGACTCATTGGAAAAGACCCTGAGAGTGGGAAAGATTGAGGGCAGGAGAAGGGGGCGACAAGGGATGAGATGGCTGGATGGCATCATTGGTCAATAGGCATGAGTTTGAGCAAACTCCAGGAGATGGGGAAGGACCGGGGAGCTTGGTGTGCTACGGTCCATGAGGTCACAAAGAATCAGATACAACTGAGCAACCGAACAACCACCACCACCACCTTTGTCACCAGACCCACTTAGAAGGATACAGGACAAGAAACCGCATGCTAGCAGGGAGGATCGGAAGCCATTTCCTTGGACCTCAGTGACCTCAGGTTAGGGAACAAGACCAGGATGGTGAGGGAGGTTGCCAATCTGGATAGAAGCCTTAAGCCCCAGCTACGTCGGTAAGAGATCCATGGACGTTCTCCAAGCTATAGAAGGTGTAGTCTCTACCTCAACAGGCATGCCATCCAGGGAATTCCACAGCATGTGGCTCCTCCGCTGGGCACTTATGGTTCATTCACAGTCTCAGCTGTCACGATGCAATGTACCAGTCACGAGTCATTTTTTATCATCAGCACTTGCTGACTACTAGCTCAATAAACATTCCATCTTCATCAGGTCTCCCCTGAGAGCAGAGCTGAAGGTCAAATTTGTCCTCAGGGAAGGACGAAGAGTTTTGTTGACCACTGGCTCAGAGGAAGGAGCAGAGCTCTGGATATAAAGGATTGATTAGTGGGGAACACACTGTAGGGAGGAAGACAGTAGGTTGTTACAGAAGTTGAGGCAAAGGATGGGGAATCCTGAGTAAACAGGAAAGAGCAGATGGAAGTAAGAAAAATTTATTAGCTAGAATCAGTCAGCAGTCAATCTGCTACTAGGGATGAGTCTGGAATAAGCCCGTGGATGATCACACGTGCTGCTCATTGCAGAGACTGAGAAAAGAGGAGGCGGGGGCAGGACTGAAGGTACGTGGTGGAACAGATGGAAAACTGAGCTCCAGTGTGGATATTTGGATGGCTGGATGGCATCACCAACTCAATGGGCATGAGTCTGAGCAAACTCAGAGATGGTGAAGGACAGGGAAGCCTGATGTGCTTCAGTCCATAGGGTAGAAAAGAGTTGGACACGACAGAGCAACTGAACAACAAATGGATATTTTGACTTGACGTGCTTATGAGAATTCCAAGTGGAGGTACCCAGTGGGAAATGTGAAGTGCCAACATGGGGCTACCAAAGAATGGCCTCACTAGACTTGGGTACATCCACCATAGACAGGGCACAGAACCACAGGAATAAATGGGGCAGCCCAAAGAAGGACTCAATTTCAGAAGAGAGAAGGACCAGGAATGGCCCCCTTGCAAACACCAGAAGTAAAAGGTTGGTAGAAGATGAGCCTGGGATGTGAACTGTGAAGATGGGATCGAAAGGGGGCTGGACAGGGCACCAAGAAGGGTACCAGGGAAGATGGCGGAGGAAGGGGCAGTCACCAGCATCAAGGCTGGGGTGAGGTGGGGATGCCTACAGTAAGGACCCAAACACTGTCTTCATCAATGCACAGCATCAGCATCTGCAGACTATCTCCCAGTGCAGTCCAAGTCTAGTCTGTCTAGAGCAGAGGTCCCCAGCCGTTTTTGGCACCAGGGAATTGTTTCGTGGAAGACAGTTTTTCCATGGACTGGGTTGGGGTGGGGATGGTTTCAGGATGATCCAAGTGCATTATATTTATTGTCTTTTATTTCTATGATCACATCAGCTCCACCTCAGATCATCAAGCGTTAGATCCTGAAGGTGGGGACTCCTGCTCTAGAGCGATCAGATCAAAAGTGAGCCTCAAGTGACTTACATTTAACAATTTACGTATACAACCTCCTTTGAGTTTGAATCACAATGCCTGGTAAAAGACCCAGCTTCCAGCTCTCTCTGGTTTGTAAGCTGGTGTTTTTCTCGGAGATAACCACAGGGGAAGGCATTTTGGGGCCTGATTTGGTATTCCGTTAATATCGCGGCGCATGCTCTTCCATTAACCTAGAAGCTAATGGCTATCTAAATTAGTTATATGGCCAAAAGCAAAGATAAGGTGGTTAGTATGTCTGATCAGTCATTAAAGTGTGTCTTTCTGGAAAAATATCCTCTCAAGTGAAATGACATCTCATGGTGTTCTAGCAGCAGTCTAGCTAACCCTTATTAAGAGGTCTACTTTGAATGTCTCCCTGGGGTAATCATATTAAAAAAAAGAATCAAAATTTAATATGTCGTTAGTAGAGGTTGACTTGCTGAAAAATAAGCTGAATTAGTTGAGAATTGGTGCTAAAACATTCTATAGCTGGCAAATATTACTCTGATTCTCTAGAGGATGGTAGCAATAAAACACGTAGAATATGTTTTGCATCCCAAACTTGGCATTCTTGAAATAATCAATGATTTTTGTTCCAAAGAGGCCTAATGTCTCTTGTACACATTAGCCACATGTAGCCTGAGGCAGATAATATGTTCTGTTGCCTCAGAAATCTTTTGCTCAATTTGTTTATTTGTTAGGTGGAGCACTTGATATAAATGAGGGGATACACAGATGTTAGAAGTTCTGTGTAGATTAGGTGACAATAGATTAGAAGTACCGGGAAAGGCATAGAGGTAAGGACTTATCTAAATACCACTCGGGGCTTCCGAGGTGGCTCAGTGGTAAAGAATTCACCTGCAAAGCAGAAGACATGGGTTCAATCCCTAGGTTGGGAAGATCCCCTGAAGGAGGGCATGGCAACCCACTCCAGTATTCTTGCCTGGAGAATCCCATGGATAGAGGAGCCTGGTGGCTACAGTCCAGAGGGTCACAAAGAGTTGGATACGACTGAACTACACATATTAAAAAGATGCCTAATTAAAGTTATTAGTAACTGAGCACTGAAGAGTTTGAAGGTCAGGGTGCGCACGCCAGCAGGGATGGTCCATGAATTATTGGAGAAAGGCGTGTTGCACTCAGCAGGACTCTTGAGGCATCCAGCTTCAGCACCATCTCTGAAGGTGACTTCCGGTCAGCGCGACTTCCGGCTGGTGCTTCTACAGCCCCCTCCTTTCCTGTCCCCATGACCAAGGATGCCCAAACTTTCTCTGCTTTCAGGATTGTTCTTCTTCGGTTCTACCGGGCTTATTCTTGCTGACCACAGCCCTGCCTAATCTGTTGTAGAATTATGTTTTCTAGATGCCAACTGAGTCCAAGCAGACATTATACACTTAAATTGACCATTTTATCACACCTCTCCTTGATCTTGAATGGACTGTATTGGGATCTGGTAATGCTCCAATGCTTTGGCCACCTGATGCGAAGAGCCGAATCACTGGAAAAGACCCTGATGCTGGGAAAGATTGAGGGCAGGAGGAGAAGGGGATGACAGAGGATGAGATGGTTGGATGGCATCACCAACTCAACGGACATGAGTTTGAGCAGGCTCTGGGAGATAGTGAGGGACAGGGAAGTCGGGCATGCTGCAATCCATGGGGTCGCAAAGAGTCAGACTCGACTCAGTGACTGAACAACAACACTTTCTGAAGATATCAGCTACCAAGATCTGAGGGATGTGCTTTTTCTTTTCAGCATTTATTTTTGTTTATTTATTTGGTCTCAGCTGTGGCGTGCAGGATCTTCCATCTTCTCTGCAGCCCTCAGGACCTTTCATTGCAGTGCTGGAACTCTTAGTGGGATCTAGTTCCGTGACCAGGGATGGAGCCCAGGCCCCCCGCATTGGGCGTGCAGAGTCTTAGGCAGCGGAGCACCAGGGAAGTCCCTAGATGTTTTTTCTGGTCATTCTTATATCTAGATGCAGAAAATTCCAATCTCTCAGCTCCCACAAACAGAAACTGTTCTGTTAAAGGCCAAATGTTTGTGATCTCTTATCAGAAAGATTATTAGAAACTCCACCGTTGAACTGTTACTTTAAAAGTGAGCGAAGTGAAATCGTTCAGTTGTATCCAGCTCTTTGTGACCCCATGGACGGTAGCATACCAGGCTCCTCCATCCATGGGATTCTCCAGGCAAGAGTACTGGAGTGGGTTGCCATTTTCTTCTCTAGGGGATCTTCCTGACCCAGGGATCGAACCTGGGTCTCCCGCATTGCGGGCAGATGCTTTACCCTCTGAGCCACCAGGGAAGTGTTTGTGATCTCTTAGAGCTCGTCAATCACTGACTGAAGCACTGTGGAAGCTGTGAAAGGTGGCAGCAACAGAGACAATGGTTTTAGAATATCAGTCCTCATTCATGCAGTCAGGACCTGCTGGGTTAGAGTCTGCTTCAGCCTGTGGTACCTCAAGGCACCACTGCCTACCCTTGTGGGAGTGGCTCGCTTCCTGCCACGGCTCAGCTTGAGGGGTGACAAGTTTTCTGGCTTGTCTTGGTAATGACAACTTCTTAATGTTAGCGTTTTCTTTTTAAATCATCTCACAGCTGATCTTCATTTCCACAGCTCCTGCTGCTAGTTTGCTGGAGATGAATTATCAGGCTTTCATCTGCCTGAAAAGGTCATTTTTTTTTTTGCCCTTTATTTTTATTTTTGCTGTCGTGTTGTTGTTTGGTTGCTGAGTCGTATCTGACTCTTTGAGGCCCACCAGGCTTCCCTGTCCCTCACTGTCTCCTGGGGCTGCTCAGCTCTTGTTCATTGAGTTGGTGATGCCGTCCAGGGATTTGCTAGATACGGAATATTAGTGTGGCACAGTTTTTTCTTTCAGTATTTTACAATGTCATTTTCTTGTTTCCTGGCCTCCGTTATTTTTGAAGGAGAAGTCAGACTCATTCTCATCACTGTTCTCCTGCATGTGATGGATCTTTTTTCCTCTTTCAGATGTTAAAATGATCTCATCTTGAATTTCAGCACTTTGACTATGATTTGCTTATGTATGGTTTTCTTTGTACTGATCCTGCTTGGAATTCACTGTGCTTTTTGAATGTGTGGTTTGATATTTTTCATCAATTTTGGAAAAATTTCAACTGTTATGTCTTCAAATATCTCTTCTACCCCATTCTTTTGCTTCCTGCATGGATTTCAATTACATGTGCTGGACTGTCTGATGTTGTCCTGCAGATCCTGGATGCTCTATTTAATCCTCACTCTTTCACACTTTGTGATTCTGTTTGAACAGTTTACATTGATGTCCTTTCAAGATCACTAATACTTTGCTCTGCTGTTCAGTCTTTTATTAACCCATTGAAACACTTAGTCAATCCTGATAACATTTTTTTTTCCCCTAGCATTTCTGACTGGTACTTTTTCATGGCTTTCATCCCTGTTTAAATGCCCTGTTTAAACAATGCATTGTTTCCATTATTTAAAATGTTTTACAATGATTACAATTATTCTTAAGTTTGTGCCCAGTACTCTTCATTTCTGTGGTTGGTTCTACTTCTTCTGACTATTTCCTCCCTTGACTACGGAGCCCATCTTCATGCTTCCTTGAATTCTGCATAATTTTCAAAATTGTATGCCAGACATCTGTGTATAAAAGAGACCAAATTAAACAACACTTACTCTCAGAAGAGGGAATGCCTCTTTTCCTTTCAAATCGTGTGGAGAGTTGAGTCAAATTAATCTGTAACTGAGGTGTAGCTGTGCTTTGCTGCAGTTTTTAGTTGGATTCAGTTCACCATTCATTTCAAATGTTCTCAGGGGAAGGGTCAGGTCTCTTCCTTCAGCAGGGCTTTGAATCTGAGCATGGTGAACCTCTAGAAATCTCTCTGTTCTTTGCAGCCTAGACTCTAGTTTTTCTTTTTGGAGGGGTTGGGCCACAACAGCACATGGGATCTCAGTTTCCTGATGAGGGATCGAACCCACGTCCCTTGCATTGGAAGCACAGAGTCTTAACCGCTGGCGTCTAAACCACTGTCAGGGAAGTCCCTCCAGCTTTCCTAATCATAGGAGATCTCATTCTGCTTTAAGCCCTGATGCCAGAACTTTTATTACCACTGTAGAGAATCTCTTTCTTCCCATGAGCTGTGCTTGACTTTCTATGCCACAGAAGATCCACAGACACCTTGCCACCCTGGCCCAGCCTCTGAAAGGCCACTCTGGGGCACCAAGTGAAGGCCCAAGTTGCACACTGGTATTTCTCTTAGCTCTCCTGCTCTGCCCCTGACCTTCGGAAGCTGCTGCCCTGTACTCTGTGATGGCCTGGAATGCCTGCTAGAGACGTCTCTTGTTCTCTGGCTTGGATCCTAGTCTCTGGCAAAGTCATCCCTGAGGGGTTCAGATTCATATTTTTGACTGGGGCATCTTCAGATTCTACTTTATCTCTTCAGACCACATGTATCTGTTCAATGTCCTTTAAGAGTTCGGCCACCTTCTCCCTTCCTCTGCGGCAGATTTCTTCTTTTCCTATTGCCCTGCCGGCGTTAAAAGCATCTACGGATCTTTTATCTTCTTTTAGTAATTTTGTTCATTTAGTTCAGATCACGGATGGGTTTTAAAAATTCCTAGAAATATATATCCTGTTTGCCTTGTTCTTTTTGTTACTGTGGGAATATAGAAAATATTTTAAAGTTTTATCTTTAGTTTAGTTTGCATTTTTGCACTCATCCACTCTAATCTGTTTAGGCAGAAGTTTAAACAGTTCTACTTAACTTGGCTAACCCAGAGGCTGTGTATACTGGGATTTGGAAGTGCAGTTTGCATATTAAAAGATAAGTCAGCACATCTCTGAGATGCGCTGTTCTTTGCGGTGAGGAACACTCTCCGAATAAGATGCCACCGTGACTGCATGCGTGCTCGGTCGCGTCCGACTCTTGAGACCCCATGGACTGCAGCCCTCCAGGCTCCTCTGTCCATGAGATTTCCCAGGCAAGAACACTGAAGCAGGTTGCCACTTACTCCTCCAGGGGATCTTCCTGATCCAGGAATTGAACTTGTGTCTCCTGCATTGGCAGGCGGATTCTTTACCGCTGAACCACCTGGGAAGCCCCCTGAGAAAGACAAGGCCTGACCTTAAAGCAGTATGCAGCCATGTTGCTACAGCAGACATTTACACATAAACACAGAAATACCCAGACACCGAGGAGAGGCTTTCTGACACGTTGAGTGATAGATGCATTTCAAAGCTATCAAGTATTAGTACTGCACAACACAGAGAAGAAGCTCAGGGTCCTCTCAGAGAGAATGTGGTTTTCAGTCTCACGTATAAGCTGCTTCCTTTCTGTGATAGCAAAGTTAGACAGTACTGGATTCTTATTCTTCTTTTCCTGTTTGCAGAAGTAAAGCATTCTTCTTAGAGTCCAGGAATAGAATCCAGCGAAGAGGCATACATGAGCTCTTGTCTGCATCAGAGATCTCATATATAAGCTGACTCTCTCTCTGTGGAGTGTGCTGTGTCCCGGAAATGACACTTGTTAGTCACTGACTTCATTTTTTCCCCCTTAGTGTTGCCTATGGATTAGGCAGCCTCTTTCATTACTGCTCATCAGCGTCCCGCTGCTGAGGGAAACATTTGTGCTGATAAACAGTTGTCTTTTTAAATGTACCGAGAGAGGCATTTTGAGAGCCTTCTTCCATCTATGCCCTCAGTCTTGACTGCAATTTATTTATTTATTCATCAATAAATATTATGAAGTGTGGTCTGTGATATAAATACTGTATATGATAATATAATACAGACACAGTTCCAGCCCACAGAGAGCACATAAATTATTAACTTCAGATGAGTTCAGTCGAACATAGATTTCCCAACTTTCCCTATGCGCGGGGCATACGGCATGATGATTAATCAGACAGGCTTCTTTCCATAAGCTAATAGTCCAATGGGGAAGACATAAAAATAATTTCAGTACAATGTTTTTAAGTGCAGGTGGCTACGGGATGCAGATGGGAGGTACTGAGCCTTATCTGGGGACTCAGTTAAGGTTTTTGGGAGGTGATGATACCTGAGATGAGTCTTGAAGGCTAGATTTCTTTTGAATTCGATGTATTAAATTCTGTGCCTTTAGAACATATTATTCAAGGATAATCCCCAGGTGGCGCTAGTGGTAAAGAAACTGCCTGCCGATGCAGGAGATGCAGGAGACATGAGTTCCATCCTTGGGTCAGGAAGAGTCCCTGGAGTAGGAAGTGGAACCCCACTTCAGTGTTCTTGCCTAAAAAGCTCCATGGACAGCAGAGCCTGGTGGGCTACAGTCCGTGGGGCCGCAAAGAGTCAGACACCACTGAGGGAATGAGCACATTCAAAGATAACGTCGGAAGTTTTTCTCAAGCTGCCAAAGGGGTCCATAGAACGAAATAGTTAACAAATTCATTACTAGGAGTTTGATGTGTGTGTTAGTGGCTCAGTCATGTCGGACTCTCTGCGACCCCATGGACTGAGGCCCGCCAGGCTCCTCTGTCCATGAGATTCTCCAGGCAAGAATACTGAAGTGGGTTGCCATGCCCTCCTCCAGGGGGTCTTCCCAATCCAGGGATTGAACCCACGTCTCCTGCATTGCAGGCAGGTTCTTTACCATCTGAGCCACCAGGGAAGCCCTGGTGTTTGATATTTTATATTAAAAGATGAGATTCTAAAGAAGAAAGTCACTGCTTTGGACACATCTTTGGAAAAAATCCTAATTTAAAGAATTCAGCAGCATTTAGCCGTTTTCCCCTTTAAGGCTTATTTGTGAGACCACTGATTTACAAGCAGCACTGGGATATGTTTTCAGAGAAACCAGCTCAAATGTAGAACCCAAACACTTCAAATGCTTTATCCTGAGAAAGTCCAAATACTTATGTCTCCAACGCATGTTCACATTGTTTTCTAAAAGCATGCGATGTTACTGAGGGTCCCCCGCTGCTGATGACTGTGATTAAAAGGGCCATTAGAAGTGGCTGCCGGGGAAAGGACAGTTGTGGGGGACGTCAGGGCTGCCAGGAGGCAGAAGGTCTCACTGATTGTTTCCTTGGCACTTGTAATTTAGTCACACAGCGATCAATTTCCGAGAACACCAGATATGTGCCGAAATTGGTGTGTGATTTCCACTCTCTTTGGCTCTGACTGGGCCAGTCCATAATGACAATGAAATGAGACCATGCCTCACCGTCTCACACCCTCTGTCAAGAAGTTATCTGGCATGAAAAGGAAGGGAATGGAAACCCAGGGCCCGCCTATGGGAACCGCTAACAGAATAACTGGGGGGGTGGGCCGAGGTAGAATGGCTTTGATGCCAACCAACACACGCGGTTCTAATTAGGCAGTGAGGCCAGCAAGGAAGTGGGCATCATGTCTGCTAATTAACTTGGATGCTGCTGGGTAGTGAGGTATCCCGAGGAAAAGCCAACAGCCTTTAACTCACCAGTGTGGTTAATTATCAGAGAAGGTTGTTCTCGTGGAATTTCCTACCAGGCATTTCAAAACGACATTATTTTGCTTTCAGAAATGTAAAACACGTCAAGTGACACTTCTTGCAGGCTAATGGCAGCTTGTACTGGTGATGAAAAAGTGGCTGGGAGTTTTATTTAGTCTGAGGTTAATGAGCAAAGGTTACGGAGACGGTTCCCCTTTCATGTGTCTGCGGCAGAGAAGAACAAATTATCACCTTATCTGACTCCATTTTGGGAGTGATTACAGAACCTGTGGAAGGATACAGTGTTTGGTGTTTTTATATAGAATGCTTTGAAGAATGATTTCTTTCTGTATGACAAATGAGAAAATATGAGTCATTGTTAGAATGCATGCTGCTGCTGCTAAGTCACTTCAATCGTGTCTGACTCTGTGAGACCCCATAGACGGCAGCCCACCAGGCTCCCCCGTCCCTGGGATTCTCCAGGCAATAACACTGGAGTGGGTTGCCATTTCCTTCTCCAATGCATGAAAGTGAAAAGTGAAAGTGAAATTGCTCAGTTGTGTCTGACTCTTTGCGACCCCATGGACTGCAGCTTTCCAGGCTCCTCCGTCCATGGGATTTTCCAGGCAACAGTACTGGAGTGGGTGCCATTGCCTGTCACTAATATGAGCGCTATCCTGATAATGGTTCTGGTTCTCTGAAGAATGTTTCTGAACCTTTGCAATCTGGGATAGAAGGGCACACACTGTGGTCCTTCAGCCTGGATCAAATGGAGACGCAGAAGATGGTAACTAGTCTGTGAAGCAAGAATAATTATATGAAAAGCAGCCTTAAACTGACAAAGTTGTATAAGGTATGAAGGAATAATTGCTGGTACCTGGACTATATCACGGCAAAGTGCATTAACAAAGATAACTCGCAATGTATCCCATCTTAGCTCTTCTGAAGACAAAGGAATGACAGCATCAATGGACAGATGAAGGACGCCTTTTCCAAGATTTGGGACATGGTTCATTTACTCACAAGTAGGACGGCCATGGGGTTTTCTGCGTGGCCCAGTGGTAAAGAATCCACCTGCCAATGCAGGAGCTGTAAGAGACTCATGTTTGATCCCTGAGTGGGGAAGATCCCCTAGAATAGGAAATGGCAACCCACTCCAGTATTCTTTCCTGGGAAATCCCACGGACAGAGGACTCTGGTGGGCTATGGTTCACGGGGCTGCAAAGAGTAGGACACGAGTAACTGAGTGCACGATGGCCACATGACTTTTTGTTTAACAGCACGATTCTGAGAATGAAAGGGAGCATGATAGCAAAGACTCCAGAATAAATAGGCATAAACACTGGCCTGTCTTGGGCAAAATAAAACATGTGGCTGTCACCACATCTCACCCTATAGTTCCACAGCTGCATGTTGCTTATTCAAATGCATTATGTTTCTCCTTGGGCTTCCTAGGAGATGCTGGAGGTAAAGAACCTGCCTGCCAAGGCAGGAGACATAAGAGACATGGGTTCGATTCCTGGAGGAGGGCACGGCAACCCACTCCAGTATTCTTCCCTGGAGAATCCCATGGACAGAGGAGTCTGGCGGGCTACAATCCACAGAGTCTCACAAAGTCAGACACGACTGAAGTGACTTAGCATGCATGCACGTGCCTCTCCTTAGAGTACCATGGTCACTGGGACATGAAATTAACATATGGCAGTTGTATCACTTTATTATTGTTGTTTGTTAATAAAATAACACAAATAAATACTTCTACTTATCATGAACTTACAAAATACTTTTGAAAGGATTATTTCAGTTACTCTTCAGAATAGCTAGCAAGTGACCTCTCCAAAAAATTATGAAAAATTTATCAAATAAGCAAGTAAATATGCTTTATATAGGTACATCAATGCAATATTATATAGTGATCAAAATAACACATATTTGTAATAATCTTTAATAACCAGCAATATATTTTCACTTGTGTTAATGTGTTCTAAGGAAGTAAGCAGATAAATACAAAGAGCTTTATGCATGAGAATATTTTTGTGACATTGCTTATAATAGCAAAAGAAAGCATAGAGCTGGGGGCGTGGAGGGAGGGATAGCATCCAGGGTGCAGTGAGATACTCCCTGTCTCTCCCTTCCCATCTACAGCTAGCAGATGTCCACAAGGCAACAAAAGTGCCTCTGCCAAACACACCAGGATGCCAGACGATCCCATCTTTCTGCACATCCAAAGGTGGGTGGGCTGGAATACAGAGGACGGGGTCCTGGGGGACAGCAGAGCCCACAGCCCAAAAGAACTCAGCATCAGCAGAGGAGATAGGACACACAACCCCAGCCTCCTGACCGAGCGGAGCCCACGGCTGCGGGTAACCAGGCAGCAGCAGTGGAACCTGGGACCCCCGTCCCTCCAGCTATGGAGGCACCCACAACGCTAGCTCCCTGTACCCCACCTGTAGTGGGGCGGGGGGTGGGGTGGGGGTGGGGAAAGCCCACAAACCTCGAAACACCGGCCATGGCAGAAGTGCCTGCGTGATCCCGGCTGCCCCGCCCTCTCCTGACGCATCTCAGGAGGTCCTGCTCAGGGTGGGAGAGCCCGCCACACAGTGCTCCAGCGGCAATACCACTGACACTGATAGCAGCAAGGCACCAATGACCCTGGGGAATAACGACGGTGTGTGTGTGTGTATGTGTGTGTGTGTGTGGGGGGGGTGCTGTGGTGACACCTCTGACAGAGGCAATGAAGGGTGGAAAATGCTATCAAATATATCCAGACGCAGCTTGGGGGAGAGAGACTAAACACCTGCGCCACAGTGCCACCTACTGGAAGACAAAAGAAAGAAAGGTCTCTAATTTTCGATCCGTTGAATAGTTACAATGGAGCAGAAAGGTGTTTGCTACTTCACCTGCGCTCACTTACCAAATAAGATGAAGAACCACGGTAACACTGTACAACAAGGAGAAAATGGTAATTCTTTAGAAACCAACTTAAAAATCACAGAATTTTGCAACCTGATGGAGAATTTAAAATAACTGTTACAAAGAAACTCAATGAGCTACCAGTAAACTCAGAAAGGCAGATAAATGAGCTCAGGAATAAAATTAGTGAATGGAAGGAATACTTTACAAAAGAGACTGGAACTCTAAAAAAGAACTAAGCAGAAATTCTGGAGCTGAAGATGACTATAAGTGCTGTGAAGAACGCATTAGAAAGCATTGGAAATACATCAGACCAGATGAAAGAAGGAGTTAGTGAGCTTGAAGATAGAAACCTAGAAATGATACAAGTTGACTACGCGAAAGCCTTTGTGTGGATCACAACAAACTGTGGAAAATCCTTAAAGAGATGGGAATACCAGACCATCTTACCTGCCTCCTGAGACACCTGTATGCAGGTCAAGAAACAACACTTAGAACCAGACATGGAACAATGGACTGACTCAAAATTGGGAAAGGACTGTGTCAAGGCTGTATATGTCACTCTGCTTATTTAACTTAAATGCATTGCAGAGTACATCATGTGAAATGCCAGGTTGGATGAATCACAAACTGGAATCAAGATTGCCAGGAGAAATATCAATAGCCTCAGATATGCAGATGACACTACCCTAATGGCAAAAATTGAAGAGGAAGTAAAAAGCCTCTTGATGAAGGTGAAAGAGGAGAGTGATAAAGCTGGCTTAAATTCAACATTAAAAAAAACTAAGGTTGTGGCATCCAGTTCCATCACTCCATGGCAAAGAGATGGGGAAAAAGTGAAAACAGTGATAGACTTTATTTTCTTGGCCTCCAAAATCACTGTGGACAGTGACTGCAGCCATGAAATTAAAAGATGCTTGCTCCTTGGAAGGAAAGTTATGACAAACCTAGACAGTGTATTAAGAAGAGACGGCACTTTGTCAACAAACGTTCATCTAGTCAAATGGTTTTTCCAGTAGTCATGTATGGATGTGAGAGTTGGACCATAAGGAAGGCTGAGCTGAAGAATGGATGCTTCTGAATTGTGGTGCTGGAAAAGACTCTTGAAAGTCCTTTGGACAGCAAGGAAATCAAGCCAGTCAATCCTAAAGGAAATCAAACCTGAATATTCATTAGAAGGACTGATGCTGAAGCTGAAGCTCCAATACTTTGGCCACCTGATGCGAAGAGCCGATGCACTGGAGAAGCCCCTGATGCTGTGAAAAACTGAGGGCAGGAGGAGAAGGGAGTGACAGAGGATGAGACGGCTGGATGGCATCACAGACTCAATGGACATGAGTTTGAGCAAACTCAGGGAGACAGTGAAGGGCAGGGAAGACTGGCGTGCTGCAGTCCAAGGGGTCCTCAAAGAGCTGGGCACAACTAAGTGACTGAACAGCAACAGAAGGGGGAAAAGAAATAAAATATAAAAAGATGAAGAAATTCTATGAGTTATTTGGTTCTTCCAGAAAAGGGGAGGATGAGGGTAATGGGCATTCCAGAAGGAGAAGAGAAGGAAAAGAGCAGAGTTTATTTCAAGAAATAATAGCTGAGAACTTCCAAAATCTAGGGAAGGAACTGGATATATAAGCGCATGGAGCTAAGAGAACAATTAATTACATCAACACAAAAGACCTCCAAGACACAGTATAAGTCAGTGAGAAAAAGAATTTTAAAGGCAGTCAGGACCAAAAAGGTAGTAACTTTCAAAGGAACCCCTATTAGAATATCAGCAGATTTCTCAGCAGAAACTCTACGAGTTGAGAGAGAATGGAACGACATTTTCAAAAGCTAAAAAATAAAAACTGTCAGCCAAGAATTCTCCATAGCAAAGTCATAGCATTCTGATGTGAAGGTGAAATAAAGACTTTCTCAGACAAAAAAAAGTTGAAGGAGTTCATCAATACTAGACTGTCTTACAAAAAAATGTTGAAAGGACCTCTTTTAGCAGAAACAAAGAGGCAAAATACAGAAAATTCTGAGTAAGGTGATAAATAGACAGGAAGAAATCAGAAAACTGCAGCTTTTTATCAGAGTAGGTTTTTAAAACACTTTATTATCACATAAAGATTAATGGGGGAAAAAGGCAGAAAAAATAACTACAGCTCCTTCAATTTGGAAAAAAAGGCCATAGTATAAAAAAGAGATAATTTGAGACAGCAAAAACACAATAGGGGAAGATGAAAAGAGCAGAACTCATGAAGGTAAGTGAAAATAAGATGCCATGAGCAGAAAAATAAGTATTTTACCTAAGAGACGTTTCATACAAGCCTCATGGTTACCACAGAACATAAATCTAGAGCACAGACCCAAAACATAAAAAAGGAAATGGAGAAAGACGTCATAGAAAACCACCAATCCAGAATGGAGGACATAAAAACAAGGAAGAGAAATAATGGAGCTATAGAGCAACCAGGAAAAGAAAAAAAAATAGATAAAACTGTAGTACTAGGTCCTCATCTGTCAGTGATCACCCTTAATGTAAACAGATTGAATTCGTCTGTTAACAGACACAGAGTGGCTGGCTGGATTAAAAAACAAGACCCGACTATATGCTTGCCTCCAGGAGACACACCTCCGCTCTAAAGACAGGCACAGACTGAAAGTGCAGAGGTGGAAGACGATACCCCAAGCAAATGGCCGCCCAAAGAAAGCTGGTGCAGCCACACGCGGGCTTCCCAGGTGGTGCAGTGGGAAGGAATCTGCCTGCCAAGCAGAAGATACATTCTTCTCAAGTGCACACGGAACAAACAGGTGGGGACTGAACCACATTCTTCTGAACAACTTTTGGGTCAACGGAGAAACCAAAGGAGAAATAAAATATTACCTGAAGACAAATAAAAATGAAAACACAACATAGCAAAATCTATGAGATGCAGGAAAAGTAGTATTCAGACCTTTTGGAGCAATAAAAGCCTACCTCAAGGAACAAAAAAACATCTCAAATAAACAATACAACCTTACACCTAAAGTAACTAAAAAAAAAAAGAAAAACAGAGGACGCAGAAATCTGTCCATTTCTTCTAGGACAAATTCTTATATAACCTTTGAAGACTGAATCATAAAAAAACCAAAATTTGAATAGACTAATAAGCAGGATTGAGATGGAAACTATAGTCCAAAACTTCCCCCTAAAAGAAACATCCAGGACCAGACAGCTTCACAGGTAAATTCTATCAAACTTTCAAAGCCCATTTAATACCTATTCTTTTCACACTCTTTCAGAGAATTGAAGAGGTGCGAACACTTTTAACTCATTTTAGAAGACCAACATCACTCTGATACCAAAACTAGATAAAGGCAACACAGGCCAGTATTTCCAATGAATAAAGATGCAAAAATTCTCAACAAAATATTAGCAACAACACATTAAAAGTATCATGCACGATGATCAACGGGAATTTATTTCAGGGATCCAAGAATGGTTCAACATCTTCAAATAAATGTGATACACCACGTTAATAATATGGGAGATTACAAAATGTACGATCATCTCAATAGGTGCAGAAAAAGACAGTAGATGAGATTCAACACCTATTTATGAAAAAAATTCTCAATAAAGTGGGTTTAGACAGTATGTACCTTATCATGATAAAGGCCATACATGACAAACCCAGAGCTAACATCACATTCAATGGTGAGAAACTGAAAGTTATTCCTCTAAAATCAGGAACAAGACAAAGAGGCACACTCTTACTTCTCTTATTCAGCATAGTATTGGAAGTACTAGCCACAGCAGTTAGGCAAGAAGAAGAAATTAAAGACCTCCAAACTGGAAAGGAAGAAATACAACTGTCACTATTTGTGGATTACGTGATTTTATATTTGGAAAACCCTAAGGATTACACCAAAAAGCTATTAGAAACAAGCAAATTCAGCAGTGTTGCAGGGTACAAAGTCAACATACAAAAATCCGTTGTGTTTATAGACAATAACAATGAGCTTTTAGAAAGAGAAATTAAGAAAACAGTCTCATTTACAACAGCAACAAGAAGAATTAAAAACCTAGGAATAAATTTAAGCAAGGCAGTGAAAGACTTGTACACTGAAAACTGTAAGACATTATTGAAGGAAACTGAAGAAGACAAATAAATGGAAAGATAGTCTGCGTTCAAGGATCAGAAGAATTAAGATAGTTAAAATGTCCATATTGCCTAAAGCAAGCTACAGATTCACTGCAATCCCTACTAAAATCCCAAGGACATTTTTCACAGAAAAAGAACAAAAAAGTCTAAAATTTATATGGACCCACAGAAGACCCCAGACAGCCATATCCATTCTGAGAAAAAAAGAACAAAGCTGGAGGTATCACATTCCCTGATTTTAAACTACATTATAGAGCATAGTCATCAAAATAGCATGGTTTTGGCAGAAAGGCAGATACATAGATCAATGGAACAGATTTGAGAAATAAGCCCACATGTGTAAGGACAATAATTTATGACAAAGGAGCAAAACACAGCAAGTGGAGAAAGGACAGTCTCTTCAATAAATGGTGCTTGGAAAACTGTATAGCTGCATGCAGGAAAAAAAAAACAAAACAAAACACCATTATCTCACACCATACACAAAATCAGCTCAAAATGGATTAAAGAACTGAATATAAGACCTGCAGCCATAAAACTCCTGGAGGAAAACATAGGGCATACGTTCTTTGACATCAGTCTTAGCAATGTCTTTCTAGGTATGTCTCCTCAGGCAAAGGAAAGAAAAGCAAAAATAAACAAGTGGGATGACACCAAACTAAAACGTCTTTGCACAGCAAAGGAAACCTTCAACAAAATGAGCAGACAACCTACTGAATGGAGAAAATATCTGCAAATCATGTATCTCATATGGGACTAATATCCACAATATATAAAGAACTCATACAACACAAAGCAAAAAAAAAAAAAAAAAGCAAATGAGTGGATTACAACATGAACAGAGGAGCTGAGTAGATATTTTTCCAAAGGAGACATACAGATGGGCGACTGGCACATGGAAAGATGTTCAACAGAGCAATTATTAGGAAAATGGAAATTAAAATCACAGTAAGACATCACCTCCAGCCTGTGAGAAAGGCTGTTATCCAAAAGGCAAAAGATAACAAGAGTTGCGAAGAAGTTCTACAAAAGGGAGCCCTTTTACTTTGTTGATGGGAATGTAAACTGGTGCAGCCTCAGGGAAAACAGTATGCAGATTCCTCAAAAAATTAAGAGTAGAGCTACCATATGACCCACTCATCCCACTGCTGGGTCTTTCTCAAAAGAACACAAAAACAGTAATTTGGCAAGATATGCTGCTGCTGCTGCTAAGTCGCTCCAGTCGTGTCCGACTCTGTGTGACCCCATAGACGGCAGCCCCCCAGGCTCCCCTGTCCCTAGGATTCTCCAGGCAAGAACACTGGAGTGGGTTGCCATTTCCTTCTCCAATGCACGAAAATGCAAAGTGAAAGTGAAGTCGCTCAGTCGTGTCCGACTCTTCGAGACCGCATGGACTGCAGCCCACCAGGCTCCTCCGCCCATGGGATTTTCCAGGCGAGAGCACTGGAGTGGGGCGCCATGACAAGATATATGCACTCCTATATTCACTGCAGCATTATTCACAATGGCCAAGGTCCGAAAACACCTAAGTGCCCATCAATGGATGAATGGATAAAGAAAATGTGGAATACACATACACACATATACACTCATATCCAGTGGGGTTACCACTCAGTTACAAAAGAATTCAAATCTTGCCATCTGTTAAAACACGGATGAATGTTGTTGTTAAATACGTGTTGTTAAAACGCGTATGAATATTGAGGGTATTACGCTAAGGGAAATCAATGCGGCGGACAAAGACAAGTACCATATAATTTCACTCATATGTGGAATAGAAAGAACAAGCAAAAAATTTGAAAAATGAATGAACAAACGGAATGAAACAAAAACAAACTGCAGATATAGACACAGAGTAGATGTTAAACCAGAGGAGAAGGGGCAGGGGATGGGGGTGGGGCAAAAATCGTTAGTGACGGGCATGCTGCAGTGGACAGAGAGGTAGAGATATAACGTGCCTGTGACGCACACCCATGGCGGGTTCATGTCAGTGCATGGCAAAACCGATACAATGTTGTAAAGTAATTAGCCTCCAATTAAAATAAATAAACTTATATTAAAAAAAGAAATATAATGCACATGCGAAACTTATATGATGCTATAAAGCAACTGGAGAAGGAAAGGGCAACCCACTCCAGTATTCTTGCCTGGAAGATCCCATGGACAGAGGAGTCTGGCGGCCTCCAGTCCATGGGGTCAGACATGACTTAGCAACTAAACCACCACCAGCACCACCATCAGGTAATATTATGGCAATAAAAAGTTAATTTAAAAATTAAAACCTCATCTGTAGGTCTTAATGTTTGTGTTCTCAGTTACGTTTGACTCTTTGTGACGCCATGGACGGTAGCCCGCCAGGCTCCTCTGTCCATGGGACTTCCCAGGCAAGAATACTGGAGTGGGTTGCCACGTCCCCCTCCAGGGGATCTTCCCAACCCAGGGATCAAACTCGAGTCTCTTGAGTCTCCTGCATTGGCAGGTGGGTTCTCTACCAACCGCACTCAGCAAATTATGATTCATTCGTAAACTGGAGAGCTTCCCAGGTGGTGCTAGTGGTAAAGAATCTGCCTGCCAATGCAGGAGACGCAAGAGAAACACTATACAGCAATTAAAACAATGTATACACACAGAATGCAGCAATTTGGGGGAAAAAACAGTGCATGTGTTTGCTTATATATGCACAGAGTATTTCTGGAATGATAACAACTGCCAAGTGATTGCCTCTAGGACCTGTAGCTGGGAACTGGAGAACACTGATAATAAATCCTTCCAGAAGGCAATGGCACCCCACTCCAGTACTCTTGCCTGGAAAATCCCATGGACAGAGGAGCCTGGTAGGCTGCAGTCCATGGGGTTGCGAAGAGTTGGGCAGGACTGAGAGACTTACTTTCGCTTTTCACTTTCATGCATTGGAGAAGGAAATGGCAACCCACTCCAGTGTTCTTGGCTGGAGGATCCCAGGGACGGGGGAGCCTGGTGGCCTGCTGTCTATGGGGTCACACAGAGTTGGACATGACTGAAGCGACTTAGCAGCAGCAGCAGCAGGTGTGCGTGATGGCATAGCAGATGATTGCACTTCCCTGTGGCTCAATGGTAAAGAAACTTTCTGCCAGTGCAGTAGATGCAGGTTTGATCCCTGGGTCAGGAAGATCCCCTGGAGAAGGAAATGGCAACCCAGTCCAGTAATCTTGCCTGGAAAATCTCATGAACAGAGGGCCTGGCAGGCTACAGTCCATGGGGTTGCAAAAGTTGGACACTACTGAGCAACTAACCAACAACAGCTACAACAATCAGATGATTATCCCCTGATACAATTCTAATATATTCTTCTAAGTGTATTTATTATACACATTCCCATGATATAGCATTTAATTAATAATATTTACTAATGAATATGTATAATAATATTAATACTTAAAGATTTTCAAGTGCGGTGATGTATCCTAAGATGCCTAGAAAGACAAAATCTTAACAGTGAGGAGTGGAATTGCTACTGATTTTATTACCTTGCATGTTACCGTTATATTTTTTCATCTTTTTGGGATGTGTTATAACAATGGCACTTGTATTTTGCAATCAGAAAAAGAGAAGGAGCAGTATTTCAATTCTGAGAAAGTGGAATGAAGGAGTCAGCAACGGTGGCTGAAGCGTCTCCATTCAGCGAGGAAGGGTTTAATCCTGCTGCTGTAACATCCGCTTTCTTAACATGTGCTCCATCCCCAGGGAGGATGACGGTCAAGGGGATCTTGAAGTAGTTAGAAAAGAAGAGAATGAAGGCCCTCTTTTAAAAGAGAAGGGATTTTACATTCAGATAATTTGGTTTTGCTTTAGGAGAAATCTGAAATCTTTAAATGTGTTCCTCTAAAGGGTGGCTTGCAAACAGCAGGTGCCAGTAGGCACTTTGCATTTTGTGATGGTGTTGGTTGGGTTCACCAGCGACCCTGGCCCTCAGGCTTCCAGGTACAGGAAGGAACTTCTCCTCCCCTTGATGTCACACAAGGCCACGTAATTTGCTCTGGACAAAGAAGGGTGAACAGAAGTGACAAGCACACAGTTCTGCTTGCTTTCTTCCCTTGGTGTGGGGATTGTGACAGTTCAGGTCAAAATGAGTGACTTTCAACCTGGATCCTGAGTGACCAGGATGCACAGAATACGCTCCTGGACGAGTAGCACAAGCAAGAAATAAACTGGCTCTGTAAACCCACCGAGACTTTCAGGAATTTATTATCACTGCAACACAGCCTAGCTTATCCTGACAATGTAATTCGTGTAGTCCAGTGCAGAATGAAAATACAGAGCCCCCTGTTAAAAAAAAAAAATTATTCAGCATTTCAAGATGGTGACAACAGAGCATTAAACCACGCAGGGGTCCTTTGAGGGCAGGGCACATGTCCAGAGAGGGCCTGTTTTTCCCATTTCACCATCACAGTCTTGGAAGATGGGTCTTAACCCCCTTATTTCACATATGAGGAAAACTGAGAGCTTAAGCAGCTTGCTGACAACCACAGAGCTGGTAAATGTCAGAAATTGAATTGGATTCTATGGTATTATTAACATGGCTATAATGAGTGGATGGAGTTGGACTCTAGGGCATAAAGAACCAAGCAGATCATCACAGGAAGACCGAGGAATGATCCAGTCCTTTGCAGAAAACCACCCACCCCAGACCCTCAGCAGAAGGTAAGAAAAGAGTTAAAGTTGAACTCATTACATACCAAGCTAACATGGTCTTTTGCCAGAAAGCGTAATTAGGGATTTCAGTCCTTTGTCTGAATACCTGCCTTAGCACGTGCTGAAGAGCATCAATAAAGCGAAGCAGGCACAGCTTTTCATTTTGTTGCTGTAACTAATCAGCATTAGAGAAACCATTTTCATAAGCAATGCGCTAACAACCACTTGGTGCCTGAAAACAAAAGCCGATGGTGCGGCTTTCTCCATGGTAACCAGACGTGGAAAAGAGCAATCCAGAGCCAGGAGTGGGAGTCCTGCGGGGCGGAACAGAGGCCGCTTGCTCGGAGTGTCCGTGTGAAGAAGCGGGTCACCACTGCCCTTCCCCGTTACAGGCACAGAGAATATAAAAATATTTAAGGGAAGGTGGTCTGCATTAAATACATTCATACCACATACATTCATACACTGGAAAAATGTTGTATGTATCCCTAAAAGCTATTCAAAAACATACAGAAGCTACTGTTAGGAAAAGCTCATTTGTTTAAAATCACATGGTTTTTCTTGGAGAATTCCTATCACTCTTCCCACGGGAACGTTTCCTACTTTGTCGCCCCCTGTAAGGAAGCAGTCACAGGTACAGAGGCTTCAGGAAAGGTAAAGAAAAAGGAAATTTGGCTCAAAAAGAGGTAGTTAATTTGGTAATTTAAAAAGGCAGTTGTTATTTAATTATGAGTTTTAAGATCTGAAATCTTACTGTTCCATTTGATTTGCATCTAATGTTCTTATTTGAAATCTTATTGTTCTGCTCTATTTATATCTTATTGTTCTGAAATCTATTTGTTCTATTTCATTGGTTACAACCTAAAACACGTTTGTGAAATAGCTGACTCTTGTGTCATTTTCTTCTCTTTTCATAAAAACTATGTTTGGGTAACTGTTGAAAGGAAAGGAGAAAGGAAAAGGAAGGAAGAGAAAATAAAAAGACAAGAGAATCCAGTTTGCTCCAGTTGCCTTAGAAAGTTAGTGACACTGCTAAAGAAGTATGATCACTGTTGGAAGAAAGTGCAACAATAGCATGATTTGCAAAAAGGCAGATGATTTTCAAAGAAATATTTCATCCCAATTAAAACTGTTAATGAATATGTTCATTTCCAAAAACTGTACATTCAAAGAGATGGTAACATCAGACAAAAACAAGAACTTAACTCATGGTAAATCACTTACTCAACTGGATTTCACATCAAAAGATAAATTTAAAGTTTCATGGCTCAAAAAGCCGTTTCAGGAAGTATGTGATGCAACATTTACTAACCGCTTCTTTACACTTACTGACGAGTTAAAGAATATTCGTCAGTAGCTAGTAAATTAGGCTATGACAGGATCAACATAATCTTCTCCCTCAAGGAGCTGATGGGGAAATTTGACCTTGTTCCTACTATTAAAACAAGAAAACAGTTGTCAGCAATGTTAATGTGAGCTGATACATGAATAATATCGATGAGTGTTTTAAAAGAGGAAGACAGCCATCCTAGTTAGCTAGTTAGCTTGAAACTGGCATTTAAATACCCATTTTCACTATATAATTTTGAATATTTTAGAAAAAAATTGGGACGAAGTACAACTGCATATTGGGTGGGCAGGGATGCATGAAGAACGCTTTCCACAGTGCTTCTGATTTCCTGAGAGCTAGTCAGACCTTCAGAATATTTGACTGAGTTTGAGTAGCTGGTTCTCCTTGACCGTGAGGCCAGTACATGGTTAATGAACCCAATATTGGCAGTGTTTCTAGCTCTTTGTGTGTTTGTGTGTGTGTGTGTGTGTACAAGGTTAATTGAATTTTTATAAGAGTTTCATAGAGGACTTCCATAACTTAGTATTAAAACAAAGATCATCTTATAATAGAGTTACAATATGACATCCGTAAGTATCTTAAGTATCTATCTTAGCTTAGATTTTTCGGGAACTGTGTGATGTATTTAACATTTTATAGTTTTCGAGAATTTCCACAGACTTCTCAGCATCTTCACTGAATTTAATCATGAGGTCTGGTATTTCAGAACCGTTCCTTCTCTTTCAGCTTCTTTTTAAGTTTGAAAGTGAATATGGTTTTGTGAGTGAATACCGCAGACAAAATTCACAGTACTTCTCCGCAGTTTCTACGTGTTCAGCAGATAAATGTTATTTCTGACTTGGGACAAATAAATCTTTGATTCTCCCTCAATATTTGCATATTGTTAACTCTGAGACTCTGGGAGGTACACGAAGAGGTAACTGTATACATAGCTTCAGATTAATTGAATGAACTGGCTTTGTTTTAAGATCAGCTCCAAAGCCCTTGATCATCACTCGAATGTTTCCAAGGGCTCCATTTTGTCTTCCCCTGAAAACCCGGGATTAAAGACTGAGGGTGGTTGAAAAATTTGTCCTGCTAAGTGCTCATTAGCCCCAGGGTGCTGGCCTCAGCATCCTGTCATGCTTCTTCCAGAAGGTTAGGGAAAGGGTAATAGCCAATAGCATATGGACTTGCATTGATTTTCAGCACAGAAACCCACGGAGCATCCAGGGAATCCACAGAACTTTAACAAGCTATAATTCTATCCTCCCTTCCAACAGCCCACCTCTGAAGGTGCCATCCATATTAATGTTTTCCCCTCCCTTAGATAGCACATTGGTAGTTCAAACAGGCTATTACTCATTGCGACCTCTTTTACATACCCTCTAGGCTATGGGAGTGGCGTATTAAGGTCACAGCAGGATTTCAGTGTGAAGAAAACTTTTCTCCGTTTAGCAAGTGGCTCTTTTCTGAATGCCTATAACTGGCTTTCAAGCCACAATCCTGTTGCAAGGCTAAGAAACGCTGTCAACTTCCATGTGGGTCAGCAAGTCTGCAGAAAGCCTTGGCCATTGTTTCTATCTCTATCATATTATTATTACTAACAACTATGATGGGCTGAGCACATTATGTGTCAGGCATGCCGGCACGCTCAGTAGGCATCAATCAATCTCCTTTTCACAATGATCCTGACCCTGTGAGACAGGTCTTGGGATGTGCTCCTTTTACAGATGAATGAGTTTGGCCGTTTCCCCCAAATGAGCTGCTGGTACGGACGGAGTCAGAGCTAAACGTGGGGACCTGACTTGGGGTTTCTCAGCTTTGGCAACTACTGATGTCTGGGGCCAGACAACCTCTTGTTGTGGGGGCTGGCACGTGCATTGCAGGACAGTCAGAGCATCTGTGACCCCTCCCTGATACTTTGCTAGCAGCATCCATCTCCGGGGTGTGACCCTCAGAACTCTCTCCAGACACTGCCCAGTGTCCCCAAGAAGACAAAATCACCCACAGTTGAGAAACACCGTGCTGTGTGTGGTCGCTCAGTTGTGGCCGACCCTTTGCGACCCCATGGACCGCAGCACGCCCGGCCTCCCTGTCCATCACCAACTCCTGGGGTTCACTCAGACTCACGTACATCCAGTCGGTGATGCCATCCAGCCATCTCATCCTCTGTACAGCCGCTGCTTTGCCTCATAGACCCCTGCTCTCCATCACCTGGCTCTGCAGTGGACCAGTCTCCCCCCGCCCGCCCGCCCCCCACCCAACCCCCAGTCTGACTGGTTCCTTTCCCCATACCTTGAGGGGAAAATCTTGTCACCTGCTCGTGTGCAACTTTGACAGACCACGCGTATTTGTCACACACGAGCTTTAAGAACAAAGTTGCATAGGCTGGTATGACACTGTCAGTAAATCAATATTCAGGCTCTAGCAAATCTATCCATATCTTCAGGAGTCTATTATGTACCAGGTCTGCCATCCAGGTGACTACAGCCTCAGGTCTTTTCTGAAATAGATTTGATTTACTTAGGGTGGCCAGGACAAGTAGGCGGAGAGCAGCTTCTATTTTCTGGTTATACCAGTGCTTGGTGGGTGAAAAAGCTTATCTCCATCAGCTAATTCTTCCAATATCCCTGTTAACTTTTTCTTTAAAATAAAATCTGCCACTGGTTTCCCACTGCTGCTAATTCATTTTTGCTTGTGTGCCTGTTCTGTGACAGACACTGTGAACACCCAAACCAGGCTGGTTTTCTAATACAAAGGTTGTAAATAGCAATAAATAAGACTTTTCATTATGATAATTAAAATCTATTTGTTTAAAATTCACGGGCCAGCTTGTGTCTTCTCCAAACCACCATGATTTATACAGGGCAGGGTCAAAGTTTTGAGGAGGACAACAAGGTCTCTCTGAATTTTAGACGTAGTATATATGAGAGAGGAATTCTTATTTGTAATGAACTAGTTAGAAATCAATACTTTCATTGTTTGGCAGACTCATTTTAGAGGGTCAGAAGGTTCAAGTGGAGAGAAGTACCCTGAGAAAAACAATACTGTGTACTGAACTTGAGCCATCTGCTGACTCAGAACAATCGTTGTTGTTCGGTTGCCCAGTCGTGTCCGACTCTTTGTGACCCTACGGACTGCAGCATGCCAGGACTCCCTGTCCCTCAACATCTCCCGGAGTTTGCCCAAGTTCATGTTCATCGCATCAGTGATGCTGTCTTAGCCATCTCATTCTCTGACGCCCTCTTCTTTTGCCCTCAATCTCTCCCAGCAATCATACTGCCTTATAAGATGAATAAAAACTAATTTGTATTGAAATTTCATGAAATTTTTCTTTTAACTTTGAAAGTATAGGAAAATCAGGTTAAGGCAGAAACACCACTTAATTTATTGAGAATTTAAAACATAAACTTACTCAGCTTATACTGTGAGATTTGGTTGGGCTTTAAACCATGATATTATGGAATGTGAGAGCTAGAAAGTACCTTGAAGATTATCTAAAGAGATGTCAACATTTTATCAAATGAAATATTACCTGGAGACCCAGTTCTTTAAAAAACAAACTAAATTAATATATATACATATTATCTATCTCTCTATCTGCATAGAGCCTATTTTCAGTCAGCACAAGCTTTTGAAATTCAGTGCCATGAAAAGCAGACGTAACCACATCGTATTTGTTGCTGTGCTTAGTTGCTCAGTCGTGTCCGACTCTTTGTGACCCCATGGACTGTAGCCCACCAGGCTCCTCTGTCCAGGCGGATTCTCCAGGCAGGAATACTGGAGTGGGCTGCCCTGTCCTCCTCCAGGGGATCTTCCTAACCCAGGGACTGAACCTAGGTCTCCCGCATTGCATGTGGACCCTTCACCGTCTGAACCGCCAGGGAAGCCCTTCTTCAGTGCTACTGTATTTCGTTGTCTAGATCAAGCAAAGACTCATACACCCAGGTAAGCAGCAGCACACAGGTTAAGCTTTTTTAATAGCTAACTTTACAATTTTAGGATGTTTTTATTAAGCAAAACCTTGAGCTCAAGTTTACATTAATACAACATTATGTATTTTGTTTCTATCATAAGTTTGTGTACATAGCTTCTGCTACGGCTTTTTTTAACAGGGATTTTATGTTCTTTATGATTGATGTACAGTCGATTCACAATGTCACATCGGTTGCAGGTATGTGGCTTAGTAATTCAGTGCTTTTACAGATCATGTTCTGTTTGAGGGTATTATAAGATATTGATTGTATTCCTTGCGCTTACATCACGTTCCTGTGTCTTATATTTTACGCCTAGTAGTTTGTACTCTTCATCCCTCTCCCCTGTCTGATTCGTCCTCCAGCCCTGCTCCCGCTGGTAACCCCACCATATGATAGTTTACAGCTTAAAAATGAAGCTGAAGTCAAACTTCATTCATGTGACCCTAAGAATCCCAGCACCTTCCCGGTGGCTCAGATGGTAAAGAATCCGCCTGCAATGTGGGAGACCAGGGTTCGATCCCTGGGTTGGGAAGATCCCTTGGAGAAGGGAATGGCAATCCACTCCAGTATTCTTGCCCAGAGAATCCCATGGACAGAGGATACAGTCTACGGGGTTGCAAAGAGTTGGACACGACTGAGCGATTAACATTTTCACTTTCTTTCAAGAATTTTAGGAGCACGTTTATGACCATCACCAAGTTAATACAACTTTTCACATAAGACACGAGTTAAAGAGACAGAGTAGAGAAGTTATTGGTTCAGGGTCACACGTCAGCAGGGCAAGGATAAAACCTAGAGCTTCGGTCTTTTAAACTTGTGCTCTTTTCAGTTCAGGCTGCCTCTGTTATTAAATTACTTAATTTATCTGAGCAAAAAGCAAAACCTCAGGGATGCTATTAGCAATTTACTATTTCCAGTTCTTTGGGGAATCTGTTAATTGCCCTTTCATAAATGCTGCTCATTATGATTAAGACTCTGATTAAATGCAGAAGTCTGGAATTCATATAATATTACGGACATATTTAACATGAATTTAAAGTACCAGAGCAGCATGAGTTGTTCATTCAAATCTTTCAACACTATAAGATGTGCTTCTAACCTAGCAAAGATTTTTCAAGAACCTGCTGTGTGCTAGGATGACCTGATTCTCCCCTCAAGGAGCTTACAGTTTAATTAAGGGGAGCTCATATTTGAAAGAACAGATGTCAGCGTACGGGTAATAATCCAGAGGAGATGTACGTCAGCTTCATGGAGCACTTGAGATAAGGGATGATTCAGCGAGAGGAGAATGAGAAGGGCATTCCGGCGGGTCAGAATGGCTGACATTTATGGACTGGTGATCATGACAAGCAGTGCCAAGGGCTGTGCGTAGATAATGTCTCATTCGGAAAGCAATTCTGGGTTTAAGTATCACGACTCAACCCTCCTCCTTAGGGAGACGTTGAGGTGCAGAGCTTCAGTCACGCAAAGGCTAAGTGAAGGGACTGGGACTCCAGCCCAGCTTATCAGACTTCAGACCCCACGTCCCCTCATTCTACCCTTCTGCCCCCTTGCTCGTCTGTGTGGTCCAAGCAAAGAGGGCAGTCAGGAGCTTGTCGGACAAGAACCTTCCAGAGCAAAGGGTGATGCTGGGAAGATACTAAGAGGACTAGAAAGTGAGAGGAAAAAGGCTTTTAGACTCTATTTTGCACTGACATAGGGCATCCCGGGTGGCGCAGTGGTAAAGATTTCACCTGCCAATGCAAGAGCTGCAGGAGGCGTGGGTTCAACCCCTGGGTTGGGAAGATCCCCTGAAGGAGGAAACGACAACCCACTCCAGTATTCTTACTTGGAAAATTCCATGGACAGAGGAGCCTGGTGGGCTACAGTCCCTGGGATTGCAAGAGTCCATAGTGTTGTAAAGAGTTGGCCACAACTGAGCACGCTTGCATGCAGCCTAAAGCTGTATAATTTTGTAACATGTTACTCAGGCTTTAATGGTGAATTGGGTAAAATAGTTGTACAGATAATAGGCAAAAGACTGAGTAATATTAAGTATTGACTATATCTATGATAACAGATATAATTTACTTATAGTGTAGGGAAGAGAAAAGTGAAAGGAAAGAGGGGTTAAGGATTTTCAGAATAATCACAATACTATTCAAAATGATCTCAAAAATAAAACAGCTTTGGCACACTCATTCTCACTGTAGATTTTATCATAGTCTCTTTTCTTCCACTCCCCCACCTCCCTCTTTCCTTCCTTCCTTCCTTCTCCAGTGGAACCTATGTCATTTATTTACACTTTTTGTATCTTAATTTGCCAATAAAGTACTGAATAAAAAATCAAGGAAGTATAATCACAAAAAATATAAATGTCTGTATGTTTACATGGGCTTTACAACTACATTTTTTATGCTTATAAATTTCTTTTTATCCTCCTAGGGATCAAATCTATGAATTCCTGATGTAGGGACGCCTAGTGTCTTATTAGGCTGACATTTTTGGTGTATTTCTTTATTTGAATCGTCAGGATTTGGTTTATTAGCCCGAGGATGACGGAGCTTTCAAGGGGAAGAAACACTTTTGAAAAGCAAAGCACTGCATGCAGGCTCCCCTCCAGGCCCCGCGGGAACTCCTGGAGCCTCGGCTCGCAGCTGATTATGCGAACTCCAAGTTCTGGATTCATTTGAGTTCCAATGGCTCTTGCCACACCACTTCCAATTACTCCAAGCTGGGCATCCGACTCCCTCAGAACCGCCGCGGTTCTGCTCGCCCATCTGTCAGCGCGGCAGCATTAAGCCCCAGCAAGGAGGTCGCTATTAGGAAACTCCAAGTTAATGCAGCATCAAGAGAACTGGAGGCTGGCAGTCAGCTCCTCTGTGGGGATGGAAACATTCGCCTCCCCCAGCCGGGCTGACGGGAGAGGAGAAGCTGACAGAAGCAAGGCCTGAGTGTTCCTGGCCACAGACACGGCCAAACTGTTACCAGGTCGTGGAGTGCGCCCGTGCGTGTGGTTTCCTGGCTCCAGGAACTCCCATCCACTGACCTGTACTCAGGCACTGAGTCTGCCGCCCCATGGACTGTAGCCCACCAGGCCCCTCTGCCCATGGGATTTTCCAGGCAAGAATACTGGAGTGGGTTGCCATTTCCTCCTCCAGGGCATCTTTCCAGACCAGGGATTGGAAACTGTGTCTCCTGCATTGGCAGGATGATTCTTTTTAACCACGGAGCCAGCAGGGAAGCCCAACAACTTTGCTACTTGTCTCTTTTGGGTTGACTCTGCATGGCCCACTTTGGGGCAAAATAGAGTGACGCGTGTCAGCACAGAGAAGCAAAAGCTCGTGGGCGCCTCCTGTACAGAGGACTCATTTTTCTGTCAGAATGATTAGTTAGAAGTAAAGTCCCTCAATTAGCGTGCCTTCAAAATGCCATCTGTAAGTGACTAATGAACTGACAGCCTGAAGGTAAGAACACGAGGCCTGCTCGGAAGATGAGAGCCTGGGGAGGCAGAGCCCTTCAGTCAGCTTTGTAGCACGTGGAAGGGTCCACCCACAAAACCAGACAAATATCCCCCAAACCCCCGCACCTCGGAGACAGAGACTGAGAAGGGATTTTTCACAGCAGCGTCTGATTCAGTGGATGTTTGCAGACGCGGCTCATACTTAGTTTTATACCCGATTTAATAGAATGCCTTAAACTTTCCTAACCACTTGGCAGTTTGCAGTACCAAGTGGTACTGCAGTACCAAAAAAAAAAAAAAAAAAAGCCAAAAGCCATCCAGGTTACAAAAAGATGCAGCGCAGAGATTCTCAGAAGATGCTGTTGAAGTGAAAGTCCTCTTCCGGGACGCTGGGATAACCTGTCAGTTCTCATCTTGACTCTTCACCTTGCCTCCCACCCAGCTAGGTCAGGGGAAAGGGTCTCGCTTCCTTTAAAATCTTAAGAAAAATGTCATCACATTGCCAGGGGTCCACGTGAGCTCAGAAGGCTCGGCTGGCCCTCTCCATGCCCCCCATGAAAGGGACGGGGTCTTCGGGGAAGGTTTGAGACCTTGAGCTCTTAGCTCTGCACTCGAGAAGCCATTTCTGCGGAATTTAACGGTCGATGCCTTTTAAAATTTCAGAGCTGTATCTAACCACTTGAAATCTGCGCAAGGAGGCACCAGGCTGAGCTGAACTTTCAGTCTCTTCATCCACTGGGTCGTTTATCCAATAAAAAAACAGAATCATTTTGTGTGCTGGTACTGCATTAAGGCTTTGCTCACATTATCTGATTTAATCGACAGGACAATGCTCTGACGTGGGCAAGCTAATTCTTGTCTTCTGGGTGAGGAAATGGGTGAGAAAGATTTCAGGAACATGCATGAGATGCCTGAGATTTTTTTTAAAAAATACAATTCAATTCACTTATTCAGGAGGTGCTGGGTCTCCATTGCTGTGCAGGCTTTTCTCCCCACTCTGCACGTACGTCCTCCTGGGCACAGGCCTACACCCTCTGCCCAAAACTGGCCCACGTGCAGGGGTGACGTGGCACTCCCAGCTGGTCGCTACAGATGGACATCTGTCAGCGCTCCCCCTGCCAACGCAGGTCCTTAAGACAGGTAGGGAGGTACAGGAACCTTTGCTCAGAAGTTATAGGTATTTGTCCATCTTAAGGGCCTGCTCTGTGGAGAAGACGGGGTGCAGAGTTCAGGGCGCCCCACCATAGGAAGCAGGAGGGACAGAAGCATTCACCCCACTCGGAGGCGCAGAGATGTCTGCTTCACAACAGATTCTTCTGCAAAAGGCTGTGCTCTTGAGGAAATCAATCCTTGCTTTCAGTCTTGAACTGAGGAGGAAGTAGAAGTACTGGGTGTGTATTACTCTTCTTTGAAGCTCTATATTCCCACTGAAAAGAGGCAAGGCTGTGCTTCCGAAGTCTGCATTTGTCTGCAAAGATTATCTTTTCTTTCTTTTAAAAAGTATTTTGCCCTCACAGGCTGAATATTTCGCACCACAAAGCATTTCTGGCTGCTCCTGCTCTCCTCTCTGTTTCAATCTGGAAGGCTAACTCAATGACCCTTTTCTCTTTGACAGAATTCACATCAAATGCAAATGATGGGGGGCCAGGATTCTGCTTTTCCTGTTGCCAAGGTGGGAGGGGAGACAGCGGCTGTGACAAGCTGCTGTGACGGTCCAACGCTGGGCAAGGTGAACCTTCCCAAGGTGCCTCAGATATAAATGCTTGCTCCTGATGTCTTCCAATTACTTTTCACTTAAAATAAATACTTTAATACATTGAGTTCAAATTGCATGATGGTAATTATGCTTCTGAATCCGATTAACTGACGTCATGGAAGGATCCTTTCGTTCCATGAAGGGATATTTATTGTTCCATAGATGGGTCTAATTTCCGGTAGGAGGAGAATTCATACTATAAGCGCTGAGACTGCCTTCTTTCATTAGTTATTTATGAGGCTCTTATAAGATGGGTTAAAAATCGCACAGAAGAAAAAAGGTAAGTTAGTGTTGATCAATTTCTAATCTAATCCATCCATTTCTTAGTTGGTAGAAAGCTATGCTCACCAAGGGGATTTGGAATCAGACTGCAAATCATGGTCATGTGACTTATGACATTAACTGAGGAATGGAACACTCAACTTGGTAAAATCAGCACTTGTATTTACATATTTGTTATGTTGCTCCTTTCTTCAAAAAATTCCAGAATTCCTCACTCCTTAGTAGATAGGGTACCAAATGTGGCTTGAATTCAAGCCTAATTCCCGCACCAGCATGTAGGCCAGCCTGGGGGGCAGTGATGCTGCTCAGTGGCATTTTAAGCCCCCTGCCCCGAGCTCACAGATGGTGGCATCGAGTTGCCTCTTTTAAGTCAGATGGAGCCAAACGACCTGTTTGGTCAATGAAATGCTGAGTGGAGCCGACACTCGAAACTTCCAGGCCAAAGCCTCTAACTGCTGTAGTTCAGCTTTCCAGTCTCTCATCACCCCCACTGAGGTGGTCATGGCAAGATGCTCTGGATGCCACTGCTGACCCCGACCGGAATGAGGTGGGGCTCCTGCCAACCCAAGTGGCTGCGTCTCATGAGTGAGAACCTGTGCTGTTCTAAGCCCCTGAAACGTTGGGGTTGTTTGTTGCTGAGACAGACTTTAGTCTTTAATGTCTAAGACATCAAGGGCTTTCTTGCTATTGGAATTTTAGCAGCTGAACTCTACTGTTGAGGAAAATCTGACCAAAGACACCACTGTGTAATAAAAACAGAGACAGTCTAGGGAGGGGCGAGGTGGCCCAGGTGTGGGGAGAGAGGAGGGTCTGGCTTCTGCCGCCCCTTCCATGGCAGCCCACCCTCCTGCCATCTGTTGGAATTCGGGTCGGAAAACCAATGATCCAATCCAAACACATCTTTTCAGCTAAAGTTTTAGTCCCAAAGTCACAACTGGATCTGGACTTGCACACGTATGTTGTTTTATTTTGGCCCATTGGGTTTTATTTTTCACATGAGCCAATGTTTAAAAGTTAGGAGACTATACGTACAATTCTGAACTTCCCTAGATAAGGTACAGGATGAGGAAGCTGCATCCTTTCTGCTTTCCTATCACAAGGGTCTCAGCTGCCATTTGATGTTACACTTACAAAACTGTTTCACTTACAGAAACGTTTCTCCATCCTGTGTCCCTATCAAAAGTGGGAAAATACAGACCAAGTGGGCTGTGCTTTTTTAAAAGTCACATGGAGTGCATGGTATTCCTAAGTATGGAAGTGAAAAGTAAGCTTGTCAATATTTTATGCATTTTATTCCTTCCTGCTACTTGTTCTAGAACTACTTGCTTTAGAATTTGTGACATCTCTTCTAGTCCCTTACGTATATTGTTCTACGGCTTGACTTCTGAAAATACGGTCCCCGAACCACCTGGACCCAACTCAGCTGGGATGTGTGTGAGGAATGCAGGTTGTTAGGACCACTTCAGACCTGCTGAGTTGGAGTTGGTGGTGGTGGAACCCAGGGATCTGCATTTTTGTAAGTATCTCCTTCCCCAAGACAACTTTCAGGCACAATTAAGACAGATCTATATTTCAGTTTTTGCACCAATACCATACTGTTAAAAGATGCTTGTTTCTTGGAAGGAAAGTTATGAGAAAACTAGACAGTGTATTAGAAAGCAGAGACATCACTTTGCCAACAAAGGTCCATATAGTAAAATCTATGGTTTTTCCAGTAGTCATACACAGATATGAGAGTTGGACCACAGAAAAGGCTGAGTGCTGAAGAACTGATGGTTTTGAACTGTGGTGCTAGAGAGGATTCTTGAGAGCCCTTTGGACAGCAAGGAGATCAAACCAGTCAATCCTAAAGAAAACCAGCCCTTTTGGAAGGACTGATGTTGAAGCTGAAACTCCAATCCTTTGACCACCTGATGCAAAGAGCTGACTCACTGGAGAAGACCCTGATGCTGGGAAAGATTGAGGGCAGGAGGAGAAGAAGATGACAGAGGATGAGATGGTTGGATGGCATTGTCAACTCAATGGACGTGAGTTTGAGCAAACTTTGGGAGATAATGAAGAACAGGGAAGCCTGGCTTCCGTGGGGTCACAAAGAGGTAGACATGACTTAGAGACTAAACAACAACAACCACAACCACCACACTGCTTTGCTTTCTGTAGCTTTGCAGTATACAGTCTGAAGTCAGAGAGTCTCACTCCTTCCACTCCATTTTTCTTTCTCAAGATTGTTTTGGCTATTCCAGGTCTTTTATGTTTCCATATAAATTAAAAATTTCTTGCTCTAGTACTTTGAAAAATCCCATTGGTAATTTGATATGGATTGCGTTGAATCTGTAGATTGCCTTGGGTAATATAATCAGTTTGATGATATTGATTATTCCGATCCAAGAATATGCAACATCCTTCTGTCTGTTCCTGTCATCTCCGATCTCTTTCATCAGAGAAATCCAAATCAAAACTACAATGAGGTATCACCTCAAACCTGTCAGAATGGCCATCATCAAGAAGTCTATAAACGATAAATGCCAGAGAAGGTGTGGCGAAAGGGAGCCCTCCCACACTGTTGGTGGGAGTGTAAATTGATCTAACACTATGGGAAAGAGTACGGAGGTTCCTTAACGGATGAGACACCACCTGGCCCTGCAGTGCCACATGTGGGCATATATCTGGAGAAAACTCTAACCCAAAAGAATACACACACCCCAACACTCATTTCAGCACCATTTAGAATAGGTAAGACATGGAAGCCATCCAAATGTCCATGGTCAGATGAACGGACAGAGAAGACGTGATCCCGACGTACAGTGGAATATTACTTAGCCATAAAAATGAAATAATGCCATTTGCAGCAATATGGATGGACCTAGAGATTATACTAAGTGAAACAAGGCAGACAAACACAAATGTCATATGATATCAGTCATATGTGGAATCTAATTTAAAAATACATACGAACTTTAAAATAAAAAAAAAACACAGAGTTACAGATATCAAAAACAAACTTATGGTTACCAAAAGGGAAACGTTGGGGGTGGGGAGAGATAAATCAGGAGCTTGGAATGAAAGCACACACACATAGGTATATATAAGATAGACAATCAACAAAAATTTTTGTACAGCACAGGAAACTCTACTCAATATTCTGTGATAACCTATGAGGAAAGAACCTAAGAAAGAATGACCACCTGTACATGTATAACTGAATCACTTTGCTGCACACTGGAAACTAACACAACTGTAAGTCAACCATACTCCATTAAAATAAAAAATGAGGGGACTTCCCTGGCAGTCTAGAGGTTAAGATTTCAGCTCCCAATGCAGGGGCTGAGGGTTCAATCCCTGGTCAGGGAGCTAAGATCCTACATGCCTCCTGGCCAAAAAAAAAAAACAAACCAAAAACAAACCATGACACAGAAGCAATATGGTAACAAATGCAGTGAAGATTTTTAAAGTGGTCCACATAAAAAATTCTTTACTAATAAAGAAAATAATTTTGAAGATGTCATGAAAGAGAGCAGAGAATTGAGTGATTACAAGAAGAATAATATGTAGGGGCAAGAAAGATGGTTTTTGTGGTTAAAAAAAAAAAAAGAAAACCAACAACGGTGAAAGAGCAATCTCTGCAAGTGTACATGATTGATGGTAAAGCGCCAGTTCCAGTCAAACTTAGGAAGGAAGCAAAGTTCCTCAGTAACCTAAGCTCCCTTCGTTCCTGCCCCTTCCCTTTCAAAACAGCATTCCTTGGCTCTAGAATCTTTTCTGACATGTTAAAACATGGGATAATCTGATCTGTTATTTACATGCAGCGACTGGTGGGGACGGGAGTGGTAAGAGTGCCCGTACAGAAGAGGCCAGGAGCAAACCGGGAGGATAGGGGGGTTGGGAAGGAAATTGCGCATTTACAGGAAGGAATAGCTATGGCACAGCGCGGAGAGCGCGTGCTGACTACCAGTAACGAAGATGGAAAAGCGTTGGTAAGGGGCTTAGGTGGGCCCATCCACGTGGTACGGAGTGGCAGGAGGGTGGCGCTTAAGGCTTACGGGCAGTTTCTTTGGAGCAGATGGACACTGGCTCAAAACCTGACCCCACTACTTACTTGCAACGTGACACTGTGGTTGCCACTCCATTGCTTGAAGCCACATTTCCTTCATTTTTATTTAGGAGAACAGTACTTGCTCCATCACAAGTCTGTGGTGAGCATTAAATGAAGTGATAGGTAGCAAACGTCTCCATCTATAGAGAATCCAATTATTTTTTGGATGTTGAAGAAACTATTCTGGTGACTTTCAGAGTGTGTCTTTCTGACTGAGGTAAACACTGGTTATGTATTGTAACTTGTAACCTGATCTCCCTTCCAGAGAAAGGAGGGCTTCCCAGGAGGCGCTAGTGGTCAAGAACCTGCCTGCCGATGCAGGAGACATAAGAGACTCAGGTTTAATCCCTGGGTCAGGAAGATCCCCCGTAGTAGGAAATGGCAACCCACTTGAGTAGTCTTGCCTGGAGAATCTCATGGACAGAGGAGCCTGCAGGGTACAGTCCATAGGGCTGCACAGAGTTGGACGTGACTGAAATGACTTAACATGCATGCTAGAGGAAGGAAAGGGGATGGAGGAAAATTGGACATTATTTGCGATATTAGATCAGATACGAATGGGTGGAATACAGTATTGAGTAATTCACTGATGTCATTCTGGAGATTTTTTACCTTTTTGGAACACGTTATTAGAAAGACTCTCATAGGGACTTGTGAAATTTTATCTTTGCGGGACACTGTGTTCTTTATCCTGGGAGAAGGAAATGGCAATCCAATCCAGTACTATTGCCTGGAAAATCCCATAGACAGAGGAGCCTGGTAGGCTACAGTCTATGGGGTCACAAAGAGTCAGACATGACTGAGCGACTTCATTTTCATAACATATAGGGTAAGTACCATTCTTACCCCAAATAAACTTTGCCATCACTGAACTAAGCTTTTTAAGAGTCTTAACTCATTTAATGGGTACAGTGACCTCCATTTAAGGCACGTTTATGGCGGTGAGCTCACAGGCCAACGTTGGGAGCTACCTTGTGGTTGAGTTGGCTTCCAAGGCAGCACTCTGCCTCCTGGGCCCCGAGCTTCTACTGAAGGTCACATCAGAAGCAGTCCAGCCTGATGGGACCAAGTACTGCAGCTGTTATTTTTTAAAGAAAGACAGTAAATGTTATTCATGGCACTGCACGGTAGCCATAATGCAAGACCAAATGTGGGACTCTTAGAATCCACTGCTAGGAAAAGCTGGCTTCCCCTAAGGCGTTGATATGCTTCTCATCTGATAATGGTAATTAAGACACTGACCATGCCTCCCTTCTGCCTTAATTATCGAGATGCCCTAGGCTTCGCCATAGCATCAAGGTGGGGTGGGGGTGGGAGGACTTTGTGGTAGGCGTAAGTTTTACTGGATCCATAGTTTGGATTTTCAACCTTGACTTATGCTGTATCACTATTTTATCACATTTATTCCTGCAGCATGAGAAAAGATACAAATATGCCTTAAGGCCGCATCAATGACATGGATTAGACAAAGAGGACGTGATCTTTTTCACCTTTCAAGATGCCAAAAAGCTCAAGATGGTCAATAAATTAAGATATTTGAAGAAAGATCCAAAGGGTCTCAAAAGGCCGGAAGAATGGGCCACAGCTAACTATTAATATACAAATCAAATGAGCATGATTTAAAACCATGAACACCAAGTTATCCGCAGTCAGAGCTGTGGCAAGTCTGACTCTGACTCCCGAGGCAGAGTCCAGGGGGTGGGGAGAGAGCAGAAGCGCTTTGGGACCTGTCAGGTCTTTGGCCACAGGACAGCCCCCATCTGGCGCAACTTTCTCCCAACACTGAGCATCACTAGAATGAGTGGAGAGCCAGGGAGGAGTGGGTCACAGGCCTCAGGGATCCAGGATAAGATAAAGGCTAGAGGACCACTGAGCACTGAAGAATTGATGCTTTTGAATTGTGGTGCTGGAGAAGACTCTTCAGAGTCCCTTGGACTGCAAGGAGATCCAACCAGTCCATCCTAAAGGAAATCAGTCCTGAATGTTCATTGGAAGGACTGATGCTGAAGCTGAATCTCCAATACTTTGGCCACTTAATGTGAAGAGCTGACTCATTTGAAAAGACCCTGATGCTGGGAAAGATTGAAGGTGGGAGGAGAAGGGGATTACAGAGGATGAGAGGGTTGGATGGCATCACCAACTTGATGGACATAAGTTTGAGCAAGCTCTGGAGTTGGCAATGGACAGGGAAGCCTGGTGTACTGCGGTCCATGGGGTGGCAAAGAGCTGGACACGAATGAGCGACTGAACTGACTGAGAGGACCCTCCATTCATTCTACACACACTGACTGAGTTGCTCTCATAAACCAGGATTTGATGCAGGAGTGAACAGGGTGAAGGATTAATGTCATGGGCTTCTATTTCCATCAACTGAATGCTCCCTAGAAGCTATAAGATAGCTGCCCAGTTAATGGATTCATCAACAAATCCCTATCAAACAGCTGCTCTGTGCTGGCCACTGTGCAGGAATCAGTGAATCTGACGGGTGGTAGGTGGGATGGTCAAGGGCGCGGGTGACCCAGCCTGAGGGGCTGGAGCCCAGAAAGCATGGGGGTGGGGTGCCCGCCCAGTCTTGCTGGGGGACACCTGGCCCAGCTGGTGCTGGAAGGAGACTGGGTGTGTGCAGTGTGGACTCTTTTGCATCTGAATATTGTTAGACAGGTGAGATGAGACCGACAGAAAGGCTGAGTGTAGACAGGCGCGATGACACTGATGGAAAGGCTGAGTGGGTGTGGCTCAGTCGCTCAGTCACGCTCGACTCTTTGCCACCCCATGGGCTGCGGCACGCCAGGCCTCCCTGCCCAACACCAGCTCCCGGAGCTTGCTCAAACTCATGTTCATTGAGTCGGTGATGCCATCCAACCATGTCATCCTCTGTGGCCCCCTTGTCCTCCTGCAACTGAGTGGTAAGTTGTGCCAATGGTGTGCGGTGCAGAGCAAGGTCAGCGTGGGAACCACAATAACAAAGCATAACCCACTGAGGTAGGATGGCCGGGAGGAGCCAGGGGCAGGGGCACAGAGTCCTGAGGGCAGGGCGAAGCTCCCGGGAGAAGGACTTCAGAGCTGGGGTGGCTCAGCTGCCTTGTGAAGCTCCAAGGAGTGGATCTCAGGCAGACGAGTGGGAGCTCCAGGTGGGGAGGGGGGGATGTTGGCCGCATTGTAAGGAAGAACTTAAAAAAAAAAATCCCTTAAAAATTGCTGTTCTTGCTCAGTGATCTGAACTTCTTGGCACTTAGTTGGATGTCTGCCTGCGAAGGAAAGGTGTGTGGAGTGGAGCCAGTCATGTGTGGGAGGTTTGGGGGCTAACTTTCGGCTCCCTTTCCATCTAAGATTCTGTGGGGCTAAGCAGGTCCTGCTTAGGTGTGAAGTGAGTACTGTCAAGGTTTCTGCTGCCCTTGCCGCTGAGCCTGTTCATCTCCGTGAGATGGAGTGATGCTTCTCACCAATGCATTCAGGCATTAGCCCTCAGTCCTGACACAGTGACTTGGGTGGACCTTTCAATCATGTGAGGCAGATGTCTGCCCCTGCATAACCTGACTGAATCCTTTAAACACACTGGAGGGTGCCCGCCACCAGTTACAATCTGCCAAATCTGGAAGGGAGTACGTCAAGGCTGTATATTGTCACCCTGCTTATTTAACTTCTATGCAGAGTACATCATGAGAAACGCTGGACCAGATGAAGCACAAGCTGGAATCAAGATTGCCAGGAGAAATATCAATAACGTCAGATATGCAGATGACACCACTCTTATGGCAGAAAGCAAAGAACCAAAGAGCCTCTTGATGAAAGTGAAAGAGGAGAGTGAAAAAGTTGGCTTAAAACCTAACATTCAGAAAACTAAGATCATGGCATCTGATCCCATCACTTCATGGCAAATAGATGGGGAAAGAATAGAAACAGTGAGAGACTTTATTTTTGGGGGCTCCAAAATCACTGCAGCCATGAAATTAAAAAGACACTTGCTCCTTGGAAGAAAAGTTATGACCAACCTAGACAGCATAATAAAAAGCAGAGACATTACTTTGCCAACAAAGGTCTGTCTAGTCAAAGCTATGGTTTTTCCAGTGGTCATGTGTGGATATGAGAGTTAGACTGTAAAGAAAGCTGAGCGCCAAAGAATGGATGCTTTTGAACTGTGGTGTTGGAGAAGACTCTTGAGGGTCCCTTGGACCACAAGGAGATCCAACCAATCCATCCTAAAGGAAATCCATCCTGAATATTCATTGGAAGGACTGATGTTGAAGCTGAAACTCCAATACTTTGGCCACCTAAGGAGAAGAATTGACTTTTTTGAAAAGACCCTGATGCTGGGAAAGACTGAAGGCGGGAGGAGAAGGGGCTGACAGAGGAGGAGACGGTTGGATGTCATCACTGACTCAAGGGACATGAGTATAAGTAAGCTCCAGGAGTTGGTGATGGACAGGGAAGTCTGGCGTGCTACAGCCCATGGGGTCGCATAGAGTCAGACATGACTGAGTGACTGACCTGACCTGAACTGATCTCTCCTGCAAACTAGCATCCCACCGGTCGGGCCACAAGGGCAAGTTCCAGGGAGCTGCTGGGTGTAGCCCAGCTTCTGCTGGGACCCCAAACCCTCCCAGGGTGCACACAGCTGCCAGGAAGAAACTCTCTCTCCTTTCAAACTCCTTTCTCCCACCATGCCCTCTTCTCTCTGCCTGCTCTTCATCTTTCCTCTTTTCTCCTACTCCCACTGGCATGATGCACAGGTGATGCTTTCTGACCATTTCATCCCACTTCAGGTGGGATTTCATCTTTTCATACATCCATTGAGCACTCATGGCAGCCTCCTTACACCACTCAGTGACCTGTATTCTAATAAGAGATTTTCACCTTGGGCTGGAATCGCTCCCCGCCCCTGCCAACCGCCCTGGGGAGTGCGAGCCTGACTCACTTTTTGGCTTCATATTCTCTGTACAAAACACTGATCCCAGCAGGTAAATAGGTGCTCAACACATAATAGACAAAATGAGTGAACTGCCTTTTCTGACACACGAGAATGGCTTGTTATGTTCTTATGTTTGGTGGTGACGTTTCTGATGTAACGTATCCATGGAAACACTTCACTAAGAGAAGTGGTCCATATGTGAGGCATAAAAGCAGCGCTGTTTTTATGTGTCACAGCAGACTAATGACTGTTAGTTTGCAATCACGGACTACAAAGAAATGATTGCTTGAATAGCTGAGATCCCAGGTGTTAATTCAATAGCAAAAAGTGTGTGTTCTTGTCATCCAGCTTGTGATGGCCAGGAGCTGATGGGTACTTGCCCTCAAACACGCTTGAATCAGATTCAAGATCTTCCATAATTCTGCAGACTCAAAGGAATAGATGATGCCCTCAAAGGTCATCCTACACAAACTCCTGCCTCCAGGCAGAATAGGATATAAACTGACTTGTCAACTCTACCCTTACAAAACCTGTCTCAAGGAGAATGGATGTGAGTGCTCTTTCAACCTCAGAAATGCTTCTCCTAAGGGACAGCCCTCGTGCCTGACATTCTCCATTATACATGATTAAAAATTCTCCCGTCTCGGAAGACGAGTTTCCATTTGCTCCGTCCTCAGCAGAGCAAGAGAAGGGCGGTCAGGATGTGCCATGTCCTTTAATACACTGAGTATGTCCACCCAGGGCCTTCTTTCCCTCAGACTTAATAAGCCCAATTCCTCAAGCCTCTCCTCACAGATCCATTTTGCAATCCCGTAATCATTTTAATCAGGTTTGTCACTCTCCGTTGAGTCCTTTCCAATTCATCCACATCCCACTTAAACATTTTTGCCCCCAATTAAACAGCAGGGTGAGGCAGGTGGGAGTGAGTGGAGCTAGGAATGGGGGGAGAGCAATTTCCTGGCTCTTGGCTGTTGTATGAATGACTCTGGGACAACATCACAGAGACACGGGGGCTTTTTCCTTTTTGGTGAGAGCACTGGCTCAGCAGCCGTTCCTTGGCAACTCTACATTCTGGATCTTTCTTAGCAGTGCTCGAGAAGGAGTATTCTGTCTTAACATGAGCTGTTTACTTGTCTCTTTGGAAAGAAAGTGATCTGGTAGGAGACCAAAAAGAATGGAAGAGACTCAAGAAGAGAGGACCCTGAGTTGGGGTCTGGAGCCTGGTAGGGAGCTGCGGAGGGGGTGGGCAGCAGGGGGTGATGGCAAGCTGTGTTTAAGGTGGGGGGGGCGTGTCACCTTTTGCTGCTCTTATTTCACATGTGAGAATGTCCATTCTGTCGAACAAGAGCCCCTCTGTTTTTTGCTTTGTTTTTACAGAGAAGCTATAAATCTATATTTTCAAGCTAAATATTCCAATTAAACATGGCAATTAGAAAAATTTCAGCCACTGCACAGCTCAGCCCCGGGCGGGGCTCTAAGACTTGCGTCTGCAGGCTAGTCTTGCTGTATTCATTCTCTTTTCAGGGGAATAATCCTTTACCGTCCTCATTATTTCTGTAATAGATTTCTGAAGACATTCGCACCACCAAAAGACACATTCATCCTACATAAATACTTTCCTAAAATTGTGTCTTAAAAGGCGATTTTAAAGAAAAGGAACTTAAAAACTCTCCACTCTTGAGTGATGAAATTCCAGATGCGGGGCGGGGGGCGGGGGGCAGCTAACGATGACAAGAATCTGCGGAGAAGGAGGCTCTCTATGCTTTGTCACAGCCAGCCGACGTCTCTACATTGTTGTTTCGAGTTAATCAAATCCGAGACCAGTGAAACCCAGGCAAAGCCGGTTGAAGGAAGGTACTCGCTTGTGCTTGGTTTTCTAATTTTCAAACCCAGCAGGTTCAATTTATTTACCAAGGTTGGTCTAAGATGCAGATGTCTGTGTAGAAAGGCAATTTAACCAAAATGCTTTACCCTAATTACAAAGCACAGCAACTTGCATAAGTAACCAGCCTGGGTACTCAGGGAGCCAAGACAGTCAATACTATTAAAGCCCAAGTTATGTTTTGGAAAACTTTTAAGAAAATAATAGCAAGTCAATACTTTGAATTTTCTTTTCACACCCCCCCCCCCCTTCTCTAAAAGGAAATGACAGAAAGTATAATCCTGTGTCATTTGGGTTGAATGTCTCACAGAGAGATTCCTCTCCACAGGAAGTCAGTGGAAATGGGGCCCCTTCTGTTTCTGGCACGGCTGCAGGAGAGGGTGCTGGGAGTGTCAGGTTCGGAAAAGAGCTGCTGTTACATCAGAGAAGCTGGTCCAGATGTAATTTTCCTCTGTCAATACGGAAAATGCTGTTTCTAAAGAGGGCACTGATCTTTTGTTTGCTGTAGAAAATGAAGTTCTCGCTCAGGATAATGGATTCCAACTATATCAAAGGACAGTTGATCTTAAGATTTGATAAGACATTTCTCACATAGTGATAAACTGTGACACTGTTTCCCAGAAAGGAAAACAAATGTTCTTTGTAGAGCTTTTTAAAACTAGATGAGACAACCCCTTAAGAGACTGGCCAATGAAGCTGCAATCATTTTACAGGGCAGGAGTGGTTCAATTTGCCAGATAAAAAGTACTCTGGAAGTTTAAAAAATAAAGGAAGAGAACACACACTAGATTCCTTTTTTCTGCATATGTATGTGTGCGTTAGTTGCTCAGTCGTGTCTGACTCTTTGGGACCCCATGGACTGTATAGCCTGCCAGGCTCCTCTGTCCCTGGAATTTTCCAGGCAAGAATACTGGAGTGGGTTGCCATTTCCTTCTCCAGGGGATCTTCCCGATCCAGGGATTGAACATACATATGGGTCTGCATATGTACAGTTCAAATGATTTAACGTTAGCCACAAGATGACACTGGCTACTGACCGACTTGCCCTTCCTTCCAATGGAATAGAAGCTCCACGAGGTTTAGGCTTGTGGATGGAAACTAGATACGGGTCCCTTCATTTCTAGTGCTCACTTGCTCCGTTGTGTCCAAACCTTTGCAACCCCGTGGGCTGTAGCCCACCAGGCTCCTCTGTCCATGGGATTTTCCAGGCAATAATGATGGAGTAGGTTGCCATTTCCTGTGTCCAGGGTTTATTTTTAGAGATCTGGGTAACTGGCAGTAAGGTCAAGGAAAGTAAAGCTTCTGAAGGATGAGTAGAAAAATACTGCACCTTTCGTGGACTTTGTAGTCATCTCTCACATGCCTGCTGTCCCTGTGAAGGGTTTCAGTCCCTGACAGCTGACCGGACACATAAGGAATCACGGTTGTACTGCCACCCGTCTATTCAGGGACACCAAACCCTCATGACCTGAGCAAATAACAGTACACACTTGCCCGAGTGACCAGACAATTCTTTAAAGGCGTGTCACTAAATTGCATCTCTCCCAGGCCAGGGGTCAAGACAAAAAAAGAACAGCCAGGCAGCAAGTTGCCAGGTTGCTGTGGGATGCAAGTGGCAGATGGGTTTGATCTTAGAAAACCTGCCAACTGGCATGGAAAACATTAGTCTGGGAGAAGAATGTCTCACTTTAGTGAAGACGGCTCCCGCGGTGCCATTCATTACGTCTCTGGAAACACTGGGCCTGGCTGCAAGGACTCAGCTGAAACTCGTGTCTCCATTTCCCCGACGTGTGCACACATGCACACACATGCCTGCATCGCGGTCACTGCACACAAGCCTATATAGCGGTCAGTGCACACGAGCTCTCCTGTCAAGGCCGGAGAGCCAACATCAGGTCGAGTTTGATGGAAATAAGGAAACAAGTGTACTTGCCTTACTCAGGGGCTTCCCCCGTGGCTCAGCTGGTAAAGAATCCACCTGCAATGCAGGAGACCCTGGTTCGATTCCTGGGTCAGGAAGATCTCCTGGAAAAGGGATAGGCTACCCACTCCAATATTCTTGGGCTTCCCTGGTGGCTCAGCTGGTTGGTAAAGAATCTGCCTGCAATGTGGGAGACCTGGGATCGATCCCTGTGTTGGGAAGATCCGCTGGAGAAGGGAAAGGCTGCCCACTCCAGTATTCTGGCCTGGAGAATTCCATGGACTGCATAGTCCATGGGGTTGCAAAGAGTTGGACACGACTGAGCAACTTTCACTGCCTTACTCAACATCAGTCTAAACATGGAAAAGAGCTTCACGAAAGACAATCTTACTAAATGGCCACTGCTGCTGCTGCTGCTGCTGCTAAGTCGCTTCAGTCGTGTCCGACTCTGTGCCACCCCATAGATGGCAGCCCACCAGGCTCCCCCGTCCCTGGGATTCTCCAGGCAAGAACACTGGAGTGGGTTGCCATGTCCTTCTCCAATGCATGAAAGTGAAAAGTGAAAGTGAAGTCGCTCAGTCGTGTCCGACTCTTAGAGACCCCATGGACTGTAGCCTACCAGGCTCCTCCATCCAGGGGATTTTCCAGGCAAGAGTACTGGAGTGGGGTGCCATTGCCTTCTCCGACTAAATGGCCAGAGGAGCAGTTAAATCACTTTTATTAGTAAAAAATACTCTGATGGAAAGGCCTCTGAATTTTGAAAACATCACAAGCTAGCATAGAAAGCAAGTGATTTAAAAATGATTTAAAACAACTGGAAGCAAAACGACTGTCCAGGCATCAAAAGGAACCTCTGTGAAAGTCAGATGAACGAGGAAGACGCTCTGTCCAGAAGGAAGGCTCTGAGGGGAACGGGCCCAGTGAGACAATATAGGGAAAGATGATTATGACAAAATGAACGGCTACTGACATGTCAGCCACTTCATGCCAGGAAAGAGAGGTACCTGACAAGCCACCAGAAGCAACTGTGGAGGACGGGTTAGGAGGGCACCTTTAAATGCGAACAGCTGCGCGGTTCTCAGGGTCCTTGGGACAGGCTGCCTTGGGGCCTGGTGAAATACTACTCAAATAATGCACACTCACCCAAATGGCCAGAGAGCCTGGCTGGTGGTGGGGTGATCATTCTTCCCATGTAAAAAATTATGACGCGTGACTGAAGGGAGGGTCAACCTGACTCTTATCGACAACTCTGTGGTACACGTGGTGTTGGAGGTTGGAAGTGAGCGCTTTACTTCCAGCCAAAAAAAGAGGACCTAGCTTTTCACCCCTTTATCTTTGAATATCTCTAGGGTTTCAAAACAGGATTCTTGCTAATAATATCCCCTAAGATTGGACAGGGTTTAAGCACCACCACTAGGCATGGGAATTTTGGGAACGTTAGACATCAGTCTCCTGATCACTTTGGCCTCCACATAATCATTCCTGCCATGATTTCTCTGCTCAGGACCAGAAGAGATTCCACTCACTAGGAACGTGGGTTTGAGGAGACTTAAATCCACGGACAGAGGAGCCGAGGGCTACAGTGCATGGGGTCGCGGAGAGTCAGACACGGCTGAAGCGACTTAGCACACACGCATGTCCTCGTGAAGGTGAGGAAGCTGATTGATAGAAAAAGCAACTTGGCTGCCTCAGAAACCGTGACATTTTCAGACTGTGACAGAATATTTCCACTTGAGCTCAAAAATACATGTTTTCTTGGAAGGGGCCCTTTTGCCTTTTCTTTTTAATGTTCATAAGACACATTTTCTAAGGTACACGCAGCAAGGAGGGAAGCCAACCGAGCCCCTGGGCCATGCATTTGCACACCGTGCCGCTGCGTCTTGGTGCTGCTACGGGTTTGCACGTTAAACACAGCGTTCCCCCACGGACGTCCCCTGACGAGGGCTGTGGAAACAACACGTTACACAGAGCATGGGAGTTGGGCCAGCAACCATTTCTCTTGCTGGAAGCTGCGTCATTAGGCAAATTAGTTACCTTTCCTGACCCTTTGCTGCCTCCTCTATAAAATGGTGACAAAGAGAATGCCTCATCGAGAGAGTTGTGGAGGCTCTTACTGAGGGCTTGCTCAGCTGGTAAAGAAGCCTCCTGCAATGCGGGAGACCTGGGTTCGATTCCTGGGTCAGGAAGGTCCGCTGGAGAAGGGATAGGCTACCCGCTCCAGTGTTCTTGGGCTTCCCTGGTGGCTCAGCTGGTAAAGAATCCGCCTGCAATGCAGGAGATCTGGGTTCGATCCCTGGGCTGGGAAGATCCCCTGGAGAAAGGAACAGCTACCCACCCCAGTATTCTTGGGCTTCCCTGGTAGCTCAGCTGGTAAAGAATCCCTGGGTTGGGAAGATCCCCTGGAGAAGGGGACAGCTACCTACTCCAGTATTCTGGCCTGGAGAACTGCATCGAGTGTATAGTCTATGGGGTCGCAAAGAGTCAGACATGACTGAGTGACTTTCCCTTACACTTCACTTTCACTGGTGGCTTAGCGGTAAAGAATCTGCCTGCAAAGCAGGAGACGCAGGAGACACAGGTTCAATTCTTGGGTCAGGAAGCTCCCCTGGAGTAGGAAATGGCAATCCACTCCAGTATTCTTGCCTGGAGAACCCCATGGACAGAGGAGCCTGGTTGGCTACAGTCCACAGGGCCACAGAGAGTTGGACACAATTGAGCAGCTAATCCACACCAATCGAGACAGCAGATGTGCCAGCATTTTATAAACCATAAAGGTCTATGAAGAGTTAGTTATACCAGGACTGGAATTTCAGTAGTTATTACCCAAAGAACAGGGGCCTGACTCCCTGGCAACCAGGAGCCCTACTGTCCGTTTGTCGGCCCCAGGCCAGTCCTGAGGCCCTCATGCTTCTTGGAAGCTGCAGGCCTTGCTTTTCCTGGGAGCAGCTGAGCCAGGCTCTGACCCCTGCTCCAGGCAGGACCTGTGTTAGTGCCATGGAGCTTGGTTAATCGTTTCAGCCACTTTGGATTACTATGCACACATGTGTGCTAAGTTGCTTCAATTGTGTCTGATTCTCTGCAACCCTATAAACTGTAGCCCGCCAGGCTCCTCCATCCATGGGATTCTCCAGGCAAGAATACTAGAGTGGGTTGCCATTTCCTCCTCTAGGGGGTCTTCCCAACCTAGGGATCGAACCCTCTTCTCCTGTGTCTCCTGCATTGCAGGAGGATTCTTTACTGCTGAACCCCTGGGGAAGCCCTCGGTTTACTTTGGTTCCACCTGAAATGAACGTTTATCCTCTCTCTGGAAGGAGAGCCCTCCACACACTGTGATCAGAAAGCAGACACTTGTGTCTCTGTAGCCCTATCACCACGACTATTTCTTAGCATGGTTGGGATCTCAGGAACTGTGAATGTGTGATCCACTGAAGGAATGAATGAGTGAATGAGTGGAAGAATCAGTGAATGGACCAATGAGAAAGGACAGTAGAGAGTAAGAGCCAGTGAATGGACCAATGAGAAAGGGCTGTAGAGAGCAAAAGCCCAGAGACTTCCTTTCTCCAGTTTCTGCAAACTAGAGAGATGCTACCCACTGGGCCCAGACCCTGGGTGGCACTGGTAGGTATGCTGAATGGGCCCATAATCCTGGAAACAATGTGAGCAGGGTCAGACTGTGTAAAGCTAGGAATGGGACTGAGAACAGTTCTTGAGTGGCAAAGGTTATGGGGGAATGGGGGTGGGTGAGTTATGGACATAAGGAATGAGGAGGGAAGGCCTGAGGCAGAATAGTACCAGGGGAGGTTACCTGGGGGATGGACTTGAGCAGATGTGAACGGAAGGGACTGAGATGAGCGAAGGGAACCTAGGGTGTTGGCATCGGTGGCTTTGACTCAAACTGGGAGGAGGGGTGATGGGAGAGGAGGAGGTCAGAGCTGGTGGGTGATGGTCTCTGCGATGCTCAGAGCTGGTCTGGCGGCCCTGTTTTGCAGAGACTGGGTCCAGGGGAAGAGGACTCAGCTACTAGAGACTAGAAGAAGACCTCTGTCACTGGAGAACAAGGATGGGCCAGAATGCACCCCTTGCGATACATGCTTGAAGCTCCCTGTGCTTGAAGCTGCCTGTGCCCACGCCGAAAGCGCTGCTGCCCTGGGGGCGGCCACATGGCTACTTTAGGCTTCCTTGCATCTGAGGCCAAGGGAGTCCCAGGGTCTCGGGCAGGACTCAGCTCTGAGGTCAGAGTGAAGAGCCCGAACCAGCCACCAGTTAAAGATGGACCATGGGGAACATCCCCATCTCAAGATGCACGGAAGCAATTCCATCCGTGTCTTGCTTCCTTAAGAAGGTATTAGGCAAATGTGCACTGTCTCCAGGCTCTTTTCTAAACTGTGCCATTAACGTGCAAATTGACTCTCCTCATAAGTCCCACTTTATTGTTATACCTTTATTGCTAACTTTTTATTGGATAACTTTTATTGTTATCCAACTTCATTTACGGACCATCTACTGTATACCCAGTACTGAGGAGAGAAATCGACACACACCTCTGACTCCCTCCTCTGCGTTGTAAGGAAACGCTGAACAGCACTGCAGACTGCTAAACACCAAAGGAGCAGAAATGCCTGTCATACTGGAACCGTTCACCCCAGATAGGACTCGGACCACGAGCTGGGACTCGAGCCACCTGCTGGGACTTGGACCACTTGCTGGAACTCAAACCCAGCCACAGCGCATGGTACCTGGTTGCAGAACCTAATGAAGCTCATTAGGTGAATGTCTCAGAATTCAGCGAGAGACAAAGTGACAGGTAAGAAGTGGATTTATTCAGATATAGCGAGAAGCACATGCCACAGAGTGTGGGCCATCGCAGAAGGTGAGTGCGGCTGCCCTGGAACTTGGCGGTCCTTGGAAGAAAAGCTATGAGCAGCCTAGACAGCATATTAAAAAGCAGAGACACTACTTTGCCAACAAAAGTCCATCTAGTCAAAGCTACGGTTTTTTCAGTAGTCACGTATGGATGTGAGAGTTAGACCATAAAGAATGTTGAGTGCTGAAGAATTGATGCTTTTGAACTGTGGTGCTGGAGAAGACTCTTGGGAGTCCCTTGGACAGCAAGCAGATCCAACCAGTTCATCCTAAAGGAAATCAGTCCTGAATATTCACTGGAAGGACTGATGCTGAAGCTGAAACTCTAATATTTTGGCCACCTGATGTGAAGAACTGACTCATCTGAAAAGACCCTGATGCTGGGAAAGATTGAAGGCAGAAGGAGAAGGGGAGGACAGAGGATAAGATGGTTGGATGGCATCACTGACTCAATGGACATGAGTTTGGGTAAACTCCAGGAGTTGGTGATGGACAGGGAGGCCTGGCATGCTGCAGTTCATGGGGTGGCAGAATCAGATACGACTGAGCGACTGAACTGAACTGAACTGAACTGAGTTTTTATAGGCTGGGCAATTTCATATGCTAATGAGTGGGAGGGTTATTCCAACTATTTGGGGGAAGGGGGTGAGATTTCCAGGACTCCGCCCACTCCTTGGTCTTTTAACCGTGCCTTGGAGCTGTCATGGCACCTCTGAGTGTGTAATTCCACTTGTTGATTGAGGATCAAGGCCTAGTCTTGTCTGGCATCTCGGTCCCATTTGATTCTAATCGGGTTTATGTTGTGTCTTTGGGCCATGTCATTCTTTCAAAAACTGCGCATCCTGTGTCCTGCCCCTTCCTCCCCCTGTTACAGTATCACCACATTTACCCCATAATATCCTTTATTCTGGATGCCCTGTGATTTTTTATCCACATCCATGTGCTTTATACAGTTCCATTCACAGTCAAAATAATTTTGTGGGGCTGCTTCTTATATGGCTACTTGCCTTTAGATTTTTATTTTTCAGGCATTCCGTTGTGGGACATCTGGGCCATGAGAATCAGGGTTTCCATCTTGAAAGGAGGATCATTTAAAATGAGGAGTGAGTTGCATTACTTCATCTGTGCTTCATTTGAAGCAATATTTCATTCTCTACCATGACAGAGAAAGCACGCTTTCTCTGGCACTGATTTGAATACTGAATAAATAAACATGAAGTTAAAAGATTACATGGTGATCTTCTGAGTTTCTAGATTTCTACATGCTCATCAACTGCTTATAAAAGTCATGGCACCTACTGACTGATTCATTAACTTTCACCTTGAAGTGGGGTTTTAGCCAATGGAATCACCACCTAGTATAGCTAGATACTGAAGGAATGAAGTGCCCTCTGCAGAGAGAGCAGGACAAGGGCCCAGAAATAGCTGGCATTTCCCCAGTGACCCCCACAAAGGCTGTACTGAGAGGCCGTGCTTGGGCCGGCACAGGGGTCTGGAGGAGAGGGGAACTCAAGCCTCAGGGTCCCAGACTCTCAGCTGCCCTCTCCCGGCGCCGCCCCCCGCCCGCCACCTTCTGTGCTGGTTCCCGGCCAGCACTCCAGCCTCACAATGACAGCAGCCCAGAGGCAGCCCAGTGGCAGCCCAGTCAAGCTGCCCTGAGGTGCCAGGGGTGTGAATGCCAGGGAGAACCCCCTCTCCAGTGCCCATGGCCAGGTTCCCTGCGGCCTCCTGCCTCCTGGGATAAGAGTCCAGGACAAGCTGCCCCAGGACAAGCGTTTGCTCCGAGAGTGTAAGCTAACTGAGGGGGTGGCGCTATGAGTGAGCAAAGTGGAACGTCGAAAAGACTCTGAAATAACCCAAATGGGAAAATAATTTGAAAAAAGAATAGACACATGTATATGGCTAACTGAATCCCTTTGCTGTACCCTGAAGCTAACACAACGTTGTTCATCAATTATGTACGTGCTGTGCTGAGTCATGTCTGACTCTGCGACCCCATGGACCATAGCCCGCCAGGCTCCTCTGTCCGTAGGATCCTCCAGGCAAGGATACCAGAGTGGGTTGCCATTTCCTCCTCCAGGGGATCTTCCCGACCCAGGGATCGAACCCACGTCTCCCGTGTCTCCTGCACTGGCAGGTGGGTTCCTGACTGCTGTGGAGGGGAGGTTTGATCTCCAAGTTGTAGCAGGTGGAGGGAGGTAGGGAGTAGGGCGGGAGGAAGGGAGGAGGAGGGATGCAGGTCGTGAGGCCGCCTCTGGGAGGAGGACAAGAGCTCGGATGAGGATGTGCTCTATCAGGAAAGACCACCTCCTGGCCCTCGGAGTCAGGACACATGCTTCGTGGAGGCACCTGGCCTTTGATGGACAAGAGGCTGCCCAGCTGCTCGTGGCTACACCTTCCTGCCCCTTCCATTCACATCCGTCCTGACACCGTGCAGGACATGGGGCTGAACCTGCGGATCAACAGAACAGCCAGAGAAGTCCCTGCGGCTGTGCAAGGAGCCCCTCCAACCCTGTTCACCTTAAAGGTCTCCCCCCAGCTTGCCGGCAGAGCATCTCCCTTTCTCACCTAAAAGAGAATACTGTTACAGTTTCTCAGAATGATGAGAGACAAGAATCTTCACGAAAATGCAGGGATGCATTATTCAGAAGGAAGGGCACTAAGTCTGCCTCCAGACTTCTCATGCTGGTCTATAGTATCGATGGATTAGGAGAACATTCACGTATTTCCCTAGGAACTGTGGAACGGCCACAGTGGAGGGATGTGATCACACGCTGGGTGGACTCAGTATGATCAGAGGTGGATTGGCCAGGTGGGCTGATCCCAACCAGACCCTTAAGGGCTGTAGGTCAGGAACAGCCAGGAATGAGGAGGTACTTAAGAGGGGCCGCTAGAGGAAAGAGGTGAGAAAAGATAGGTGCTTATCTTTTACATTTTCCTTTGCAATTTTACATGAAGTAAGCCTTCATGGTACACTCAGATTCCACTCATGGAAGGGTAAGAATTTTTAAACATAGCTTTCACTTTCATCCTCGATCTCATTCTTATAGCACCTCGGAGAATCCAGACAGAGTGAGCGGTGGCCTTCAGAGAGTTTCTTGGCTTCAATCTGTTGCCCGCACCCAGGACTGTGATAGGTGTATGCTGTTGCTGCCAAGTCACTTCAGTCGTGTCTGACTCTTTGCGACCCCTTGGACTGTAGCCTGCCAGGCTTCTCTGTCCAGGGGATTCTCCAGGCAAGAGTACTGTAATAGGTTGCCACGCCCCCCTCCAGGGGATCTTCCCCGCCCAGGGATCGAACCTGAGTCTCCTGCATTGGCAGGTGGGTTCTTTACCACTAGCACCATCTGGGAAGCCCGGATAAGAGTATACTGTCAATCAATGTGAAACCACCTTGAAGAGAGCAGGGTTTGGTAGCAACTAGAAGGGATTTAGTAAAGAGAAAGTTCACGTATGCTGATTTATTTTCTTTTTAAGGAGGATTGACAGGCAAGATAAAAAGGGGGGGCAGTTTGAGTGCGAGCTTTGCCGAGTTATGATCTCACCTGGGAAGACAGGTCATGAGATGCTTGCCGCTGCTACTGGCAGGTGCATGGCTAATGGACCACACTTAGGGGCCTCCAACGATACATTTTTAATGATGGCATCATCACACTTGCTAATTATTCTCATTTGCTATAAAAGAGAATTTGGTAAATTAAATGTTGTAAAAGTTATGTAAGGGCTTTGTAAGATATTTTAGAAAATATGGATAAAGGATGCTAAAATTTGGTTCTTCCATATGTACTATGATAAAGTCTAAATATATGTCAAAAATGACTATTTATTTACATTTTTAATGACTCTTGTGAGCTTACTCACTTTTTGGTTTTTCTATAAGCTCAAATCTAAAAGAAAAATCATTTCTTTCTTCCAACATATTCTTGGAGAAAAAAAAATCTGGCCACACCCAAAGGTAAGCAGTTATTAGTTAAAGATTAACAGCAATGATTATGGCCAAAGGTGCCCTAAAGTTTGTTATTCTGGGTCTTATTTAACTGGAAGTTGGAAAACATTAAAGTATGCTCGAGAATTCACAGATGGCTCTACAAAATATCTTGATTATCATCAAAACAGGAATCTGATGTTTAATGTAAAGACCTGTGAGAAAACTGGTCTTCCAAAATGAAAAGGTAGTGAAGACACTTGACATAAAGACTAGATAAACTCTTCCCAGTCATCTCTGTGTTGCTGACGTGAAGCCTAGTCTTCACTGTGATCTGATAGAGTAAATAAATATTTGCTGACACCAATGATGAGCCATAGTCAGATACAAAGGTGGTGATGGAGCATTATTACTAATCAAGCAGCATTTACTGATCTTTTCCTACACATGCAACCATTTGCTAAACCCTGGACCAGGAGTTCGTCCTCTGCAGAATCTCAAAGTGGTAAGACAGCTATCAGCACCAACACTCACTAGATAGAGTTGGAGCTGGGGTGGGTTCTGGGGAAGGGTGATGAAACAGGAAGCCTCTGGTTCCAGACAAAATGATGAATATGAGAGAGAGAGAGAGAATGATTGCACGTGAGCAACTGCCTAAATTATTATTCATATTATTCACTTGCCTAAACATCTTTGTTTTGTGCCACGGAAGAACACACTTTCCATTTCAGATAATCTGTTGCTGAGTCACCTTTACAGGTCTGACAAATTATTAAAACCAAGGTGAAATGGGGATAGAAACCTCTTTGTAATACAGTCCCATAAAAATCACCAAGAAATTCAGCTGCACAGAAGAGCACATTAAAGACACAGTGGTTGTCCCAAGGAAGCCCTCTTGCTTCCTGATTATTGAACATGCTGTTTTTATATCTGAACAAAAACCTGCCTAAACTCTGCCCTCAGAGAAACGAGACCTTACCTCTAACTGTGTACTTGGTGCAAGCATTGTTGCCGTATTTTAAAGTGTGCTGGAGTTTTCCACGCATAAGACACTTGATTACACATGTTTCCAACACGCACACTCTGAGGGCAGAGACTTTCTAGCCGTGGTCCATTTTGGAGGTCTGTTTCATCTTTGGACTATTAGGCACCTCAGTTCAATTACTGGGGCCATAAACACCCTTCCTATCAGAGCTGAGGTGAGCATTTCTTGTTCACTGGACATCTGGGGATAAGCTTCCATGGCACATCATGAGTATGAACTTGGTATCCAGTCTTCGCTCTCAAATGACTGGTTGAGCACCAGTCACTGAATATGCAGACCAGCAGAATAGCTATGGAGGCCAGGCCACTTGGAGTCCGTTCAAGAGAAAGCTGAGGTTGGGGAGGGTTGCAGGAAGCAAGTACTGACACAGTGTGTGTACAAAGTTCTCCTTGGAGAGGACTTTGTGGAAAAAAAACTGAGCTGGTTGAAGTGTGACATTTAATGGAATGTTTCCAAGTTGCGCTGCCTCTCCAGGGCATTAAAAAAATCCATGAACAATGTGTTCGGTATTGTCACACATCTATTATGAAGCTCAGGCTGTGTGGAGGGCTGACTCCCCTTAAGAGAGTGATGCCAGGCCTGTGGGGAGGAAGAGGAGAGGGCTGAAGATGGATTTGTGTGACCTCGTTTGGCAAGTGGTGAGGACAAGTGAGGCGATGGATCAGTAAGATTTTCCATTAAATCAAGAAAAACACAACTTGCCCCTAACATCACCTCTGATGGCTTCTTAGACCAGCTGCTTCCCTGACGCCCTACTGAGGAACAAATTGCTTTCCTGGCAGGACATTTGGACACTCTTGCATTAATAGATATGGATCCCAGCATGCCAAGCTGAGCGAGAAGGCAATTTAATGTGAGCAACACTGTCATCTCAATTTAGGACAACAGCTAGGATGCCCTATAGGGCATTGCGACAGCTTCTGGAAGTACACGACAGAAGACAGTCTCACTGTCTTCAGGCTATAGAAAGCTGGTGTTTCCAGTAAACAGTCAGAGCAAGGATAACGGAAAATGTCATGCGAAGATGACAGCGGACGGGACTATCTCCGAACATCAGCTTCGACGCTTGTGGCTTTCACTTCCGCAGAGGACCCAGGCCGAGTTTGCGGGACCTCCTCTCCACCCCAATCCCATTACACATACATGAACAAAGAGCCCAGAGATCCCAAGTACACAAAGGGGTGGGTGACACCAGAGGGCAGATGTTGTATAATCAGGTCAAAGGGCATTTTGAAGCTAGAGTAACTTCATTTTCTAATGGCCATGCTGACCTCAGCCCTGTGCAAGACAAACACGAAGGGAAGTCCTTTCAATTGGTATGTAAGAAAAACACATTTTTCTGTTTTCAACTTTAAACACATTATTATAGGTACATGCTTTAATAATAGTTTCTGTTTTCTCTATAATATGGCTAAATCCCACTATTAATATGCTAAGATTATATTTTTGACACAATTTGCATAATAAACCAGTTTCATGTACAGTTTTCAAAATCTGGATATAATGAGATTTTTATGAATTCTTTTAGCAATAGCCATTACTGACTACTCGATGGACACGAGTTTGAGCAAGCTCTGGGAGTTGGTGATGGACAGGGAGGTTTGGCGTGCTGCAGTCCATGGGGTCACAAATAGTCAGACACGACTGAGCAGCTGAACTGAACTGAACTGAACTGACTGACACACCAGTTTACAGTGGGTCAGTATCATTTATTTTACTAATGATATTGGGACAGATTCATACCTAAATCGAGAAAATATATGGACATGTAACAAAAATAAAAATACGTCTCCTTGACAGAACAGCTCAATAGAGACAGAGAAAATGACACGGTAGATTCAACTTGAGTTCATTCACAGAGGACGGAGAGTCACATACATTGCGATGCTTTCCACGGTGTCATTCTGTATTAGCACAGCATGTGATGACTCAATCGGTCATTACCGTGACTGCTTCACCATAGCATGAGCTGTGCGGCAGGTCGTGAGGTCATGAGCACTGTGGTGTAAGTGTCCCTGTGGCTAACGTGTATTGTTCAGTGGAAAAGGCCTTTCTGAGTTCTGAGTGTCAACAAGGTAACACGGTATCAAAGATTAATAAGGATTAAAATATTTATTTTAAAGGGTGCTGCGCCCCTCCTCCTCCTCGTCCTTGCAGACCTCTGTACATAGATAGACCTCAGTCTGCTCCAAAATACCAACTGAGAAAAATCATTCCATGTGCATAGGGCCTGGGAGCAGAGTGGACCCTCAGAGAAAACTGAGGTCAGGAAGGAAGACTTCCAGTATCACTTTGGAAATTTTTTGGGAAAAAAAAGCCTATTGTGTAAGTTTTCATTACTTTAAAATCAAATACTTTAATGTAAATGACTCTTTACTTACTTCTATTACTGCCCATCTTAGTGAAAAGGCAAGACAATACTAACACAGCTTTCTAGGCAGAGCTGAATCACAGTGCTTGCAGAAGTCTGTTGTGGACTTATCTGGTAGATCGTCTAAGGGCAGGCAAGGTGGTCTGGTCCTGCGTTTCCAGCACCTACCAAAACGTCTAGCCCATAATTGAGGCTCCATTCATTGTGGTGAGACATGATCAGAACCTAATTGTTCCCAAAAAGACTGCAAGGAGATTAAACCAGTGAATCCTAAAGGAAATCAACCCTGAATATTCATCAGAAGGACTGATGCTGAAGCTGAAGCTCCAATACTCTGCCACCTGATGAGAAGAACTGACTCATTAGAAAAGAGCCTGATGCTGGCAAAGACTGAAGGCAGGAGGAGACGGGGCTGACAGAGGATGAGATGGTTAGACAGCATCATTGACTCAACGGTCATCAGTGTGAGCAAACTCCAGGAGATGGAGAAGGACAGGGGAGCCTGGTGTGCTGCAGTTCATGGGGTTGCAAAGAGTCGAACGTGACTGAGTGACTGAATAACAACAAGCAAAAAAAAAAAAAAGGAACTGTTCTGTGTACCAACAGGAGATGATTCAAAACTATCCTCGACTCAACAGTGGTTAGAACCAAAGTTAGGCTAAGTCGAAGGTTTTGAGTTCCAGAAGGATTATGACCTTCAGAACCAAACTGTTTGCACAGAATGTTGTGTTTATTGAACACTCAGTGAAGCAGGGTCCACTCTGTGGAGGAGAAAAAACACCCCTTCAGAGGACTTTTTGAAGAGACTAAATTTTTTAAGAACGACACTTTGGTTATTATCAGTGCAGAGCATGAGAAGCGTGTCTCTGTCAGGACGTTCACCTGCTTTCCCCTCAGATATGGAGGTGTGATAGGACGGAGCTGTCAGGGTGCAGTTGGCTGCGGTACCCACAGTTTTCCGATGGGTGGGATCACAGGAGGCTGATGGGAAATTCTGAAGCCCGGGTGGCTGGTTTTTTTTTTTTTAAACACATTTCAAAACATCAAATATGTTTGTTTTAGCTTGTTTCTACCTCCACTCTGCCCAAGCAAATGGTATTTCAATCGCTGAATGTGAAAATGAGACTTTGGATTCATAACAACTACAGTCTTGTGTGCCTGTGGGTGGGCTTTTGTGTGAGACAGGTTGGGGGCGGGGGGAGGACACAGCCCCCCAGGTTCAGACACAAAGAAATGCAAGGCTCAGCTGGCAGCTGCCTTTCCAGGGCCGGTCCATTGGGAGGGTCGGTCATCCGCAGAATCCCATTCCTCTCTTCCTGATTCCAACTCCTTTCCAAGAAGGAAATCAGGTTAAATAATCGTTGTCAAGGGAGTCCCGGCCTGCTCAGGGCAGGCTGATGAGACGATGACACAGGCAGAAAGCAGATGAGGCACGACTCTTGTCTTGGCCTTATCCACTTAAAAAACATTAGCCACAACCTGAAGGCTGAGAGCTGTTTTGTTCGGTGGGAACTTTTAGGGCTTCAAGCTAGGGAGGCAGCATCTCAGAGAGCCCTGAGACACTGCTCCGAGGAGGGAGGGGGAGCCAGGGTATGGAGGAGTTTGCCACAAAAGGGGCAGATAGTCTGAACATCAAAGATGATTGCCAGTTAAGGAAAACCAGACATCTCAAACTGAGGAATTTAGGGCTCTCCTGTGATGCAAGCATCTGGGCTCACTGATGTCCTTCCGTTCATACACACCTCCGCTATCTGGGGCCAGCACCCTGCTTCTTGGTTCTTTTTTTTCAGATGGAAGCCGACAGCTTCTAGCTGGAAGGCACTCCCTTCTGGACACCCTCTGGGCTCAGAAATTCACATTTGGAGGCCTGAAACCGTAGGCGACTGTGTCATCCTTGTTTATAGATACGGCAGGAGATATACCCCATTCCACGGCCTTCTGACTGGGAACCCAAGGCATGTGGGCATTTTCAGCTCATGCTGATGAGCTATTTCCTCCATCAAATTCCTGTTCAGGAAATCGGATCACTTGGAAGTGTTCTCTTCCATGAGAAACGGCAAGTGAAAGGGGAGCCACGCCGCTGACCACAGACTGAAGCCTGCCCGCTTTCCGCAGCAGCTGCGTTGATCCTCCGCACGCCCCGGGCACCTTAACAGGGTGTGTGGAAGCAAGGAACCATGTCTGAGGGCTTCCCATCCCCAGCTGATTACTGATCAGGAGTTTACTAAGGTCCCAGGCACTGTGCTGAGAGGGGTTCCATTCCTTTGTATCCTTTGTGCCTTGGCATCACCCGATTCTGCCAAAATTATTATTGGTGTGGCATGTGTGTGTGCGTGCGTACTCAGTCACTTCATGTCTGACTTTTTTGGAGACCCACGGATAGTATCCCGCCAGGCTCCTCTGTCCATGGAATTCTCCAGGCAAGAATACTGGGGTGGGTTGCCGTGCCCTCCTCCAGGGGAACTTCCCAACCCAGGGATCAAACCCACACCTCCTGTGTCTTTTGCATCAGCAGGCAGAATCTTTACCTGCGGAGCTACCGGGGAAGCCCATTGTTGTTGTTGTTGTTATTATTCTTGCTATTTTACAAATGGGCTCACATGAGCTAAGTGACTTGCCCAAGTATACACAGATAGAAAACGGCTGAGTTGTTAATTTTGTGCATTTTTTTTTTTCTCTCATACACAATGCTACCAAACCAAGAAAATCAATGAAATGGGCCCCATTTCGGTCTCCATTGCTTTAGGGCTTCACCAATGACGAGCTAATTCTTTACCAGCTTTATAGGTTGGAAATTTTATTTCCAGCTTATCTCACTCGAAGAAGGATTTGAGATGGCCAGATTACCTGCAGTTATAACAGTAAACAGAAAGTTAAATCAGGCTAATGGAAAAATCAATCAGAATAATCAAAGGAAGCCATATTTAAAGTCTGCACCTAGAAATACCGCCCCGTTTCGGAGACTCCCAGCCGCTAAAGCAAAGCAGTGGCTTGTAATATTTGCATTATTCATCAGATAAAACCATTCAGTCGAGTAATCTGTTAATACACCTCGGTGCCTGGCCCTATGCTGAGGTCACCATATATAGATATTACCAGGGACTCTCTCTTCCAAGGGACGGGCTGGCCTATCCTTCTTCAGTCATGTGTCATGAAGTGTGATTGTCCTGTGTCCAGAACCACACCAGGGACTCAGAAGCAGAGTCCGTCCTTGCATCAAGATCTGAGATAGATTTCTACTCAGCGTCTCAGAAAGTGACCCAAATTGATACCAAGCTGCTAAGTGCGGCAGAGTAATTGCAAAAACGATCCTATTCTCCCCACTTCCACAGACCCACATCCTTACCACCTCTGGGTTCCCATCTCTTTCCTCACTCCTTGAGGCTGGACCAGCCTTGTGACTAGCTTCAGCTGATAGGATGGGGTGAAAGTTAAAATGTACGTTTCTGAGCCCAGGCCTTGGAGACCTTGCCCACTTCTGCTCTCGCTCTGAAACCATGGCCTCCACCCTGAGAGCCAGGCTGGCTGGAGGATAAGGAACTGCGTGGAAGCGTTTGGGAGCCAGACCTGCTGTCCCAGCCAGGCTCCTCCACAACTGGCCAACTGACTGCGGACACTGAGCAGGCACAGCCAAGGTCAGCAGAACTGCCCAGCTGAACCAGAGACTTAGAGACAAAATTATATTTTTATTTTTGCATGCCACTGAAGTGCTGTAGCTGATTATTACAGGGAATTACTGTGGCAACAGATAACGAGTATAATATTTTGGGTATGACACCAGCTTCCCTTCAGTTTGTCCGGGGAGCTTGATTCAGGATAGAGGATAAAATGCCTACAGGGATGGATATTCTTTACATCATTCTTTATGAATATTATGGGAGGCAGAATACTGGCTGCTCAAAAAGCTGTCTGTGGCCCCAATCCCCAGAACTTTGAGAATATGCTAACCTTTCGTGGCATGTGGCCATGTGACTAGGGTTAAGGACCCGGTGATGGCGAGACTGTCCTGGACTACCTGGGTGGATCCGTGCAATTCCCAGATCCTCCAAATAGAAACAGCTTTCCTGCCTGCGGTTTGATGGAGATGTGATTTGAAAGGTCAGGGAGACACAACACTGCTGACCTGGAGAGGGAGGAAGGGGTGGGCCATGGGCTCAGGACCACAGGTGCCTCCAGAGGCTGGAGAAGGCAGGGACTAGAGGCTCCCTGACCCTCCAGACAGGCAGACAACCCTGCCGATACCTTGACTCTAGCCCCCTGAGGCTGATAGCAGATTAAAGACCTCTACGTATATAAAATAATAAACCTATGGAGGAGAAGGGGACGACAGAGGATGAGATGGCTGGATGGCATCACCGACTCAAAGGACATGAGTCTGAGTGAACTCCGGGAGTTGGTGATGGACAGGGAGGCCTGGCGTGCTGCAGTCCATGGGGTCGCAGAGAGTCGGACACCACTGAGCTGAACTGAGCTGAAGTTGTTTCAAGGCACCAAGTTTGTGATAATTTAAACTTGTTAGACACAACGGGAAAGGAAAGTGAAGCCGCTCAGTCGTGTCCGACTTTTGCGGCCCCACAGACTGCAGCCCACCACCGTCAACAGGCACATGGAATGATGCTCAACGTTGCTAATTATTAGGGAAGTTAAAACCAAAACCACAATAAGGTATTACTACAAACCAGTCAGAATGGCCATTATCAAAAAGTCTATAAATAATAAATGCTGGAGAAAAAGGAACCCTCCTATACTGTTGGTAGGAAAGTAAACTGGTGCAGCCACCATACTAAAAACATATGCTACCACATGATCCAGAAAAACCTGGGCAGATAGCCAGAAAAAATGAAAACTAATCTGAAAAGATACACATACCCTAGTGTTCACAGCAATATTATTTACAATAGCCAAGACATGAAGGCAACCTAAATGTCTATCAACAGATGGATGGATAAAGACGATATGGTATATATATATATATATACACACAATGGAACACTACTCAGCCATTAAAAAATGGAAATATTGCCATTTGCCCCAACATAGATGGACCTAGAGATTATCTAGGTCTTTGTCTGAAGTAAGTCAGACAGAGGAAGACAAATATCACTTGGTATCATTTATATGTGGAGTCTAACAAAATGATACAAATGAAGTTATTTACAAAAGAGAAACAGACTCACAGACACAGAGAACAAACTAATAGTTACCAAAGGGGGAAGGGGGTGACAGAGGGATAAACTAAGAGTTTGGGATTAACAAATACACACCACTAGACATAAAATAATCAACAGGGACCTACTATATAGCATGGGACACTCAACATCTTGTAACAACCTATAGTGGAAAAGAATCTGAAAAAAGAATATATATATATAGTTATAAAACTGAATCATTTCGCTGAACCTGAATAGTTTGGTGTGAAACTAACACAACACTGGAAATCAACTATACTTCAATTTTAAAAAAAAGGAATAAAAAGAAAAGTAATACAAATATTATTTTTGACAACTTGAGTTTCGACTGAACGTGGGCAGAAGAATCTAAGGTTCTATTATCTGGTAAGAACTTGCTTTCACAATGTGCTGTGTAGCTGACTAAGGACAGGTATTTCTATCACCAGCTCTTGATCAGTGGATGGTGGTGTGGGCCATAATGTTAGCGGATTCAACATGAAGTGCCCTGATTCAGTAATGACACACACCACTGCTTGGAACTCCCCATTGGGAGGCTTTGCATGGCCTGGTCATTAAAAATCTCAGACTCTGAGGGAACAAGAACTTGACAGTGTTCAGCAACTGAAAAGGATAAATCTCTCATTATAACATTCAGTGAGTGGATTCATAAACAAGTCACTTCAGTCATCCTGACTGGCTCTGGTAGCACAGGCCATGTCTCTTATATCTAATAAAACTTAGATGTTATTTAGTTTATAGTATCTGTGTTACTTTTTTTTTTTTTTTTACCATGTATTGGTTGAACTATGCCTCAGTGAAATGTGAATCACTGGGCAAACATAAACTGTTATTACCTGTTTTAGGTGCCACTGGTGTTATACTATTATTATTGAAGTTCATCTTAAATTGAGCTTTAGCATGATTTAGGCCTAAATTTGGGGAAAGGAAATGGCAAACCACTTTAGTATTCTTGCCTGGGAAATCCCATGGACAGAGGAGCCTGGCAAGGTACAGTCCACAGGAGCCCAAAGAGTCAGACACGATGGAGCAACTAACAAACGCAGGCCTAAATTTTTCTGCTAGAATGCCTCTCTAATTTCATGCTGAAAGTGAGCAGGCAAGTTGGATGTCTAAGGTATTACAAAACTTCCTCTCGAGCCTTGTTGTCTGAAATATTCGGTATCTATTTCATATAGAATGGAACACTTTATTGCCTTCATAACTCAACATGAATCTACTGTGATGTAAACTGCACTGGATTTATAAAAGAATCGTCAAGGGGTACCGTGCTGGTGTCTCCAGTGAAGTGTGAGTACTCGACCACTCGAACGACCTTCATAGACAATAAAACCAAGGATGGTACCACAAGGTAAAATCAATAGGGGAACTGTGTTCTTCGAAGGCTTCTTCATGAATTCCAGCCCTGTGAACCTCACTAATTGCTTCCATTCTTCAAAACTTTGTATATATTTTCATCTTACAGTCCCTGCAATTTAAATTACCTGAATGTGTCTCCGAAAGATTAAACAGAGATGCAATAAAGATTAAAGAATTCTTTCATGTAGGAATGCTCTTGAAAGGGAACAGTGTGGAGATACTGCAATAGTCTCCCAACTAGACAATGAATTTGAGAGATGCTCTGTTATAAAACTGGGAAAGGGAAATGATCAGAAAACAAAGAGAAAAATAAACGATCAGAAGGCAATAAGAGGCCTAACCACGATTTCTAAACTCTGAACATTAAAATATGGGCAGAAACAAAGTTGTTTACCTGGACTTGGTATCTCTATCTGCAACTTATGAAGGCTATAATATTTAATTAACCTATTACATTCAATGCATTGCATCAGAAAAATTTCTGTGTTAACCTGGAAATATATGTTCTAGTTGCAAATGCTTTGTATTTGATTTGGCTATAGAATAGTCAGTGGATTAAATTGATAAAATAATTAATCTAAGCAAGCAATATGATATCCTAGATGATGATATTAATATGTGTACCAAAATTTTTAATCTAACTACACTGGCGGCCCAAATATACAACATGGACCACACAGAAGGTTAACTAAAGATCAGTTTAAGTTGCCTGTTACCCAAAGCTGTCTCTTATTTACAACCTTGTATTGTGTAAGTTCTAAAGACCCTTGTACGTAAATATAACTGAATGGATCACCCACACAGGGTGGTGTGCTGGTAAACAGCTTTTCCCCAGCCCTTCTGAAAACAATTCAGCCCTGTAATATTCTGTCTCACCATGGTCTATTTCAAGTTAGTGGCACGAAGTCAATGAACACAGAATTGGAAAAACATGTGCATAACTGGCTCTCGTGAACTGACTCTCCCGGCTCCCGCTTCCAGTTGGTCAGCACACACACGCACACGCTTGTTCAATATATTTCAGTTGCTTATAGTACCGTACATGGCTTGGATGCTTATTATCTAATATCCTTTGCAAAGAAATGGGCACAGGTTTTCTTAAATACAAACTCAACTATTCAAACTATGAAGAGATTCCTGTTGCTATATGCTTCTCCTTGTCCTTGTCCCTCTCCTTCTTTTTCAGCTCTGTCCCATTACTCTCTTCTTTATCTGCTGTTGACCATTAGAAAGTCTACTAACATCCTTGAGTAAAATACACTGTGGCAGTAATTGCTACAAGGGAATAACAGGGTGCTCTGGTGTAATTTTACATTATGAAACATTCATTTCACTGATAGTTATTACTATTATTTTTTGTCTTTTTGAAAATTATTTTTTAATAATCTAAAATTTATTTTTAAAATTTCAATTATTTTTAAATTTATTTTTTAATATTTTAAAATTATTTTTTAATTGCTTTACCGAATTTGCTGTTTTCTGTCAAACATATTTCATTGCTGCTGCTGCTGCTGCTGCTGCTGCTAAGGCGCTTCAGTCGTGTCCAACTCTGTGTTACCCCATAGCTGGCAGCCCACCAGGCTTCCTCGTCCCTGGGATTCTCCAGGCAAGAACACTGGAGTGGGTTGACATTTCCTTCTCCAATGCATGGAAGGAAAAGTGAAAGTGAAGTTGCTCAGTCATGTCCGACCCTCAGCGACCCCATGGACTGCAGCCTACCAGGCTCCTCTGTCCATGGGATTTTCCAGGCAAGAGTGGAGTGGGGTGCCATTGCCTTCTCCCAAACATGTTTCACAAATATTCATTAGGCACCATACTTGAGCGTGGAGCCAAGGGCTGGTGTACGGTGGTACAGTCTGTGTGCTGTGCAAAGGGTTGGGCCAGATGGGCTTGGAAAGAGAGGGCATCTGCCTCCCTGGACCTTGCATCCTGGAAATGGCTGTGCCCACACGGGGATTCACAGCAAGATGCTGCCTGCGTCGGAGGCGGTCAGTCTCGTGGCCTGTGTCTGCCTGAGGGATCGGTGGGAGGTACTTTTGTAATTTGTTTGGCCACCGGGGGGTGACTTAAAATTTCCTTCGAGGAGGCCAAGATGCCATGCACTCACACAGCACACTGTGAGTAATGCAAGCTCCCTTTTATTACTGTGATCAAAACAGGACAGGGTCCTACGGTTTCTGTCCCCCATGCCCCCTGCCTGCCTTTTGTCTGTGGCAAACTTTAGACAAAGAACACGTTTAACCAGAGAAGTGAGAAATTGAAGAAACAAAGGAAAACGGTTGAAGGAGACCAAACAATAGCAATGTACAAAGGACCTTTCGTTTCCCCTTAAGGGCTATAGATAATATTCTAAGCCATATCCTGTGAGATGTTTTAGAGATACTGAGACCCTCGCCAAGTGGAAGAATTTAACTGATGATGACCAGACTGTAGCTATGATGTTGCTGCCGTTCCATCACTCAGTCGTGTCTGACTCTTTGTGGCCCCGTGGACTGCAGCACTCCAGCCTTCCCTGTCCTTCTGAGTTTGCTCAAACTCATGTCCATTGAATTGGTGATGCCATCCAACCATCTCATCCTCTGTCTCCTCCCTCTCCTTCAATCTTTCCCATCTTTTCCAATGTGGCAGCTCTTCACATCAGGTGGCCAAAGTATTGGAGCTTCTGCTTCAGCATCAGTCCTTCCAAAGAATATTCAGGGTTGATTTCCTTCAGGATTGACTGGTTTGATCTCCTTCTCCTTGCAATCCTAGGGAGTCAAGAATCTTCACCAGCACAACAGTTCAAAAGCATCAGTTCTTCAGTACTCAGCCTTCTTTATGGTCCAACTCTCACATTCATACATCAGTTTAATTCAGGTGCTCAGTCGTGTCTGACTCTGGGAGTTGGTGATGGACAGGGAAGCCTGGGTTGCTGCAGTCCATGGGGTCACAACATCCATACACAACTACTGGAAAAACCATAGATTTGACTCTATGGACCTTTGTTGGCAAAGTGATGCCTCCACTTTTTAATATGCTGTCTAGATTTGTCATAGCTTTTCTTCCAAGGAACAAGTGTCTTTCAATTTCATGGCTAAAGTTATCACCTGCAGGGATTTTGGAGCCCAAGAAAATAAAGTCTGGCTACTAGAATTCTGAGACTTGGCCTCAAACAAATGGGAACAAACTGACCCTGGAACTGAAATTAACTGTACCTAAAACAACCAAGATGGTGCTCGTCAGATCACCGATGACCAATTTCAAGATGACTGTTAGAACTGACTATGCTGTTTCTGCATGTAGCCCCCTCCAGCCTATAGAATCTCTTTCCCGCGATTGTCAGGCATGGGATGGGGCAGTCGGTCTTTGGACAGGCATCTGCCCTCCCCACCAGCTGCCAGCACCCAGAATAAAGCAAACTTTCCTTTCCAGCAACCTGGCCTCCTAACTGGCTTCTGAGTGGTGAACAGCTGGACCCCATTTTCTCATCCATGATGAGAGTTTCCTCTTTCATTTAGACTCTTAAGATCACTAGTTAGGCCAAGCTCTCCAGTCTTTTTTTTTTTTTTTTTTTTAGGAAACTTGCCTCTAGGGAGCTGGATTCCATTTTCCATCTGCTCCATTGAACCAACTGGCTGATGAGTCCTTGCCTGAGGTTAGAAGACTTTCCCACAGAAGGCCATTTCTCAGCTGTGAGGTCGGCTCAGGTCCTGGGAAGGCCACCAGCAAGACTGCCCCTCTACCACAATACTGCTTCTTAATGTATCTTTTCTCTTATTTAGTCCCCAAAGATTTAGAATTAACTTGAACAAGTTCTCCTAATCTGAGACAGTGTTTTAGAAATCTTTTTATCCCTCAGAGTACTTTGCACATGCTGAAGGCTTAACATACATTTGTGGGGTGGAAGACTTCACATGCATAAGATACATGTTAAGTATTACAGTAATCCTTAGCATCAAGGGTTTTCACTTGTGACTCAGCAAAGTCACATGAATTTGACTCTGGGAGATGGAGGACAGAGGAGCCTGGTGGGCTGCAGTCCATGGGTCACAAAGAGTCAAGGCACGATTTAGCGACTGAACAACACAGGGGCAAGGTTCTTCATCTGTGACTTAGTGAAGCATTTAATTTTGAGATGCGATTTTATTTTGAGTGATGTTTTCGAGCTTCCCCTTTATGTTTATTTACACGTACTGGCAAAGTGTCTTGAGGTGTGAAGGAGCAGACTTCTCTGAAGCGCCAGTGTGCATGTGGTTGTGGGAATATCTTATGACCTCTCAGGTCCTCCAGGAACTCCCGCTCCTTCATTCTAGTCAGGAAAGGGCGGCGGCGGGGTGGGGGGGCTCGTTTCCCCAACCCTCCAGAGTGGGAAGCATTCCTGGAGCCCACAGGAGTTTCCAGCAACGGCCCAGAGTTAATGAGAAATGAGCAGGGAGTCCCCAGAACTCCCAGTGGGGACAGACCGTGGGGCCCACACCAGCAGGACTTCTCTCAACAGAGGCCCCACGTGGATTTGGGGTCAACTGCACACGGGATCACACATAAACACAGCTGACTCTGGTCCACACCAGAACGTCAGTGTCTTTAGGTCAGGTCATCTTCAAGAGCAGTGGATGGAAGTGGCTGCCACACGAATAGATTTAGACTTCCGCAAGAAAGGTTTGAGGTTCGACACTGAGTCAACTTCCTGTTGGTAACGGTAATTAAAGGCTGCCTCAGGAGTTGGCGTAACAGTCTCCTAAGGAGAGGCGGCTCTTTGCCTTGAATGAGTAGGTGAAGTTCTGCACAGGGACAGGAGGCTGGCTTCCCTGGTGGCTCAGCAGTAAAGAGTCTGCCTGCAATGCAGGAGACGCGGGTTCGATTCCTGGCTTGGGAAGATCCCCTGGAGAAGGAAATGGCAAGCCACTCCAGTACTCTTGCCTGGAAAATCCTATGGAGGGAGGAACCTGGAGAGCTACAGTCCTTGGGGTCACAAAGAGTCCGACACAACTGAGCAACTAAAACCACCATCTTCCACGTATAAAATTAAGGTGGCTCAGTTTAATTGAGGTTACTGTGAAAGGCTGTCCTATATGGAGACAAACAAAGCATCAATTGTACTTTCTAAGTCAAGACATATTTATAAAAACTACTGATTTTTATAATAATTACAGATTTTTATAAATCAGCAACTGTTTTACCTCGAGCTAGACACCTCTGCAAGAGTTAAGTATTCTTTAATTCATTTGTCACATTAGGGAAGCAGAAATTTAATTGCTTACATTTTGATGATGGAGGAAAAGATCATTTGATGATAATGTCATTCCTCCTGGGACCATTTCCATTTACATGGTATACAAACAAAATAATGCGGGAACAGTAACCTGTTTCTCAGAGCAGTGAGAACTTATTAAGCACATAATAAAAATAAGAGTGGCAGAAACCATTTTGTATAAGATGCATTTCTTCCCCCCAAAAACACAAAAACCTGTTCATTTCACACTATCTTGATATTTTATCCAAAGATTTTTAATTGGATTTTGACAGTGTGGGTGAGTTTCTTGCCACCACTTAAATCAGCCGTCCAAACTCTTCTGAGAGATGTTCCTGACAGCAAAGGGAGGAGTAGGTCTGCTCTAAAGAGTCTCAGGGTCATGGCCCCAAAGAGAGGTGGTAAATCGAGACATAATTTGAACATTCATGGAGTCAGCTCAATATGAAAGCATCATTCTCCGCCCGGGCCTGCCCTAGATGGTCCAGAGAGCTGCACCCCCATTCATCCTGTGACTCTGTGTATTATCCTCCATATCGGATACCTTGGTTTGAATGACACACCTGGAGTTTCCTTTCTATTTTCTTAACCTCTCTCTCCCCTCACCAAACCAGGAGGCGTTGGAGCAGCCTCAGCTGATTTATAATAAGACCTATAAGTCTTCTCACATATTTGCAGAGAAAAGACCAACTCACTCTTCTCCAGAGAACAGATCAGTCTTTGAAGAGCTTCAATTATTACCTTTCTAACGATAACTCTCAAATCTTGACAATGAGCCTAATATGGTGGATTTCAATTTCATATTTCCAACTATCTGCAGGATATATTATTACTTCAAACAGAACACAGCACTCTTCACTATTTGATATGTTGTTTATTTTAGTGGAACGTAAATTCCACAGGTGATACCATTCACCCTTAGCCTCAGAAAGTATCCCACAAGCCTCCAACCAGGTCGCTGAGGAAATCAACACACCCCTGCGTTCTAAGCACGTGGTGATGGAGAAATCAGTGATATGAGCCCACAGGGCTCCAGGCAGGTGACTCTGGAAGAACACCAGTGTCAGGGAAGACTCTGACCAGAGACACAGAAAAGGCAACTAAGGGGTCGAACAGCTGCCAAACGCTGTTAGCAAAGAAGGGATTTCGTTTAAAATGTTCCCAAAGTTCACTTCACATCTTTCCCTGAGACAAAAACTAGTTTTAATTTGAAGTTTTCACTCTGATTAGATCTACTTAAAAAATAGATGTGCAAAATGCTTCCACTTACAGGAGATCTGGCCCTGAGACACTGGGTTGTGTGCAAACATCTAGGGAAATAATAGCATTAAAGTTAGAATTCAAAAGAGTCAGGGTTCATGTAAGTAGACAAATAACTTTCCTATTAGTAAACAGTAGGAAATTTACTTCTGGATCCACTTCGTGAGACATGGGTGTGTATTTGTGTGTGTGTGTGGTGTGGATATGACTGTGGTGTGTGTGTGTGTGTGTGTGTGTGGTGTGGATATGGATGTATGTGAGTGTGGTGTATATGTTAGTGTGTGTGTGTGTATATGACTGTGTGGTGTGTGTGTGTGGTGTGGATGTGACTGTGTGGTGTGTGTGTGCGGTGTGGATGTGTGTGTGTATGTGAATGTGTGCGTGTGCACCTAATCTGCTCAGGGAATAGAAAGATGACATCCAAGATGGGCCATGATCCCCAATACACTAATACCAAACAGTTTTGAGACATTTAAAATATCTAGGATTGTTTTAAATGAGTTTGAGCTTTTCACTTATTTTTGTATTTTCAAAATAAATTTGTTTAGGAAAACACACTGTTGCTAAATGGAAACAAATGGGGATTACAGAAGGGACATGATCGCATGGTAATATGCCTGACATCTCATGTCAAGGTTCTTCTCCAGCTCCAGAGTCTTGGAAAGCTTCCTGCTACGCAGCTGACTTTCTCTTGTTCACTAAATGTGTAGATGCTGATATATCCGAGTAGAAAGGGGGCCTGGTATGGTCCATCCCTTGCCACTTGCTCCATTTCTCAAATGTTAAAAATCTTTCACGATTCCCAGCTGGGAGTGTTTCCACTTGAGGGACCTAAGTATGAAAGGCTCTCGTACGTGCGTACCACGGTGATGGCAAGGAAACAAAGGAGAACAGTTCATACTAGAGATTATTAAACATTAAGCATTTATTTGTAGATAAAAGGCAGCACACTATGACACGGCATAAGACAGATGAGTAAATATCATGGCACGCACATTGCATTACAATTATTATTGGGAGAAGGCAATGGCACCCCACTCCAGTACTCTTGCCTAGAAAATCCCATGGACGGAGGAGCCTGGTGGACTTCATATTACCTATTAAATGTTACACAGAAAGTGGCTGTGATTCAATCAAGTTCTAAATAATCTCTAAATTAAAAGAGTGATCTAGTTCTTCCTCAGTCTGGCCTCAAATGAAGTTAATATTGCAAAATTATGAGAGTCCCTAAAATAATTCCTGAAAAATCTGTATGGGTAAAAAAAAAAAGAAAAGATACGTGGTAATATCTGTTTCACAAGGTGTTTAAGGAGGGTTATTCATCGGAAAGAACTTGGTGACATGAAGGGAATTAAACAGGGAGGGTGTTTGACAGACTGCGGGGGCGCTAATGCCTCTCTGCTGCTGCTGCTGCTAAGTCACTTCAGTCGTGTCTGACCCTGTGCGACACCATAGACTGCAGCCCACCAGGCTCCCCCGTCCCTGGGATTCTCCAGGCAAGAACACTGGAGTGGGTTGCCATCTCCTTCTCCAATGCATGAAAGTGAAAAGTGAAAGGGAAGTCGCTCAGTCGTGTCCAACTCTCAGTGACCCCATGGACCGCAGCCCACTAGGCTCCTCAGCCCATGGGATTTTCCAGGCAAGAGTACTGGAGTGGGGTGCCATTGCCTCTCTAAGCTACGTAAACAAACCAGAAGCGAAAAGGCCAGGCACTGGAATCAGAGGAATGGAAGCCTGAGGACAGTCCATCACAGGCAACCAGCTGGCTTTCCCAAGGCAACCGCGGCAGTTGCGGCCAATCGAGCATTTTCCTCACTTTCCTTCTGCATCTTCTCCATGAAAACTGTGATCCCTGGTGCCTCCTGGGTCACCAGCTCAGTACTCCCGGCTCCTTCCCACCCTCCACTCGGGTCAGAGCCTTAAGCCTAGAATACTTCCTGGTCTCCATTAGGCAAAATCTCTCCACCCTCTCAAGTCCTTGATGAAGCCTCCTATCCTCAACAGTTCAAAGCCTTCCTCTCGAATTGTTTAATTCAGTGAACAACTATGCGGGTGTTAGATACCCTGCTGGATGCTGAGGACACAAAAATCAACAGACTGCAGCCCTGTTCCCCCCACCAGGGCCCTATGGAAAACGAGGGGTAAACAGATGGGAAGGAAACAGGTAGTGGGGCCTCCCAGGGGGCACAGTGGTAAAGAATCTGCCTGCCAGCGCTAGAGATGCAAGACACGCATGTTCCACCCCTGACTCAAGAAGATCCCCTGGAGGAGGGCATGGCAACCCACGCTAGTATTCTTGCCTGGAGAATCCCATGGACAGAGGAGCCTGGCGGGCTACAGTCCATGGGATCACAAAGGGTCAGACACGACTGAGTGACTGAGCACGCACACACACACAAGCAACGGGACACGTGTTAAAACGCGCGATGTCCAAGGGAACATGGGGCTGGGTTAGAAGCCCTTGACTTTTCTGGATTTCTGTGGCGCCTTACGTGGCACGAACCTGCACTGCCACATGGGTGTGCCACTTCCCACCGGGCGCCTCGTCTTCCCGCCAGATAGCCGGCTTCTCAGCACCGTACTGTCCTCGTCTCCCTGTGCCGAGTGCCCAGTGCCATGCCACAGACACAGCGGACAACCAATTCACTCATTTGCAATAAATGAAGAACTCTCCCGTGTGAGTATTGCTGACTTATTTTAAATATAAAGAAGGAGATATTGATTTTTGTTGCCCCTGGTGAGTGTTTCTTATTAGCAGAGCACAGTTGCTGCGAACAGCATGACTCCTAGTGATTGCAAGAGAAGAACAAAAGCTAAGGCTCCTAGGACGGCTGCTAGAAATGTGAGTCGGAAGCTGTCGTCACTCCGAGTGCCGCGTGAACTCTCACATTCAATCTGTAACTCCAAAAGCTTTCATCTGCGGTCTGTTTGGTTCTACACGGTGAAGCAGTGCATTTGTATGTAACATTAGAACAAAAAGATCAGCAGGTGAAAGCTTCGGTCCAACGAGGGAATTTTCTAGAACGGTGCTCCTCTACGCTCAGCTTGTGGCCCTACCGAATGCTAACTCTATTCATCTGCACAAATTCAGAAGGTTATGGTGGCCACACCTTTCAAAGTCAGGGGGTGAATGCAATTTAGTGGGTCTTATTGAGAGCTACAGGTCTAATTTTCATGCTTTGGAATTCAGAGAGCGAAAGATATACTGTTGAAAGAAAAGATCACGAAGCGGGTATTCAGTCCTATTAGAAATAAAGAGGACGCAGAGTTCCACTCAAGTTTTTCTTTTCCTGCATGAAAACTCAGAGATCTGTGAATGGAAAGACGTGGACGGTACTTGGGTAAGGATTACGGGAGAGACAGGACGTATGGTAGTTGTGGCAGAGACCAAACGGTATCCTCCACTACCTATCTGCTGTTTTCCTTCTTAGGATTGATAATAACTTCAGCTGGCCACATGGGGCGGGCCACGTACCTTTGGGGCGGGCCACGTACCTTTGGGGCGGGCCACATGGCCACGCAGCTAACTGCTCTCCTTGGGATATGGGTCAGCATGCGCTGTGTGGCTCCTCTGGACCTGGCCTTGGCAATAACATGCCCTCCCCTTCCCCATCCCCCTAGCCCCGGTTGAAATGTGGCCACCATGCTGGGCCACGAGTACCACGGGAATGAGGCCAACTGAAGACTTCGGGATGTAACCACGGGATGTAACCTGAAGGTGGTTTGGTCTGCTACAGGGAAGTCCTTATCAAGAGCCTCTTTTGGGGTCATCTGCCCATAGTCCTTTAGTGGATGAATTCCTTTAGTCATTTTAGAGAAATGAACCAGTTTTCATGCACCAGTTAACAGATTTTGGCTGGAGAGTCAGAAAGTCCAATCCAATTGGCTTAAACAAAAAGGAAACATATCCTTTCACATAACGCTCAGTCCAACAACAGACTGGCTTTTGAGCTGATTAACTGAGCCACGCAGTCAAGTGCACAGGAAGGATGAGGTTTTCTTCCCAGACCCTGCCTCGTAAGGGTCACAGCAGTAGCAGGATGGGGTCAGACGACTCGGGAGTCCCTTCTGACCAGGAATGGAGTCACTTTCCCAAAAGGAGAATATTTGAAAAAAAAAAATTAGCAGGAAAGGGGGACGATGAAAATCGGGAGGGAAATCAAGGTTGTCAACAGCCTGTGGACACCCACACGGATTCTAACAGTCACCGGACAGAAGGCCACCCAGCTCGGTGGGTGGGTAGCTGGGTGCCCAGGGTCCAGCTCCAGCAGCAAGCAGTCCTGGTTACAGAGTGAAGGTGAACAGCCTTTAGAGTGGGTTTCAGGCTGCTTATTTTCTTAACTTTTTGGAATAATTTGTGTCCCTGTCCATTGATTCTAGTACCAATGACTTTAAAAGCTGCTGCTGCTGCTGCTAAGTCGCTTCAGTCGTGTCCGACTCTGTGTGACCCCATATACCCCAGTAAATGTTTATCAAAACCATGCATATTATTGAAGTTTAGTGCTTTTCCAAACTCTTACAAAAATAATCTTTGGTTTCTCCAGAACAGCAAACTGAAAATACACATAGCCACATAGTCTCCAAACACCGATTTTGAGACCTTTTAAAAATCTCTGGTACATTTGTAACATGAAGCTATTTCCATTCAGCTCACTATGGGAGGTTCTGGCTCAATTGATTTAGTCTAACAAAGATCTTATCTCTTTAATCCGAACATTCTACCCCAACTTTTCTTATTGATTAAGCGGCTCCTGCACTTTACAATAATACAATACGGCTTATACAAAAGCCCAGCCTTGTCCTCACATAAAGGAGGCTCTCAGAAGCTGGGTCAGATTGGATTTCTTTCTTTCCAAATAGCAGCCATCTTCTAAATACAGCTTTGCTTTCTATGCTTTGTTTACATGTAAAACATTTACGCGAATGGTCTAAAGAAGGTTGATAAATGACTCTTTTCTTGGGATTCCTTTTCTAGAAGGCATCCAATCACTTCACATTTGTTAAAAATCCAGCAGGTAAAATTCCATCTTATTTCTGCTATAGACTAACTTCCTCCGAGTCATCAGGTCATGCCACTAGGTAGGCTTGCATACGTAAAGAACAATGCTTCGAATTCGCAGAGAGAAGAGGTGATATAAAACATTCATATCTAGTAATACACTTAAGGATTGCTTAGAAATAGGTGAGAGGACTAGGCTCTGTGTGTGGAGGTAACCTCAGGAATAGCTAATTCAGTCTTCCTTTGTATTAAGGAGCTGTCAGTTTAGCATTAATACCTTGAGAGGGGCTGGGGGAAAAAAAGGAAAAAAACTCACTTACTGGACATTCAATTCCCAGACAGTCACTGCACGCTGGACAATAACCAAGAGACAATATGATTTCTTTCTAAAAGAGAGTGGCGGGCAGCATGGGTTGGGGAAGGAAACAGGCTTTCTGGGCCTGCTTTTAAAGAAAGGAGGAAGAAAATTGCTTTCTTTTTGGAAGCATGGTAATAGGTCCACTTGACAAATTACTTCCTAGAGTGCACCAGAGAGCGTGCTCGCCCTCGGAAAGCCTTCCTTCTAGTTTCTATTCTTCTCCTACCCCTGGTTCAAGAGCGGATAGATGGAGTGAAGCTTCCACATTTGGCCTGGGCCTTACCCACAGGCTTGTAGTCTTAAATGGTTTCTTTTCTTCTCCTTGGGGGAAAAAAAAAAATCCTTAAATAAAATTAACGTAAAAAAAAATCATATACTTTGTTCAAGTATAAACCTTTTAATTTAATTTTTTTGACCATTCTGCATTTGGGGGGTCTTAGTTCCCTGACCAGGGATGGAACCTACGGCTAATGCTGTGAAAGTGCAGCCTTAGCCACGGGACCACCAGGGAAGTCTCATACACTAGATACTTGTGGATGGACCACTGGACAAAGGCCTGTGTCACAGGCCAGGTGGTTCTGCCAGGTATATCCATCCTAGGGGCCGCCAATTCCCAGGGAAGGTGGGACTCAAAGTCAGGCTGGGCCAGGTCAGGTTTGCCCTGGGGGAGCCTTCCGGGTTCTACTGTTAGCCTCATTCATTCTGTGCTGAAAAGGAGAAATACTAAGGCCCTCTGCGGCCGGTATCCGGGGGCCCACTGAAAGGCAAAGTGGGTGAGGAGGAAGGCTGACTGCCTTTCTCGGGATCCAAGCAGCATTTGGTTTCCGGGTCTGTTACAGATGCTTGTGGACTACTGACAGCAGGGCTGACTTGTCTTTAACCAGGAAAAGCCCTGTTCCCTTCCAGGAGTTTGTAGGGAACCGTCCTAATAATTTACAGACAGCCTTTACAACGGAATGTTTGACAAGCAGGGGAAAATACATCAGTGCCGAGTCCTTGTTTTGCTTGGGCCACCTTGAACTCTGTCTAAATTGTACTGAAAACAGGTGTAAACAAAAAAGAGAAGATACACAAAAGTCAGCAATAAAACACACAGCAAGAGTAGGATTCCTAGAATACAGGTATGTGCCAAAGGCCACTGGAATATATTTTCTTATACCGCAGGAACTGCTCAAACTATTTAAAACTACACAGAAATTGAAATTCACTTATTTGCATTTGGCTGTTCAAAGCTCTGGGGACATGCTTCTTAGAACTAATTTTGAGACTGCAAATTAAATTTCCTAGCAGACTTAACTTGCATTTTTCTTAAACATGTCATTCAGTTAAATCAGTATGACAGGACAGCATGCTCGTGCCAAGCAAATGTCTGAAAGAATGGATCACCTGCCTCGCCAGCCCCTTGGAGTGAGCTGGACCTCACCATTCGGCTTTCATGCCCTTGGCCTCTGGCAGTGGCAGACCTATTTCCTTCTTTCTCAGTCTAACCCTAGAAAAACACTATGTCTGAAATGGTGTAAAATTCTAACCAATTTAATTAGAGTTGCTTTGCTTTTATTTTTAACAAATAACATGGACAGCTTTTTTAAAAATAAAAGCTTGATTAATTAAAAAGTAGCTCATAAAGATGGATGAAACTGGAGCCGATTATACAGAGTGAAGTAAGCCAGAAAGAAAAACACCAATACAGTATACTAACACATATATATGGAATTTAGAAAGATGGCAATGACGACCCTGTATGCAAGACAGGAAAAAAGACACAGCGGTGTATAACGGACTTTTGGACTCAGAGAGAGAGGGAGAGGGTGGGATGATTTGGGAGAATGGCATTCTATCATGTATACTATCATGTAAGAATTGAATCGCCAGTCCATGTCTGACGCAGGATACAGCATGCTTAAAAAAAAAAAAAAAAAAAAAAAGTAGCTCATAAACTAAGAAAATCCCTTATGTTATAGAAAGTAAAAGTAACATACCTACATGTTTAGAAACTGCAAACATTACAGAAAGTTATAAACTGGAAAGTATTAATAAAAGCTTCCTTCTCTATATCCCCACTTTTTCTATCCAAAGGCAACTACTTTAATGGTTTGTTGAACGCTTTTCAGGAAATAAGTTTTTTTTTTTTTTAGGAAATATTTTATATGTTTATGAGTACTGATCTTCTTTTTCCTGCTTCATATCAGCATGCAGAATGACCTCATTTTTTTTAAACAGGCGGTGGTGGTGGTTTAGCTGCTCAGTCGTGTCTGACTCTTTATGACCTCATGGACTGTGGCCCACCAGGCTCCTCTGTCCATGGAATTCTCTAAGCAAGAATACTGGAATGGGTTGCCATTCCCTCCTCCAGGGAATCTTCCCAACCCAGGGATTGAACTTGGGTCTCCTGCATTATAGGCAGATTCTTTCCCACTGAGCCACCAAGGAAGCCCTTTCTAAACAAGATATTGTACTTTATTGTATCCATAGATCAAAAATGTACTTAACCGCTACGATGTTATTGACAATTTGATTGTTTCCAAGTTCTTGTCTACTACAAAACAGTACTGCAAGGAATACCCTTCACACTTATCATGACAAATCTTAGCAATTATGTTCATGAGCTATATTTCTGGCAGAAACACATTTCTGTTATACCTACAGGAACAGGGATAGGGTTTTGCTGCTCAAGTCAGGATGGGGGACTTCGGTCTGGACAGATGATTCTGTAATGAGGCTGAAACCCTATAGGTGTTAACGTAGGCAATTATTCAAGGCAAACAATTTTAAGCACTGGAATTAAAAACCCTGGATCTGCAGATTGACGACGTAGACACTTTTCAGAGGAATAAAGTGAATAATCAGCTATTATTGTGTTCTGTCAACCTTAACCTGAGATGAATAAAAAGTCAATGGAACAGGTAGAAGCTGATGAACACTCAGAGCAACCAGGTGAGTCACGTCAGCCCGTCTGGACTTCTAGGCCAAGCGCACACAGGCATGGAGCAAAGGGCTGGGGCTCGGGAGCCAGGGCAGAAGATTCGCTGTCACATCGAGCATATTTTTTTTTGACAAAAGCCACTTTTAGTGACTGACAGTATGAATATGCAACATGAAGTGTCTCTGAGACTTTCTTTCATTTATAAGTGACCAAGAGTCAGAGAACCTACCTGACTTTTGCTCCAGGGGGATGAAGGACTACTGTGGCTGAATAAACTCTAAAAAGGAATGGGGGGAACAAAACATGGTATGCATATACAATGAGCTATTACTCAGCTATGGGAAGGAGTGAAATTCTGACACACACTGCACGAGGCTTGAAAACATTATGCTAACTGACAAACATTATGCTAAGCTAGATACCAAAGGACAAAAAATTTCTACGACTCCACATACACGAAATATCTAGGATAGTCAGGTTCATAGAGACAGCAAGAAGATTAGAGGTGACGAGGGGCTGGGGGAGATGGGGAATTAATTATTGCCTAATAGGAACAGAACTGTGGTGTTGGAGAAGACTCTGGAGAGTCCCTTGGACTGCAAGGAGATCCAACCAGTCGATCCTAAAGCAGATCAGCCCTGGGTGTTCATTGGAAGGACTGATGCTAAAGCTGAAACTCCAATACTTTGCCCATCTCACATAAAGAGTTGACTCATTGGAAAAGACCCTGATGCTGGGAGGGATTACGGGCAGGAGGAGAAGGGGATGACAGAGGATGAGATGGCTGGATGGCTTCACTGACTTGATGGACATGGGTTTGGATAGACTCCGGGAGTTGGTGATGGACAGGGAGGCCTGGCATGCTGCAGTTCATGGGGTCGCAAAGAGTTGGACATGACTGAGCAACTGAACTGAACAGGAACAGAGCTTCTGTTTAGGGTGATACAAAACTTTGGAAATAGATAGTGGAGATGGTTATCCAATATTATGAATACTTGATGCTGCTGAACTGTATACTTTAAAATGGTTATCAAAGGTGAATTTTATATTGTGTATATTTTACCACAATCAAAAGTAGTATTAAAAAAGGAAAGACGAGAGAACAAAGAAAACTGCTGTGATAATTACATTCCTTAATCTGCAGTGTATATAACAACATGAAAGATGAGACGCGAACCATAGAGGGTAGCCATGGGCTAGATGAACAGTGTCAGATCTGTGAGGCCATTTTCTAAAGGTAGCATGGAGGGAAATTGAGAAAAACCAGCACACAAGGAGGGCTGGTCTGGATGAATATATAGGAGGAACTAGCTGTTTCGGGAGTGTTCAGCAGAGACCCTAATGAGAAAGGGGGGCTGGAGGCAAGTCTGAAAGAGCAGGACAGAATGTGCCTCTGGGAGGCTTCTACTACCCGATGAGAGAAGGCCTGAGATGGTGGGGAGAGGATGTGAAAAATAATGAGTGTAGTGAGATGGAGCAGAGCTTTCCACCCCTCAGAAACACCGGTGGGGTCTGGCAAGGACAGGGAAGACAGGACCACCCTTTGGGAGGCTGGCAGGGAGCTCCAGCGTGCCCCCTTGTAAGGGTGGCCCCACCAGGGCAGTTACAGCGGGGTGTGGCCCAGGCTCACACTGGTGTGACCACTTGGGTAGCAATTCCTGACCGTGCAGAAAGCCAGAACGACAACAACAACAGAGACCATAATGGGAAAGAATACGAAGAAAAATACACGGATGTGACAGAATCACTCTGCTGTATACTGGGAACTAAGACAACATTGTAAATCAACTAAACTCCAGGAAAATAAAGTTTCAAAACCCTGGGACTCCTGGGTCATGAGCACATTGTCCTGTGCAGTTAACGTTTTATGAGGCTGACATACACTGATACCCACTATAGAAATATATATATATATTTTACCATAATATCCTTTATTCGATGAAGCTCAAAAATCTCTCTTGTTCATTTAATAGGAATCATTTGAAAATATGCTGCTAATCACACACAGTCATTAAATTTCGCCCTATCTTCTCTATGTACGTTAAATCCATCAAATTATTTATCAATAGCAGTTTAAGAATAAAGAGGTTTCACCTTAAAATATGTAGTCTCAAAAATACCTCGAATACAAATATGGTATATCATAAAAAAAAAAATCATGCTTTTTTAGTCCTCTGCAAAGAGGAAAATGTTGTAGACTTAACGTTCTGATCCTTGGGTTTCAGTAGCTCCTTCCCAAGAGTACTGTGGTAAGCTTGCTATTCAGATAAAGCAAGGGATTTGATTCCCTGACTCAAGCTGCTTTATGAGACACCTGTCTTATAAGATGGACCACCCAAATGGCAGTTCTTGCTTGAAAGAACTTAGGGAAAGCTGCTGTGGTATTCCCCTTGTTCAGGAATAGGCATAGCTTTAAGTCCAACAGAAAAAAGCCCTGTTTAATGGAGTTTACCGCACGCATTGGAAGGACTGATGCTGAAGCTGAAGCTCCAATACTTTGGCCACTGCATATGAAGAGCAGACTCATTGGAAAAGACCCTGATGCTGGGAAAGACTGAAAGCCAAAGGAGAAGAGGGCAGCAGAGGATGAGATGGTTGGATGGCATCACCAGCTCAATGGATGGGAACTTGAACACACTGCAGGAGACAGTGAAGGACAGGGAAACCTGAGCGCTGTCATCCATGGGGTTGCAGAGTCAGACAGGACTGAGCTACTGGACAACAGCAACAACTGCGTGCACCCAGCTCTCTGATCACAGACCTTGGCCCAGGCTCTCTGTCCCAGACCCCAGCCATCCTCCTGGAACATAACATCCCTTGAACCTGCACCGAATAAGGACCACTTGGGAAAACACTGCTGTACTTTTTTTTTAAACTTAGGAAACTGCTTTAATTTCTAGAAAGATTTTTCTTCTTAACTAGAATTGAAGGGGTCAAACTTCAATTTGTTTGAGGCAAAGGCATCTTTGAGCTTGTGAATGCTTCTTCTAGGGTGATATCTTACAGCTATTTTCTCTGCCCCACTGAACTTTCTATGATATTGATGAAAACACACTCTGTCTGCACGGCCTAGGTCTAGTCCAGTAGCGGGAGGCTGAGTGTGGCCACTGAATACTTAAAATGTAGCTGCTGTGACTTAGAAACCTAACTTTAAATTTGATTTAATTTTAATTTGAACAGTCACTTGTGGCCCGTGGTTACCATATTAGACAGCCTTGCCTTAGACTGAAGTGAGGGCAGGATCAAAATGAGTACACAGAAACTATGTTATCTTCATAGAAGCCCGTTTTCTGGAATGTTCTGAGCTCTCCTGTAGCTTGTAGAGCTAAAGAGAGCTTTTCTATTCAATTTGCCACAAAATTGATTTTCTAGGCTTCCCAGGTGGCAAACTGATAAACAATCCGCCTGCCAGTGCAAGAGACACAAGAGACACAGGTTTGATCTCTGAGTCAAGAAAATCTCCTGGAGAAGGAAATGGCAACCCACTCCAGTATTCTTGCCTGGAGAATTCCATGGACAGAGGAGCCTGGTCACTACAGTCCACGGGGTCACAAAGAGACAGACATGACTGCACACACACACACATGCGCGCAACACATTATTCAAAGAGATAGAGCTTACTGTTTTGAAAGAGTATAATTATTTCACACTTCCCTTATTTTAAACAAAAAATAGCTAAAGGCACATGGAAAGGTCACTGATCTATGTTGGATTAGAAAATATATATTTCTATTTCAGACTGCAGAGTACTTTCTAGGAACATTTGCCAATTGATAAATGTTTCCCAGAGGAATGGTATGCAGAACTTGTTTGTATGTTCATGAACAGTTTCTTTAATTAAAATAAATACTCTCCAGAGCTTTCTGTCTTTGCACTTCAAGCTGGCTTGCAAGCAGAAAGTCTAGCAAGACTAATTTCCACTCTGCAAATGAGCCAATCTTAGAGCTTAAATTAGATTTTTGGACACCTGTCAAATAAACATTGCATGCATATTTCTGACATTTCATAATGTTAGCTTTCTTTTAAAAATACTCTCTGATAAAGAACATCCCGTATATCTAAAATAATGCGTCAAAAATATTTGATTCCATGCTCTACATGTTGAAGAGGCCATAGAGTTGAGGCTAGCAAGGTGAGATGATAGCCTGGAGCTTAAGCCCAACAAACCCACTTTCAGGCAGAATGAAAAATACCTGTGTATTTTGGTGTCTCCTGGAAAGCATTATGACATAAACCACACATACGTGGAGTCTAGATTTTAATCTCTATTCTCCTTCAGAAAAAGGGAGATCTTCTATACAGTTTTCAAAATACTTGAGGTAATTTAATTAAATTTGAGGTATTTTTATAAAATTCTTTAAAGAATGGAAAAAGTAACCATTTTCTTTATTAAATATTGGCCATCTCTTGACTTTATATTTCTATTTCCACATATTGAAAAAAAGGGCTCCCCATCAAGTTACTTTTAAAATCAATAATTATATCTCCGAATGAAGGAATAGTTATCCCCATTTGTCTACATAGACTCGTTTCCTATATAAGGGCTAAAACAGGAGGCTTGGACTCTAACTTAACTAAAATCTTCATCAATATATGAATGCTAGTGCTATAAGCAGCTTCCGCAGGGATTTCTGGGCACACAGCAAGTCTACCCTGTCGTCATTGAAGTCTAGATTCAGTTTTGATGAAGCCTTTGTAACTTAAGGTTCTACAATTTTTGAGACTCTCTTCAAGGAAGACAGTGCAAGAATGTAAACTTGGGTAAGAGGGCGTGGAAGGGATCTGTGCAAGTGAGGAGCCAGAGACGGATGCTCCGCTTCCTCAAGCAACCCATCTCAAAGCCACACACGCTACTCATCAAAGGAGGGAGAGTCTCTCGGATGCCTTAAGAAATTCTATTTAATTTCCTTAACTAATAGTCAGCTTAAGGGTTTTTTTTTTTTTTTTTAAAGATCTCTGGTTTACATTTAAATGCATAAGAGTTCCCCCCCCCATTGTTAAATCTCGTCCGTGTATTTCTAATTCAAAACAGAAAATTCTTCATTAAATTCATAGTATTATTTTAAGAAATTATCTCTCAGATGTATAATATCCTAAAATACCATCAAATAAGATAAAGATGTTTTGCTGATAAAAAACTTGCAAGGTTTGATTGGCATAGCTTTTTGTATCTCCAGGTCACTGAGTATAATGTATTCCATATTTTGTTGCTGTTTTCTAGCATTAAACATGTCAACATTTTACATCGGCGCCATCAAAGTTAGTGAGATAGTTCTGATGAATAGCAATAAGGCCAGAGAAAGAATAATGCATTACATGAATTCCTCAGGAAATCAATTAATATCTTTATGAGCAGTAGTGAAAATATGATCAAGTGTTGGCAGAGCGTGAGGTCAGGCTATTTGATCCCCAAACATATCCTTGTTGAGTTCTGTCTATCCATGTAAAAATATTCTGTGCTTGTCAAAAGGGAAATATCAGCGCTCCCAAGACCAAGACTTTTTTAAAATCAGAATGCACTGAATTCTTCATTAGGCGGTGAGGCCTTCAATAGGGCATATAAACTGCAATTTTTGGAGGATTTTCAGGTTTCTAAATGACTTTTTGTGGATCTCTGAAGTTAGTATATTTTGGTGTTCTAAATGATGTATTACGTGTATAAGTAAAACACTGCATATCTTATGTTTTTTGAAGAGATTCTTGTTGAGGTAAGGTAAGCGATTCTAATATTGGGGTACATAATGATTAGTATTTGAAAATAAAAGTATTCATATTACTTGTACATTGTCAAGATTCATTCATTCACTCAATGAATGTTGAGCTCTAAATACATGTTCTTACTGAGAACAATATCAAGGCTGAGGACAGGAATCTGAAAATACGAAACAAGTGTAACACTTCAACTTGGACGCTGAGAGGGAGTACTTAAGTTCAAATCATTCTTTAATAATATGGTAAAAAATTTTGCTATAACCATCACACATCTATCAGGTCTTTCCTGGATGGACTGACATTATCATTTAAATGGAAATCCTTATATTCATTAGCTAATGCTCACTGCTCTCTGGGTAACAGTTAAGCCAGTGACTTAGGAGAGCCAAGGATCAGCTAATCTGATTTTCCAGTGAGTAGTACTATACGCTTGCATATAGAAGTCATAAGTACTAGCCTGAACACTCATTTAAAGAAAAGATAATCACAATACTGAAGCTTGTGCCTTCAGGTGGAAGCTATGTACAATAGCGATCAAGGGAGGTGGCGGGGACCATCTAGGCATGTGGTGGTGGGATGACTGATGGGAAGATTAGAACTGTCCTGTCTGGAGATCAGCACAGAGGTGTGTCTCAGCTCTAAAAATGTGAGTCCACGTGGGTCCACCTCACTATGTACCTGGAAGGCTGAATTTTTAAATTCTGTGAATGACAGGGAATTTGGTTTTCAACCTTTTTTTATGCATGAGATCCTTTTTGTAACATCAAGCCCCACATAATAAGAGTTGACAGTTGAGGACAAATTAAGTACAGGTGGATTCGCGGATATCTTACAGTAAACTTCAAAGCTACATCTCAAGAAGCACGCCCGAGACTCTGACACGCTCGCACAGCTTGCAGTCAGTTCCTTTCCTTGAGCACTGTGTAGGGTGAGGCACGCCCTGCTCTGGGGGCAGTCCGCTTTGTGGCCACTGTCTATGGTGCTACAGCAAACCCTGAGCAGACTCATCTGATTCAGCTTCCTCTAACTTCCATTATTGCGCCCTGTTCTGTCTCATAACAGACAAGACAACATAAACTAACCACGGTTTCTTTCACACAACAGCTTTCCATTACCACCCTTAAATCCAGAAAAGATTGGCAGCTTACAAGGGTGTACAAATCACAGCAAAACAGCATATACCAGGAAAAAGGGAACAGAAAGAAGTCAAGCCAAGAAATAAGTTTCCAAACTCATTTTATTAGTGGCCTATTTCTCTGCTGTAGATACCCCACAAATGTGGCTCTAGGTTTTCCAGCAGTCAGCTTTCAGCGGGGACCATTAGCAGGGTCAACTTTTCCCAGGACAAGTATAATGAACCTGGAATGGGCACCATGGTCCCTCACAGAAAAGCCCACTCGGATGTCCGGAGCCACAAGCGTTGAGTCATCTGTATGATGACTGCAGTATAAACAAATGACACCAAATTACTGTGCAAGAAAAGCAAAAGCAATTCTTTCAAGGGCTAAAATAGTGAGGCCTGGGTACCTAATTCCCTGCTGCATCTAGCTTGATTCAGAGGGGAATATTCTAGAATATCTGGAGGAGAGGATCAAACAAACACCCTATTGTTAATTTTCCTTGAAGATTTAGTTAGGTATTTTAGGTGCACTTTTGATAAATACTGATTAAGCTTTTGATTAAATATTAAATAAATACATACTTTATGCCATGTGCTCTTACACCCATCAGCTCCTTTAACATTCATAATGGCCTTACAAGGGCTTTCTAGGTGGTGCTGGTGGCGAAGAACCCACCTCTCAATGCAGGAGACGTAGGAGACACTGGTTCGATCCCTGGGTTCGGAAGATCCTCTGGAGAAGGGAATGGCAACTCACTCCAGTACTCTTGCCTGGAGAATTCCATGGACAGAGGAGCCTTATACAGGGCCATTGTAATACACTCTCTTTTAAAATGAGGAGACTGAGGCACACAAAGATTAAGACCACTGGTAGTTGATGAAGCCAAAATTTGGACCTAAGTCATACAACCTAATCTCCTTTTTAAGCACTACAGAATCCCTAAGGCATGTAAGTTGGGTTAACATGCTTTTGTGAAAGTTGAAGATTTGAAGAAACAAGAGCAATGATGGTGTCAATTTATCTCTTCTGAAAGGCCAAAGCAATGGGAATTGATATCAGCCTGAAAAAGCTTATGGGGATTGGGGCAAAAAAGGTGAGGAGGACAAAGAAAGCATCAAGTTAGACGTTTTAGAAAATCATTTCTCTTTGTTCTTTATTCAGCTTCTTCAGATTATAGACAGTGGTGGTTCAAAATACATCCCTGAATTCCCTGACACCTTTTCTTTAAGACGGAGCTTCGCTTTCCCTTCCCTTTGTGGGTAGGCTGGAACGTCCACTCAGTGCTAACCTCGGGAACAAAGCAGCAGTGATGGGGCATAGCCTCGGAGAGCAAGCCACCATGGCTTTGTCTTTGCTCTGTCCCTTGGATCATTTGTTCTGGGTAAGTTACTTACCATTCTGGGGACAAGTAGCCTAAAAAAAGGAGCGTGTAATGAGAAACTGTGGCCGACAGCCAGTGAGGAACTGAGGCATTTCTGGCTGAGAATCATGGGTTGAGCCATTTTTGCAGTGGGTCTTCCAGCCCCACCCAGTCAAGTCTTGGGTTAACTACAACTGAGCCTGACTCCAACCTCGTGAGACCCTGAGCTAGAACCCCACAGCTAAGTTACTTAGGGATTCCTGACCCTCAGAAGCTGTGAGATAAAAGATGTTTATTAATGAAAAGGCTAAAATTTGGGGTTTTTTGTTATGTAGCAACAGCTAAGTAATATACAAACCAACAAGCATGCCCCCTCCCCATAACAAAACAGAATAACTAAAAATAAAACACATTACCTAGAAGTTCCAAAGAAATATCCTGAAGATAGTCATTCTCCTCTAGGTAAGGTTTGCCCCTAAACTCTCTTAACCCAAAGATATTAAAGCAATTCAATTCATTTCTAACGTAATTTTCCATAATTTGGAGTTCAAATGTGTGTGTTACTTATAATATCACATTGTGTAAAACAGGGAAGAGAAAGACGTTCAAATCTTAAAATTACGTAAACCTTCAAAACCGTTCAAGAAGAACAATGAGTGCAGAAGACAGGCCAAAAGAACTCGGCAGCCTTAGACAATGGAACAATAGGAGCGATTATTAGGTAGAAGCGTAGATAAAACTGGGCCATTAGTTAATGGCTACTGTAACTCAATCTAAAAGAAAACATTTGCCGGAAACTCTGATCCCAGAATTTGGCAGCTTGCTTGGGCCACATGCAACCGGTGCAGATTAGACAGTAAATGATGATGACTAAGGCTGGGAAGCAGGGTTTGATTTCCATAATTTCTAAGGCTAGCAGACATGATGTGAGGTTTCATCCTAATGAAATCGCCATTAGCCCAGAAGTATTTCTTTCTGCTTACGCATCATGGTATCTCATTATTTTTCAACTTCCACTTGCTCTGCTTTATCACTCAGCCCAGAGCTTGGTAAGCCCCACTGCATGACGGATGGGGAGCTCTACCAAGGATGACAGGTGCCAATTTATGCATAGGTTACTCAGGAGGCTCAGCCCCAAATTAGGCCTGGGTAAGACGCCTCTGCCATCCATCCATACTCCTTCCAACAAAGCTCCTCACAAAGCTGCGATTTTAAAAGGAATGCTCTCCCATCACAATTCAATAGCATTTTATAAGCACATACACTTCTTCCTTTTCTGGCCGGCATGAAATTTAATACCAGGATTATTGTCCATTTGTCATTTCAGCCTATAATTTAGCCAGCCTGTTTGCGTTTGAGTTATGCTTCCCTCCTTCACCGTCAGCTCGCAGCCGTAGACCTGTTCAAGAAGCCGTCCAAGTCCTATTGGTTTGACCTCTTAGAACAAACATTTTCCACGCTTGTTTTTCTGCTTCCCTAAGAGGCCCCATTAAGTTTTGCTCATCTCGATTTAAAATGATTTTTACCACCTGATAACATTTCAAGTTTTCCATATTAATCTTCATTTTTATTTCTTGAAATACTTAGGCCAGCAACGTCGCTAAGACAATCACGCTAAGAGGTGGAATTCTCTTTCTCCTTCACTCCTGTCGACTCGATGCTACCTCTGAAGAAATCATTTGTGCTCTGAATTATCTGAGCACCGGAAGAAAAGTTTAAAAGGTTGACTGAGTGATTGCACGTCTTAAACACTGATAGCTATCAAAGCAGAAAACCTTACCTCCCCTCATTATATATGGGATTCTGTTAATTGAAAAAAAAAAAATATATATATATATACATATATTTATTTAGTTTTTACATCAGGTCAAAGCTATCAGAGTCCAAATGGTAAATGAAAATAAGGCACCAACCGAACCAATTTCCCAAAGTAAACACACACACACAGTCCACACCGGGGGTGTGGCTGGTACTCACCCCGCAGCCCAGGCCGTGGGCCGGTTCGCAGGTGACCTTCCGCTGGCCCGCTTCTGGAAGCAGCCCCGCCGCGCAGCCCGGGCTGGGGCAGAGCACGCCCCCTAGCTGCAGCACGCACTCTTCCGCCCCGTACTGCTGGTACCGATTGTACTGCAAAAAGAAAATCAGCTTTTCAAACAGACAGCACAGATACGAAGAGGTACAGGCACTCACGTTTTACCGAAATGCTAATATTTAGAGGTTTGGGGGCGTTTTCTTGTCGATCCACTTACATAAAAACTGCAGGGGAGGGGTGGGTGGGGTGGATAAGGTATGGTCCAACCTAGAGAAAGTCTCCCAGTGCCAACTTACAAAAGAGATAGATGAGGCATTTATTCTTTGTGTTTCTAGAAATCTGTCCTCCAGCAAACTTTTTTCGAAGCTCGGATTTTTGGAATATGACTTTGCTGCTGTTCAGTCGCTCAGTCGCGTCTGGCTCTTTGTGATCCCATGGACCGCGGCTCGCCATGGACCGCGGCTCGCCATGGACCGCGGCTCGCCATGGACCGCGGCTCGCCATGGACCGCGGCTCGCCAGGCCTCCCTGTCCCTTACCATCTCCTGGAGTTTGCCTAAGTGCATGTCCGTTGACTGAGTCGGCGATGCTATCCAGTTACCTCATTTAATGCTGTTACCAACAGCATTTAATAGACTTTTTCATCAAACTTTAGGGACCGCATCCATACTTCAAGTTATGGACACTCAGAAGGAATCACTCTCAACCTCATCAGATAGTATGTCATCATGCCTCTATTCAGGGGTCAATCGGTTTTTAAAACCATTTTGAAAAAAGGCGTCAGTGTTCCACTTCTGGTAATTGTTAGCAGCCCACACAATATCAATGAGCATATTCACTTTGAGGAAGAAAGACTCATGTTCAAGAACAAAATTTTCCTTTCACATTATTTTTATTCTTAGAGTATGATTTCTTTTATCCCTGACTTCATTTCTTTGTGCTGTTGCTTGGCTCAATTCACTTTAACGATTCCTCCAGCCTGCAGAATAAGATTCAAACGGCACACACCATCGTCCAAAGCCTTCCTTATCACAGCCCTAAGTTACTGTTCTCCTTGCATTATTTGATCATATGCTCCTCTAAAGTCAGCTCAATTCAGATCGATCTGCTCCACTATGAATTAATTCGTGCAGCATTTATTGAGCACCTACTATGTGCCAGACACCCCCATGGCTGCTGGGATACCGCCCTGAACAAAAGGGCATCTTTACTCTCATCCAAAAGACTAGAACAGTAAATACAGAAAGGTCAAAAGGTCTAGCATGTCAGATGGTGATAAGTGGGGAGGAGAATAAAAAATCAGAGACAGATGTGGGGGAAGACGTGAATGACAGTTTTAGAGAGGTGATCAGGGAATCCCTTATAAAGAAGGTTCATTTAAGCCAACATCTGAAGGAGATTAGAAAAGCAAGCCAGGTGCCACCCTGGGGAAACGAGTTTCCAGGCTGAATACAGAGCATGATAAAGGTGTGGGGGCTGCAGTGTGCTCAGTTTGCTGGAGGTCCCGCAGAGAGGCCAGTGTGTGAAGTGGAGTGAGTGGGTGTGTGGGGGGCAGATAATAGTAGGTGAGCCAGAGAGTTCATGGGGGTCCAGGAGGTATAGGTCCCCAAAGGCCGCCAGAAGAATCCTGGCTTTTATTCTGAGAGATAACGGGAACCACTGGAGACTGTGGAGCTGTGGATGACACAATTTGACTAATCTCTTAAAGACAGCCATCTGGCCGATATGCTCAGCATAGACTCTCGGGGACAAGGATGGAGGCAGGAAGCAGAGACGCAGGTCGGAGGTGGTTTCAGCAAGATCCATGGAGAGATGGTGGTGGCCTGAGCTAGGAAGGCAGCCGTGGGCATGACGATGGATCAGTGGTTGAGCTCTGCATGTACTTTGAAGGTAGAGATGGCAGATATTTTTAGGCGGGTTGGATATGTGACGTGAGAGGAAAAGGAATCAAGCAGGATGTAATGTTTGTCCCCCAAGGACAGAGGACAGGGGAGCGTGGGGGAGACTTACTGAGATGGGGGGACATGGGAGAGAGGGGTGTGTGTGTGTGTTTAGAGAGTTGAGAAAAGGAATTGTTATTTCTGCTGTGATCATATTGTTTGTTAACTTCTGACACAGCTAAGTCAAAATGTTGGGTGCCTAACTGAATGGATGGCTTTGGAATTTAGGAGAAAAATGTAGGTTGTAGACATCAGTTTTGAAGCCATAGGTGCGCACAGAGCTGAAAAGGAGAGGATTAGCATCAAGGCAACTATCCATTTTCTCATATTTCTGACCTCATCAGAAAGAGAAAGATGGATTGGTCAAGTCCCCTTGTAAATATGCTAATACTACTTACATACAATGGCATTAGCTAGAAAACAGTTCTCATCTATAGAACGCATTTAGCGGGAAACACTTTGCTTACAGTGAACAAACTAGAATACGTGAATGCATAAAGTAAGGCTCTCTGAAAATGTCATAAGCTATGCAATTATTAAGGGGTAAATGAAGACATTTCATCAAGTAGTGAATGATGAGAAGTTTGTATACCCAAGAGGTTTTATGGGAGACACCATTCTGTGTGCTTCCTGGAGACCTGATGCATCGACTCTTGCCTAGAGAATGTCCCAATATGCTGAGAAAGGATCTGGGCTCTGTTAAACACAGTAGCTGTGTTAAATGACGTGGGCTTCCTTTATTTCGTCTGTGTTTCATCATTACCAGCATCCTTAAAGTTATTAGTAAAGCGTGACACTGGGCTCCATCTATGATTCTTGTACGTCTGGCTTGACAGTCAGACTCTGTGTCATCGCAGTAGCCCCAAGACCGGAAGAGACTCTGCACTTTGTGGATGCTGAGATGGAGCCACTGAAGGAGGCTGAGATGAAGCAGTCTAGTAGGCAAGTAGAAAATGAGACGGATGAGCAAGTCCTGGAAGCCAGGGGAACAGTGTTTCAAGGAGGGTGTGTGCGTCACGACAGACGGTGTAAAAGGCTGCAGATAAACCACTTTATCTGGAAGCTGGCTGGACTTAGAAACGGAGATGCCGTTGTAATCTTGACAGGAGCCGTGACTTCCTGGAGGCATGGAGCCAAAAGCCTGGTGGGGGTGGAGTCAAGAGAGAATGGGAGGAGCAGGTGCCAAGAGGCGAGCACGGACGCTCCTTTCAAGGAGTTTGGCCGAAAGGGCTGCAGAGATGGGGGGAGCAGCTGGAGGGGCTGTGGGGCTGTAAAGAGTTTTCTGAAAACGGGAGACCTCTGTCATGGCAGGATGCTAGTATGCCAAAGGGAGTGAGTGGGAAGAGGGGGCACTTGGTGGTGCCCCTGAGCAGGTGACGCAGTGGGAGCCGAAAGATGAGAAGAGGGGTGATCTTGGAGGGGAGGAAGGCTGCGTGCTGGGCCCCAGGTCTGGACAAGGGAGGCTTGGGGAATTTGAGAAGAGAAGGAAAGGTGTGAATGAGAAAGGAGAAGGAAGGGATAGTCAGGATTGTTGCTGGGCACTAACAGCCCATGATGTGAGCGCTGGACCTTAAAGAAAAGCTGAGCACTAAAGAACTGATGCTTTTGAATCGTGCTGCTAGAAAAGACTCTTGAGAGTCCCTTGGGCTGCAAGGAGGTCAAACCAGTCAATCCTAAAGGAGATCAACCCTGGATATTCATTGGAAGGACTGATGCTGAGGATGAACCTGATGCAAAGAGCTGACTCTTTGGGAAAGATCGAAGGCCAAAGGAGAAGTGGGCAACAGAGGATGAGATGGTTAGATAGCATCACTGACTGAGTGGACGTGAATCGGAGCCAACTCTGGAAAATAGTGAAGGACATGGGAGCCTGGTCCCATGGGTGCTGCAGTCCATGGAGTCGCAAAGATTCAGACACGACTTAGCGGCTGAACAACAGCAGCCCATCCCGGGTCAGAGCCTGAGAGTCTAGAGCAGGCCTGCTCTCCTGCACTAACACTCAGGGGCAAGGGCAGAGCAGATGCGATGCTGGCTTTAAGCCAGGTGGGGGTTTGGTCAGACTTGTATGAGGAAGTCTCCTGCCCCCCTTTGGCTTTGGCACATGACATCCCCTCATATCACTGTGAATGATTCCAGTAAGTATTTATTGAATCCTCTGCTCAGCTCTGTACCACTGGACTGTGAAAATTTCTGTCTTGGCCTATGCAAAATGGGTACAAAATTTCAGTTTTACAAAATGGCTACACCCCGGGGAGCTAATGTACAGCCTGGGGAGTACAGCTAATAATTTTATTTTGTAGACTTGAATTTGCTAAAATGGTAGCTATTTCCAAACTATAGAGCTTTTACTTAACACTTTCAATTTTACATCTATATCTTCCTTTCCACCCCCTCCCCCCACTGGCTATCAAGAACACAGAGAATGATAGAGATGTGATACATATATATGATGGAATATTACTCAGCCACAAAGAAGAATGAAATAATACCGTGTGCAGCAACGTGGATGGACCTAGGAATTGTCATATTGAGTGAAGTAAGTCAGAGAGGGAGAAATATCGTATGACATCCCTTATATGCGGAATCTAACAAGAAATTATGCAAATGGACTTACAGAACAGAAAGAGACTCACAGACTTAGCGAATGAGCTCACGGTTGCTGGGCAGAAGGGACAGTTAGGGAGTTTGGGATGGACATGTACTTGCTGCTATATTTAAAACGGATAACAAACAAGGACCTACTGTGTCGCACAGGGAACTCTTCTCAATGTCACGTGACCGCCTGGATGGGAGGGGAGTTTGGGGAGAATGGATATATTTATATGTATGACTGAGTGCCTTTGCTGTTTACCTGAAACCATCACAAAATTGTTAATTGGCTATACCTCAACACAAAATAAAAAGTTTAAAAAAGAAAAAAAAAAAGAGAATGGTAGGATTATCATATTCACAACAGCAGATTAGCTTCAGCTTACATTGTACACACCGTGATTTCAGAACAGTAATAATATTATCACCATGAATATGATTACTAAAAACCTCAAATATACTTTCATGCGCTCTACCCATTCTCCTGCTGAATTTTTCTAACAATAATAGTGTATCTACACTGTTGAAACATAGGACCATTTCATACTATGCTTTCTTTCTAACTGTCATGTTATATGAACTCAACACACACACACACTCTTAATGTTCACTACCAGGCCTCACGTTAATGTCTGATCAGCAATTCTGGTGGTTTTAAGTTTGTTCTCTAATTCCTCGGGAATATGTCACTGGAAAAATATTCACTGAATTCTTGGTCAGTGACAAATGATTCGGGGCCTTTATTCCTGAGCATGAGTTTGGCTGGATGAGTCCTGGGTTCACCTTTTTTCCTCCTCAAGTATCTTAAATGTCTTATTTTGTGTTCTGATGTAAAGTGTTATGGGCAAGCCTGATGATGATCTAATTTTTTTTTTCCTTTATGAGTAAATTGATCTTTTTTGCCCAGATGCCCAAAGGATTTCTTTTTCTTTAGAATCTAGTAATTTTATTAGAATATGTCTTGGTGAGGCTTCTCCAGTGGCTCAGCAGTAAGTAAATCGCCTGCAGTGCAGGAGTCACAGAAGAAGTGGGTTCAGTCCCTGGGTTGGGAAGATCCCCTGGAGGAAGTCTTGGCATCCCAGTTCAGTATTCTTGCCTGGAGAATTCCACGGACAGAGGAGCCTGGCAGACTGCACGCCATGGGGTCACAAGGAGTCAGACTTGACTGACAGGACTTAGCACAGCACAGCACATGTCTTGGTGCTGGTCGTTTTCTGATCAATTTTCACACACATTCTATGTCAGGAAAGTTGTATTGAATTCAATTTTTTAGTATTTGCTCCATTCTCTTGCTTTGATGTTTTTCTCATGGGCTTTCTAGCATACATATATTAGATTTTCTTTATCCAACTTCTAAGTTGGTCAACTTCTCTAAACTGATTTAGAAGTTGGTAAATAAAGTACTCAGTTGTGTCTCATTCTCTGCAACCCTATGGCCTCGCCAGGCTCCTCTGGCCATGGGACTGCCCAGGTAAGAACACTGGAGTGGGTTGCCATTTCCTCCTCCTGAGGATCTTCCCCACCGAGGGACTGAACCCCCATTTCTGGCATACCCTACATCGGCAGGCAAATTCTTTACCACTGAGCTACCTGGGAAGCCCAAATAAAGTTCATCTTACTTTATTTTCATTTTAAAGAATTTTCTTTCTTTTCACTTTCTATTTCTCTCAAGAAAATATCTCCTGTTATTTATCTGCACTTGTGTAATTTCTTAATACAAACACACTGTAGAAAACTCTTAAAGAGATAGGAATAGCAGACCACCTGACCTGCCTTCTGAGAAATCTATACGCAGGTCAAGAAGCAACAGTTAGAACTGGACATGGAACAATAGACTGGTCCTAAATAGGGAAAGGAGTACGTCAAGGCTGTATATTGTCACCCTGCTTATTTAACTTCTATGCAGAGTACATCATGAGAAACGCTGGGCTGGAAGAAGCACAAGCTGGGATCAAGATTGCCGGGAGAAATATCAATAACCTCAGATATGCACATGACACCACTTTTATGGCAGAAAGCAAAGAACAACTAAAGAGCCTCTTGATGAAAGTGAAAGAGAGTGAAAAAGTTGGCTTAAAAGTCAACATTCAGAAACTAAGATCATGGCATCTGGTCCCATCACTTCATGGCAAATAGATAGGAAACAGTGGAAACAGTGGCTAACTTTATTTTTCTGGGCTCCAAAATCATTGCAGATGGTGACTGCAGCCATGAAATTAAAAGACACTTGCTCCTTGGAAGAAAAGTTATGACCAACCTAGACAGCATATTAAAAAGCAGAGACATAACTTTGCCAACAAAGGTCCATCTAGTCAAAGCTATGGTTTTTTCAGTAGTCATGAATGGATGTGAGAGTTGGACCGTGAAGAAAGCTGAGCGCCAAATAATTGATGCTTTTGAACTGTGGTGTTGGAGAAGACTCCTGAAAGTCCCTTGGTCTGCAAGGAGATCCAACCAGTCCATCCTAAAGGAAATCAGTCCTGAATATTCATTGAAAGGACTGATGCTGAAGCTGAAACTCCAATACTTTGGCCACCTGATGCGAAGAACTGACTCATTGGGAAAGACCGTGATGCTGGGAAAGATTGAAGGCGGGAGGAGAAGGGGACGACAGAGGATGAGATGGCTGGATGGCATCATCGACTCGATGGACATGAGTTTGAGTGAACTCCGAGAGCTGGTGATGGAAAGGGAGGCCTGGCAAGCTGCAGTTCATGGGGTCCCAAAGAGTCGGACACCACTGAGCAACTGAATTGAACTGAACCAGTGAACCAGTGAAGTTGCTCAGTTGTGTCCGACTCTTTGCGACCCCATGGACTATAGCCTACCAGGCTCCTCCATCCATGGAATTTTCCAGGCAAGAGTACTGGAGTGGGGTGCCATTTCCTCTGAATTTCTTAGTAACTTATTTCCCTTTGGAATAGTTACTTTGGTTTTCACCTGACGGGTGGACAGGACCGGTTGCTAAGCACTCGCGTCTCTCAGGACACCGTTCTGTTCTCCTCTCCACCTCCTCAGAAACTCTGTGGGATTTGACCTTTTTATCTTCTATTGGCATTTTAATTGCTTCTTTCTGTTGCCCTCCTTTACATGAAATTAGTTCTGAAGTTTTAGGAGGAAGAAGGATTCCGAGTAGCTCTTAATTGCTCTAGAGTTTCTTCTTCAGTTCTGGGGGCAGTGTTCAAACTCGGTTCCTGCCATCTCCAACTCTGTTCCTCTCCTTCCAAGTGGACTTTCTCTTTTCCCTTACTTTTCTGAGTGAATCTCTCCCCAGCGTGGGGCGGTGTCCTCACGGAGGCCTTTGGCTGTTGCGGTTTGTGAGTCATGGGAGCTGCGTGCTCCAGCTCCTAAGACCGTCCTGTAGGCCCTCCTCACGCCCCCCGTCTCCCTCACGGAGCTGTATTCCTGAATTCATCACATAGTCTTGACCATAGCTGTTGCACAGTTAATAGTTGTAGAATAAATGAATGAAATTTAACTTCATTCTTAAAGAACTCTAATAAAATAATCAATGACAATGGGAATTTATAACAGAGTGGGATAGGATGGTTTTACCTATGTGAATTATTTTCCTATTTTAAATAAATGGTTAAGTAATTAGCTATTTTCTGATTTGATGACAGATCACCAGTCTATGTAATTTAGTTGAGCAATTTTACTGCTACGCTAATACTTTTTCTAGGAAGAAGTTAACCTACGGACAAAGTGCAATACCACTTTAACAGTTCTTGCTGACTACATCTGTCACAGTCTCAAATTCTGACAGATGCATAAATTATGCTCTTCTTTCCATTTATTAACTAAGGGATTTATAAGAATGACTTTATTTCATTCAAACTATTTATGATACACTCTAGGAGCACTTGGGCAAACAATTCCTTTTTTAAAGGAAGAGAAATATTTTAGCTTGTATATCTGGTAATTTCTGGTTAAAAAGTACACACAGGGTTTGAATTTACTACGTTTACATTGAATTTACCTATATTTACTGAATGCATTGTTTTTTCAACATTGTGAAATTTATAAGAAAAACATTTGACCTGGACCAAGAATGTTCTAGTATTCAAGAAAGTTTAATGTCCGAAGGAAACAATTAATCTGACTCTGCGGCTCCATCATATGTAGGCCGTCCAGGCTCCTTTGTCCACGGAACTTTCCAGGCAAGAACACTGGAGCCAGTTGCCATTTCCTCCTCCAGGCTCTTCTGGACCCAGGGACTGAACCCGGTCTCCTGCCTCGGCAGGCAGGTTCTCCACCACTGCGCCACCTCTGGGAAGCCCTGTGTGTGTCATTAGCAGAGGTCACTGTGCAGTTCTTTTCAAGGCTCGACCCACATTTACACAGGTTCCTTTCAACCACTTACTGGCACAAAGTTGAGAGTGCACGGAAAGAAACCTACTGTATACTTACTGGAGAGCAGTGACAAATTAGCACTAAACCGAGCAGAATATTTGTACTCATCTGAGTGTGAAGCACACAGAATAGTGAAGTGGTGAATGGGCTGCACGGGTGGAGAGGACAATTACTGACCCTTGGATGCGACTTGTGTTATTTCCTAGGGCTCTTTTTTACTTATCAGTGTTGGACAGCATTTATAAATAGAACTAACTTGGATGAATGTGATTAATTTGTAACATGAACTAGTTCTGCAGGGAGGAGTCCCTTCTCGGGTGAGCTCAAAAGTAGCAAATTCTCTAAAAATCACTTCTGCATAGTCTGCCTTTGGAATCACAGTGAGGGTCTTTGTGTGTGCTTGTGTACATGTATATAGTAACACTTATTTGTCAACTTATGCTGTTTAAGCTATTAAATAAGTTTGAACATTTCTAGATATACTTTCATAAAGTGGATAATCTACAGACAGATACCTAACATAATTTCAACCTGACAGAATAACATTTGCACACATTAAGAAAATTTTAATATTAACAAAGTATACTATTCCCTGTGAAAGTGAAAGTGTTAGCTGTTCAGTGGTGTCCGACTCTTTGCGACCCCATGGACTATATATAGCCCACCAGGCTCCTCTGTCCATGGATTTTTCCAGACAAGAATACTGGATCGGGTTGCCATTTCCTGCTCTAGGGGATCTTCTTGACCCAGGGATTGAGCCTGCGTCTCTGGCATCACAGGCAGATTCTTTACTGTCTGAGCCACCAGATGCTCATTATACTATTCTATACCTAAGGAAAAAATTAAAAAAAAAAAAAGTTCTTCCTACATTGCATCAGACTATAGTCAAAATACATCCTGTTAGACAACCTATCTAGGTAATCTTGCAACTCATTGGTATGGTTTATATTTCATATATTTGGGGAGTAAATTATTCAGTCTTTATGTGTATGCTCAAGGGTTCTCTTAAGAACAGGAAATACTCATTTTAAAGTATTAAAGTATAAAATGCATAGATGTTTCAGTAAACTCATATTTTAAGAACCTAAATAATGAGTCAGGGGAGAGGACAATCAAACCGAGGTGGCGCTTTGGTGGTCTGTTGCAGGAAGAGTTGGGTTCGGTAGGAGAATGTTCTATAATGAAGCCAGGGCCCCAGTTTCAAGTCCCACATGGGCCAGTTAGCTTCCCGGCTCTTGCCGGCCACTGGCTCCATGCAGGTGGTCACCTGAGGGTCAGGTCATGGGGGGTTTAAACCCTCCCCTCCACTGGACAGCCCCTCAAAGGCCCGTCCTCTGGAGGAGGGCACAGACCGCTCCTTACGAGGAGTAATTCCCATGCTTGCTTCAGAAAAGACAGCGAGAGGGAAGCTAAATCTTGTGAGAGAAATTAAAAGCACAGGGATACTAGGTAAAACTAAAATCTGGGGAAACTGGCGAATGTTCTGTTAAAATGAGTCAGAGCTTGTCAGCCGTCCAGGAGCTGCCGCAGTCTTTCAGATCTTCTGAGCAGGAGAGGTGGCCGTTTTTGTTTGGCCGTGGAATTTCCCAGAGTGGCCTTTTGGGGGCACTCAGGTACAGCTACAAAAGCAACCTCTATGGGGCTGTCCAGCTTTTCCCCTGCTGAATTCTGGCCTCTGTGATGTCCTGGCCACAAGAACCTGGAAAATCCCCCCATGGCCCTGTCTCCTAGCCCCCCTGGAGGCTAGAAATCCCCACTAGAGACACCATTCTCTGAATTACCACCCTGAGCCGAGGACTGTGGGCTTCCCAGGTGGCTCAGTGTTGAAAAGTCCTCCTGCCAAGGTAGGAGACATTAGAAACACAGGTTCGATCCCTGGGTCGGGAAGATCCCCTAGGGGAGGAAATGGCAACCCACTCCAGTGTCCTTGCCTGGAAAATCCCATGGACAAAGGAGTCTGGTTGAGCTACAGTCCATGGGGTTGCAAACAGTCGGACATGACTGAGCAACTAACACAGGTGTAAATTTTTCTGTTAGAATGCCTCTCTTTGCACACCCAAATGCCAAGGACTGTACCAACACTTTGCCTACTCGGTTCATGCTCTGTCTATCCTGGGAAGTGACAGGTGAGACCACTGGGTCATAAAGACATTCAATCCCTCGCTGAAGTTCACCCAGCAGGAAACCCACACCCCTCATCAGAACTCGAGGCTCTGGCTCTTGAAGGCCACCCTTTCCTGATACCAAGCTGTCTCCATTTTCCTTTGTTTTTTCTCTTTTATTAAAAAAAAATTCAGCTCACTATTTCTTCATCATTTAGAGACTCACAAAAAGCAGGGTATATGCTTCCTCTTTGGATAAAAAAAAATATAAAATAACTTTATAGAGGAACATGAATTTATAATTAATCCATTTCCCCATGCTATGTAGAGAACCCCCTATTTTCTATATGTATTAGAATTAAAAAAAAAAAAAAGCTTCTTAAATTCTCAGTAATCTTAATCTTATTTTTCTTCATTTGCAGGTAGTTAGCCCTGGGGAGTTGGTGACAGCTTCTCTGGGGGTGCCTGTCACATTGCTCTTTATAGTCTCAGTTTTATTGCTAATAATGTTCTTTTCATCCCTGGACATCTGTCATCGACTGATGTAGTAAATTGGCTAGAGAAAGGGCTAGACCTTGTTCATTGCCTAGAAAAAAAAAACATCATTAGGACGGCTGAAACTAAATGTAAGGAGAAAACAGATCAAACAACACCTGAAATATAATTAGAGAAACAGACTGCATCCTGGATTGCAATTTACAAGTTTTTTTTTTTAATATATATTTTTTTCTTTTTCAGATGTTTCAGATGACATGATGCCAAAAAGTAACTCAACTTCTAGTAGTCATGGGATTTTCTGGAAAGGAGGTCAAAACTATTGGCTTGTTTGTCCCTTGTCCAAGCTGTGGGCCATGTCGTGCCCCACAAGAAGGGTGAGGCTTTGAAAACAGATACCTGCAAACCATTTTCATTGCAGAAATTTCTACTGAGGGTATGACTTCACAGACTTCTGGAAGCTTCTGTTCTGCAAATAGATCTGCTAAGCACACCTTCTGATGGTGCGCTCATCAGAGGGCAAGGCTGTCTGTGGGCACAAATTATTTTACCCTTTACTACAGCCCCCTGGGAAATGCTTTTGAGCAGGCTGTTAGTCTTCAAACATGAGGGCCTCATGCTCAGGGAAATGGAACTTCCCCAAGAGGGTGTGGCACTCACCATTGCACCCTTTGCCCCGCCTGTGTCTTCCTGGGCTTTGCTTTTCTCTAAAACAGGATTTTCACATCTCTCCCCTCTCTAGTCTGGAGGCAACTACGCTGGTTTCAAGGTCAATCTGAGGCCAGGAGGAGGGGAAGAGTGACATTTCATTGTCTGGCAGTTTTGTGTAAGCCTTTGGTTTGAACAAGAGACTTTATTGACCTTTCTCCCCTTCCCTCTCTCTTTCCTCTCCTTAACCCTTCCTATCCTTCCCTGTTTTTCTAGTCCCCCGGTCCTGGATGCAGGAATCTGGTCGAAGGGCCCTCAGCCTGAGCTGAGGATTGGAGACTGATCATCTCCTCTTGGCAGAGAACTCGAATTCTGGTTCTGGTCTGGTCTGATTTCTGGTAGGGCCAAGTTCCAGTCCTCCCTTCTCTGGAGGCCCAGGGAAAAGTCCCATAATGCCTGGGTATCTGTAGGTGGCAGGAGACGTCTGTAAGGCCACTCCTTTCGCCCCCAACTTTCCCACCTCCTCCCCCTTCTTCTTTCAACCTGGCTTCCTTTCCTCCCTTGAAATCTTTGATTCTTGTATTTAAGGGCTTCCCTGGTGGTGCAGAGGTTAAAGCGTCTGCCTGCAATGTGGGAGACCTGGGTTCGATTCCTGGGTCGGGAAGATCCCCTGGAGAAGGAAATGGCAACCCACTCCAGTATTCTTGCCTGGAGAATCCCATGGACGGAGGAGCTTGGTGGGCTACAGTCCATGGGTCGCAAAGAGTCGGACAGGACTGAGCGACTTCACTTTCACTTTGGTTTGAGGCAATGCAATGGGTTAGTTTCCACTGCACGTTTAATGAACAGATTAGAACTTCCATGACCCACATAATTTAAACCATGATTTTCTGGATTGTGTTAGATGGCATTACACTTATCTTTCCTTGGTGTCAACAAGTCTATGATACCAAGCAAGTTTTTTTGGAGTGAAGGCTAAGCAAGCTGCTTTAGTGCCCAAGAGACGCACTTGAGATAACAACAGCCAGGCAAGATAATGCGAGCCAGGTGGTCTGGTTGTGCACCCCCTTCCCTCCAAAGGTCCTCATTATGCCTTCCATCACGCCTCACGTCGTACCTGACTTCTGAGACTTGGGCATCGTCCACTGTTCTCGTTGCCATAAAGGTCTCGGCAGCCTCCACTATGAGCCTCCCCTCCCTCCTACCACCTCTCTCTCTGCCCCTGGGGTTCCTGCTCCACATCGAACAAGCTCTCCCAGATAACGAGCCTTTTCAAACACTTCTCTCTCCTTCCCTATTTAACGGAAACTGGCCCATCTCCTCGCAAGCCTCTAAAATGAAGGCTGCTTTTTGTTTCAGGTGTACACAGCTGAAAGCCAGAGGTGGAGCTGGTTGTCTCCTGGTTCTTCAGCGAGGTTCCTAAACTGTCGGACTCTCCTCTCTTGCAAAACCGCATCCCGCTGCTCCTTTGAAAGTTATGCCGTCTGACTACACATCCTCACCTTCTCCCCACCGCCACTGCCGGTAGTGGTCATAGGTGGAGAAGTCCCTCATTCTTGGGAGACTTCAGCTCCTAGCTCATGATTTTCACCTCTGCCTTTATTCTTGTCCTCTTTCTGGGGATCGAACCATCCATCCATCAACCTGTTCTTTCAGTTCTTTTATACCTTCTCATTTCTCGGAACATTTCAAGAAAAAGTTCTTCTACCGTTCCAGTCCCTTTCTGGGCCTTGGCATCCTGAGAACTTGCACCACCTCTGAAACCTAAATTCCAACTGTGTCTCTTTCCAACCATCATCTCCTATCTTTCCTTTCCGGATGTTCTTACTCAAGTATGGACACTGCTCAAATTCTTCAGCATCACTGAGACTTCTCATGAGCTGCCCTGACAGTTTCTCCCGGGCCACTGTTTGTTGTCTCTTAAATCACTCATCACAAATGTCAAATGAGCATTTTTAACTTCCTCGTGACTGTGTTATGATTCTCTAGTAACATGGCTTCTCTTGCTTCTTCCCAAACTGCTCACATCCCCTACCCCACTTGCCCATTTCCTCCCTGGACAATTTACTTCATATTTCACTAAGAAGACAGAAGCTGTGAATGAGGTATTCATTTACTGGGCAGATATTTACTAAGCATCTTCCATGTGTCAAACACTCTATGTGGAGAAGATACAGAAGCGAAAAGTGTGTCTGTTTTCATGGAGCCATCAAACACCAACTTCTCCCTGCCCCCCTCTTCCACTACAACAGCAAACACTCCTTTCCCTTCCCACCCCACTCACCTGTGGCTTTCTGTCTTCTTACAACAAAGAAAGTGGCTTTTTCCCTGTTAAGGGTCAATTCCTCTCTCTGTGCCATGTATCCAAACACTTATCATCTTCTAAAGCACTTCCTTTCTTCAGCTAGCTCATCTAGCTCTTGAATTACCAAGTAATCCATCTCTGCTGGATCATTTCAATGAGCATAAAACAAGCTCTAGCCTCTTCAGTCGTTAAAGAACCCTCCTGTTATTTCTGCAGTTCTTTTTTCCTTTTCGTAACAGAAATTCTACAAGAAGTTGATTCCCTTCGGTGGACTCTTAATCCCATAAATATATGGCTCTTGTCTCCAACTCTCCACCAAAACCGGTCATTACACTGACTCGTGATCTCCGTGTTGCCCTGTGCAAAGGACAACCGACTTCCTCTCAATCGGCTTCTCGTTTGCATTAACATAAATATCCCTCTGGGCAACACTTCCTTTCTGGGCTCCGTCAACGTGGCACAGCTCTGTGCTTTCTTCTGCTTTACTTGAGGCTCCTGTGTGGTCTCCTTTGCTGGCTGCCACTCTTCTACCAAGTTTCCAAACACTGGTGCTCCTTAGGGTTCAACCGTGGTCCCTCCCCTCTTACCTCCTTCTGGCAACTGTCATGGATGTAAAATGCCACCTACATGCTAACAACTCCAAATTTACCAGTCTCTGACCCATGACCTCCTCCTCTGAGCTCCAGTGCATACATCCGAATCTCGACTTATCTCCTTCTCAATGCTTCAGGCGCATCAAACATATTAACATATTCTGAATTGAACGCCGATTCCGTGCTTTCATCCTTACCTACTGCCATCAAACCCATCTCAGTGAATATTACCGTAGGATCCCTTCATCCCCCTGACTCACAGCTACTCAAGCACCGTGACCGGTAATTCTACCTCTCAGTATTCACTTCTGTTTCTTCTGCCAATCCTCATCTGGACCAGGTCCATATGGCCACAAGACTGACTTTCTTAGACTGTGATATGGATATGTCCATCCCTGGACTTCCATATCCATCCCCCACTGGACATGTCCTTCCCTGGTGGCTCAGACGGTAAAGCATCTGCCTACAACGCGGGAGACCCGGGTTCGATCTACAAGCTACAGTCCATGGGGTCGCAAAGAGTTGGACACAACTGAGCGACTTCACTTTCACTTTCTATCCCCTGCTTAAACTTTCAAGGATTCCCCATTGAGTTTAGAATAAAATCCAAACTCTTAACCATGGCTCACATGGTTTGGATGGTTTTTATCTTTCATCACTGTCCCTCTTGCTCATTATTTTCCAGTCACATTGACTTTATTTAGTGGCTTGAAGAAAGCAGGCTCTCCAGCTCCTCTGGGGCTGCTGAACGTCTGTTTCCTTTGCTTGGAAGGTTCTTCTCCCTAGCCCAGTGACCCTAGCTCGATCCATGGGTGTCCTCTCAACTTTCACATTTCAGAGATCCTGACTCCGTTTCTAAAGTAGGTTACATTTTAGCTTTTAGCATGATTTGTGCCTGTGACTTCCTTGTTTATCATTTTATATGGCACTAGCACAGCAAATGTGGAAAACTCAGCAGCGGCCTCAGGACTGGAGAAGGTCAGTTTTCATTCCAATCCCAAAGAAAGTCAATGCCAAAGAATGCTCAAACTACCACACAATTGCACTTATCTCACACGCTAGTAAAGTAATGCTCAAAATTCTCCAAGCCAGGCTTCAGCAATACGTGAACCGTGAACTTGCAGATGTTCAAGCTGGTTTTAGAAAAGGCAGAGGAACCAGAGATCAAATTGCCAACATCCGCTGGATCATGGAAAAAGCAAGAGAGTTCCAGAAAACCATCTATTTCTGCTTTATTGACTACGCCAAAGCCTTTGACTGTGTGGATCACAATAAACTGGAAAATTCTGAAAGAGATGGGAGTACCAGACCACCTGACCTGCCTCTTGAGAAATCTGTATGTAGGTCAGGAAGCAACAGTTAGAACTGGACATGGAAAAACAGACTGGTTCCAAATAGAAAAAGGAGTATATCAAGGCTGTATATTGTCACCCTGCTTATTTAACTTCTATGCAGAGTACATCTTGAGAAACGCTGGGCTGGAAGAAGCTGGAATCAAGATTGCCGGGAGAAATATCAATAACCTCAGATATGCAGATGACACCACCCTTATGGCAGAAAGTGAAGAGGAGCTAAAAAGCCTCTTGATGAAAGTGAAAGAGGAGGGTGAAAAGGTTGGCTTAAAGCTCAACATTCAGAAAACTAAGATCATGGCATCCGGTCCCATCACTTCATGGGAAATAGATGGGGAGACAGTGGAAACAGTGTCAGACTTTGTTTGTTTTGGGCTCCAAAATCACTGCAGATGGTGACTGCAGCCATTAAATAAAAGGACGCTTACTCCTTGGAAGAAAAGTTATGACCAACTTAGATAGCATATTCAAAAGCAGAGACATTAGTTTGCCGACTAAGGTCCGTCTAGTCAAGGCTATGGTTTTTCCTGTGGTCATGTATGGATGTGAGAGTTGGACTGTGAAGAAGGCTGAGTGCCGAAGAATTGATGCTTTTGAACTGTGGTGTTGGAGAAGGCTCTTCAGAGTCCCTTGGACTACAAGGAGATCGAACCAGTCCATTCTGAAGGAGATCAGCCCTGGGATTTCTTTGGAAAGAATGATGCTAAACCTGAAGCACCAGTACCTTGGCCACCTCATGAGAAGAGTTGACTCATTGGAAAAGACTCTGATGCTGGGAGGGATTGGGGGCAGGAGAAGAAGGGGATGACAGAGGATGAGATGGCTGGATGGCATCACTGACTCCATGGAAGTGAGTCTGAGTGAACTCCGGGAGTTGGTGATGGACAGGGAGGCCTGGCGTGCTGGGATTCATGTGGTCGCAAAGAGTCGGACACGACTGAGCGACTGAACTGAACTCAACTGAGCACAATAATCCATGGGGTTGCAAAAGAGTCGGACACATCTGAGCAATTGCATAACATAAGCACAATAATAGTAAAAAATATATTAAAAATATTTGTTGAATAGGTGAAGGTTATTTCCTTAAGATTCTGGCGATTAAACTCAAAGAGGAGGTAGCTGGTAAGAATGGAAGTATGTTTGAAAGGTAATGCTTCTGAAGACTCTCCAAACCCGCTGAACTTATAGATATCACATCTGTTTCCTTCGGGCTTCCCTGGTGGCTGAGATGGTGAAGAATCTGCCTGCAATGCTGGAGACTCGAGTTCAATCCCTGGGTTGGGAAGATCCCCTGGAGAAGGAAATGGCCACCCAGTCCAGTATTCTTGCCTGGAGGAATCCCATGGACAGAGGAGCCTGGTGGGCTACCGTCCATGGGGTCGAAAAGAGTCAGACATGACTGAATGACTAACACTTTCACTTTTTCACAATCTGTTTTCTTAGGGCCCGTCTAGAACTTTGGAGTCACTCTACTTATGTACAGTGTAATATCTTTGCTAAGTAGCTTGGAGTTGGTGGGTGAAGGTCGGGGGCTGAAAGGGGCTTTATCAATGTAAATTGTAAACACAAATCAGAGACAGGACCAAGAAGCTAAAGTACACACATTGTGTTAAATTCCAAGGGGTTTTGATTGCACTTTTACTTTAAGAAGGTAATGATTTACAGTGTTTAATGATTTATTTTTAATTCAGATCTCAACAATCAAGTGCTTATTGAATGAAATTGAAAAGGAACCACATACAAAGCAATCAGATAGCTGGTGAGCATCTCTACCTTCCAGTAATGAATTCAGTAATTAACTAGTATCTGTACAGGTTTTATCAACTCAGTTTTATCAACTTTTAAGTGAACATTACATTGATTATTTTTAATTTTTTTCTTTTCCATTATGCTTTCTTTTTAATAGGATATTGGCTGTAGTTCCTTGCTACTTTGATTTTAGTGTCTACTTTGATGCTGCTAGTTCAGTCTATTGATGGACTGTAAATATTACTTAAATCAGAAATAATTTTAGTGTAGCACTTAATATCTGCAACTTACTTTGCCATCTGTTTACTTACAAAAATTCTAAGAGATGACTGAACATTACTTTTCCTTTTTCTACAAACTGAAAAGCCAAGTTAGAGAATAAATGATCTGTCCAAGGGAAGTTGTAACACGCCAATGTAAAAATTTCATTTCGTCCTGTAATACGTAAGTTGCGTCAAGCATCCAGAGAGAGGCTGACAGTTTCAGGAGCTCCTGGGTGAGGCTGCCCAGCCCCACAGGCAGGGGTGGTGATGTTACTAGAACTCTCCACTGCTCAGCAGACCTCATGCCACTGTCTTCCCTGAGGCCACTAGGTCTTGGCCATGTGCCATCAGGATAGAAATATCCCCGGCTGCAGTGACCTGCTTATATCACTCACTGAAGAGATTCCTGGCTCCCTGGTTGGTTCTCCCGTCTGACCCCTGACCCCACACATGGCTCCGTCCATCCCCTTTCCCTCTCGTGTCCCCCAGCTGCCCCAACTCCCGCCCCGGAGCTGGGAGAACTCAGAGTGAGTCAGCAGGATCTGCCCTGTAACCCCAACCTGCCTACTCTCTCAATGTTCTTCTCACGTCCTTCCCCCACTGACCTTGGCTTCTGCCCCAGGATACGACTTGCCCTTCCTTCCACTTCCCCTTCCACCCTTCAAGTTTTTGCCACCGCTCCCTTTTGCACCACCTCATGGATTTTCAACATCCCCAAACACAACAGCTTTCCTTTCTCCGTCTGAAACCCCCCAGTTGTGATTTTCAAATCAGGCTCTGCCGTTTCTCTTTTACAGTCAGATACCCCCAGCTCCCTCCATCTCTCTTTCCCTCCCTGACCCATTTCTAGAAGCTCCAGTTCTTGACTCACCAGCACTCCCTCCAAGAGTGTCCTGATGATAATTCTGGAGGGTCCCAGGGTCCACATGGGCCATCCTTTCCAAGTCCGTGCCCTCAACTTCTCCAGTCATCTTGTCCGCTCCCTTAACTCGGCCAGCCTTGGGCCCTCTGCCTCTCACCTTGGCCTTGTCACTGCCGATCTCCACACCACCTCCACAAAACCCCAAATCCAAAGAGTCCTTGAACCCACCGGGACCCGTAGCCAGCAGACCTTATCGCTTTTCCCCACCCCCCTTTTTTCCCCCTTCTCTCCTCACCAAGCTGAAATCCCAGGCTCAGCTACTACACTCACACCCGAAAGTCTACCCTGCTTTCCATTTTCTCTCTCCTGCTTTTGTTTCACTGGGGTGGCTGGTTAGACCCTACCCTCTGCCTTTTCTGCATCTGTGCCCACACTGGTCAGCGTGACAGGAAAACCCCCAGTTTGATGGATCTCACTCCAAATTCAGCCAATTTCTACCCTTATTCACTCCCTACCCTCCTAAATGACACTTTCACCATCCTTTCCACTCTCTGTAAAACTCTTCACTCACTTAACTCTCAAGTGATGCCTGTTTCCTGTGAAACACCCAGCAAAATCCTTCCTGTGTCTCCAGCGCCCCCACTGCCACCAGGTCCAGCCGTCCCCACTTAGGTCTCTGGCCAAACCTACACTCTGTGAGCTGTCAAATCCAGGGCGTTGCTCCTGACAAGCTCCTCTTCCCTCTGCATTATCCCCCTGCTGCCCTGCAGTCATTCCCATCAGCACATAAACATGGTATTTTTTTGCCTATAAAAAAGAAAAAAAATTTGATGCCACATTCCCTATCTCCAGTTACCTCATTTCTTTGTTTTCATTTATAGCTAAATTCCTTAAAAAAAAAAAAAAAAAAAAAAAAAAGGACCTATATTCCCTCTTTCCCATTCTTCTCCCTTTTCCACTGAACCCAATCCAGGCAGACTTTCACCCTCACCAGTCCACTGGTCAAGGTCACAATGACCTCCAAATTCCAAATTCCAGGGCTCACTTCCCATCCTTGGGCTGCCGGGAAGTGCACGGCATGGATAATTATTTTTCTTCCTAGACACACTGTGTTCCTTTAGCTCCCAGTTTACGCCCTCCTGGATGTCTTCTCACTTTATTCTGACCACACCTTGTATTTCATATGTTAAAACACTTTTTACATAAAATAAGCCTTAGATATGGTTGCTTCAGAACTCCTGTGTTCCCTTTACTCTCTACCAGGGATCTCTTCCCAGGCCTCACCATGAAGCTTTCTTTCACATCTTTCAGGTCCTCACGTGCATAGCACCTGCCTCAGCGAGACTTTTCTTGACCACCTTGTGTAAAATCTCAGCTCCCCCCAGCATGCATTGTCCTTCTTTTTGGTTTTATTTTTCCTCCAAGGAAATGAAAACTGTCTAACATATTATATGAAACTGTTGGTTGCTCAGTCTTATCTGATTCTTTGCAACCCCATGGACTATAGCTCACCAGGCTCTTCTGTCCATGGGATTCCCCAGGCAAGAATACTGGAGTGGGTAGGCATTTCCTTCTCCAGAGGATCTTTCTGACCCAGGGATTGAACCCGGGTCTCCTGCATTGCAGGCAGGTTCTTCACCATCTGAGCCGCCAGAGAAGCCCAACCAAAAGGTGATGCCCCTGGGTGGGTTTGAACCACCAACCTTTCGGTGAGTGGCTGAATGTGCTAACTGTGCCACAGAGACATGGCGGCTCTGTTAACATATTATATACTGATTACATTTGTGTGTATATAACATGACAGCTTTCCCCAACTAGAAGGTAAGCCTGAGAGGACTCTCTTTTTCACTTCTCTAGCTCTGTAAGAATCATATACAGCATATGAATATGTGCTTTTTAAGTATCTGTTGAATGAAAGGAAAAAAGGAAGGAAGGACTTGTGGTTTTTTTAGGAGATAAAGGTCAGTACTGCTATGATGCAGTATGTGGCCATTAGCACAACTGATCAGAGAAATAGTGACTTTGGTTATGGGTTGATTAAATGCCTGGGAAAATGCAAAATGGCTTGAATGTTATGTAGATCTAAGGAGATGATTATAGTTGGCTTCTTTCCCTACTAATCACCCAGTGACTCTAAAACAAATATGGAAACAATCTGCAAATATTGGTACAAGTTAGAAGAGAAGGTTCTATTATCTGAGCAGAAATCTCAGGGTAACAGTCAGTGATTTTTGCTTTAAGAAATCTCACTCACAGCTTTCACAGGAAAATAGCTGTGAGGGAACGGTGTTTTCATAAGTAGGCATGTTTGGGGTCTGTTATCAGCTCTTGGAACTGCAATATCTTCGATTCTGTTTCTATTTGAATAAACATCCCTGTTTGTTATTCCGGAAATTTACAGTCTGAAAACATGAACGAGGCATATTGTAACCTGCTAATTCAAGGAGCTGGAAGTGATTCTGGCTTTTCTTCCTCCCCGAGTTAATCCCCTTTTTGAAATTTCATGTTGGAGATGGAAAGTTCCACTTTCTGACATACACACACCAAACAAAAACTCACAAACCAAAAACCTGTTGAAAAACACTGAGCTGCTATACCTCTGACTACATGTTCTCTGATCAGAGTGGGCAAAGACTGCCTTTGGGAGTAAAAATCAATAAGAGAGTATAAAATAGGTCAACCACCATGCTGTAAACTACACGACATTTGTTGTTGTTTAGTTGCTGAGTCGTGTCCAACTCTCTGCGACCCCGTGGACTGTAGCCCACCAGGCTCCTCTGCCCGTGGGATTCTCCAGGCCAGAATACTGGAGAGGGTAGCCATTTCCTTCTCCAGGGGATCTTCCCAACCCAGGGATCAGACCCATGTCTCCTGATCGGCAGGAGGATTCTTCACCACTGAGCCACCTGGGAAGCCCATAAATTATATGGCTTACGTATTTATTTTTTTTAAATTTGATTTTAGCTTTTGGCTGCACTGTGCGGCCTGTGGGATCTTAGTTCTCTGGTCAGGGATTGAACCTGTGTTCCTGCATTGGAAGTGTGGAGTCTTAACCACTGGACTGCCAGGGAAGTTCGGGCATAAGTATTTCAAGGATAACTTGACATCAGATTTGACATAAAAATATGGAGCCTGTAATTCCATATGAGGATTAAGAGATTTATTGCTAAGTGGTCAAAAATGTGTGTGTGTGCGTGTGTGTGTGTACGTATACATAGGTAATATGTAGCACTCTGAATTATGAGCACATCTATTTAGAATCTGACATATCTCACTGAGCACAACACAGCATTTAAATAATCAGCTCTAAATGGGCCAGCCATTTATATCAGTCACATGTTCGCATCCATCGAGAATGCGGCGGCAGAGAAGTACAGACAGCACACAAAATAGAAAATTCTGGCGAAGAGAGCTTGCACGTCCCCGCAGAGACATCAAACCCGGCCTGTCTGTGCCGATCGACCCCTTAGGCACAATTCCTCTCGGCACTTATTTGTTTGCTTATCGGCCACTACGCCATACCTGCTCACTGCCGCGTCCTGAGATGAAATGCTCTGGCAGGTAGCAGATGTACCGATTAATAACCTGTCGGGTCTGATGGATAAGAGAGGGAAAGCAGGTTCCCACACACAGTGCCTGCGTGGCTCCCTTCCCCATTTCAGGTGTGGGGAGAGGGAGCGGTCAGGAGACACCCCCCACCTCCCAGGAGAGAGTCTGCGTGGTCTCATTACTGTCTGTCTTCCATGACGCTCGGGGCAGCCTGTGAGAGGCTGACTTACCTGCTCTTCTCCAAGAATCCTGAAGTGATGGAGCTCTTTAATCAAGGAGTTGGGACAGCCAGCTGTTGGGAAGAAGAAGAAGAATTAATCACTGATGAGTTATTCCCACTCGGTGCAGTAATGTGTTCTCACTGCAGTCACGACTACGGGTGACCAGTGTCGCTGTTGGGAAGGACACAAATGCTCACTTACCTGTAAAACATGGTCTAATCAATGACCAGACAACACCCCCCCCCGCCCCCCGCCATCCAGGGTACGCCGGCTGCTGCCAGCTCCCCACTGTGACTCTGTAGGAAGGAGCTGCAGTGACCCTGACCAGCTTTTTCTCCCCTTCCGATTGTGATCTGGACGTCGTGGGGCCTGAGGACACCATGACATTTCTGCCCAGCATGTCACTTATCACTAATATAGAGCTAGGGTTTCGTGGGGCCAGACAGGGTGAGTTGGCAGGTGTTGGTTCATTTCACTCATTTACCACCTCCAGGCAAGGCTTCTGCACACTGAGGGTGAAGGATGAAGATGGGGCAGCCGGACGCCCTGTCTTCATGGGATGGGGCTAGAGTTTAGAACTGCTCCTGGTTCTTCCAGGAGGCTTTGTCAAGACCCTAAAGATGCTGCATTTCAGTTTAGAAAAGGTCTGTTATGGAGTTTGTGCCCACCACCTTCTAGTTCTGCTCAGTCAGTGAGAGCCTACTCAAGCTTGATTCATAGTTTCTTTCTTCAGTTGTAAAAGGAAATAAGTAAATAAATAAACCATGTGTGTTGTGTGTTCAGTCGCTCAGTCGTGTCTGACTCTTTGTGACCCAATGTACTGTAGGCCACCAGGCTCCTCTGTCCTTGGAACTTTCTAGGCAAGAATATTGGAGTGGGTTGCCAGTTCCTCCTCCAGGGCATCTTCCTGATCCAGGGATTGAACCTGCACAGGCAGGTGAACTCTTTACCACTGCACCACCTGGGAAGCTCAAATAAAGCATATCCAGACATACACAAGTACGTGTATGAGTATACATGTCTATCTGTCTGTCTGTCTACCTATGCCAGGGCATGCCAGTTCCTGTTTAAAAATGTATCCTATCCCTATCTTTTAAAGAGAATTATTCCACAGTATTAATTTGCCATCATTAATAACATAAGCTCTGGAAACAGAACTGATAGAGAAACCTGTTTCTTTGGGATCAGATCTACGGATGACACGCGATGTTGCCTTTTCTGTTATGGAAAATGGGTTCTGTGAAAATGTACCCAAGCAACAGCTGAGGCTGAGCTGTCTCTGGGAGTCATGACGTGAGATGGTGGGAGGCACCAGGGACGCCGGCCTGGGGAGGGCGGGCGGCCGGGCGGCTGGGGAGGCGCTGTCTACAGGGGCTGGAGGAGTTATCCTCCGTGAGAGGGGCTAGATGTGTGCGCTATCCTAGAAGGCAGGATTAGAGCAAATAGGTTAAACAACAGCAGGCATGCTTGGGTTCACTATGAATACATTTCTAATTTAAAATGGAATTTATTTCCTTACCAGCCGGTAACTGAAGGCTTTCAGACAGAGGCTAAATAACTATTTATGCAGAATATTTTAGGGATGGATTTGACTTGAGTTAGTTCCAATTCTGAAACTGTGGTCACATGAAATGCTGGAACAGAGATTTAGTCTTTGTTATTATATTCAATATATATTCATCTTTGATGTTATTGCATTTCATACTCTTGAGAAAGTGGTTCATAAATGTTCACTAAGGCAATACATTTTTTTTTTTAAATGGACAAAATATATAAATAGGTGATGTCATCACCTGATGGTAGGCAAGAGAAATAAGTGGAAATGCAAGAAAAATAAATGGAAATCCCAAGGTGGATATTTTGGTGGAAAATCTGGTCAATCAATTGTCATAGGCACATCCTGCCTACAAGGAAAGAAAGCTAGACCCTGACGCCAAAAGAAACCCTTGAGCTGTGTTTCTCCCACTGAAGGCCGTGAAGGCTTATAGCCCGAGTTCCCTTTTAGAAGCTGGTCATTTCAGAGTTGCTATTCTGATCTACGCAATTAGTAAAAGTCCATTCTGGGTCATTTGGTTGGCTGCCATTCAACCAAAAAACGTTGAAGAAATTCAGCCTCCTGTCAGTTCTTGGGAACAAGGGGTCATATTTTTGTTTTGTGGAAGTCATGAGGAGAGAACAGAGGTGGAAAGAATTCTCAGGACAAATTCCCAACAAGCGAGGGCTGTGTGGTTTGGTGCTAAGTTTACGAGAGGAGGAGTCACCCAGCCTGTCGCCTAGGAGGAGGGGTGACTAAGGCAATTGTTGAGGTTTGCCAAGCACCGGGTCGCAGGCACTCGGGGCCCCGTCTGCACTCTAAGGACCGGCTTAGTGTGGTAAGGCAACAGCGCCTTCCACATGAAATCTGGAGTCAATTTGAATACTTTTGGTTTTGTGCTTTCATTTATATTTAATTTATACATTTTCATTTGGGTCTTCTAGCTGTATCGCGTAAAAAGTTTCTACCTAAATTTATACCTGGACATAGTTAAGAAACATCATTAAAAATAGTTTCATTCAGGCTTCGAAGTTTTAGAGGATTCTTTTTTCCCTTACAAGTGGTCCTTCACATCTCTCCGACTTGAGAAAAACTGATTTGACTTATTTTAATGGCAGGTAAAAAAAGACACAGAATTTAAAATTAACCTACCTTCAGAATTTGTATTCCAACTTTCTCCGAAGATGTAACTAAAAGGATTGATGTCAGTGATAGCTCAAATGTAAACATCTTGAACAGACGACTAGCTAATTGCCTGAAACACCTGGCCGGTGCAACAAAATCTGATAAACAAGGACAGACATGGCGTCGAGTGAGAAGAGTCGTAAGGGGTCAAGGCGTTTAAGACCACGGACGGGCACCTGTCACTGTGCGCGTCACAGGAACGTCAGTGCGGGAGATGGACCGGCGCAGAGCCGGTGTGACGACGTGGCTGCACACGGGAAACGCGGAACCTGCAGGTGGAAGGAAGGCAGCAGTGCAGGGAGAACGGGAGCCGCTCGAGGAGGGGTGCAGGGGGCACGGAGAGCAGACGAAGACGTGAGGACAGGCGCCAGCGGCGTAATCTGAACTCTCCCAAGCACTTCACACAGGGTCCACACACACGACAGCGGATCGCCTTTGGAAGCCCCCGCTCTCTGCTTGGACCACATTATGTCTTAAGAGTGTGCAGTCGTCAGCTGCCTTCACGTCCCTGTCATTTAGTGTCTTCTTGAGATAACAGTTAAGAGGCTTCTGTTAAAATAGGAACATCAGATATCATGGCATCCGCCACAGGTTTTCCATCTCACCAAGAGTCAAGGCCAAGGGCCTCCGTGGCCTATGTAGGGTGCTTGGCTGCCTGGGCCGCTGTGTAGCCCCTTATCCCTCTCCCGCCGTGGGTCCCGGCAGCCTGCTCTCAGTTCTGACCACCCCAGACAGGCTGCTGTCTGCAGGGCCCTGGATTTGCTCCTCCTGCTGTCCAGAAAGCTCTTGACCCTGCTATCTGCATGGAGCGGTTCCCGACTCCTTCAAATCCTTGCTCAAATGCCGCATTCTCAGTGAGGCTCTGCAGGACCACCCCGGGTGAAGCTGCAGCCTATCTTCATCCCCCAATCCGCCGTGACTGCCGCGTTTGCTCCATGGCTCTCATCCCCTTCTACACTACTTTCCTGATACAGCACTTTATTTTCCGTCTCCTGCTGCTGAAAGGCAAAGGTGACAAGTGCAGGACCATTGCTTTTTCGTCACCACTCTATCAGCTGTGTCCAAACCACTGCCTGGCTGGCTGAACTGTTCAACAGCAGCTGCCCCATGAATGAGTCATCCAAGCACTCACTGCCCACCTAGCTCAGTGACCGTGACACTTAGGAGGGGCTCCTATCCACCCCTCCTCTCTTTTCACCATGGAGGCCTCGGCTCTGACCTCCAGCCCCCTGTGTGCTTTGCTTATCAGTTAGGTAGACTTTATCTAACCTCTAACCTCTCTCCCCAGCCTAGACCCCACACGGGAAGATGTCAGTGATGCTTGGATGTTATAACTCCTTGGTACTTACACTGTAACTTCTTTGCCAATATCCTATATCCAGTTCTGGGCTTCCCTTGTGGCTCAGCTGGTAAAGAATCCATCTGCAATGCAGGAGACCTGGATTCTGTCCCTGGGTTGGGAAGATCCCCTGGAGAAGGGAAAGGCTACCCACTCCAGTATTCCAGCCTGGAGAATTCCATGGACTGTATGGTCCATGGGGTCGCTAAGAGTCAGACACGACTGAGTGACTTTCACTCACTCACTATATCCAGTTCTGGGTAAACACTACCACCTGTTTTTCCTTCTCCTGTTCTAGTTCTGCCAATCACAGCTGGGGAAGCAAAAAGGGGCTAGAATACCTTCCAACAGAGATTCAGCCCATCTGCCTGAAGGTGCATTCTTGTTGAGAATGGTGCTGCTGCAGTTCAGGGTCCACTCACTGTCAAGCCCTTGGTGCAACTTGTTCCTATGACTTGCCTTTGGCCAGCACCCTCTCCCATCTCCCTTGGGGATTCTTCCAAATCATCACCATCCTTCTCAATTAACCTTTAAGACTTCACTCTCAGAATAGGACCTCACCTGATACAGGTCCAGAATGCAAAGCTCCGGTGGTGAACGTGGAGGTGTGGGACCCGGGCCCCTGCAACGAAGGCTAGTGGCCACGCTGCAGGGGGACATGAGAGACGCTGTGCCCTGTCTCCAGTCTTCCTCAGCTGCACAGAGCCACCCCGCCTGAGGTCACATCTTCCCCAGGACCCCTGAATCTGCTGTCTGGGTGAGGGGGAGGTGGACCTGCCCAACCATTTTGTCCCAACATGAGGTGCTGTCAGTCGACACCGGCTCCCAAGTCTCTGTTCACGTGGCAGTTCAGCTTCTCACTCGGCCCGATCTGGGTCTCTGCTTCTCCTTTCTCAGATGCACATCTCCATGACCATCTTGTCCTCTGTCCTCTACTTCTGACGTGGCTGCCGGAGAACCCGCTCTGTGGCCACCAGCAAGTGCGCATGCTGTCGCCTCAGTCGTATCCTACTCTGTGCGACCCCATGGACACGATAGCCCACCAGGCTCCTCTGTCCATGGATTCCCCGGGCAAGAATACTGGACTGGGTGGCCATGCCCTCCTGCAGGGGATCTTCCTGACCCAGGGATTGAACCCGCGTCTCTTATGTCTCCTGCATTGGCAGGCGGGTTCTTTACCACTAGCGCCACCATCCCTGAACTTCACGTTGTTGTTCCGTCGCTAAGTCGTGTCCGACTCTTTGCGACCCTATGGACCGTAGCCCGCCAGGCTCCTCTGTCCACGGGATTCTCCAGGCAAGAACGCTGGAGCAGGTTGCCATCCTCTTCAAGTTTCAACTCCTCTGCCTCCTCCCCTCCACTCCTCCAGGATATGGTTCCTCCTCCTTAAAACAAGACTCCTTCGTCATCCGTCCTAACCTGTCCCCTTCAGCTCCTTATGGCTTAACTCTTCATTCACTCACTCTCCTCCAACTCTACTGCTCTGAAGCTTGTTCACTTCAAACCATATGTGTTATTCAAATCGTCCCCCTTTAAAAATTCAGCAAAAAAATCCAGCCTTGAGCGTACAGTTACCACCCTCTTTCTTTCCTTCTCCTTCCATCCAATTTTCTCAAAAGAATAGCCTACAGCCATTGTCACCGTTTGAAAATATAGCAGTTGGAGGTACGGACTGTAGAAGAGAAATATCAAAACAGGGGCTTCATGTCTTTTAAAATGAATTCTTGTCATCATGGCCTAGGCTGAAGCTCTGGTTCTGCAACAACTAACTAGCTATATGCTCTTGGATCACTTGGTTACTCTAAATGCCAGTTGCTTTATCTGGAATAACCACAGCTTCTACTTCTAGTTTTGAATGTATGTGAAAGCAGGATGAAAAGACCTAAGGAATTAGAAAGTGAATTTATTGCTGATGATATTCATGGCATATCCATATCTATTGCCTGTTGCTGCTAATTCTTTAAAAATTTTTATCTGTTTAAAAGGAAAGTAACTAACTGAAATAATTGCTACACAATTTATTGTTTTAAGATATAAAGGTCAAGACTTCTGTTTTTTTCAGTTCAAACACGTAAAGGGCTTGAAGGTTATGACTCCCATTCTTACAATAAGAAAAATCTGGGCAAACTGAAAGTCAACGCATTTTCTTGGCTCCATCAGAGAATGGATGTCACAGGGCAAAGAACCTCTCTGATATCTGGACAGATAGGCAAGTCCACAAGTCACAACCCAATCTGCTTACCTGGAGTAGAAGCTGCTGGAACAATAAACCAGTAGGAATATTGAGACAGCAATTTTGATGCATGCTGTGTGTGCTAAGTCACTTCAGTTGTGTTCAATTCTGTGCGACCCTATGACCTTTAGCCCACCAGGCTTCTATGTCCATGGGGTTCTCCAGGCAAGAATACTGGAGTGGGTTGCTGTGTGCTCCTCCAGGGGATCTTCCCCACCCAGGGATCAAACCGCACCTCTTTCATCTACCTACACTGGCAGGCATATTCTTTACCACTAGTGCCACCTGGGAGGCGCTTTTGATGAATTTGCTATTATATAAATGGGGTGTAGACTAGTGTGAGAATCAGAAACTCCAGAGGCATGAAATCTTACAGATCTTCCTGATATTTATCTTTAAGAAAAATACCCACCAGGTCCTCAAGGTGAGGACCCCCTTGTGGCTCTGGCAGAGGGCGCGGAAGGGTAAGCATCGTGAAGAATGTCCAGAGCTTTTTCCATAGTCTGCCCTCCAAGGGAAGGACTTTGCTAGCACTTTACCCTGAAGCTATGAGAGAGGGGGCACTCCTCTAACTCCAGTCTGTCTCACTGAATAGGGAAAGAACAGTCGACAGGAAGCAGGGCTTCAAAGATATAGACTGAGAATGCTGCCTATGGGGGAGGGAGTAGGAGGTAAGGGAAAAAGAAAAAATCCCTGTACCACTGGAGAAGCACTTGTGAGGCTACAGATCCAAGAAACGCGCCCACAGGAAGACTGAGATTTGAGCAGAGGATCGCTGTCACCCCCACAACACATTAACCTTACCACCATACCAGCTAGCCTTTAATAACATCATGGTGGGTGGTAGCTGAAAGTTTTAAGACATGGATTCTCTCTGAGAAGGAGTGGTTCGCTCACAGTCAGGAATGGAGACAAAAATCAAGAAAACTAGAGGAATCTGGAATGTCTGGCATCTTCAGCTACAGCAAACATTAAACACTTAAACACAAGCCCAACTCTTTGTCAATCGACATATATCCTCACATTAAAGGCCTACATCATCAGCTCCTATTACGCGTAGAACATGTCCAAATTTCAGCACGTAATTACTAGTCATGTCAAAAGGCAAGAAAAACACACTCTGAAGGGATAAAGCAAGTGTCAGAATCCAACTCAGGCATGATATAGATGTTGGAATTATCAAACAGGGAGTTGAAGAAACTATGATTAAGATGTTAAGGACTCTAATGGAAGAAGTAGACAACACACAGATGAATAATGCAGGCAGAAACGCAAAGTCTCTTAAAAGAAAGAAAGTGAAGTTGCTCAGTTATGTCTGACTCTTTGCGACCCCATGGACTGTGGCCTACCAGGTTTCTCCGTCCACGAGATTTTCCAGGCAAGAGTACTGGAGTGGGTTGCCATTTCCTTCTCCAGGAGATCTTCCCCAGCCAGGGATTGAACCCAGGTCTCTCACATTGTAGGCAGACGCTTTACCGTCTAAGCCACCAGGGAGATCAAAAAAAATCTCTTAAGAAGGTGTCAAAAGGACATGCATGAAATGAAAAGGTGTAACAAAAATGAAGAATTTCTTTGATGGGCTGTCAACAAACTTGACATGACAAGAAAGAATAAGTAAGCTTGAAGAAAGATTGAAATTCAAGCTAAAATCAGAAAGAATGAAAAAAAGAAGAGAATATTTTAAAACTGTAGGACAAAAATAACATACACATAATTTGAGTACTAGAAAGAGAAGAAAGAGAACAGAGCAGAGGAAATAGTCAAAGTAATAGAGACTGAGAACTTTCCAAGATTAAGGCCAGATACCAAACCGCTGGTGCAGGAAACTCATAGACTATCAAAGTGAAAGTGAAAGTTGCTCAGTCGTCTCTGACTCTGCAACCCCGTGGACTATACAGTCCGTGGAATTCTCCAGGCCAGAATACTGGAGTGGGTAGCCTTTCCCTTCTCCAGGGGATCTTCCCAACCCAGGAATCGAACCCAGATCTCCCACATTGCAGGCGGGTTCTTTACCAGTCACAAGGGAAGGCCAAGCAGGATAAATATCCCCAATCCACACCTAAATATACTTAAAACTTTATTTTGGCAGAAAACCAAAGACAAAGAGAGAATTGTGAAAGAAGTTAGAGGAAAAAAAATACTGATAAAGCAGTGTAAGAATTACAGAAAACTTCTCATTAGAATGGGCTTCCCTGATAGTTCAGCTGGTAAAGAATCTGCGTGCAGTGCAAGAGACCCCGGTTTGATTCCTGGGTCAGGAAGATTCACTGGAGAAGGGATAGGTTACCCACTCCAGTATTCTTGGGATTCCCTTATGGCTCAGCTGGTAAAGAATCTGCCTGCAATGTGGGAGACCTGGATACTCTAATATAAGGTTATTAATCTTAATTAAGAACACATTCCTTGTTCTAGTGACCTCTCAAAGTGGACTTAGATTAGTTAACATATGTGTTGTAAACTTTAAGGCAGCTATTAGAAAACTGAATTATCTAAATCTAACGATAAGACGGATTACCCAAGTGGTTAAACAAGACAAGAAATAAAGGTTAGACACTAAATCGTTTCTGCTATAGGAAGAAATTCAACAGTCTGTTGACATTAGCAGGTGATTTCCCAAGTAAAAGCCTGAGACTGTCTCAGTCAAGGAGTTTTGAAGTTGACGATAGGGTTACGATCACGTCTTCTAATCTTATATGGGTTAGAAAGTAAAAACCACGGCTTCCCATGGGAGGACAAATGCGAAGCTCTAATTTACTTGGAAAACACACTAAAGATGCTTTTAGGGTCAGAAACAATGAGTTGTATAACATGTATTACCCTAGGCATTTTAATTTGTCAGTGAAGTCTTTCCTTGGAAAAAAAGAAGGCTCCAGAAATGAACTAAGCACCAGTGATGCACCCACCACTGGTTTTGGTATGCTACAAGAAAGACTCTCTACCATCTGAGCCGCCAGGGAAGCCCCTACAAACAGGAAAAGAAGCATACTATGGTCTGTGAAGACTTCACCAATCCGGCTGGACTCAAAGAATGTACTGCATGGTAACGTTACTGTGAATGAAGAGTGCATATAAAATCAAGAACATGTGAAGACATGTATCAGGACGCAGAGTCCTTCCCCACACGCCGGAGAAAGGTAGCCGTCAGCCGGCGAAGCTGTGCTCACTTTCCTGGTTGCCCTCCACTCTCGCTCTCCCTCAGCGGGCGGACTCCACCCTCGCTTTACCGGCCTGTGACAGCGGGGTGCTCTCAGTTCCAGCAGGGCTCGCCCCCGCTACCCCAGGTGCCCGGCCCAGCAGAAGGTGACAAACAGCGGTGAAGCGAAAAGAGAAGGAAAAGAAGGGGCCTTTCTTCTCTACCACTAACCAGCTGTACTATCTTGGGTCCAAGATGTTGTGTTAGCTCTAAAGCTTTCATTTTCTACTTGAAGAAGGGAGAGTAAGAATACATAACTTATGGGGTTGTTGTGGATGATGTGTGTATCTATATGTTTGTAACTATATGTATTATCTAGTACAGTTCATTGTACATAGTAGGCTGTTAATGAACGGCAGCTGCTATTTTGAGAGTCTCTGGAATATGAGGAACTCATGACACTGTACTTGAAAGGTTGCTCTGCTGCTGTCGCAGAGATACTTTTTAATCAAACCTTTAATATTTAGAGGTGGATTTTGCTAAAGGTCCAATATCCAATTGCTAATTAAGATTTATTATGACAATGTACTGAAAGGCAATAGATGAGGAGGATATGTATACAAGCATACACCCTTGACCATCTACATATATGTATAGGTACATATGATCAGATCATATATGCTTAGGAAACTATGGCAAGTATACATTTAAGACTTTAAGTGTGTGGCCTTTTTATTAAGTCATTATTTTTATTTATTCACTATAATCATCTAAAATGATTAATAAGCAACTTGACATCTTCATTCACTTCATGGCAAATAGATGTGGAAACAATGGAAACAGTGACAGAGTTTTATTTTCTTAGGCTCCAAATCACTGCAGATGGTGACTGCAGCCATGAAATTTAAAGACGTTTACTCCTTGGAAGAAAAGCTACAACCAACATAGACAGCATGTTAAAAAGCAGAGATATTACTTTGATGACAAAAGTCCATCAAGTCAAAGCTATGATTTTCCCAGTAGTCATGTATGGATGTGAGAGCTGGACCATAAAGAAAGATGAGTGCCAAAGAATTGATGCTTTTGAACCGTGGTGTTAGAGAAGACTCTTGAGAGTCTCTTGGACTGCCAAGAGATCCAATCAGTCAATCCTAAAGGAAATCAGTCCTGAATATTCATTGGAAGGACTGATGCTGAAGCTGAAATTCCAGTACTTTGGCCACCTGATGTGAAGAACTGACTCCTTGGAAAAGACCCTGATGCTGGGAAAGATTGAAGGCGAGAGGAGAAGGGGATGACAGAGGATGAGATGGTTGGATGGCATCACCGACTCAATGGACATGAGTTTGAGCAAGCTCTGGGGGGTGGTGATGGACAGGGAGGCCTGGCTTGCTGCAGTCCATGGGGTGGCAAAGAGTTGGACACCACTGAGCCACTGAACTGAACTGATATTTTCATTTGATATCATAAAGCTTTATGACAAATTTTTACCTTTGAACTAACAGGAAATTAAAAAAACAATCCTCACCAGTCATTTCAAAGTGCATGCTTTACATACCTATACTTAAAGGTGAATTAATAGTCAGTAATGCGCATAACTTAAATCATAGATCCCCAAGCAGCTCCACTTATCCAAACATGCAAAAGGGGAACGAACTCAAATTTCCGACAAAAGGGACACTTAGCAACTACTTAATCTACCTTCTGTTTAGCTTCCCGAGTCAGCCATAACACATAGGAAGGGCATCACTTGAGTATACAATCAACAGATGGATGATTATGGCAAACAAGCTGTGGCTTAAAAACAAATATTCCACAAAGATGTCAAAGAAGAGGACCGACGACTCCTAATTCTGCTTAACCAGAACCGAATCTGGTTTTTATTGTGTGTGTGTGTGGGGGGGTGGGGGGGGGGCGCGGGAGGGGGGTGGCGGCCTCTGTTTTCTGCTTGTAGCTCTTTGGTAGTGTTCAAGGTTACCTGCCTTTCATAACCCAGGTTGTAAGTGAAGCAAATGACAGAGCTGAGTAACAGACAGTGCCAATCCCCAGACTAGGCACTGCAAACTACTTTCTGCTCTATAAGGGTGGTTTAACAAAAACAGATGTTAGACTTGTACATAGAAATGCCACATGTTCAGGATTTTATATACTACATTATTTTAACCCTCAAACTAATAAGATTAGTCTGATTAACTTGAGTGCACTTCTTGTGTTTGGGGGAGAAAATATACTACTTTAGAGGCATCAAAAATCTAAACAACAAAGTACAGAAGCAAAACAAAATTTCAGAGGTTAAATGTGTTCCTCATGAAAATGAAAGTCACTCAGTCATGTCCAACTCTTTGTGACCCCAAGGACTTATACAGTCCATGGAATTCTCCAGGCCGGAATACTGCAGTGGGTAGCCTTTCCCTTCTCCAGGGGATCTTTCCAACCCAGGAATTGAACTCAAGTCTCCTGCATTGCAGGTGGATTCACCAGCTGAACCACAAGGGAAGCCCAAGAATTCTGGAATGGGTAGCCTATCCCTTCTCCAGGGGATCTTCCTGACCCAGGAATCAAACCAGGGTCTCCTACATTGCCGGTGGATTCTTTACCAACCAAGCTATCAGAGAAGTCTGTAGTGACTTAAGGGGGAATAAAACCAACAAGAAGATACTATGAATATGAAACAGAAAAGAACAAACCTGCCTCCATATTGAATCTATTTTTTTTGTGCTCTGTTGCCTGTGTTGACTCTGCAACTTTTGTGAAAGGATGTTGCCCACAGCCTGAAATACACGGTCCATTTTCAAGGCTCTGACCTTCAAAGGCATAATATTTTTTCATTTCATATAGAGATGAAAAGTTACAGAACATTTGTTTTGCTGGTGGTATATAACAGCACTGTGGCCAGACCAATGTGGACAACTGCAAGAGCAAAGAATTACGGCACCGAAAAGTTTGCAACCACCAGTCACACTCCCAATCCTTTTAGGATAAAAGAAGCCTGAATTCTAACTTGAGTAAGATGGTTCTTTGGGACATGAGTCCACCATCTTCTCAGTCTGCTGATTTTCTTAATAAAGTTGCTATTCCTTGCCCCAGAACACTGTGTCTTGATTTATTGGCCTGTTGAGTGGTGAGCAGTACAGCCTGAACTTGGTAACAAACATGGGCTCTCTTTGGTGGTAGAGCCAGTTGGGACAGTTTTATTGTCTATCATCATACTCTTGAAAAAAGGTAGTATATTCAACTTAAATGTGCTGATGTACATTTAAAGCTCACATGGATGACAAACAATTAAGTTGATTTTAAAAGCAGTTTGGGGGCCCCATAGGTACAATACCTGGCACAAGTTCCATTCACTATAATTGTAATTATTTGTTAATATCTCTGAATTAAGGGGGAAAGTCATTGCCTTTGGTTTTCATGAACAAGAGCATTGGGAAATAAGTGACTATATGAGCCTGTATAGCATAATTTAAAGGCCTTTGAGTGAAAGTCTATTTGCTCCAGGCACAAGGTTGAATTTTTAAGCACAAAATATTAGTATACCACTACTCAAACAAGACAGTTTTTTTTTTCGTTTGTTTGTTTATAGTTTCATTTCCTACTGGTCTTGTCAAAGTAAAAGTGATTTTCAGCAAGGGTAGAGCTTTGCCTTCCATGGGAGACAGAGGCCAGGTCTGCTGAGTTGGTTCAGACTGGGGCCACTCTGATAGGCAATTACTCAGACCATTGTGGGAATGTCAGAATATTTTCCTTAAGACAGTCATGCAACCAGCAAATACAATCTGATTATTTTGTTTATACCAATGAAGTCAGATCTAATTCTTAGATTTTATGGACTTGCTGGCATTTAATTTCTTCAGTGATTAAAAACAGATTTATGTAAAACCGATTTATGTTCTTTATATTAAAGAACAAAAATATCTTAGTTTTAAAAGAGCTATTAGTGATTACTGTCTCTAGACCAACCTCTCTCAGTACAGAATTCCCTTCTGTAACACTTCTGACAGCTACACTATAGATTCTGACTCAAGATTTCCAGTGACAGGGATAAGAGGATCAGAGAATCAGCGAAAGAATTCCATTCTAACAACGAAACATTCTTGCTGTTAGAAGAATCTTTCTAGGTAAGAGTTCCAGATCTGTGATAGAGATCATATTGAAGCCCCTTCTTTCCTGGGGCAAATGCCTGAAGTAATCTGGAATATGGGCTTTCCTGGTGGCTCAGACAGTAAAGAATCCACCTGCTAAGCAGGAGACTTGAGTTTGATCCCTAGGTCAGGAAGATTCCCTGGAGAAGAAAATGGCAACCCTCTCCAATATTCTTGCCTGGAAAATCCCATGGATAAAGGAGCCTGACGGGCTACAGTCCACGGGGTTGCAACAGTTGGACATGACTTAGCGACTAAACAACAAATAGCAGCAACAGCAATCTGTAACAGATGTAAAAATTTGTAGGAAGCATCCAGAGGTTCATTTCCCTTTCCTCTATTTTTAGACTTGACCTTGTAGTTAGCAGCATTCCTGTTCAAAGGTGCTATGCAGGAAGTCTTCAGTTCATTTGTTACTAACACACTCACTCATGTACTTAGTGTCAGACTAAGCGTCAGACAATTGACCAGATGCTGGGGAACCTGAGGTTGGACAGACCAAACCGGGACATTTTGGTACTTTCTTCCAAAAAGGCTTTGATTTTTTTTGGCCCCACCACTTTGGCCACTAGTGGGATCTTAGTTTTCCAGCCAGGGACTGAACTCTCATCCTCAGCAGTAAAGCTCAGAGTTGGATAGAAATGAACTTACTTACAAAACAGAAACAGACTCACAGAGAAGGAACTTATGGTTACTAGGGTAAAGGAGGGTAGGGGGAAGGGACAGTTAGGGAGTTTGGGATGGACATGTACACACTGCTATGTTTACACTAGATAACCAACAAGGACCTACTGTAAAAAAAAAAAAAAGGCTTCAAGAAGCATATTTTCTTTGCTTGCAAGGTCAGGCTTTTTAGATGAGAGTTCTCATACCTGCAACATTCATTTCTTCACTTTACTTCTGACATCTTACTGGTGGGTTTCCTTCCACCCTACCGATAACGCCTCCTATAATGCCCACTTTGGTCTGGGGACCCAAGAACTGAATCTACCCCTAGAACAGACCCCTAATTTGTTGGCCCATTATTTGCCTGAATATTTAAAAGTTATAAATCAAACTAAAAAACTGTTAAAATATGTTTCAATTTTTTTTGAACTTTGCATGATACCCCTATGTGAGGATCTGGAAGGTGATGATTTAGGACCCTCAGACGCCTTGGAGGTCTGCTCCTGAACCGGGCTGGACCGGCACAGCCAAGCCCCAACCATGCCCCTTCCCCCTCCTCTGATTCTCAGGTTCCGTTATTCTGAAGACCCTCTCACATGCCTACATGGTGGAACCCGGGTTCAAGTTCTGTAGCCCAGGCCCCACCACGACTTCTTCCTTGGCCACTGCTTTCAGGAGGACAGAGCCAGTTAAGGTCTCAGGACTGTTTATGCAGGGAATTCTGAAGCCAAGGAACCCAGGCAAGGCTCAGGGTCTGCGGGCTCCTCTGCGGAAACGGTTGGGGGTGCAGAGAGGTCCCTGGGGCAGGACCCCTTTGCTCAATTCAGGACTCACTACCACCAAGGGCCCTTGCCCAGTTCCTGTTCCCTTCCATCTCTCTCTACTTTCTGACATCAGGTCAACCCACCATTTTTAAAACAATTTTTCCTTACGTTTTGAGATTCACTTGACTATTCTTTTCCTCATCCTCTTGCACCTCCGTTTCTTTGTTGTCCCTTTGTCCTTCGGTCATCTTCAGCCCACTGTTCTGATTCTCGCCTCCACAGATGTGTGGCAGCGCCCCTGGCTGTGCCTCCCATGTGCCTCCAATTGCCTGCTCAGCCTCTGCACCCCGGGGTCCAGCTCTCACTTTGAAGTCAAGAAGCTTCACAGTGAGTTCATATGACTGCTTCCACATTTCAGCTTTGGTGACTCTGAGTTGGCTCTTAATGATTATATATATATATATATGTATATATATATCTATGTATATATATATACCCCCTACGTGCGCACATTTCTGTGTTTCTCTTTTTTGTTGTTGCTGACTGAAGCTGCAATCAAACTCATTGTTTGCCGGTTTTTGATATTCAATCTCTTGAGGTTCAGTCCTAGTCCATCTCTAGGACTTTGAACTCTGTTCTTTCTTTACAGTATTTTGAGGATTCCTGGCAGTGATTCTGATATTACGTATCCCAGGGACGGGGGAGCCTGGTAGGCTGCCGTCTATGGGGTCGCACAGAGTCGGACACAACTGAAGCGACTTAGCAGCAGCAGCAGCAGCAGCAGCAAAGACACTTAAAATTTTGTCTGTTCCTTGCTCTGTTCTCAGTTCCCTTAAGCACACGTTTCTCCTTCAATTATTTTTCCTGTCCTTTCCAACACAGGAAACATTCTCTTTGCTCAAGAAAACAGGAAAAGCAGAAATGGGGTGGCTTTCCCAACTTCTCAACATTGTGCCACCTTTTTCTCTGTCATTTCCCTACCATTTTTCTTGTGCTTGACCCAACTCTAAAATGCTGTTTTGCTGTCTTTGGGCATTGAAATTAGAATTTCATCTCCTTCTGGGTTTATCCTAATGATCAGCTCTCAGGTTGGTGTTTTTCGATCATTTTTTCCCAGCCAGGGAAATCCTCATTCATCATGTGCACCTGCTTTCTAAATGTCTGATCTTATTGTAAATAAGTTGCCTTTTGGGTATTCGAATTAATTAGAAAATTTATATAAAAAGCATATGAAGGCAGAATTGAATCTCAACCTTTTAAAGGATAATTTTGAAACTGGCATTTTTATTTCAACATTTACTTTCTGTCTGTTTCCATAACATAAAGATTATTTGACAATCTAATTGTGAATCTCCTCAGGAAAATGCATTACAAAGTTGTGGACCATTTCCACAAAGTCACTGATAGCTCGTAAAAAACAAAAACCAAAAACCTCTGGGGAATTAACTGCACTACAACTTTTTAAGAAAGCTTCTGCTGACTTTCCTCAATAACCATGCTGCGAAGTAGGGAAAACTCATTTGGAAAATACATTCCCTTGAAAAGCATTAAAAACCACATGAGTCTTCAATCACTATTTTTCTTTTTAATTTCCTTGCAAATCATCACAGGGGCAATTGTGATATCCTTTGGGTTCAATGGAAAACCGTGAGCACCCGGGCTTGGGATAAAAATGGAAATGGACTTCAGCTCTCTGATGTGCTGCTGGCACTGGCCACGTGACACAAATAATCTGCAATTTGCAGATTGCTGCTGTTTGGTGAGACATGCTTTGAGGATTAATTTCTCTCTTGGCTATAGCTTAGAATCCCAAATATAGGCTCAACAATGACAGTTACCTTCTATTTTTCCCTTAAGTACAAGTTTGAAAAAGGAAATGGCTGATGAAATAGCATTAAAAATCAATGATGATTCAATGTGATCAAAGGTGAAGCGGCAAACATCGGACAACTACCTTTAATAAGCATTACGACTTTAATAAACAAAACCAAGTTTATATTACTTGTTCCTTTCTGCTGACAGGTTTTTAATGATATCAGTAAATGATTGTTTAGGAGTGTGTGCACGCATGCTCAGTCGCTTCAGTCGTGTCCGACTCTTTGTGACCCGATGGACGTAGCCCGCCAGGATCCTCTGTCCATGGGATTCTCCAGGCAAGAATACTGGAGTGGGGTGCCATGCCCTCCGCCAAGGGATACGACCTGGGGATTAAACCCACATCTCCTGAGTCTCCTGCATTGCAGGTGGATTTTTTACCCACTGAGCCAAACTGGGAAGCCACTATTGTTTATGCAAATAAAACTTCAAGAATTTACAGACCTGAGTTTATATTTATCATGAACATATATGAGCGTGTATGTAGCTTGAAGAAGTAATACCTTCTAATATAATCACTTTATCAGTAACACAGCTTATCTGAGTAGGATAGCAGGAACATTTGTAGATTTTGAAACTTTAAGAATAAACCGAAAGAAGCCACAGATATTATTTATTCATTTTCTCACTTATAAATGAGGGAGTTACTGCCCCCAAAGCACACAAATCACTCTTCCTAAAGCTCAGAATAGGTGGGTTCAGTTCAGGTGTTTGTGAGTTCATAATACAGACGCACGCACGGCATTTTCTGGTCCATGGTAGCTGCCGTATTAATCCAAATATCTTTTTGAGTCAGTTCTCAGCAGCTACAAAATGCCTTATTTTCCCTTGAGGTACTGCTGAAGAATAAGTCTCACTCATAATGAGACACAGTTAGAAATTCCATGTTTTTTCATTTCACTAACAGTAACAGTAAAGAAGGCTGAGTGCTGAAGAATTGATGCTTTCAGACTGTGATGCTGGAGAAGACTCTTGAGAGTCCCTTGGACAGCAAGATCAAACCAGTCAACTCTACGGGAAATCAACCCTGAATATTCATTGGAAGGGCTGATGCTGAAGTGCCAATACTATGCCCACCTGATGCAAAGAGCCAAGTCATTAGAAAAGACCCTGAAGCTGGGAAAGATCGAGTGCAAGAGGAGAAGGGGCGACAGAGGATGAGATGGTTGGATGGCATCACTGATGCGATGGATGTGAGTCTGAGCAAACTCTGGAAGATAGTGAAGGGCAGGGAAGCCTGGTGTGTTGCAGTTCATGGGGTCGCAAAGAGTCAGACACGACTGAACGACAGTAGTAATAAATATTATGATGGGCAGGAGATGGATTCCAGCCCAACAGTCATTGATTCTTTATCGAGCAACTCTTTTGCACGTGTCTACTATATATGAGGCCAGATTCTAACAGAGACGGCAAAGATAAGTCAGGCTGGGGCTTTGCCTCCATGGAACTTGCAGACGAAATAATATGCACATCAATGAACCACACAAATGGAGAAACAGTCAGGTGTGCTGAGAACAACCAACAGAGAGGTGTTAAGAAAAGAAAAAAAAAAGATGAGGGATGGGATCAAAGGCCTGGAGCTGGAAGCACCAAGCGTATTTAGGGAAGCCAAGCAGCTCTTTGGGTGCAGACGAGCACAGAAGGTGACCGAGTCTACAGGGTGTAACTATTTGGGTTGAGAACCAACCCAAAACAAAACCACTGAGACCTAATTGTTTGCCTCCCAACTGCCAAAAAAAGAAACCAAAAAACCCCACAAAATCTGCTTTTTGAAGATAAGCATGTAATATAATAAATAACTTCACTGTTCGCTTCAATACATTTCTGCAAATAATTAAACCAGTTTGCTCATCTGAGTAGCCATCTCCTTGAACAGAACCATAGCCTGCTCACCTGGCAACGGCTCACGTATCAGACCACAGTTTTCGTATCAAGGATCCTTTTGAAATCCTGTCCATTGTGTCTCCCAACCTCTAACTATTACATCATGAATGTCGCCCAGTTCCAGAAAGATCCAGAAAGATCTGCTTAACCATGTGAGCCCAGATTCCCAAACCTTATAAATCCTGACCTCTCCTTTCAGTAAAAGCCCGCAACAGTCAACATGGTGGGGTTCCTCACTACAGTAGACCTAATACATGCTGTTCTGCTTGTTTAATAGATTTCCGGATGGTCATTTGGGAGAACTGACACAGGATATATAGAAGTCAAGACAGGAAATAGAGTAGAAACATTAAAATCACAAAATTTTTCTCATTTTTATATTATGATGTCAAAACAGTTTTAAACGTTAGAAAGTTGTTCTCAGTGTATATCTTATTGGTACTCTGCTTACACCTCTGTAGTTCATAAAACTCTTCTTTTGGTATTGACCTATATTTCTGAGGTTTTGACTTAAAATTTCTAGAGGTCAGGTATTTTCATCATCTAGCAGTCCTAGCTTAATCGGGATGGTCAGTACTTAAGAGTGACCACTGGGGTGCAAGGCTCCCAGAGTGAAAAGTGGTCCCAATCCACTGCTCTCATTCTCCTGCTGGTCTCAAAAGTTCATTTGTGCTTGAAACGAGCAAAGGCAAAGGGGGAAGGAAAGGTGAGTGTTAGTCTCTCAGTCATGTCTTTGACTCTTTGTGACCCCAAGGACTGTAGCCCGTCAGGCTCCTCTGTCCATGTAATCCTCCAGGCAAGAATACTGAGGTGGGTCTCCAGGGGATCTTCCCCACCCAGGGATGGACCGAACTTGAGTCTCTTGTCTCTCCTACATTGCAGGCGGATTCTTTACCATTTGAGCCCCCAGAGAAGCCTGGCAGAGGGGGAAGCTATGGAGAAATAGCTTCCTGTTGGCTTTAAGATGTTTTTCCATACATTGTGGTGGTTGGTTTACCCAAGCAAGCACATCAATGTCTGCTTAACTTTATGGGGGAAAGAGAACTCATGGGATTGGAATCCCTGAGTGGAGCCAATCGGAAAGGAGACCCAGTGAGATAAAGCATGATCCAACAGGTTCAGTGGGTCATGTGTGCGACTAACTACCACGGTCATAGTACTGAGATGTATTCAGGGTATAAGCACTGTGAGTTCCAAACTATATATATGTATGTGTGTGTGTGTGTGTGTGTGTGTGTGTGTGTGTGTGTATGTACAAGTTTATGGAACATTCCTTGTTTAAGAACTGGAAATTTTTGCTTTTTGTTTTTGTACCCTACACTTTGCCTTAGAATGGTTTTTTCCAAATTGCTACAACCACTTGAACCTTCACCAATTACCACCCTAATCAGGGAGCAACCATCAACACTGAGGTGAAACTCTCCGCAAACAAAAAGGTTACAACAGCTCTCTAAAGGCTCAGACAATGGCCAGCCTTTATTAGCAATATAATATTTTTAATTAAAAAAAAAAAAAGAATGGTTCTTTCAAATGAACTTCCTTGGGACATAATTCAGGCCCTACTAAGTTTGATAAAATAATATCCAAGACAATATTAAAGAAATAAATACAACTGGATTTTAAGATTTGGCACAGTTCTAAAGAGGGCTTAAAAATGAGACGAAGAGATCATTTAGCGAATAAAGAAAGACTGCAGAGGAACATAAGAAACTTGATTTTTACAAAGTCTTTATGATATTTTGCTTCTGAATTTTCGTATTTTAATTTATTTCAGTAATTTCCCTTGCGACTTTAGTGCGACGCAGTTTGTTTCTTTTATTCATCTTAGCGTGGGCATAATTGCATCATTACTGACAGGCATATTTCAAATTCTAAACAAAACAAAACAATAAGTTTTTAAGTACTCTAAGTACTGCTGCTGCTGCTGCTTAGATTCATCACTGCTTTCCCATAGTTCAGATGTTTAAAATTTGTATACTGATGTAAGATACAGTTGAAAGAGATGAGATAAAAAAATAAAACCAATAATCCAACTTAAAGGACAAATAACAGCCTCAATGACGGGCAAAAAAAAAAAAAGAAAAAAAAAGGAAAAACCCACCTATACAGCTTCAGCTATATCATTATTTATACTATGGTTCCCCTAGACCTTTATATCTTCCCACATGAGAATTAGTAATCATTCTTTAATTAGCTAAACTAACGAAATATGAGTAATCATCAGTTGTCAGCAGAGTTATACCAATGAGTTCACGCTTGTTGTTCATATTCTGAAGACAGCATTCACAAGTATCAGTGAGGCACCTTTAAAACACAGATGGTGAGGTTTAGCCAAAAGATTTGCCAGGTTTCTGGTTACCACCCCATCATCTGGCCAGACTGGGGTCCCCTCACGGCTCATGCCTTGCCCAGGTCGCAGTGCCTGGGGACAGGTCACTTCAGGCAGTAAATCCAGCTATTCTGCCTGTGCATCTCCATAAGAAATGTTTTACAGACTCTTTGCTTTAAGCATTCATCAACTAGAAAATGAAAATTAATAGATTCTGATATATTCAGTGTTTCAAAACTGATGATTCTCTTACTAAAAACCTTCATCTGTCTTCAACTGTCCTTTCAGAAGTTCATATGTGTACCAACTTTTACTTTCAGAACTTTCATGGATTTGAGTCAAGTTATTTTAGCAAGGAAAGCTGTCATTTCTAGCTTCATCCAAGAGGTGATTTTAATATTTTCATGCTGTCACTTTGGTGTAAGTTGTGGTCTAAACTATTGGTGTTCCTTGTATTTGCAGTGTTTGCACTTTTATTATTTGGTGACTTTAACAAATGTCAGTCGACAGTCCTGTCTGGTAAAGTACAGAAGTGTTCCTTTTGGAACTGGAAAGAGAGGAGGTCCACAGAGTTTGGACCAGAGGTGACACGTGAGACAGAGATGTTGTGTCAGAATGGAAGATGGCGAGAAAATGACGAGCGTTACAAATGTAACTGTCACAGGAAAGATCCTGATCCCAGATCACCACTGCTGCAGTCCCATCGCTAAGTCCTGTCTGACTCCGCGACACCATGGCCTGCAGCACACCAGCTTCCCTGTCCTTCACCATCTCCTGGAGTTTGCTGAAGTTCATGTCCATTGAGTCAGTGACGCTATCCAACCATCTCATTCTCTGCCACTCCCTTCCCCTTTTGCCTTCAATCTTTCCCGGTTTCAGGGTCTGTTCCACAACAACAAATATAATAATATTGAAAAAGTTTATCATAACGTGAGAATTACTAAAATATGAAAAAGACAAAGTGAGCAAATATTGTTGGAAATAAGGCATTGCTCTTCTTTTCCAATTCAGTGTTGCCACAAACCTTCAATTTTTAAAAGGAAAAAATGCAGTATCTGTGAATCATAATTAAATGCAATAAAATCAGGTATGCTTATACTTAATTAGATATCTGAGAGTTGCTATGAGAGATCTTAAAAAAATCTCATCATAAGGGAAAAAACTAACTGTGTATGGTGACAGATGTTAACTAACTTATTGTGATCACTTTGCAGTACGTACAAATACCAAATCATGATGCTGTGCATCTGAAACTAATATAAACTTCTATGTCAATTATAGCTCAACTAAAATGAAGCAAACAAAACAAAACACTGTTAGGATTATGTCCAAAGGACTCCAGGGCCCACATAGAGGGGTTCACACTAGTTCAGTTCAGTCGCTCAGTCGTGTCCGACTCTTTGCAACCCCATGAATCGCAGCATGCCAGGCCTCCCTGTCCATCACCCACTCCCAGAGTTCACTCAGACTCACGTCCATCGAGTCCGTGATGCCATGCAGCCATCTCATCCTCTGTCGTCCCCTTCTCCTCCTGCCCCCAATCCCTCCCAGCATCAGAGTCTTTTCCAATGAGTCAACTCTTCGCATGAGGTGTCCAAAGTAATGGAACTTCAGCTTTAGCATCATTCCTTCCAAAGAAATCCCAGGGTTGGTCTCCTTCAGAATGGACTGGTTGGATCTCCTTGCAGTCCAAGGGACTCTCAAGAGTCTTCTCCAACACCACAGTTCAAAAGCATCAATTCTTCAGTGCTCAGCTTTCTTTATGGTCCAACTCTCACATCCATATATGACCACTGGAAAAACCATAGCCTTGACTAGACAGACCTTTTTTGGCAAAGTAATGTCTCTGCTTTTAAATATGCTATCTAGGTTGGTCATAACTTTTCTTCCAAGGAGTAAGCGAAGACTTGACTCATTGGAAAAGACTCTGATGCTGGGAGGGATTGGGGGCAGGAGGAGAAGAGGACGACAGAGGATGAGATGGCTGGATGGCATCACTGACTTGATGGACGTGAGTCTGAGTGAACTCCAGGGGTTGGTGATGGACAGGGAGGCCTGGCGTGCTGCGATTCATGGGGTCACAAAGAGTTGGACACGACTGAGCGACTGAACTGAACTGATGGGACCAGATGCCATGATCTTAGTTTTTTGAATGTTTAGTTTTAAACCAGTTTTTTTTTTTTTTTCCCACTCTCCTCTTTCAATAGACCACAGCCTTGTCTAACTCAATGAAACTATGAGCCATGCCGTGTAGGGTCACCCAAGACGGACGGGTCATAGTGGAAAGTTCTGACAAAACATGGTCCACTGGAGAAAAGAATGGTAAACCACTTCAGTATTCTTGCCTTGAGAACCTCATGAACAGTATGAAAAGGCAAAAAGATAGGATACTGAAAGAGGAACTCCCCAGGTGGGTAGGTGCCCAGTATGCTACTGGAGAACAGTAGAGAAATAATTCCAGAAAGAATGAAGGGATGGAGCCAAAGCAAAAAGAATACCCAGTTGTGGATGTGACTGGTGATAGAAGGTAAAGTCCAATGCTATAAAGAGCAATATTGCACAGGAACCTGGAATGTTAGGTCCATGAATCAGGGTAAATTGGAAGTGGTCAAACTGGAGATGGCAAGAGTGAACATCGACATTCTAGGAATCAGCGAACTAAGACAGACTGGAATGGGCAAACTTAATTCAGCTGACCATTATATCTTGCCCCAAATCCACTGTATTTTGCCCAAATACAAAGTCCTTTTACTAAAAGCACTCTGACTCAGGAAAAATAGTCTTAAAGGAGATATTTTAAAAGGCACATATCTAATGACAGCCTAACTCTTTTGATAATTCATTTTATAATAGCAGAAATATTCCTATAGGATAAAACCATGTCTTGGGTGAAAATCTTTAGATTATTACAGAACAATTTATGATCCCTAAGCTGGAAGCACTCCTTTGAAGAGCTACACATTACAATGTTGGGTAAACCAGACACACTCAAAATCGGGGAAGTCTGCATTAGTAAACTATTATTAAACTTACAATAAGGATGTAAGTGTCATGAACACAAGGTGAGTTCAGAGCTGTGTCTTAAGACTCAGACCCACACTCCCCCGCTGCCCTGGTGGGGGTGAGCCCCGCTCTGCGGAGGTGGCCCCAGCACAGGCCTGGAGCTGGGATAAGACTATGAAACCACTCAGAGGACAGCTATTCAATTCCAACTAACATCTCTCTACTTATATGCCTTACCTCAAAATGCAAAAAGTAATTCTGCAAGATGCATAAAACCTTTAAACCAAAAATAGATTCATGATTTACTGGTGAATTCTGTGATGATAAACTGTAGAGTGTTCCAGAAAACCTGAAGCTTTTCTGTTCGACTCTCAGTTCTCACTTTTTTTGGGGGGGTTGTTGTTGATAATGATATCATGCTGAGTGCACAGAGCACAGATTATATCTAGTTCCCTGAATATATACAGCACTATTTACCTTCTTTAAATTTTTCAGGACAAATAAGAGAGATATTTATACCGATACATGGCTAGACAGCTGTTAGTACACATGATCTGCTACTCTGAAAAGAAGAAGTTTAAGACAAAGCCCATCTTGGGAAAAGAACTTAAGAAAATTGGGTTTTGTGATGGCTCAAGGGCTTCTCTTATAGCTCAGCAGGTAAAAAATCCATCTGGAATGCAGGAATCTACCTGCAATGCAGGAGACCTGGGTTCGATTCCTGGGTCCAGAAGATCCCCTGGAGAAGGAAATGGTGACCCACTCCAGTATTCTTGCCTGGAGAATCCCATAGACAGAGGAGGCTGACGGGCTACAGTGCATGGGGTCACAAGTCAGACAGGACTTAGTGACCAAAGCTCCACCAGGATGGCTCAGCACTATGGGGGGATACTGCAAAAAGGTATACACGCTTTTCATTTCTTAGGCTTCCCAGCAATGTTAGTGGTAAAGAACCTGCCTGACAATGCATAAGAAATAAAAGACATGGGCTCAATCCCTGGGTCAGGAAGATCCCCTGGAGGAGGGCATGGCAACCTACTCCAGTATTCTTGTCTGGAGAATCCCATGGACAGAGGAGCCTTGCAGACTATAGTCCATAAGGTCACAGAGTCGGACAGGACTGAAGCAACTTAGCAAAGATATATTTTTCATTTTTTACAAGGGTTTTTTTTTTTTCCTTATCTAGGAGAAGTTAAGGAAACGCTTAATGTCTACAATTCCGTGTTCTCTTAAAAAAGTTTTCTAAGTTTTTGTCCATGCTCACTGTAAAATATTAAAATCATAGAGAAAATGAAACCCAGCAATTTCACCACTCAGAGACAGTCACCACTGCTATTTTTGTGGATATTTTTCTAGATAATTCTCTTACTGTTCACACACACTTACAAAGCAACACATAAAATACGTGGCCTTAGAGTGTACATGGAATTCTCTGTCTTGCTCTTTTTACCCAGTGATATGAGTGGCATCTTTTCATGGCCATACGTCATCATTTTTCACGGCTGCTCCCCTTTCCATCACACCCACTATATCCTCCAACCAAACCCTGAATGATAACATTTGTGCCAGGGAGTCATCTGCACATGTCTATCTGTAAAGTACTGAGATGACTGAGAGAGGACATATTCTCCAAGGGCAGCTCCTACCACGGTAGGGTATTATTGCATCTAATGTTTGGATAGTTGCTGCTGAACCCCTCTTCAGGACCTGTCTATAAACCTATGCCCCCAAGAGCAGGCAGGCCATTTCTCCCCTTCCTGGAGTACGGAGAGCTGGCTGTGGCTTTAACATTCCACCCCTCTTCTCCTCGGTTCTGTACGAATTCATCTCTTCTTCCTTCCTGAGATGTAGCTTGGCACCACTCCACTCAGAGAGAAATGAGCACAGTTTTCGCATTTCACCTTAATCAGATCAAATTAGGACAGGTGGTAACCCTGCAGGCAACATAATTATGAAAAACGTGTGAGCTCAATACAGGCTCTACTTTCAGTTTCCCAACCAAACGGGACACCAGCTTCCAACCTTTCTACTTTGAGCTGGTGACTCACAAGGGAGTCACCCACACGCTCTGGATAGAATGGTGCTGAGAAATCTGAGATTAAATATAGTCTAAAAGGCATGAAAATCTGTTTGATAAGATTAGCTAATTTAGTATAATAGTTCATCTAGTACAATTGTTATATGCCAGACAAAGACACCAAAACCCTCTGACAGGCCTATTTATGACAAGAAAATCTTTTAACATATCTCCCTTACACTGTGCCATCCAAAGGTTTTTAAAAAAGTGATGTAGAGGATTCTCTGGTTTTATTATAAGAGAACAACCACCCTGTCCAATAGGAAATGTGCAATGAATATCTATTTGAATAGACTTGAGATAAGCTGAGGGTGGATAAACCATGCTATTCTGCATGAGAGGGATTCTACACTCAGCTTCATTTAGGATATTGCTTCTCAGAAGACACGCCAAGCATGGCGATAACAAACGTTATGTCGAAAACGCACGGAGCAGCAATCGCCGGATGAGACTCTGTGCAGCCATTTTTCAGCATGTCAGGGTTATACCATCACACCATGGAAACAAATTACACAGCACAAGCCTGGCTGCTGGGATTGCTTTATTAGCAGTGCGGCGTTATTTCATAAAGGATGCATCGCTTCGGATCTGTCACCTAATGTCAACAACGGCTTCCCTACTTGTGTGAAGCCCGATTTGTTATCTGGAGTAGAAACAAAGAACACTTCAGAATCCGACTGCTTTTCTTCCCAACATTTAAATCAGGAGGAAAAAACCTGGAGGCTGAATCTTTCCAGCAGTCTGGATTATCTGCAGTCTGGATTCCCCTTTAGGCTGGGATTTTGGGAGGAAGTTTCAAGGTGTGAGTTGAACACTAAGGCTCTTTCTGAAGCACATGGGCATCATCAGATGCTTACTGATAGCTCAGACAAGTCACAGCTACAAGATACACATTGTGAAAGAAGGTTTTGTTGATAAATAAGATCCATAAATGAGCCTCGGCTTTCTTGGATTTGTGAAAAATGTCAGTCTAATGCCTCAGTGGTGCATCCGAGTTTTTTTGTGATGGGCAATAGAGTCTTCCTTTGTAAGTGATTACGACTGTATCAGAATAATTTCGAAAAGAGAATAATCAGTATCAGCAGATGAGGTCTTAGGAATCAGAAGTCATTCCTCTTTTGCAGATCGATGTGCACTTTCCAAAAAGAGAAATTAAAGCTCAAGATTCTAAGCTGAAGGCAAAATAGAATCTGCTACAGTTGCCTCTGGAATTTTGTGACTGTATCAATGAGGTTTCAAAATTCATCCAAACCATTGCTTGTTACTTTTGAAGTACATATATCTAAAGTGGAGTAGAAACTTCATCCCAGCTGGTTGTCAATTAAAGAGATATGAAACTGTAGCACAGACCAGCTAAGCATTCCCTGTTTCCCAACACAGACATACGGGTGCTGCTAAGTTGCTTCAGTCATGTCCGACTCTGTGTGACCCTATAGACGGCAGCCTACCAGGCTCCCCCGTCCTTGGAATTCTCCAGGCAAGAACACTGGAGTGGGTTGCTATTTCCTTCTCCAATGCATGAAAGTGAAAAGTGAAATTGAAGTTGCTCAGTCATGTCTGACTTGTAGCGACCCCATGAACTGTAGCCTACCAGGCTCCTCCATCCATGGGATTTTCCAGGCAAGAGTACTGTACCAGGGGCATTTCAAGACACAGAGGAGTAGTGTCATTCCAGGGTTTGCTGCAGGAGGTAGGCAGATGTCTGGCCCTTCTCCAGCAATCCTGAAGACAGATTAAGGGAGTGGTGTCATGTAACTACCTTATTAACTCAGATTTCCACAGAGTACAAGTCATTCAATCCAGGCAGCAGATTCAACACACATCCAAAATCTCCATTCGGCTGGACGACTCTCCTCATTTTTCAAATCATGCTCTTATCTTCTATAAGGGCAAATTTAGGACAGGTGGTAACTCAATCGTTTATCCCATGCATAATTCCATGCTGAATCTGCAACTGTGGTTTTTGCCACAGTATTCCTGGAGGGGAAACTGCGTTTGGTTTTCTGCTCTGGGTGCCATGCTCTTGCCCATGTTTGCTTGTTATCTTGATGTTATGCTTTATGGAGAAATGCAACTACCTTCATCCTTGAGGTGCAAACAGGATGTCCCTGTAGCTCAAATGATAAAGAATCTGCCTGTGATGCAGGATAGCAGGGTTCAATCCCTGGGTTGGCAGGTTCCTCTGGAGAAGGGAATGGCAATCCAATCCAGTATTCTTGTCTGGAGAATTCCATGGCCAGAGAAGCTTGGCGGGGCTACAGTCCACGGGGTCACAAAGAGCTGGACATGACTGAGTGGCTAACACACACATACACATACACTGAGGTGCAAGTGCTGATTCTGTGCTGATAACTTAAGTTCCATTTCTAAAGGAGCTCTTGCTTAAAAAAAAGAAAAGAAAAGAAAAGAAAATCTAAGGACTGAAATCCATCCCCCTCACTTTGCTATTTCCATTGAAAAAAGTTCTCATTTTACATTTCTGAGTAGAATATCCTTATACCCTTTCTGTCGAAATAGCATGGTCCCAGTATTCCCAAATAAGAAATTTTAGAGGAAAAAAAATATCTTCAGCATTACATTTTATCACAGAGAAATATAAGCCCCTAAATTAAATGTAAATTCAGCGCCTTATACAAGATGTGTCTGGAGAATTACTTCAGTCAGCCTCTCTGAAAAGTGCCTCGTACGTTCTAGAGGATTTATCCTCACACAGCCTGAAGTCTCAGTAGCTTTTCATGGAGCCTTGTCTCCAGGACCTAGAGCAACAGCGACCAGTCATGAAGAAATGGCCTCTACGGCTGGTGTACTAAAGGATGGTGATGGTGGTTTAGTCACACAGTCGTGTCTGACTCTTTGAGACCCCATGGACTGTATAGCCTGCCAGGCTCCTCTGTCTATGGCATTCTCCAGGCAAGAATACTGGAGTGGATTGCCGTTTCTTACTCCAGGGGATCTTCCCAACCCAGGGATTGAAAGCCCACGTCTCCTGAATTAGCAGGGGATTCTTTACCACTGAGCGACCTGGGAAACCATTGTAAAGTCTACACACTAGCAGACCACGTGTAATGAGATCGCTGTCTCGTTTCAAAGGCTGTGATTTAAATTTACACATGGGGCCAATGGGTTAATTTTCACTGCCTTATTCACTACATTTACCATTATTCAAAGGCCTTCAGATAGCTCCGCTATCAGCGCTCACTAATCCAAATCAGTTTATAAAAACACCCTCAGATTAACGAATCGATGATACTTACACACCACGAAATTGGTTACCACTTAGAGGCTTTATTCTGACTAGATTTATTGCCTGCATAAATCCCACCCTCATGTAATTCAGATGGGAGACAAGCAAGAGGCATGTCTGCTGTCTGTTCCCAGCAGCGTGGGCCAGAAAGCAGAGTGATTCTTCATTACTAATGTATGGCAGCCTGTGTTTAAAAGCTATAAAGAACAAGCAATGAGACTACAATCGATCAATTCCTAAATTTCCACTAAAAGAGAGTTTAGGAAACTTTAAGGAGGCATTTCCAGCATGCTAGTAATTTACTTAAAAATCCAGGTGTCATTATGTGTGTGTGTGATGGAGATCACGTCAGAAACAGGGCTACAATTTTTTTTACTTTTTCAACTTTAAAATAAAACAGAACAAAACTTGTTTCAAATAAACATTACTGAATACTTTAAATGCTAACTTGAGGTTAAGAACAGTACGACAAATCAGCCCCTTTTGGTAAAATGCATGCTATTCAAACATCATACTTGCTCCTCTTTTTAAAAAGATGTTTTGAACCCATGGAACCGACTGTACATAATATATACTTTCTGAGGGTTCGATTCTGGCAGTAGCATCCATTAAGCTCTTAAAATTGCTTCACTTCAGTCTTTGGTGAGAATTACTCCTAATATTTCTGGAAATGTATAATGTAGCCTGAACTCTGGATTTCTCCTTAAAAACTCAATGTAAAATTTCAGTTCTTGGAACTGATACAGAAGTAGTCTATAAGCATTAACAAGGCTGCATTAATAGAAAGACCATAATTATTAGGATTAAAATTTTATTTATCCCATGACTGTCCATAATTATGCATTTAGTTATTTAAACCCATCTTAAGGCTGCTAGCTTCCCCGATAGTTCAGTTGGAAAAGAATCTGCCTGCAATGTGGGAGACCTGGGTTCGACCCCGGGGTTCGGAAGATCCTCTGGAGAAAGGGACAGCTACCCACTTCAGTATACTGGCCTGGAGAATTCCATGGACAGTGCATGGGATCGCAAAGAGCTGGACATGACTGAGCGATTTTCACCTTCTCTATGACTCTCACGGGCTTCCTGGCAGTGGCTCAGTGGTAATGAATCCGCCTGCCAATGCAGAAGATCTGGGTTCCCTCCCTGGAGTGGGTTTATTCCCCCTGGACGAGGAAAAGGCAACCCACTTCAGTATTCTTGCCTGGGAAATCCCATGGACAGAGAAGTCTGCGAGTTCTCTCTTTTCCGTGGTCAGATCAAACAGAAAAGTATCATATCCCCACAAAATGAAACCAAAGAGGCTTTCGGAAGAAGCACAGAATGTTCTTTGTACACAAGCCTAGGGTTTCCAGATTAGCAAATAAAAATACAGGGACCTAGTTAGATTTGAATTTCAGATAAACAAAAAGTAGCTTTTTAATATATAAGCACGTCTCAGATATTTTTATTTATCTGAAATCCCAATTTAACCGGACATTCTAGATTTTACTGTCAAACCTAACAGGCCATAATTTAGATACAGTATTTGTAACAGGAGATCATGTGTGGCATACAGTTTTACATCTTGATTTTGTAAAAAACAAAACAAAACAAAAAAAACTTGTATGAATAAAATGGGAAGCGGTGTATTTCCTAGAAACTAAAGCTTCTAATTTCAACAACATCAAGATAGAACATCCTGAATGCCATAAAAAAAACCCTGCTTTTGACATATAACAAGAGTTTTGCAGAAGTAAGCATGAAAGAAAGCTGGGTAAAGGAGGGTGGTGATGTCTTGCTGGGGGAACGCCTACTGGCACCCTGCAAGAGGTAGCGCTCTGAGGATGGTCCACACCGGAACACCTTTAACTCCTTTCGCTACCTGCTCTCATCTCACTCTACTCTGATGATGCAGTCAGTAGGAAAACAAAGTGTATTCCAGATAAATTCAACGTGCAATCAAAGATTTTAAAATAAACCCATTCTAGGCGGCGACAATTATTATCTATTTCAATACTAGACATTTTAAAAGGAAATACGGGGTTTTTTTCTTTCAAAAACCTTGCTACTATGGATCTTCCACTCTGTAGGCAGGAAAATTTAAGCCCTCATTTTTCAAAAGTTTTGACATGTAGCAAAGAGGAAAATAAAGCACACGTTCAGTTCAGTTCAGTTCAGTCGCTCAGTCCTGTCCAACTCTTTGCGACTCCATGGAATGCAGCATGCCAGGCCTCCCTGACCATCACCAACTCATCTCATCATCACCAACCATCTCATCCTCTGTCATCCCCTTTTCCTCCCACCTTCAATCTTTCCCAGCATCAGGGTCTTTTCCAATGAGTCAGTTCTTCACATCAGGTGGCCAAAGTATTGGTGCTTCAGCTTCAGCATCAGTCCTTCCAATGAATATTCAGAAATGATTTCCTTTAGGATTTACTGGTTGTATCTCCTTGCTGTCCAAGGGACTTTCAAGAGTCTTCTCCAATGCCACAGTTCAAAAGCATCAATTCTTCGGCACTCGGCTTTCTTAATAGTCCAACTCTCACATCCACACATGACTACTGGAAAAAGTATAACTTTGACTAGACGGACCTTGTCAGCAAAGTAATGTTTCTGTTTTTTAATATGTTGTCTTGGTTGGTCATAGCTTTTCTTCCAAGGAGAAAGCGTCTTTTAATTTCATGGCTGCAGCCACCATCTGCAGTGATTTGGAGCCCTCCACAATAAAGTCAGCCACTGTTTCCAGTTTCCCCATCTATTTGCCATGAAGTGATGGGACCAGATGCCATGATCTTCGTTTTCTGAATGTTGAGTTTTAAGCCAACTTTTTCACTCTCCTCTTTCACTTTCATCAAGAGGCTCTTTAGTTCTTCTTCGCTTTCTGCCATAAGGGAGGTGTCATCTGCATATCTGAGGTGATTGATATTTCTCCCGGCAATCTTGATTCCAGCTTGTGCTTCATCCAGCCCAGGTTTCTCACAATGTACTCACATATAAGCAGGGCGACAATATACAGCCTTGATATTCTTCCTTTCCCAATTTGGAAGCAGTCTGCTGTTCCATGTCCAGTTCTAACTGTTGCTTCTTAACCTGCATACAGATTTCTCAGGAGGCAAGTAAGGTGGTCTGGTATTCCCATCTCTTTCAGAATTTTCCACAGTTTATTGTGATCCACACAGTCAAAGGATTTGGCATAGTCAATAAAGCAGAAGTAGCTGTTTTTCTGGAACTCTCTTGCTTTTTTGATGATCCAACGAATGTTGGCAATTTAATCTCTGCTTCCTCTGCCTTTTCTAAATCCAGCTTGAACATGTGGTAGTTCACAGTTCACATACTGTTGAAGCTGGGCTTGGAGAAATTTGAGCGTTACTTTGCTAGCTTGTGAGATGAATGCAATTGTGTGACAGTTTGAACATTTTTTGGCATTGTTTTTCTTTGGGATTGGAATGAAAACTGATCTTTTCCAGTCCTGTGGCCACTGGTGACGTTTCCGAATTTGCTGGCATGTTGAGTGTAGCACTTTCACAGCATCATATTTTAGGATGTGAAATAGTTTAACTGGAATTCTACACCTCCACTAGCTTTGTTTGTAGTGATGTCTCCTGAGGCCCACTTGCCTTTACATTCCAGGATGTCTAGTTCTGGATGAACAGCATCATGTTTATCTGGGTCATGAAGATCTTTTTTGTCTAGTTCTTCCATGTATTCTTGCCACCTCTTCTTAATATCTTCTGCTTCTGTTAGGTCTATACCATTTCTGTCCTTTATCGAGCCCATCTTTGCATGAAGTGTTCCCTTGGTATCTCTAATTTTCTTGAAGAGGTCTCTAGCCTTTCCCATTCTATTTTCCTCTATATATTTGGATTGGTCACTGAGGAAGGCTTTTTTATCTCTCCTTGCTATTCTTTAGAACTCTGCATTCAAATGGGTATATCTCTCCTTTGCTTTTCGCTTCTCTTCTTTTCACAGCTATTCGTAAGGCCTCCTCAGACAGCCATTTTGCTTTTATGCATTTCTTTTTCTTGGGGATGGTCTTGATCCCTGTCTCCTATACAACGTCACGAACCTCAGTCCATAGTTCTTTAGGCACTCTATCAGATCTAACCCCTTGAATCTATTTCTCACTTCCACTGTATAATCATAAGGGATTTGATTTAGGTCATACCTGAATGGTCTAGCGATTTTCCCTACTTTCTTCAATTTCAGTCTGAATTTGGCAATAAGGAGTTCATGATCTGAGCCACAGTCAGCTCCTGGTCTTGTTTTTGCTGACTGTATAGAGCTTCTCCATCTTTGACTGCAAAGAATATAATGAATCTGATTTCGGTGTTGACCATCTGGTGATGTCCATGTGAAGAGTCTTCTCTTGTGTTGTTGGATGAGGGTGTTTGCTATGACCAGCGTGTTCTCTTGGTAAAACTCTATTAGTCTTTGCCCTGCTTCATTCTGTACTCCAAGGCCAAATTTGCCTGTTACTCTGGGTGTTTCCTGACTTCCTACTTTTGCATTCCAGTCCCCTATAATGAAAAGGACACCGTTTTTGGGTGTTAGTTCTAGAGGGCCTTGTAGGTCTTCATAGAACTGTTCGACTTCAGCTTCTTCAGCATTACTGGTTGGGGCATAGACTTGGATTACTGTGATATTGAATGGTTTGCCTTGGAAATGAACAGAGATCATTCTGTCTTTTTTTTGAGATTGCATCCAAGTACTGCATTTTGGACTCTTCTTTTGACTGTTTGTCCATTTCTTCTAAGGGATTACTGCCCGCAGTAGTAGATATAATGGTCATCTGAGTTAAATTCACCCATTCCAGTCCATTTTAGTTCACTGATTCCTAAATGTTGATGTTCACTCTTGCCATCTCCTGTTTGACCACTTCCAATTTGCCTTGATTCATGGACCTAACATTCCAGGTTTCTATGCAATATTGCTCTTTACAGCACATGTAAAAATTCATCAAATCTGTGTACATAATTGCTAAATATTTTCCTCTTTAGATATAACTGCCTGAAGAATTTAAAAATCTTTTATCCTTTATTTAAGTATTTTTAAAATGAAGATTGTACAAGATGATTATTTGATATACATGATGAAATGGCTACTATAGTCAAGCAATTATCTCCTCACATAGTTAACCATTTTTTCTTTGTGTGTGTGATGAGAGTACCTGAAATCTACTCTCATAGGCTACTCCTAGTATTTAATTCAGTATTATGAACTGCAGGCATCACAGTGTGGAACTATTCATCCTACAGAATCACAACCTTATGCCCTTCGGCCAATATCTCCCCGTTCCCTCCCCCTCATCTTCTCTGGCCTTGGTGACCACGGTTCTACTCTGCTTCTGTGAGTTCAACTTTTTTTTTTCAATTTTAAGATTCCACATCAAAGTGAGATCATACAGTGTTTGTCTTTCTCTCTCTGACTTATTTCACTTAGCACAGTGTCCTCAGGCTCAGTTGTATTGTCACAATGGCAGGATTCTTTCTTTCCCATGGCTGAACAATATTCCACTGTATGTACCTATGGGTGCGTGCTAAGTCACTTCAGTTGTGTCTGACTCTTTCTGACCCCGTGGACTGTAGCCCACCAAGCTCCTCTGTTCATGGGATTCTCCAGGAAAGAATGCTGGAGTGGGTTGCTATGCCCTCCTGCAAGAGGTCTTCCTGACCCAGGGATCGAACCGGCATCTCTTATGTTTCCTACACTGGCTGGCAGGTTCTTTACCACTAGCATCACCTGGGAAGCCCTATGTTCTGTACGACATCTTTATCCACTCTGCCGTCTACAGACACCTGGGTTGTTTCCATATCCAGCTATTGTGAACAGTGCTGCAAAGAACATGGGAAAGCAGATACTTTTTTAAGATGTCTGCAGATACTTTTGTTTAATTATCTGATACTGAGAAGGCCATTATCTTCTTTATCCATGCAGATATTTCTGCTGAAATCTCCTTTAATGTACAGCTCTATGGCAGAGGATTGATTTCTGAAAAGCAACTGTGATTCATGTAGGCTCCATTTTATGTCTAATTCAATGAGCATCCTAAGAGTAGCTTTGCAGTGGAGAAACTTGGCAGCCAGCACTTTGACCAAGTGGTCCAAGGTACCACCACCAGCAGTGGGACCACCTGCCACTGAGTGTACAGTGATAGGATGTATTGGGAATACACATCATTTCCACGGAACTCTTGCCAGAAATGGACAGCTTGAGTCTGAACATGAGGAAACATCAGACACACACATTGAGTGACATTCTACAAATAGCTGGCCTGCGCATATTGCTAATGACGGCTACAAAAGGCCAGGAAGGGATGAGATTCAAGGGCATTAGAGATGTGGTGACTAAATGCAACACGTGAGTTGGAAGGTTCAGACTTCGGATGAATTTGTGAAATCTGAACAAGGATTTTATTCTAGATAAGAGTATGGGATCAGAGCTGACTTTCTGAGTTTGATCATTGTACTGGACTTACGTAGGGCTTCCCAGGTGGCTCATTGGGCAAGAAGCCACCTGCCAATGCAGGAGACGCAAGAGACTCGGATTCAATCCCTGGGTCAGGAAGATCCCCTGGAGGAGGAAATGGCAACCCACCCCAGTATTCTTGCCTAGAAAATTCCATGGACAGAGGAGCCTGGCAGGCTCCAGTCCATGAGGTAACAAAGAGTTGGACACAACTGAGCAACTGAGCCTGCACACAGGCACTGTGGTTATGTAACAGATTATCCTGATATTCAGGCAACACATTCCCAAGTCCTGAGAGGTAAAGGAACACCATGTCAGCGACTTACTTATGTGCATATTTGTATGTCTATGGAGAGAGAGAAACGAAAGTGCCATTAACACTTGGGTTTCTAGCTGAAGGGTGTATGGAAATTCTTTCTCTTAATCATGCAACTTTTTTCTAAGTTTGAAATTATATCAAAACAAAAAGTTAAAACAAAAAGCATTTCCTTTAATAAAAAGCAAGGCAATACCATTAGGGGAGAAGTCTGCTTTGTTTTGAAGTTTACTGGGCCTGAAGACAACGACATTCAGATGTAACAGCAGTGATGACACGTTAAGCTGCTCCCCCAGCTCCCCAGAGCGGTTCACAGGATGGCTCCCCAGAGCCTGCACTTCTTGGGATGCTTACTGGATACGTCAGTGTTTTCTTCCTTTTTATGGCTGAGAAGGTTTGAGTTTCTATAACATTCACAGATAATTTGGACTATATCTAATCAAGTCAGTGCAGTATAAAGCAATGTTTCAAACATCTAATGGTAAGGCCAGTTCTCTTTCTTTTTTTGATTGCTACTGAATCTAATTGAATAGTGTTATGAATTGACTCAAATGGCATGCTAAATCAACTGAATCGCCAGTAATTCTGTACATTCTATTCCACATTGTTTTTCTCTAACTATAAAATATTCTAACAGAGAACAAAGAAAGGAATAAGGCAATTTTTACCTAACTCTTTATAAGACAAGGTAACCCCGTCTTTTCCAATTGCACGTACATTAAAAAAAATATCAAAGCCTTGCCTTTTCATTGAAGTAATGTTCTGTTATTGTTGTATATAGGAGTATTTTGGACATGTAGAAACCAATTTTTACCTTCAAGATTGAGGAATAAAATATAAAGAAACCATACATTAATTTTCATTGAATAAGCCAACTTGTTAATTTAATTAGCTTTAATGTTCTCTTATGATCACCTGTTGTGAAGAGCTGACTCACTGGAAAAGACCCTGATGCTGGGAAAGATTGAGGGCAGGAGGAGAAGGGGATGACAGAGGATGAGATGGTTGGGTGGCATCACCAACTCATGGACATGAATTTGAGCAAACTCTGGGAGATAGTGGAGGACAGAGGAGTCTGGCATACTACAGTCCATGGGGTTGCAAACAGTTGGACATGACTTAGTGACTGAACAAAAACAGTGCCCATATAATGTGGAACCAGTAATAGAAGAAAATGGGTGTGGGGAAAAAATGTCAATATCATTTAATACTGGTTATCCATTTATTCCTTCAACAAATATAGAATAACAAACAAATGCCAGAAACCGGTCTAGATATGAGAACCAGAGATGCTTAGGAAGAAGTCCCTGTCTTTGTGAAATTTACATCCTCCTAGGTGGTCAGTTTGGAGAAGGAAATGGCAACCCACTCCAGTATTCTTGCCTGGAGAATCCTGTGGACAGAGGAGCCTGGTGGGCTGCGGTTCATGGGTTGCACAGAGTTGGACACAACTGAAGCAACTTAGCATGCATGCATGCATTGGAGAAGGAAGTGGCAACCCACTCCAGTGTTCTTGCCTAGAGAATCCCAGGGACAGAGGAGCCCGGTGGGCTGCTGTCTATGGGGTCACACAGATTCGGACACGACTGAATTGACTTAGCAGCAGCAGCAGGTGGTCAGTTAATACTTGAGTAAACAAATTAAAGGAGGAAGAAAAAAACTTTGTAGACAAATGCTCAGTGCTCTGGAGAGAGAGAAAGCAGGTGCTGGAGAGAAGGCAGGGGCCAGCGTGTCAGCAAAGGCCACGTTCAATGTGGACGTCCTGAGCAGGGGCACAGGAGACCACGGAGAGGTGGAGACGTGGGGTGAGCAGAGTGGACACAGCCTCCGTGGACCAGGCTCCAGCCGGAGGGGAGCAGCAGGAGGGAGCGGGGAGACGGGGGGATGGATTGGCCAGGAACCCAGGTCACGATGGTCCTCGAGGCCAGCATAAAGGCTCAGCTTTAGCTCCAGGAGTGAGGAGAGGCATGGAGGCTCTCACACGTGGTGGTGATGTGGTGTCCTTTATATATATAGATATTTACTCAGCACTTTTCTTGGAAATCATCTTGGATTTACGAAAGAGTTACAAAGATGGTGCGGAGAAGTCTCACATACCTTTCACCCAGCTTCCCTTTGTGTTAACATTTTACGTAACTTCGGTACATTTCTCATTATCCCTTAAGTGTTAAAGGGTTGTCTTCTTACTGGGTAGGAAAGAATTATGAACCCACACCATCAGCCAACATGTATCAACTGGTGTCCCAGACTCTGCTCCGAGTGGGACACACGTCGTAGCTCACTAGGCCTCTCATAATCACCAGGAGAACATGAGCAGCAGTCTCGGTATTACATCCACTTCACAGACGAGGGTTCTGAGGCAAGGAGAGAGGTCTCGGCTTACCCAGAAGTCACACAATGAGAGAGTGATGAGCTTGGTTTACAACCTCGCTCTCTCTGGCTCCAGAGCCCAACCAGTGGGAGAGACTGAGAAGCAGAACTGGAAGCAGGGACACCAGCTAGGCAGCAACTACCGGTCAGGTGAGAGGTGAGGGCAATCCAGGGAGGCGGAAGGCAGGCTACCAGGACTCGCGGATGGACTGCACGCTGAGGAGTTAGAGATACGGGATCAGGGATGATGCCTACATTTTCATCCCCAGCAGCTGGCTGATGGCTGGTACCTTTTGCTGAGGGCAAAGGATCGGGGAAGAGCAGGTGGGAGGGGGTGAAGTATTCTGCTTGGACATGCTAAGTCGGACAAGTCTACAAAGCATCCGGTTGTGGCCAAGCAAAGGCAATGTGTGAAGAGGAGAGCATGAGCAAACAGGTCATTCTGCAGAGGGGCCAGGAGGTGGAAAGGGTGGAATCGACCATTAGCTCCCACTCCAAATTTATTTTGGGGCTTCCCGAGTGGCTCAGTTGGTAAGGAATCTGCCTGCAATGTAGGAGACCTGGGTTCGATCCCTGGGTTGGGAAGATCCCCTGGGGAAGGGAATGACAACCCACTCCAGTATTCTTGCCTGGAGAATTCCATGGACAGAGGAGCCTGGTGGCTACAGTCCACAGGGTTGCAAGAGTTGGACACGACTGAGCGACTTTGACTACTACTTCAGAAAACTTTTCAAGAATGTGAAAAGCAACAGGCACTGACTCATGATTCTTATGTCCTCAGCCTGCCTCCTCCCAGATTTCCTTTCCAGCCCAAGGGAAGAGTGTGGGCGAGGAGGAGCGAGGGGAAAGTAGACGGGCAGTGAGAGAAGAGTAAGGGACCCAAAGGCACAGAAACGAGGGCTCTTCCACCAGAACCACATGCCACCCTCTTCATCGCCCTTCTAGCAAGTGGTTCTGGCTCATTTCTTTCCAATATCAAGATACCCATAAAAGATGATAACGTGTTTTCTTTCAATTTTTTTTTTATTAGAACTCAGTCAAGCTGGCTGCTTCAGAATTTATTATCTGCCCAGGCGTTTTATTTCATATTTGATTTGCAACATGACCAATTAAGCTATTTCCAGCATAACCTTTACCAAGCTGAAATACATGGATATTTTTGCATGGAAGTTATGAGATTTCATATCTACTGAATAACTTAATATTTTGGAAGTGTGAGTGGCTGTCCAAGCAAATTAAATATAATAAAATTATCGTTAGTGAAGAGAACAACATAGGAGATAAGAAAATAAAGGTAATAAATAAATAAATGGATTATAAAATTATAATTTCCAGAGAGGAAACGGTCAAGAACAGTTTATCAGAAGTAGGAAGATACCTAAATGAATGTGGATCAATACGATTGATTTATCTACATGAGTAAATAGGAACAGAAAGGTCCCAGGGGACCTAAAAGTGAAGGGAAAGTGTCACTCCACTGAGTCAATATCCTTTGCACTGTTCAAAAGGACAAACGGTACTATGAGAAATCTAAATTTACCTTATAATTATTGACTCCCTGTTGTAACTTTAGCCATAAAGCAGAGACAAACAATTATATACATATTTCTATACTGTGTCAGCTAAAATAGCACAAATCCTTGCACCTGCACACTACATGAGCATCAAAGGATGTGTTTTCAGATACTGTAAAAACTTTAGGGAGAAGGTCATGGTAATCTCTCTCATTCGACAAGCAACATACTCAAGGATACTCCCAAGGAAGCTCCAGTGTGGCGAGAGATATATGAACTGCACATGTTCATAGAAGCTATGATATATGTGAGCTCAGGAAAAACAGGAAAGGAGAAGTCAGTGTCATATCATGGGTTTTGGTTTGGTTCTTTATTGTGTAGCAAACTACCCGCTTCCCTGTTTCTTTTATTCTTTCTCATTCTCTTTTTCCACAAAGTCACTCCGTGTGGTTAACCTGGACTTCCTCACAACGTGGTGGCCTCAGGCGTCTAGATTTCTAACGTGACAGGCCAGGATGCCTCCCAAAGGTGGAGATGGAAGATGCCAGCCCTCTTAGGAGTGGAGGCCTGGCATGGTGTCCTCTAAACATTGGTTAAGAGTGGGAGCCTGGAGAAATCAACCTGCCTGACTTCAGACTATACTACAAAGCTACAGACATCAAGACAGTATGATACTGGCACAAAGACAGAAATATAGATCAATGGAACAAAACAGAAAGCCCAGAGATAAATCCATGCACCTATGGACGCTTGATCTTTGACAAAGGAGGCAAGAATATACAATGGAGAAAAGACAGTCTCTTTAACAAGTGGTGCTGGGAAAACTGGTCAATCACCTGTAAAAGAATGAAACTAGAACACTTTCTAACACCATACAAAAAAATAAACTCAAAATGGATTAAAGATCTAAATGTAAGACCAGAAACTATAAAACCCATAAAGGAAAACATAGGCAGAACACTCTCTGACATAAATCACAGCAAGATCCTCTATATAACCCACCTCCCAGAGTAATGGAAATAAAAACAAAAAATAAACAAATGGGACCTAATTAAACTTAAAAGCTTTTGCACAATGAAGGAAACTATAAGCAAGGTGAAAAGGTAGCCTTCAGAATGGGAGAAAATAATAGCAAATGAAGCAACTAACAAAGAATTAATCTCCAAAATATACAAGCAGCACATGCAGCTCAATACCAGAAAAATAAATTTTGACCCAATCATAACATGCGCCGAAGAACTAAACAGACATTTCTCTAAAGAAGACATACAGATGGCTAACAAACACATGAAAAGATGCTCAACATCATTCATCATCAGAGAAATGCAAATCAAAACCACAATGAGGTACCATCTCATGCTGGTCAGAATGGCCGTCATCAAAAAGTCTACCAACAATAAATGCTGGAGAGGGTATGGAGAAAAGGGAACCCTCTTACACTGTTGGTGGGGAATGCAAACTAGTACAGCCACTATGGAGAACAGTATGGAGATTCCTTAAAAAACTGGAAATAGAACTGCCATATGACCCAGCAATCCCACTGCTGGGCATACACACTGAGGAAACCAGAATTGAAAGAGACACGTGTACCCCAATGTTCACTGCAGCACTGTTTACAATAGCCAGGACATGGAAGCAGCCTAGATGTCTTTCGACAGACAAACAGATAAAGAAGTTGTGGTACATATATACACGGTGGAATATTACTCAGCTATAAAAAAGAACACATTTGAGAGTCAGTTCTAATGAGGTGGATGAAACTGGATCCTGTTATAAAGAATGAAGTAAGTCAGAAAGAGAAACACCAATACAGTATATTAACACATATATATGGAATTTAGAAAGATGGCAATGACGACCCTATATGCAGGACAGCAAAAGAGACACAGATGTAAAGAACAGACATTTGGACTACGTGGGAGAAGGCAAGGGTGGGATGATTTGAGAGAATAATATTGAAGCATGTATATTACCATACATGAAATAGATGACCAGTGCAAGTTTGATACACGAAGCAGGGCACTCAAAGCTGGTGCTCTGGAGGGGTGGGGTGGGGAGGGAGGCAGAAGAGGGTTCAGGATGGGGAACACATGTACACCTGTGGCTGATTCATGTCAGTGTATGGCAACACTCACCACAATACTGTAAAGTAATTAGCCTCCGATTAAAATAAATTTGAAAAAAGGTGGAGGCCTGGCATGATGTGCTCTACGGTCAAAGCAGACACAGGACAACCCAGATTCCCACCACTTAATGAAAAGAGTATAAAAAAATTTGTGGTCAGCTTTAAAATACCACAAGGCTGATCTCCTACATGACAGGTCAGATATTCATCATGAAAACAGGAAGGAGATGGTGCTCTGACTTGCAGAGGGAAAGTAGAAGAAAGAACATTCTTGGATTGCTTTTATAGACCACCTGTGACTAAATCCAATGATAACTTTGCATCCACATAAATGGCTGCATCTCAAACAGGGCACCACAAAACTCCTGCAAGCAGTGCTGTTGTGGTCACTGGTAGGGACAGCTGAGAAGCCCGTGCAGAAGGACAGAGACCTGGTGACCTGGGGTCTCCAGGGATTGAGACAGGCTCAGTCCATGAAGAGCCCCCCAGAGCTATCAGAATTGCCATTTGCACAAGTCTTGTTATACCCAGAGGATCAAAAACCTATCTTTATCCTTCCACACATTCTTGGCACATTCACTTCGACCATGAGGTGGCATAGCAACTAAGTCCAGTTGTATTATCTACAGAATGATTTACCTCTGGAGAAGGCAGAACAAGAGGAGGGGAAAGTGCTACTATGATTGGAAGGAAAAAAGAACTTTCTGGAAATAAAAGTTTTCAACACTTAAAGAGTTTCCATCTGAAAGTCGGAGAGTCATGTGTCCTGATGGATTTTGCCTTGAATAAGTTCTATGGCTCAGAAGAGCAGCTGCTTAAATGATGCCCTGCTCTTCGGGGTGGACACTTCCGTTTCTGACTTTGTCTTTCATCCTTTGTTTTACGTTTCTTTCTTCTTCTTCATTGACTTACTTTGCTTCTGCCCGGTTTTCTTTCATATCTGCCTTGCTTTACACCTAACCAGAGGTTCCCAGCAACGTCCACAGGCCACCATGAGGGGCACTTGGCGCAGAAACCAGTGTTGAATACTTTCCTAGTGGTTTCTACCCTCACAAGGTGCGGGGTTTTGTTTTTCTTTCTGGTCTGGAAGTAAATCTTGTATCAGATTATTTTCTTGATCATTTGAGAGCTAGTAACCCTTTATTATAGGCTTACTTGATAGCTCAGCTGGTAAAGAATCCGCCTACAATGTGGGAGACCTGGGTTCGATCCCAGGGTTGGGAAGATCCCCTGGAGAAGGGAAAGGCTACCCACGCCAATATTCTGGCCTGGAGAATTCCACAGATTGTATAGTCTACGGGGTCGCAAAGAGTTGGACACGACTGAGCAACTTTCACTCACTCACTCAACCCTTTATTATGGGCTTCCCTGATGGCTCAGTGGGTGAAGAATCCACCTGCAATGCAGGAGACAAAGGAGATTTGGGTTTGTTTTGTGGATTGGGAGGATCTGCTGGAGGAGGAAATGGCAAACCACACCAGTATTCTTTCCTGAAAAACCCCATGGACAGAGGTGTCTGGCAGGCTACTGTTCATGGGGTCACAAGAGTCAGACATGACTGAATGACTAAGCATGCACACACAACCCTTTATGATAACAATGTTCATATTCCTTTGAAAATTTTGGCAGTAGCTGCTTTTGCTACTCAATTGTTATCTACCTTTTTTTTTCCCCCGCTACAAAATTCTGAAAGAGATGGGACTACCAGACTACCTGACCTGCCTCTTGGGAAATCTGTATGCAGGTCAGGAAGCAACAGTTAGAACTGGACATGGAACAACAGACTGGTTCCAAATAGGAAAAGGAGTACATCAAGACTGTATATTGTCACCTTGCTTATTTAACTTCTATGCAGAGTACACCATGAGAAACACTGGGCTGGAAGAAGCACAAGCTGGAATCAAGATTGCCAGGAGAAATGTCAATGACCTCAGATATGCAGATGACACCACCCTTACGCAGAAAGTGAAGAGGAACTAAAAAGCCTCTTGATGAAAGTGAAAGAGGAGAGTGAAAAAGTTGGCTTAAAGCTCAACATTCAGAAAACTAAGATCATGGCATCCGGTCCCATCACTTCATGGGAAATAGATGGGGAAACAGTGGAAACAGTGTCACACTTTATTTTTGGGGGCTCTAAAATCACTGGAGATGGTGACTGCAGCCATGAAACTAAAAGACACTTACTCCTTGGAAGGAAAGTTATGACCAACGTAGATAGCATATTCAAAAGCACATTACTTTGCCAACAAAGGTCTGTCTAGTCAAGGCTATGGTTTTTCCAGTGGTCATGTATGGATGTGAGGGTTGGACCATAAAGAAAGCTGAGCGCCGAAGAATTGATGCTTTTGAACTGTGGTGTTGGAGAAGACTCTTGAGAGTCCCTTGGACTGCAAGGGGATTCAACCAGTCCATCCTGAAGGAGATCAGCCCTGGGTGTTCTTTGGAAGGAGTGATGCTAAAGCTGAAACTCCAGTACTTTGGCCACCTCATGCAGAGTTGACTCATCGGAAAAGACTCTGATGCTGGGAGGGATTGGGGGCAGGAGGAGAAGGGGACGACAGAGGATGAGATGGCTGCATGGCATCACTGACTTGATGGACGTGAGTCTGAGTGAACTCCGGGAGTTGGTGATGGACAGGGAGGCCTGGTGTGCTGTGATTCATGGGTTCGCAAAGAGTCGGACATGACTGAGCGACTGAACTGAACTGAACTGATTAAATTAGAATAAACCTTAGACTTAAGTTAAAATCCCATTGAATTTGCATTCTAGAGTTACATATCTGAGTTCTTCAAAATCATTCCTGCATTCTCACTATTTCTATGAAGCAAATTTCCAGATATACCTGTGACAGGCAGATTAGTGTACCAACCACCCCCTTTAATGTTGAGAATTTCACAGTAGATGTATAGAAAAATGTATTACAATTCAAAAGTTCATTTTCTTCTGTGAAAAAAAAGGTATATGTATGTGTGTATGTATGTATGTATGTATGTATGTATGTGTGTGTGTGTATATATATATATACACATACATGCTATACATTAGTGGTTCTCCTGTCAGACACATTTTTCAGGGCAATACTGAATAGGGGAGAAGAAAAGATCACCAAATGGAAATGCCAACCTTTTCATGAGGAGTCTGGTAGGGGGAAAGGCCCTATGGGGTCAGGCAGGTATGGACACCTGTGTGAAGACCCGCGAGCCAAGAGCCCTGAAGAACCGCAAGGAGACGAGTCCTCTCACCTCTAAAATATCCTGATATTTGGGTATGCTCCCACTGCATTTGCTGTTCTTCAACCCTATAGTGAAATCCAGCATTTAATAAACCTCAACCCTGCACACAGAGTTCCTATTAGGTTTTCTTAATACTTAAAAAAATGAAAAGCAAAGGAAGTCAAGATATCTGAAGAAAGTCTTCCATATGAAAAATGAGACCAAAAGAAAATGAACGCGAAACATAGAAAAAACAATTTAGAGAAGAGTAGGAAACAAACACTGAATTATGATTAATAGCCTTGAAGAGATAAGAGGATGCTTTAAAGGAAAAAGAAAAGGTATTTAAAGGACAAAGAAGAGGTCTTAAGTGTTACAATGGCAGGTATTCTGCATTGCAGGCAGATGCTTTACCATCTGAACTACCAGGGAAGCCTAGCAATGGTAATGGCAGAAAAATGTAAAAGATTTGGAAAACGAGTTTGGGGAAGTCTCTCAGAAAGTGAGTAAATGGGTGGGAAGTAGGAGATGGAAGATTTAAAAGGAGAAAAGAGAAAACCACCAAAGGATTAACTTTAGAGGCTTAATGTTCAGAAAATGGCAATTACAATTACAGAAAGAGAAAATGTTAAGAATGCAGAAGAGAAAGTTTGCCAAGAATTAATTACAAAAACATTTCCTAGAATAGAAGGACGTAAGATTCTAGATCCAAAGAGCCCAGTGTATAGGTGGACCCAGCACAACTGGTGACTAAAGAAACACGCACAGCTTAAAAAAGTTAAGAATTGTGTTTTAGTCGGTGGACATACTGAGGACTTAAGCCTGGAAGACAATCTCTGGAATCACTGAGGGGCTGCTCTCTGTACGGGAGGAGTAAGGAAACGTAGGAGTTTTTGCAACAAAAACCAGATAGTCAGAACATCAAAGGATTACTGTTAAAGAGTCAACAGATACCTCTAGTTAGTACACTTAGCATTTTCCATGTATGTAAGATGGAAGAGTTGGGGCTCATTAATATCATCCCTTTGATATGCACCTTAGCTATCTAGGGACAGGACCCTGTTTTCTCCAACTTGAATCCTTCATTTTTCACAGTAAGAATTGAGTAGATAATCACTAAAATGAAAGAAGAAGAAATAGCAGTATAATCCTACTATGTGGAATCTTTTAAAATTCATCTTAGGATCATTCCCTGGTGGTTCAGACAGCAAAGAATCTGCCTGCAATGCGGGAAAACCGGGTTTGGTCTCTGGGTCAAGAAGATCTCCTGGAGATTTATGGCTACCCACTCCAGTATTCTTGCCTGGAGAATTCCATGGGTAAAGGAGCCTGGTGGGCTACAGTCAGTCCATGGGGTCACAGAGTCAGACTGAGCAACTAACAGTTTCACTTTAGGATTGTTCATTAATTTTGAAAAAGATTTCTAAAATTAGGATGTCCCTTAAATGACTGCCATCAGGTGGCAATTTTGTTATGATTGTTATCATTTCACGTGCTCATCGAAACCTAAAGTATGGGTTACAGTAGCTTAGAAGGGAAATCCCAAAGACAAGAGTCGATCACTCTTAAATGCTGCATCTTCAATGCTCTTGATTTTTCAGAGGATACTATTGCTTGGTAAAATCAGTTCAGGCTGGTTTTAGAAAAGGCAGAGGAACCAGAGATCAAATTGCCAATATCTGCTGGATCATAGAAAAAGCAAGAGAGTTCTAGAAAAACATCTATTTCTGCTTTATTGACTATGCCAAAGCCTTTGACTGTGTGGATCACAATAAACTGTGGAAAATTCTGAAAGAAATGGGAATACCAGACCGCCTGATCTGCCTCCTGAGAAACCCGTATGCAGGTCAGGAAGCAACAGTTAGAACTGGACATGGAACAACAGACTGGTTCCAAATAGGAAAAGGAGTACATCAAGGCTGTATATTGTCACCCTGCTTATTTAACTTCTATGCAGAGTACATCATGAGAAATGCTGGGCTGGAAGAAGCACAAGCTGGAATCAAGATTGCCAGGAGAAATATCAATAACCTCAGACATGCAGATGACACCACCCTTATGGCAGAAAGCGAAGAACAACTAAAGAGACTCTTGATGAAAGTGAAAGAGGAGAGTGAAAAAGTTGGCTTAAAGCTCAACATTCAGAAAACGAAGATCATGGCATCTGGTCCCATTGCTTCATGGCAAATAGATGGGGAGACAGTGGCTGACTTTATTTTTCTGGACTCCAAAATAACTGCAGATGGTGATTGCAGCCGTGAAATTAAAAGACACTTACTCCTTGGAAAGAAAGTTATGACCAACCTAGACAGCACATTCAAAAGCACAGACATTACTCTGTCAACAAAGGTCCATCTAGTCAAGACTATGGTTTTTCCAGTGGTCACGTATGGATGTGAGAGTTGGACTATAAAGAAAACTGAGCGCCGAACAATTGATGCTTTTGAACTGTGGTGTTGGAGAAGACTCTTGAGAGTCCCTTGGACTGCAAGGAGATCCAACCAGTCCATCCTAAGGGAGATCAGTCCTGGGTGTTCATTGGAAGGACTGATGTTGAAGCTGAAACTCCAATACTTTGGCCACCTCATGTGAAGAGCTGACTGATTTGAAAAGACCCTGATGCTGGGAAAGATTGAGGGCAGGAGGAGAAGGGGACAACAGAGGATGAGATGGTTGGATGACATCACCAACTCAATGGACATGGGTTTGGGTGAACTCTGGGAGTTGGTGATGGATAGGGAGGCCTGGCGTGCTGTGATTCATGGGGTTGCAAAGAGTGGGACACGACTGAGCGACTGAACTGAACTGAACTATTGCTTGGAAAAACATGGGTCAATTATAATTCTGAGACAAAAAGTGACCTAGGTTCTGATGTGCTAGAGACATTCTAATTTATCCATGTTGCTTTTAAATTTTTGTTATATATACAAGGGGGATCAATAGTGAAAATTCACACAGGTGGCCAATAGGCACTCGAAAAAATGGTCATCACTAATTATTAGAGAATTTCAAATAAAAATTACAATGAGGTATCACCTCACACCAGTCAGAATGACCATCATTCAGGTACAGTGAGAATATCCAGTTTTCTAAAGGAAATTTACTTGATGTGACTAACAGATGAGGTTTAGCTGGCAAAAATCAAATTGCATCTACAGAATTTCAAACAAAGTCTTCAATATCACTCTCCCTTTTCCCCACCCTTAATGAGTATCCAAATGTCAAGTGGCCGTCAGGGAAGTCTGGGAAATTAGGAGGTGGATGATCTTGACCGTATAGTATTTTCTCCTCCTCACCTCCTTGGCAATAACAAGAGTTTCTTATTTCCTTTTGGGGAGGGAAGACAGAGAGAGAGAGAAAGGAGAGAGAGAGAAAGGAGAGAGAGAGACAGAGAGAGAGAAAAGTAACTGTGTGAAACTGTACATTTCTAAAAGAGGCTAAAGTCTGATTAGGTCCTCAGAAGAACGAAAATGGAAAAATAGATGTTTCTCGTGAATGAGATGGTAAGTATCTCTATAGAAATGAGTCTTCGACCAATGAGATGCATTTTGTGCTATTTTTTGTCTTTTGTCTGATGACAGGCTGCCTTTCTGTTGTCCCCATGGTGAACCTGCTTTCCTAGACTTAAAAAAAAATAACTCCAAAGCCATCATTAAGGACAAGTGAGAAACTGGTGGAAATTTGGACAGGCTAAAAATGTTTTTATTTTAGTGAGTTCTAAGTACCTGCTTTGGGGGCTATCCAGGGTTTAGACATGCTAACATATCAATATTATTAATTATCATTATGTTATTATATAATATATACTATATATTGATATTATGCTATTAATGTTCATTATAATACAGATTAAGATTAATCATAAATGTATAACATATATATTAATAGCTGATCTTTCCCCTGATCTTCTCAGGATGTGAGGAAATCACCCTCTACTGTAAAAGCATCTGGATTTGGGTTTCATGTTGCTTACCGACCCAAATGGCCCTAGCAGATGTACGCAGGGTTGCTTCCTCTGGCTTGCTTTTATTTTCTCCTTCTCTCTGCTCCCATGTTCAGAGTCTATCCCTGGCTTCATGTATTGACTCTGATGCACCGTGGGTCTCTCTTGTGGCTTCTTATTTAGTCTAGACTTCCTTTCCTGCCTTACTGCTTTCTGTTGCCCCTGCTGACCCCCCGCTCTGTGTGCTTCTTTGACTTGGTGGCCTTTGCAGCTTAGAGCAAAGGGTTCTCGGTGTCGGAGAGCAATGTAACATGTCAGGTTTGTTCCAGGCTCTCCCCGTCAGGGGAGGGGATGGGACTGATCTTATCCCTTTTCAACTTTAGGCTAAAGTTGAACTTGAAGGGAAACTAGTGCATGGAGCAATGTCCCCAGTGATGTGCACACCTCTTTTTCACGGCGCTCTTTCTGTACTCAAAAGTGCCTTTGGCAGTTCATCGGCAAATCAGGAAGATGCTGATGAGACCAAAATTCACTTGCTTAATTAGCAATCTTTATTTCCTTAAAACTTTAAAATATGTTCGTGAAGATTTTAGAACAAATGATCTTAAAGTCATTTCTGTTTCTGGGGACAGGAATGTGCCTGTTTTATAATTAGAGCAGAGTCTTCAAGGAGAAATATAATTACAGACTTTAGTAGGGTAACTAAAGGGTATGTGCCTATTTTTTTTCTTGTTTCTTTCAGCTATGTTAGCTATGTTTTCATCATAGATGAGTCTGAACGAATCAACAGATCAAACAATGGTTTTGAGGCATAAACATGTTTTGTGTTTGTTATGATTGAGTTAAGATCCTAGGGAGCCATTGCAAGGACTGCCCACAGAAAGGTACAACTTTCATATTTTTGTTTGATCTGTAGACTCTAGGTTCGCTAGTAGACACTTGGGTTTATTCATAAATGAATTGCAGCAAGGGAAAATACTGTAGGAAGCTGAAATCCTTAGGACTCCCTAAATCTTCCCAAAATTTGCCCCTGGAGCTGTGGATGGTAAACCGCAGAGGACTTGCCCACATTTCAGCAGGGAATTATATATAGGCATAAGAGCTAATCTGTATTCATGATAATTTGCTAAATAAATGTTACTTTGGTTTTACTACACTTGTTCCAGCAAATTGCAACATATATTTTTTCCTATTAGTGTATGAAGCATTTTGTGTGGAACACTATTTTATGTCCTGTGCTTGTTAATTCTCTGAGCATGGCTCCTGTTTTTCAACTGCTGCTTTGAAAAAAGTTATTTGGTTTGAGAATCCTTTTCCTCTCCTGACCTTATTGCCCCCGGATGTGAACAACTTCAAGGAGAAATGCACAAGGGAAGTGCTCTGTGCTTCACCTGGAAAGTCACAGACATCTTGGAATGCTACTGCCCCTCTTTCACCGTAAAAAAGCAAGACCAATTTTTCTGCTTGCCTAAATTTCTTGGCAGCCTTTCCCTTACTTTATCACTTTCCTCTCCTCTCAAAAATCCTAAAAAATTACACTAAAGGCTTATTCTCAACTTTATACCCAAACCTACCTACAAACTATACCCTAATACCTAATTGACTAATTATGCATAAAATATAAATTCTGTTGCACTGTTGCATAAAAATGCAGATTCCTTCAGTGGTGTAAAGTCTGGTGCTGAGCTCAACCCAATAAGGGTTGCCTGTCTCAAGACGGCTCGGCTCGTACAGATGCAATTATCTCTCAAGTACTCCAACTGCTTTCTTTCACATTTCTTTTATTATGCAAATATATATATCTAATTTTAATCTGTGAGTCCATGTAGCAGATTAAAACTTTGCTCACGTCTTGCTTTCGCTAAGTGTAATTAAAGATATTAATTTTTTTTTTTCATTTGAGGACGATTCAGCTGCTATCAAGAATTCTTCATCCTATCTGCCTGTAGGTCAGGGAACCACAAAGAGCTGCCATGATGACCCAGATTAATCTTCATTCTAAGTGGTTCTGGTTAAGCAGAAGTGACAGCAACGTGAACCAAAGAGAATGGTGGTTTCAGCAGAAGGCAGCTGAAGTGTTTTTCCCTGGTAGAGAGAAAAAGTCTCAGTAGATTTCACTAGCATTGGAAATTTTGGCAAGCTTGTAAAGCAAAACTTTAGAGAAGTTTACAAAGTTTACCAAAACTGTCTTCATTAAAAAAAAAAAAATTAATCAATTCTGAATATCCCGGGAGGCTCGGTGGTAAAGAGTCGGCCTGCCAAGGCAGGAGACGTGGGTTTGTCCCTGATCGGGGAAGATCCCACAGGCCTAGGAGCAACTAAGCCCGTGCGCCACAACTACTGAGTCTGCGCGCGAGAGCCCGTAGCCGCAACAACTGAAGTCCCCATCCCCTGAAGCCCACGTTCCGCAACGAGAAGACACTGAAATCAAAAGCCCTCCCGCCACAGCTAGAGAGCAGCCCCTGCCCCCGAAACCAGAGAAAGAGCAGCAACAAAGACCCAGCAGAGCCAAAACAAAGAATAAATAAAAATTAAAAAAATTAACTTCTCAATACATTAGGAATGTAAAGGACTCACGGCATTTTCAAGACTTAAGTGTGTAAAACAATGGAAAATACCGCAATAACTTTTTATTGATTACGTGTTGACTTTATAATCTTTTGGATATTTTGGGCTGCATAAAATATACTAAAATTAATTTCACTTGAATGTGGATAATAGAAGGTTAAAATTATGTAACTGCCTCAAACTATATTTCTATCCATCCCACAGGTTTTAGACCCTTAACTCTCACACTGACTGCCTACCACCCTCGGATAGCCTCTTTTATCACCATTCTCAGGGAAACGAATGAATATATGAAACTCTGAAAATTGCTCTTGATGAACTTTGGTAGTTTGTTTCACGGAATTGAACTCAGAGGTTAAAGCATCTGCCTGCAATGCGGGAGACCTGGGTTCAATCCCTGGGTTGGGAAGATCCCCTGGAGAAGGAAATGGCAACCCACTCCAGGATTCTTGCCTGGAAAATCCCATGGACAGAGGAGCCTGGTGGGCTACAGTCCATGGGGTCGCAAAGAGTCGGACATGACTGAGCAACTTCACTATCACTTTCTCGGAACTGAATTGCGTCTGTGGCAGTGTGGGGGTGGGGTCACGTGGAATGTAAGAAGGGCAGAATTCATGGCTAAAATCAGAGGCCACCGCTACCACTGCTCACTGTGCAGATGCTGCAATCAGGAGACGCTGAATTTCCTCTGTGCATTGGCATTTCCGGGACAGGGTTACTTCCCAACTCTGTGGCTGCAATTTCAAATTTCCACACCTTATTTTTCTGCATAGTAACTAACAGATCCAATGCATGGACACCTGAAGAACTAAATGGAACAAGAATTTTGTTGTTACAATTCATCTGTGTTAACAGATTAAAAAATAAAAGTAGATTATTTTGATTAAAACACAGTCAGCATACGTTGCTGTGGTTCAGTCGCTCAGTCACGTTCAACTCTGCGACCCCACGGACTGCAGCACACCAGGCTTCCCTGTCCTTCACCATCTCCTGTACTTGGCTCGGATTCACGTCCACTGAGTTGGTGATGCCATCCAACCACCCCATCTGCTGGACCTGAGATCCATCTTCTCTCCCCTCCTTTCCAAGATGGCAGCTGGAGTGTCTGGTGTGTGTCCTCGGGATGAGGTGGGGCGACGGGGAGGAGGGGCTGCTCCCTGGGTCAGCGCTGGTTCCGCAGTCACAGCCTCTCTTGCCTCCTGCGGTCACGGACGTCTGGGCTGGTCGCCGCTCCTGTATCACGTGATCCCTGAACGCTGATTTTGCGCAGTGCTCTGCGGTCCTCTCGTATCTGGCGGCACTTCCCATGTAGTTCCTGGACTTGCTGGTTGACCTGCAGCCTTTGGCTGTGGACCCGGTCTGCTCCATAGCCAGCAGCATGAGACCCCTGCTTGGGGCTCCCCAGAGCATCTGGGGATGTCTGGACAAGCATTTCACGGCCCGTGGGTCCCCTAGGGTGGCTCCGGGAGCTAAACTCAGGCCCCCTCCACCCGACCCACGGTGCCCCTGACCTCGCTCTGATGCAGGTGTTCACAGTGAGTGGAGCGAGAAGCTCTCTCTGTCACCGCTTCCTTGCTTCCAACACGCCCCCCGCGCCACGGACCCGGACGAGTGCTGGGAAGTCAGGAGACACCCATCCCACAGTCCACTTGGGGCCCGAAGAGATACTACTTTCCTTTTCTGCGTCTTTTCTGGCAAGAACCTCCCCTATATCACATCCTCCTCTGGGTTTGTATTAGCATTATGTCTTCGGGAAAGTTGATTTATGAGAAAGAGAAATTAAAATGAGTAAAAAAGAACTAGATAAAAGAAACTGGCCGACTAGCTTTCCTGTTTGTTCCAAAATGAGTTTTCCACATGCCTTATTGTTTTGTTTAAGCACTGCATTCTCGGAATGCTATGGATGACTCTGCATTGGCAAAGTGAAAAAAAGAGAAAAACGAGAACTGAAATCAAGCCTGAGCAGTTTTGAAATCACCTGCCCTCATGACTCATCTGTGCCTGGCACCTCCTTTGGCAAGCGCATCAGTGTCTCTTGTCGTTTATGTTTTATATTTCTTTAGCTGTTTATTCCATCTGCTGCAGCTATCTGCAATCGATACCATGAGTCCCACTCTGTCTCTAAAAACCACAATATAAAAATGCATATATTTTTAAAAAATGCAATAAATACAAGGCCCAGGATGACACTCAAGAGCCTGTGGGGAAGCCCGTGGGGGGAATGTGCATGGCATCTGTGTGGATGTCTCAGGCATCTCTCGAGAGAGCGGGACCTCCATTCCTTCCCTGTTTAGTTCCTGGGTTTGCTTCGTATCGTGACATCACAGTTTTCCTGTATCAATTCAAACACATCTCCCCATAAAAGAGATGTACACATGTAGACATAAGTATTTCAAATGAATGTATGGATAATGGGTCCATTACTCCCAGCTCGAAGCAAATATACAACGGGAAGGGAATGACAGATAGCTTCTTAAAAGCTGCGCTTTGGGGAAAACTGTGAGCTAAGAATGCTGCCTGCCATATCAGTAAACAAAGGGTGTTGCAGCCATCAAGCCATCACATAACAGCTGCCCTGATCACGGTGGGCCCCAAGGGCCCGATGCCCCCTCCCGTCAACCAGTCAGCCTCTGCTGTCACCCCCTACCCCCGATGGTGCACCCGGAGGAGACTCAGAAGGAAAAGCACAAGATACTGGCCCTAGATAGCTGAGGTGCATATGACTTCAATGAACCTAGACTATGCATCTTCCCATACATAGAAACCTGCTAATTTCATTAACTTGAGCTGTCTGCTTTTCTTTAAGTAACTATAATCACTTGATGTTCTAACTACCAGGTCTTTGTTGCAAAAATTCCTATATATCCTGGCTACTCCCTCCCTGCCCCTCTCGCCTCTTTGGAACCGTCTCTCAGAGCTATCTGAGAGTCCTGTCTTCTGGACTTGAAGACTGCAGAATAAAACATAACTCTTAACTTTTAGGTCGTGATTCTTTTTTATTCAGTCAACGAAACAGATCTAAAACTTGTTATTTTTCTACAAATGCAACAAAACTGTTGTGAACAATATTACATTATTCCACTGCATTTAGTCTGAAAGTCATATTCTTTCATTATCAATTACTTTAATGCATTTTTGTATTCTCTTAAGTTTGGGCAAAAGCTGCCCATTATTTCCTCAGTGACTTGATGAAACTGTACTGTCTTTGCAGATCGGCCAAAACTGGGTAAAAAAGAAAAGAATGGTGTCACGAGAAAACCAGAAGACCTGTCTTTGGTTAAGAATTTGATCTTTCCTTACACATGTATTTAAATATCCAGTACACATATGCTTATGAATAAAAGAAGTAAGACATCTGTATGTTTGTGGTGAGCTGGCTAATTTGATGGTTGTTTGGACTGCCTACCCAAAGGGTCATCTAATATTTGATAATAAACACAGTCCTTGAAAGTTTCAGTTTTCTTTGAATTACAGATAGAAAGGCCTACTATGAAGAACACTTTCAAAGGTCTCATTATGGTTTTGAATCCTGTAGAAATTATACTCTCTCCTTTTGACATCTTGTAATAAATAAAACTGTTAATATTTTGACTTTCAACAAATTGCTGTTCTGCTCTCAGCGGCTGACGGTTATGAAAAGAGACAGTGCTCCATTAGTTACAGCAATTTAGTTTGGGGACACTAGCAGAAACACATAAAGTCCATTAGCGGAGCCAACAGCTATATCCAATTCTAACAAAAAGGGCTAAGTACAGTTTCTAAGATGAGTCTCAAAACTTCCTTGAAAACAGAAAAGAGTTGAGATGATCATTTGGGTAACTAAAGCAACAGCCCTGGTTGGATTTAAGCCAAGAGATTTGTTTTCAAAATACTGTAACCAATGTGTTGGTGCGAAAATCCACTCTCTGTTGCCAGATGCATATGAGCTGGGAAGAGGGGTTCCCAGATAACACCTGGGCTCGGTAAACCTGGGATCCTGCCCCTGGTGCTGCTTTGTGTTCCAGAAGACGGCAACAACAATTATAAGAAAAATTATCATAAATCTACGGTTCTTATGAGCAGTCATACAAGGTCACTATCGGGAGAAACACATCCATTTCTGCTTCCCACAGGGATTGCAAGACTTAGACTTTTAGGTTCTTGGACAGGTATTGTGTTGGTCAAGAAGCTCATGGACAAACCCAAATGAACCTTTTGGCCAACACAATACTTTCATTCCCTTGGGGAAACCTACAGAGCACAGATGGGCCTCCTTTTTAATTTGGTTGCTAGTAAGACACTTGTCTGATGATTTATTCAACAGCATTTCCTAAAAGAATGACACTATTCCTAAAAGCCTTTTTGGGGAACTCCTTTTCATCCTAAAAGTATGTGACAAAGAAGCTGTGAAGCTATGGTGAGATAGACTTGTGCTGAGGAATTAGCCTTTACAAACAATGAGCACCAGATATTTGGAAAATAGAAGATGAAATAAATCCAAAGTGAGTGTAAACACACAGGTTGTCCCGCACGTGCATTACTTAGAATCTGTTATCTTCCTCTGCATTTCTTATTGGAACTCTTCCCCAGGGCAGAGCCCTTTATCAAGAGATGGTTGTTCATCTATTTATTCCAAATATAACACATCCCTGAGGGGTCAGCTCAGAGAGGTAAAGTGCCAGCCATGTAGAAGCTCTTGGTAACAGTGAGAGGTGAATTCCCTGTGCTAGGATTTCAGCAGGACAATACACATAAAGTGCCTGACTGGGTTCAGCTCACAGGTGTATTGAAAAATGCCAGAACATTCTGCAGAGCTCTATACCAAGGTCACAGATGTGGAGCCCTGTACCAAGGTCACAGGATAAAAATCGCTGGAACTGACCAAGCCTCATAGCAACTGCTGCCATGAGCCTCTAGATCTACACCAGCCAGTTCCCTGACCCCATATTATGTAAAATACACACCCTACAATCTACCCTATAGCATCTGAACCAGTCACCTAATGCCACCATTCCTGCAGGAATTTTCTGTCTTGAGGCTATAAAAATTGGCTGCAATCCTGCGAAAGCATTCAGCTCTGCCTTGAGCCGGCCCGCTGTTCCGCCAGCATCTCCCACTCTGATAAACTTTATTCTTCGGCCTCATGTCTGGAAATTCTTTTCCAATCTGCACATGGACCAGGACACATTCCTGCATAGACCAGGCCTCTTGGGATTATTAATCTTCTTGACTTTTCCCACAAATTTCCCTTATAAAGGGACTATGGAATAGCAGTGGGAGGCCAAATGTCTGGCCCCCACTGTACCAGATCCCGCCCGACGTCCAATGTGAAGAATTGGTTTGACTATAGTTCTAAGTGAAATGAAAAGCAGATAGATTGTAGAGATGGACTTCCCTGATGGCTCAGCAGTAAAGAATACTCCTACTAATGCAGGAGATGTGGGTTTGATCCCTAGGTCAGGAAGATCCCCTGAAGGAGGAAATAGTGTTCCTGCCTGGGAAATCGCTTGGACAGAGGAAACTGGGGGGCTACAGCCCAAGGGGTAGCAAAAGAGTCATAAACGCAAGAGTTCAACTTAGTCAGACACGACAAACAGCAAACCGTAGAGACCTACATCCGGACTGTGTCTAATCTGATTCCCTCATTTTGGCAAGGAGACAACGAGGACTGTGGGTCCCCTCTGTATCTCCAGCCTGCACTCAGGGCCAAGCCAGGACAAGGTCTAACTACTCACTGTCTGTTGACTGAACGGAATGAGATAACTGGCCAGTGCGGTATACACAGGTAATACTTACACAACCAAAATATGTAAGTCTGACCTGTGGTTTTGCCTCTGGTCTAGGCTTATCAGAGAAAGTATGGTTCTAGGAATTATCACAAGGTGGGCAGATGGAGGTACCACTCATCTGAATTTATACGAGCCTCTGGCTTGAAGTTCCTTTCTGGGGCACAAAGCCTTCATCCAACAAAGGGAACATACTGATACACTTTGATTTAACTGGGTCCTTGTTTACTCGACCCAGTAAACAAGGGTCAAGCCTCTGGTGGCTCAGAGGTTAAAGCATCTGCCTGCAATGCGGGAGGCCTGGGTTCAGTCCCTTGATTGGGAAGATCCCCTGGAGAAGGAAATGGCAACCCACTCCAGTATTCTTGCCTGGAGAATCCCATGGACGGAGGAGCCTGGTGGGCTACAGTCCATGGGGTCACAAAGAGTTGGACACGACAGAGCGCCTTCACTTTCATTTTTACTTGCGAGTCCTAGGGTCCCTGTGGTTGCCCACCAGCAGGGGCTTCCACAGCACTTAGACGACAGGCCAGACCTACGCTCTGGCTGTCTCTGCTGTTTCTCACTTTGCCAGCCAGGCCTGGCAGCGCCCCAATTTGCCTTCTCTCAGCAGGTTCCACTGGTGGCAGAGCCTCAGATCAAAGTGCAAGAAATGAAGGACTCCCGTGGTCTCATCACAAGCGCTAAGAGGATCTTACCAATCAAAGAAGTAAGGTTTAGCTATTACATGTCTATTAGAGATTACCGTTCTTTGAGAAAAGTTTCAGCAAAGCTCTATTTTTCTGAATCAAATGGCCACTAAAATATGTCTTATTTCCTGAAATAACTTTATACAGTTGACCAGAAAGAGAACCACATGGAGAGTGGTACCCAAGTCACCGAGTCAGGTGACATGTGCCTGAGAATTAACTTGCTACGTTTCTCCTCCTCCTCCAAGGACAAGATGGGTGTAGCTAGCATCTGCAAATACACCCAGAAAACTGATCACCAGGCAGTCAGTTAAGAACACCCGAGATGGCCTGAAGACCTTTCTTTTAATGTGAGTTCTAGAAAGATTGGGAGAACTCAGAGCACAGGATGTGCAGTCTCTGGAAGAAATAAGAAGCTGCTTCCCTGTGTTTGCTGCTGGTGCCGGTGGATTCCAGCTTCGGGCACAAACACTCGTAGCTCTGGTGCAGACTTGATTGGCACTTCCACGGGCTGGCTTTACTGCTGCTTCTGTGAACCAGGGTGAGTGAAACTCCCGACACATTTGTGCTATGCTAACTTGAGCTACTTCCAGGAATGACACAAAGCAGGAAGTTTTCAATTAAAATCTTCCTTTAAAAATACATTTGGTTTCATGGATTTATAAAGCTCTAGAATGCCTCTGGGAACTTACCCTTCCCATGTGTTTTGTGGGCAGTTACATGATCTGTGACAAACCTAGACAGCATATGAAAAAATAGAGACATCACTTTGCCGTAATAGTTCAAAGCTTTGGTTTTTCCAGTAGTCATGCACGGATGTGAGAGTTGGATCATGAAGAAGGCTGAGCACCGAAGAACCGATGCTTTCTAATTGTGGTACTGGAGAAGACTCTTGAGAGACCCTTTTGGACTGCAAGGAGATCCGACCAGTCAATCCTAAAGAAAATCAGCCCTGAATATTCATTGGAAGGACGGATGTTGAAGCTGAAGCTCCAATCCTTTGGCCACCTGATTCAAAGAGCTGACTCACTGGGAAAGACCCTGATGCTGGGAAAGATGGGAAGCAAAAGGGGAAGGGAAGAGCAGAGGATGAGACGGTTGGATGGCGTCACCGAATCAACAGACATGAGCAACCTCCGGGAGAGAATGAAAGACAGAGGAGCCTGGCGCGTTACAGCCCAAGGGGTTACATGACCAAAAAACTGAAACGTAAGACAGAAGCAATATTGTGACAAATTCAATAAAGACTTTAAAACAGTTCAGCAATTTAAAAATTCTTTTTTTTTTTTTTTTTAAAAAAAAAAAGATCAACCGAAAGGATGGTGCTACATATTGGGTCAATTAGAACAACGATGGACAAAGGAAGTCTATGATGTCTCTCAGATGGATTTCCTGCTTTCCTTTCTTACTCTCTAGAAAAACGAGACTAAGAACCCATGTCATTTGTATGACATCAGTCTAGTGAAGAGCTCCCATTCACCTCATTTTGTTCAGGAAGGTGTGTGTAAACATTTAGTGCTTGCACGTTTGCTAGTCCAAGGATGAAATCCCAACTATGTGAGAGCTGTGAGCCTGGCTTTTCAGAGAATCGGAGAAATGGTACCTCGCAGAGGGGATGTGGCATCTCCAGGCATGGCGGTGCTGACTGTCCAGTTCTCACTGTGGGACTGTTTACCAAATACTTACTGTATCCACTCACTCAAGGGGCAGCCATCAATCTAGAAGGACTGCATGAGGCCCTGCGGGTGTGTAGACGGGTGATGCACGTGTCCCGGATGTGGGGAAGCCAACAGAGAGTGTGAGATGACACAAACAACTAGAATGCTGGAGTGGATGCATTGACCACTTGCAGCACATACAGTTCTGTGAGGATTTAAAGGACGGATAGTTTATCATTGAGAAAATTTTTCAAGAAGTGGTATCGTATAAACTTAAGAGGCTTAGATGTGATGGACAGGCAGAGAAGTGAAGGAGAGGGAGAGAGGGCTGGGCACACGAGGAAAGCACGTGTCAGTTACTGGTGTCGTCCCTGGACTCCGCTGGAACAGGGGTGTTGTTAGGTAAAGGAAGAGGCGGGTGCAAAGAAGGTTCTGGAAGCTCATGGAGTTTGGGGTTTCTTCAGGAAGCCAGCAAGAGCCTCCAGAGACATTTGACTGCATACATGATCTATTCAAAGAAGGGTTTTAGGACACTGATTTCAAGAGATGGGAACAGGGCTATTTGGGTGCAGGAGACAAGCGGGGAAAAGCTCCCAGTCAGCAGAATCCATCTGAAAACCAGGGACGAGGTGTAGAAACCCGGAGTGCAGGCAGGAGCAATTCAGAGGGCCCTCTGCAGCCTCCCAGACCCTGCCGTGGCCGTTCAGGTCGTCTCTTGCTTTTTGTCTGCCTCTCCTAACTCTCGCTCCACATTTCCAACGGCCATCTTTTCAAGCAGACCAGCATTTAATCTTTCTGCTTAAAAGCTCTGTTATCTGAACTGCGAAGGCCAAAGTGCCCAGCTGGCCACGCAAAGCCCACTACCAGTTGCCTTGCCAACCTTCCCATCCTCCCACGTGGCCCCTCCCGCCTGGCCCTGAGCTGCACTGGCTTCCATTTAATGTCCCCTGTCCTGAGTCTGGATCTAAGGAGTTCATTCAAGGCTAGCCTCGCCTCCCTCTCCACCCACCTGGCAGTGCCTGCTTGATCTTCAGGAAGACGCTGCAAATCAGCTCTGTGCACTCAAGAGTCAGTTAATTCAGGAGCTGAGCAGTCATAAAGCCTTGGGGCCAGAGTGGTTACCTCGTGACTCACATTCCTGAGCTTGGCTGACGAAAGCTTGGTTGACAAACCCTTTCGCTGGCTCTGGCTTCACTTCCATCTCCCACTTGAGGGTTTGTGAAAAGCTTTCAGGCTTGTAGCTGAGGGAGTTCCTGGAGCTCTGGTGCACTCAGAGTAGGGCTGTGTCAATGAGCTCACAGAACCTTCGTTTTGCTTAGTTCCCCAAGCTATCGCAGTAACAAAAGCCTCTCTGATTTCCAATCTGATTGAATGCTTATCCTGAAAAGGCATTTTTTTTTTTTTAACTGAGCTCCTATTTCTGGGGACGTTGGTCACATCTCAAGGAAAGAGAAGCCCTCGGGGTCTGGATGCCTGGTAGCACCCTACTCCACCTCTGGCCGGCCCCACCACCCACCAACAACTTCCTCTTTTGAAAACTGGACTAGTAGCCTCTTTGTAGAGTTGAAGTGAGAACTGAGCGAGACGCTTTAAAGTAACTGGCATTATGTGATACGCATGGTATGTTCCTGAAAAACAGAAACAACCGTTGGTATTATTATTCATATCCCCACCATCATCATCAATTTCAGAACAGAATTAATGAAATAAATCCCATTTACTTAAGTCTATCAGGGTACCCAAAGCAGAGAGTATCTGAAAAACCTTCCCGTGCTTCCAAGAAGTTCACAGTTCTGATATCTTTCAGGTTCAAAGTATTCATACCTGAAAGTTGGCATTTCATGAGAATAAAACACACACACACAGAGCTTGGTTCCACCCGATCCGTCATTTATAATTCACGGAACTCATCGGGCACTCTCAGCAGGCATCCATAGCATCTCATGAACCTCATTAATAAAGGGGTTCGCTGCCCACCGTGCCTGCGGCCCCACCCCAGGCACTCAAAGTGATGGATCAAAAACCACACCTTGGTCCCTGCTAGCAAAGGGTTTCCCTTCCAAACCGGACACCTGGCTGGAAGCAATCCCCGACTTGGAAGAGAACCAAGAGACGCAGCAAGTGTAAACATCTAAGCACAAAAACCGTTTTCCTCCCAAATGTCTGTCACAGATGACAGCGAGAATCCTGCGGGGAGCATCCTGCACCCCCAAGGGCGCCATGAGGCCGCGCTGCCTGGAGGACTGGGCCCCTGCTTGCCAGGCACATGGCTTTGTGACTGCTGGTCCCCCAGGACTGGGCTGCCAGCCTCAGCCACTGCCGGGAGAGGGAGGGGAGAAGCCAAGCAACTGTGCTCCCCTGGGCGGGTAAGGGTGGGGAGTTTGCCAAAGGGAGCAGGACTCAGTGTGGAGAACACTGGGAACGCCCACTGAGGACTGAGCCCCAGCTAGGGCTTCAAGCCTTCAAAATGCTGAGCTTCCACGAGTGGAACGTTCTCTAAGCAATAGGTTTTGCTCTTATAAGAAGGAAATCGGAAAGAGAAAGACATACACCGCTTGTTAACGAATATATATGGAATCTAGAAAGATAGTACCGACGATCCTACGTGCAGGGCAGCAAAGGAGACCCAGACCTAAGGAACAGGCTTTGGGCCTCAGCAGAAGGAGAGGGCGGGACGAGTTGAGAGAACAGCACTGGAACATGTACATTACTGTATGTGAAACAGATGACCAGCGCAAGTTCCATGCACGAAGCGGGGCACGCGTGGCTGGTGCTCTGGGACAATCTGAAGGGAGGGGGCGGGGAGGGAGATGGCAGGGGGGCTGAGGATGGGGGTCACGTGCACATCTATGGCGGATTCACACTGACGTATGGCAAAAACCATCACAATATTGTAAAGCAATTATCCTCCAGGTAAACAAATAAATTGAAAAGTCAGTTTGTGGTTTTAAATGGAACCACGTGGCATGTAACATCTGCAAAGCTCTGGCTGGTAAGTCCTACCAGACCCCCCTAACAGCTCACAGCCAGACTGGTAAGGTAAGACAAGATATGAAAAGCTTTACACTGTGCTTCATGAACCTCGCCGAGTGCGGCACATCCGAGACACGAGTGATTACTGGCATTCCGAAAGAACCAAATGCAAGTGGAACATAAAATAATCTAAAAAAGGAACTTTTCACGGCATGAGAACACTTGAATTAAAAAAAAAAAATGTGTCCATGTTAACATGAGGGGGAGTCTTGGTTACCAGGAATTCACTGAACAGTTTATATTCAATGGGGACATGAAAATGCTTTTTGAAATGTTTTGCTCTGATTGGTCAGAGACATACTCTTCTCTTTCTGTATTTCTATTCTGTCTCTCTCTGCCGGTTGCTAGATGTGCACACTTGAGGATGTGTGTGCAGCTGTGCATGTGCACACACACACACACACACAGAAAAATTCCTCAGGGCTTTTCATCCATTGGAAATTTGCAAAAGCTAAAAAAAGGAACAAAGTCCAGTGTCTAAGAAAAGCTGCTGAAATCAAAACATATCCTGACACATGTTTTTACCCAATTTATCCTATTTAGGACTGCAAAAAGTATTTGAGAAGCAAAACTAATAAAAAAAATGCAAGGAGTTAACTATCTCTTGTTAGAATTCTAATTTCCCCTAGAAGCACATTAAAATGTGCTGTTCAAATTGATAGTGTCCACGTTCAAAGAGCATGAAAATAAACCCAACCACGTCTGCATGACAATGTCAGGGAGCTGTTCCTGCCCCCAATTAGAAGCGAAACTCCAGGGAGGCCGGCAGCTCCTGAGACGGCCAAGGCAGAGAGGGCTTCTTTAGGTCTTTACATTTGCGCTTCAGTTTTAACAACAGTCGGAGCATCGCACATTTTGTTCATTAGCAGAGATGAGGCCTAAGGTTACAAAAGCTGAGAAAGCATCATCCTTAATTGTGTGGGCAGTGCTTCTACGATTTGAGAAGAGATGAATAAGTGGCACTCGGGCCAGACATGGGCATCTGTTGCTTCTGGGCAACCTAAACACTCCCATTCAACGGACTTTAAAATAAAGTGAAAGTGTTAGTCCCTCAGTCATGTTTGACCTTTGTGACCCCATGGACTGTAGCCCACCAGGCTCCTCTGTCCATGGGATTTTCCAGGCAAAAATACTGTAGTGGGATGTCATTTCCTTCTCCAGGGGATCTTCCCAACTTAGGGATCAAACCCAGGTCTCCTGTGTTGCAGGCAGACTCTTTACCATCGGAGCCACCAGGAAAGTCCCTTGCCCTCCTCATATACCCAGCATGTCTCTGCTTTAAAATGCCAGCTACTTTTGCTGGCCTGTAAATTCTATGACCTTCGGTTCTATTTCTTCTGGAAAAAACAAAAAACGCTACTTTGCTCTGAAGTCCAGGATCTTTTGCCCCTGGATTCCCTCTTTTGCATGGACCAAGTGATAACAGAACTCATTTCACTTTCCCAGAGGTTCCCGAGTCCTTCCCACAGCCGAGGGATCTCAGGAGGAAGCCGGCCGATTCCTGGACCTGGAGGGCCCAGCTACTGGCTTGTTACCTGCCGATGTTGGGTGTGGGAGGTGCCCGTCCATGCCCCAGACCGCCTCGTGCTGTGCTGACGGAGAAGGAAGCCAGGAGGCAGGGCCTCCCCCCATACTCCTCTCCTGAGCATGGGTAGGGGGGAGTCCTGTCAAGGAACCCTTAGCAGGGGATATCAGAGGTCATGGTAGGGGGAGTACCGGGTTGAAGAATCTATGAAACGGAGTATTCCCTGGCACATCAATAAACAAGGATGTCACAGCCATCTGCATTTTAGCCCTCCAAATGTGAATTTCTGAGCCTGGAGGGTGTCCAGGAATAACAATGCCGGCTCATCCAGCAGCCATCAGTCACAGCGCCATGGTGGGCACTGGACACAGACAACTGAGATGAATATGAAAGGAACGATTTCGGGAACTCTGCCTGACTCCTGCATCTCTCCATACACCAGTTCAGTCAGTTCAGTCGCTCAGTTGTGTCTGACTCTTTGTGACCCCATGGACTGCAGCACGCCAGGCCTCCCTGTCCATCACCAACTCCTCAAACTCATGTCCATTGAGTCGGTGATGCCAGCCAACCAGCTCATCCTCTGCCGTCCCCTTCTCCTCGCGCCTTCAATCCCTCCCAGCATCAGGGGCTTTTCCAATGAGTCAGCTCTTCGCCTGAGGTGGCCAAAGTACTGGAGTTTCAGCTTCAACATCAGTCCTTCCAATGAACACTCAGGACTGATCTCCTTTAGGATGGACTGGTTGGATCTCCTTGCAGTCCAAGGGACTTTCAAAAGTCTTCTCCAACACCACAGTTCAAAAGCATCAATTCTTTGGTGCTCAGCTTTCTTTATGGTCCAACTCTCACATCCATACATGACTACTGGAAAAACCGTAGCTTTGACTAGATGGACCTTTGTTGGCAAAGTAATGTCTCTGCTTTTTAATATGCTGTCTAGGTTGGTCATACTTTTCTTCCAAGGAGTAAGTGTCTTTTAATTTCATGGCATGTCATGTAATTTACTGTACATAGAAAAGTGCTAAATTTCTTAACTCGAGGTTTCTGGTTTTCCTTCATTAACAATAATCTTTTGATGTTCAGACTACCTGCCCCTCGTGGCAAGCTTCTGTCTAAACTAACTCCTCCCTGCCAGCCCCACCTCCTCCCAATCCTCGGGACAGTTCCCTCAGGGTTACTCGAGATGCTGTCTACTGGGCATGAAGTCCTAAATATTCCCACCAATAAAACATAACTCTCAACTTCTAGGTTATGATTACTTTCTTAAGTCGACAGATTTAACTGTTGGGACAATAGTAAGAGTCATCTTTGGTTCCACGAATTGTCTGTCTCTCTCCCCAAGGCCTAGTTGTCCCAACTGGGAAAAAGGTGGATTTTGGACAAACGTGGACCTGGATTTGAATGCCGGCTCTGTTTTGTTGCTGGCTGTGCGTCCTCTGATGATGTAACTTTCCCGAGTCTCAGTTCCTCCATCTACAGAGTGGGACAGAGAGCACACCACAGTCAGGGTCCAGTTAGAGGTACTCCTAAAGTCCCAGCGGAGAACCCTGAGTGGTGAGTGGTCCATGCCCTGCCAATATCCAGGAACATGGGCCCAGCCCTGGCTCTGCTCCTCCTTCCTGCATTTCAGGGGGGGGCTCCAGAGCCTTGACCTCCAGCCCTCTGCAGTTCAGACACCAGGGGTGATTCTGCTGGGAGAATGATGAAGCGGAAGAGGATCTGATAAGAATGAAGGGTGGAATACAGACAACGTATGCATCTGTTTTTTGCTTGTTTATTCACGTTTGTTGGTTCTTGCCTGCATGCTCTGAATTGTCTGCTTGCCTCTACTTTATACACGGAGCTGACAGAAATGACTGGGGTCAAACCGCAAAGTGAAGTCCACAAAGTGAAGTCACAGCAGGGTGGCCACCTTCCCACACCGGTTTGCTTCATGACAACCACTGTGTGTGGCGCGTACTCAGTAATCTGATCCCCCAGGCAGCGGAGGCACACAGAGGTGAAGCCTCTCGCCCAGGCTGCACAGCAAGAAAGGAGCAGCGACAGAACTTGGACCTAGTCAGCTAGGCTCCCAGCAGAGCCGTGTCCTTTCCCACCATGCAACACTGCCTCCTGGGGACGGCTATGTGTGTGCCAGGGTTCTCAGCACTGGCTGCACTTTGAAGACACCTGGGCAACTTTTAACAAACATGGATGCTGTTAAGAGCTGGATTGCGTTCCTGCAAATTCAGATGTTGAAGTCCTAAAACCCAGGACCTCAGATTATGACTAAGCGATGCTTAAGGTAAAATGAGCTCATTAGAGTGGTCCCTAATCCAGTATGATTGGTGTCCTTGTAAGAAAAGATTAGGACACAGATGCACACAGAGGGAAGACAAGGTGAAGATAAAGAAAGAAAACTGTCATCTGTAAGCCCAGGAGAGGCCTCAGAAAGGACTGCCCCTGCCAACACCTCGATCCTAGAGGTCTAGCTTCCAGAACTGTGAGAAAAGACCTGCCTACTGTTTGTTTAAGCCCCTAGTTGCTAGATGGTTCACTGGTAGAAATCTGCTTGCCAATGAAGGAGACATAGGAGATGTGGGTTCGATCCCTGGGTCAGGAAGATCCCCTGGAGAAGGAAATGGCAACCCACTCCAGTATTCTTGCCTGGAAAATCCCACGGACAGAGGAGCCTGGAGGACTACAGGGCATGGGGTCGCAAAGGGTCGGACACAACTGAGCCCAGCACACAGCGCAGGAGCTGTGGTACTTGGTATGGCAGCTCTAGGAGACAATACAGATACCAAGGCCTTCTCCAACAGTCAGCTTAGAACCTCTGGCTGCGTCCAGGGAAACCTTATTTCTTTAAAGCTCCCCAGTGGGTTCTAACACGTGGGAAAGCTGCTGATGCCGTGTATCACCTGAAAGGCACGATCTGTGCCAAGCTCCTTGTGTGGCTCAGTGAGATCCTCTGAGGGCTGAGTACATTCCTGTGTGTCAGACCCTACCCAGGACCCCACCCAGGAGCAGGGCTCCTGCAGGGCACACCAGGCTTTCCCTTCTGAAGTCTCCCTGGGAGGACCAAGTGTTCTCTGAGGATGTTGCCAGACTCCTTTCTTTTCTTATCAATAAGACCAGTGATGATTTCCATTATGAAAATAAGTGAACATGAGAGAAATAAGAGAATAAAGATATGGGATCTATGAATTTTTCTGGCAGTGGAAGTCTGCCTTTGCTTAGTAATAATGGCACACATAATTAGTCATCGCCAAAACGGCATCCACTAATCCTCACACTTAACATCACAGCATTTGGGTGAAACCGCATCTTGATTCATTAGATCTCAGTTAATAAAAAAAAAAAGTTTTACTTTTCTGTGTTCAGTCACCTTGAAATAATGAAAGTCAAAATAAATCCAACTGTCTCGGGAAAATGTGTCTGTTTTTAAATATTCAATAAGCCATTTAAAGCTTTGCAGATCATTAAGTATGTCCCTTTATAAAATCTATGGTTCTTCAATTAAAATTCTATCCCAGGCTTGGCTGTCCAAACAATAATGCATTTATCTGGTATAATAAAAATTAAAACTGGAATATTTATTCCAGGTCTGAGAAGCATTTTGGAACAAAATCTCTCTTTCTCTCATGCATGCGCGTGCACACACACACACACACCCCCAGAGGAGTTAATTTAGTTGGTTTTCTTTGTTTTCTGATTGCCAAACAAGTTTGTCTGTTGAACAGCCTGCAAATCTATCCTTGCAATTCGTTTATCATAGTGTATTTTTATCTTCCTTCTAACTGAGGATGCGGTACCTAAAACTACAGTGTTCCAGGAGCCCACTTCGATTCATGCTATATTCCCATTAGTGGCATTGAATCCTTAAGATATCTATTTAAAGTCAGGTAGATTTTAAATGTTCACAGCATAATAGAGTTGGGGGTCTGTGGAAGTTCATCAAACAAATTAACAGAATTGACACCTACACAGACACTGGAGAGAGTTGACAAGAATATCACAGAGATTTTGTAAAAGCCACGTCCCACTGTGGAGCTGAGGAAACTGCCGAGAATAAGTATGCCGGGTGGAATAAATGATCTGAGATATTGCAAAGCCAGGAGCATCCTTCTCTTCGCTTCCAAATGAATCTTCTGCACAAAGAAGAGTGCGTTCCCACCACTTCGGAGGCGAATTGGCTCCCAGAAACTGTCATAATTCAACCACAATGCTCAGTGTCCAGTCTCTGTCTGCCAGTCCCACCGACAGAGCTCGCTTCAGTTGGTTTTTCCAGCGGGGGACAAAGATGCAGCCGGAGGGCAGCTGCTCACACCACCGGCGGACGGGAGGTCCCTCTGTCCAAAATCTCTCTTGTCAGACAACGGGAAGAAGCTGGGGGCTGAACATGGTGCGTGTGCTGGGGGAGAGGCTGAGCCACCTGGAGAACGTCAGCAAAGTACAGAGGTGGCCCCCACCTGAACTGGGTCCCTGGGTCGCTGTTAAGATGCGCACAGATACTGCCTCTCCAGGGAAGCAGGAACAGGCGTGTGACGCAGCAACGCCTGGGGGGCAGGCTGCCCGCCTCGGGTTTGGACTGACTGGACAAAGAGGGACGCCCGCAAGCTTGCAAGGAGTGGGAAACCTGGCTCTTCAGACACAGGAGGAGAGACACAGCATGACGTTCCTTCCATGTGGCTCTAAAAAGGCATGACGCGGATGGACCGACTTACAAAACAGACGAGACTCACAGGCTTAGAGAGCGAGCTTACGGCTGCCAGCGGGAAGGGACAGTTAGGGAGTTCAGAACAGACATGCACGTGCGGCTACATTTAAAATCGGAAACCAACAGGACCTACTGTGCATCGTGGGAAACTCTGCTCACTGTTATGTGGTGACCTGGAGGGGTGGGGAGTTTGGGGGAGAGTAGACACGTGTATATGTATGGCTGAGTCCCTTCGCTGTTCACCTGAAACTGTACCAACACTGTCAATTGGCTATACCTCAATACAAAATGAAAAATTAAAAAAAATGCAAAAATATACATATAAATACGGCTGTCTCTTTGGAGACCTGGAGCATGGCAGTGGAGGGGCTCCTCAGGCTGGGTGACTCTCTCAACAGGGGGATATGATATTATGCTCACTTCTCATTGGTGTGCTGGACCCAGAATAGCTCATTTAATCCTTCCAATGACCCACGAGAGGGACGCAAATATGCACCACCCTGCCCCTCCTGCCTGGTCTCACAGAGGCAGAGCGAAGTGCCTTCCAGCAAAGGCAAGCAGGCCACCCAGCTAGTGAGCATGGGGAGGAGGCTGGAAACCCGGGAGTCTGTGCCCACAGCCTCACAAGTGAAACACACTCCTGACCTTGGGTCTATTCAACTCATCTCAAGAGGGACAGAGGATTCAAGCAGACCTGGGGGCCATTTGGAAACAAAGATGGGGGAAGCCTGAGGTTCACTCCCTGCCTTTAGGGTCTGAGAAGAGCTTTGTGATTTATCTGAAGGATATTCATTTTGGGTCTAATAAATTTAGATTTTTTTCATCGTAGGTTATCCTGCATATTTCTAGGCCTTGGCCAGGGAATGAGAACTCAGAAAAGGGAAACCGATGAACCAACGCAAGTACTTGCCCCTTTATAATACTTTCTCATGATGAAGAGAAAGGAAGAGTTAAGGATCCACTAAGTGGCTGCATTGTGCTGAGAGCTATGCTGTGGTGTCTGGGATCATCCCCAATGCAGCAATGATGAAGCTGAGGCCAGGAACAACTACTGATTGACACAGATGGGCTGGCCAGTGCGCCCTCCTCAAAGCCATGCCCAAGAAGCAAGAATTACACAGCAGCTGAAGGAGACCTTGAAAATCATCCCATTTTCAGTAGGGGACACTAAAGCTGATGGTAGTCGACAGCTTACAAAATCCAAATTCCTAATGGCGGGACAGAAAAGAGAAAGCAGGTTTCTGACTCCTGATGCGGAGATTTCCCCCTCACACTGGGGTAAATAAGATTCCCACAGACCCATCAACCAGGAAACGTGAAAGCTAAAGAGAAATCATTTTGGAATATAGTAGAATCACATCTTTCCATGACTGACAATAATCAAAGAACAGGTAGACTCTTGTTTAAATGAATACTGTTAGAACATCTGGTCTTACCAAATGAGGCAATTTACATGTGCTGACAGATGGCCCACAGTGAAAATGCTTTGCTAGTCTGATTACAACAAATTCTAATAACCCCAAATTCTCTCTGTTGTCAGGTGTCTTCCCGGGCCCCAGCTCACTCGGGAGGCAATCTCTATTATGAAGACAGGGGCATGGAGGCATTTGTCAATAATTTGCCATATAAACTCTTTTGAGTGTAAAGGAATGCTTTTGATTTTAAAGAATGATGGGTTTTATGCAAAGCTGTTTGCTTTGTTTCATTGCTTTTCTTCTTCGTGGAGGAGGGCCCAGCGGAAGGAAGGTTGGTAGCTGCTTAGGTGGAACAACGGCGGAAACGGGTTAGTGAAAAGTGAAGTGAAAGTGTTAGTTGCTGACTCTGTGACCCCATGGGCTGCAGCCCTCCAGGCTCCTCCGTCCGTGGGATTCTCCAGGCACGAATACTGGTGTGGGTTGCCATTTCCTCCTCCAGGGATCTTGCCAACCCAGAGATCGAATCCAGGTCTCCTGTGTTGCAGACAGATTCTTTACGGTCTCAGCCACCAGGGAAGTACCCAAGTGTCAAAGAGAGGAAGGGGAAGGAAAGTGGAGGCTGAATTGCTGGATGATTAATGATAAAGATTACTCAAAACTAAGTAACATATTGCCCTGGACAGTCCAGAAAGAACTCTAAAAATAAAATGAATGTGTCGATGCCTTTTTTTGAGAACTTCATCAAATGTACACAGGAGAAAACCTCTGGGACGAATGCGCTCATCCACACTCACAAAGGGCTAAGCGTGAATGGAGATGCCTCTTCATCTTCAGATGCCCCCAAGGCTCGGTCCTTGGGGCTGGCACCTCCCTTCCCACACCATCCATCACCCGGTAGTTCTCCTCCTCCCCGAGCTCTCTCAGAAGTGTGTGTGTCCGTCTCTAACCCACCTAAAGCTCTGGGCAGGTGCTGTGCCCGGGCTGCAGGGCACAGGGCCTGGTAGGAAAAGACCAGAGCATGCAGAGTGCCAGCTGGTGTGGAGCCCAGGCCTGGTGGACGGAGAGCCCCAGCATACTGCTGTAACCCAGCTGCGATGACACACAACAGCCCCACGCAGGCTTCCCCCGCCCCCTTTGTCCAGGCGGACCACAGCGTTTATGCACTGAGGGCATCTCTGCCACCCAGCCTGGATCTGTAGGCCAGGAAGCTGGGGAACAGGAGCGGGAGGTGGAGAGTGGGGCTGGGGGGGATTGCCCTTCACCACCTCTGGCCAGGTGGCCATCCCCCCCGGAGATGGACTGGGCCAGATCTCTTTGAACAGAACGGTCTTGGTGTTCCGGCTGCTGCTGTTGGCAAATGCTATTTCTGCGGAAAACAGACGGGGCTGAAAAGAGTGGAGTGTGTCCCTCATGGACAAACAGAAATATTCCTTCAACACAAGGTTCTTCCTAACTTAAAAGTCTGCCTTGGAGAAGCTGCTTTCCTCGACCTGGAGTGCCCCATGAACAACGGCATCGCTAAAGGGCAGAAGAGCCAAGTCTAAACTAAGAAGGAAGCGTATTAGAACACGGTAGGAAAGCTCTGAGTCTACGCGAGGTGTTTCAAAGCCCCACTCGACCTGCAGAAGGGCACAGTGACAGCGGCAACGGGGCCAATGTCAAGAACAGGACGGGTGTTTGAGACTAGCTGCCTGAGCGCTTTACCTGGAGACGCTGATTTTACGTGAAGATGTGCAGGAAAATAATGCGAGCTGTTGAAGGGGCCATGCCATCACATAAAACGCCTCCTCCGAATTTATTCACCACGGCTGCAGCCCGAAGCATCTCTGAAAGCTGATGGAGCACGGCCTCAAAAATGGCTTGCAGTGAAGCTTTACGTACACCTCTGTTGCTGGAAGAGGTGAGATGCTTTTATAAACCGCTAAATCAGGCTGAAATTGGAAGCTGGTAATTTTCAGTTTTTTAGAGAGTTACTCATTCATGTATGAGATGCTTCTGGAGTTCCCTTTACTGCGCTGAGCCCAAGCCCTTGTGCGTCCATCTAAATGCACCATGTGATACAAGTCCCCATTAAGGCCTAGCGATAGAGGAGGTGACGTCATCTGGGTCGATTCATTACCATAAATAAATGTCAAATGGCTGCTATACATTTTCTCTGATTAAACTGTCAAGGACAAAATCATGCAAGAACACTGTTTTTTTTTTTATATATATATAATGGTAAAAAAGGAAGAGACGAAAAAGTAATGAAAATACCTACATACTATTATGCTGGGAGGGACTGGGGGCAGGAAGAGAAGGGGACGGCAGAGGATGAGATGGCTGGATGGCATCACTGACTCAATGGACGAGAGTTTGAGTGAACTCTGGGAGTTGGTGATGGACAGGGAGGCCTGGCACGCTGCGATTCATGGGGTCGCAAAGAGTCGGACATGACTGAGCGACTGAACTGAACTGATTATGTCTATAGGTCCCCAACTTTTAACTCAGAAAAAATAAAAAGTCGAGTCATGTATAAGCAGATAAATGCCTCATTCCCAGCTGTGTCCCAAACTGTCTTTCGTGTGCTGTTAGTGGACAACACTGCATTGTTCCCTCTCCATGCCAGGCACTGGCATCGGTTCTAAAGAAAATGCTTAGAGGTATTATAACTTATGGTTGTTGTTTAGTCACTAAGTTGTGTCTGACTCTTTTATGACACCATGGACTATAGGCTGGAGGGCTCCTAGGGATCTCCGTGGGATCTCCTAGGCAAGATTACTAGGGTGGGTTGTCATTCCCTTCTCCAGGGGATCTTCCTGACCCAAGGATTGAAATTGCATCTCCTGCCCTGCAGGGGAGCTCTACACCACTGAGCCACTGGGGGGCCATAGCTTACCTGGAGATGAAAACTAAAATAGGTCTCCTTTCTCTTTCTCCAAATTTAAAAAGAAATGTCAAGCACAATGCATGGGTGTGTGAAGCCTCAAGTTCTGAGAATCGGCCCCAAGTCTGTGTAACATACTGTTTTCCAAAGCACCTCATTCTCCAGGAGATCTCTGCTGACCTACAGCAGACGGAGGGGAGGCCGGCCAGTCCGTGATGAGCGGCATCGGGTGTGGCCAGGGCAGCTTCTAGCTCACCAGGGGAAGCAGGAGACTCGGTTTTATCTACACTCTTCAGCCTTTTTCTTTCATATCTGCTTATGTTTTGCCATCCCCCTATCGGGCTAACGTATTTTCTATCAGTCAGAAGGCAGGCAGTGCCCACCACAGCTGGGACTTTCTGTTGTATAAGAAAGTGTTCTATTTATCACCATTTTACAAATGAGACAGAAGCTCAGAGAGTGACTTGCCAAAACCCTATTCCTGGAAGGTCTAGGATTGGGCCGTGAAGCCCACAGTCTCTGAATTTAGAGCTCCTTCACGTCCGTTCTTCCAGCAAATGACCTTAGGAAGGAATGACCTTCCAGGAATGACCTTAGGAAGCAACAGAGGATCAGGTGCTGACATCTGGAAAAGTAATTCTCGACGATGGAAAACACCCACCTAGTTTCCTAAATGAGATGACAATGAGGTGTGTGTGTGTGTCTGTGTGTTTTGTGTGTGTTTGAGGTGTGTGCCGATGAGCTGTGTGTGTGTGTGTGTGTGGGGGTATGCATGTGTTTCTGTGTGTGTCTGTGTCTCTGCGCGTGTTTGTGTCTGTGTGTTTTGTGTGTGTTTGAGGTGTGTGCCTATGAGTTGTGTGTGTGTGTGTGGGGGTATGCATGTGTTTCTGTGTGTTTCTGTGTCTCTGTGCATGTGTGTGTGTATTGTTGTGTGAGTGCCTGGGGCGTGTATATTTCTGTGTCTCTGTGTGTGTGTGTGTGTTGTGTGTATCTGTGTGTGTGTTGTGTGTGTCTCTGTGTGTGTGTGTTTGTGTGTTGTGTGTGTGTGTTGTGTGTCTGGGGTGTATATGTGTGTGTTGTGTGTGTGTGTTGTGTGTCTGGGGTGTGCGTGTGTTTCTGTGTTTGTGTGTGTCTGGGGTGTGTGTGTTTCTGTCTGTGTGTGTGTGTGTGTGTGTGTTGTGTGTGTGTGTTTGTGTGTTGTGTGGTGTGTGTGTGTGTGTCCTCAGGGCAGGGGCATCCTTTCTCCTGGCGTGCAGCGGAAGCCTGCAGTGTGAAGCCTCAGAGCCTGAGCCAGCCCCTCGCTGTGCATCTATGCCCCCTTCTCCAGCATTGCTTTTCGGAAATAAGCATCTCAAATTACCCTCAGTAATAGCTCAGAGAATTGCCAAGAACAGTAAATCTTTTCTTACTGTGAAATCTTTGCTTATTTGATATTGTTTTCTTTGATAAGCAGGGTTGACTAGGAAAGAAAAAAACAATTATTTTTTTAAGGGAGGAAAATACAGTTTAAATAGTGTCACATGGAATAAATTAACTTACGGGAAGGGGATAACTCTGATCTTCCAAAAACCTTTGCTCATTGAGCAGACTGGCAAGTAGGTCCTTGGTGGAATTACATCCCTTCCAAGGAACCGCACGCCGCCCTGACAGCCCGAGTTCCACCATTGCCTCTTGAATTCCACCCTGGCCAATGAACCACACTTCTTACCAAACATTTTCCCAACAGTGATGAAGTTTCAGCCCATATAGAGAGTTTACACACTTTTTTTCTTGAGTTTGCTGAACTAATCATCTAAGAAAAAGTTTAGTGTATAGACTTCTGGCTGGCATAAAATAACGATCCCCACCAACACTCTGGATTTGATTATCTCATGCAGTGGAATAGAAATTGAAGGGTCTGTCTCACTTAAAATAAGAAAAGCTTTGCAAGTTGATTTAAAAATCTACCTTGAAGTTATTTAGCTGTCTGTTCCTTTTGTTTTAGTATTTTCATCTGTCAAGAAATTAGTTTTGTCCATAAATGTAATCAATATGGAATGTAAAATCATCAAATTACAAAAATAGATTTAGAGTTCTCATGATAAAGTGTACCTTAAACTTGAAGCAATACAAATGTAAATTAGATACAGATATTTGGACATCTTGCTTATTACATTTCTTTGGCAAGTGACAGAAAAATGATTGCAGTGCTTGTTTATTTTAATAAAAATTTGATCTCTGTCTAGAATTACTGCGATGTTTATGGAATATAATAGAGGGTTTCTGGTGTGGACGAGAACTCAATAATCATCTTTCACACAGGAAATAAAAGAGAAAGATCAAAGGATTCTTAGTTGAGTTTCTAGTCACTCACTTTTTAGAAAAGAAGAAAACATTAGGAGTCAGGTGAAAGAAGCTGAACTTCAAAAAGCAGTGGAAGCATTTGGGGCAGTAAGAAGAAGATTTGGGGAGAAAAAGTCAAAATAGAGGTTCTGGTGAGAACAGAGAGCAGGAGGAGGTCCCTACTATGATTAAAATTTGGTGGGTTAATCAGAAAAGTGGTTCACAGTTTTATTATTTATATTGTAATCTTTTCATAAAGGATCAAAGCTTTAAAAAATTTTTTAAAGTAGGGGTCCACATACTGGAATGTCAGGTCATCACTCCAGGTTCAACTTCTTGAAAATAAAGCAAGAATGTAATGAAATTAGCAAAGCAACTAAAAGCAGAATTGCTTTAAATTTTTAGTTTTTTTTTCTTATAATTTTTACAGTCATTCTGCCTACAAATAATGCAACAATAGTTTTCTAACAAATGACGCCTTACCGTCTGAGCCACCAGGGAAGTCATGTGCTTTATTAAATATTTCCAAATGCCTCAACTTAGCTTCTCATAAAACCAACTCTTTTGGTATTCATGAATTCATTTTATTTTAATTAAATTAAGAAATCTAGGATTAAGCACAACTAGCAAAAAGAGGTCTGGAACAAACATAACTGATTGAGGTTGAAACACTCGATGAAACTGAAGGGAGCAAGCAAGTGGACGATCACTAGTCTCCACTCTTCAGTGGGCCCTGGGCATCCACTGGGACGTATTTCAGAGGAATTAGGTGATGTTGACTAGCTTGGTGAATCTCTTTTGTATACACTGCTAGGACAACATTTTTATGCTATTAAACTTAGGTGACTCATATTCAGTAGTGCTTCCTTTCACTATTTGGAGAAACAAAATATTGTAAGTGGACTAAGTGGACATCTTTACCCCCAAAAGTTAAATGTGTATTAAATATAGGCCATTATAGATATTAATAATAGATCTTGCAACCTACTTTATATGAGTGCTTTACAGGTGTCACAGAAGCATCTCTTGAAAAGATTCAGTTCTCAAATCTGTATGATGAATTCAGACAGAGAGGGACACCAGTCTCATCTCAAAAATCATCTGAATCTTGAGTTTTATAGACCTTTACTCTCATTAGATTGATACCTTTCCTGACCCACTTTGTACTCTGCTATTTATAAAAAGCAAACATCTAGAAGGAAAAAAATAAACTTCAATTTTTGGCACTAATAATTACAATAATATCTACAAAGTTATTTGTAATACATTACATACTTTCTCTAAAGTCATTTACTTAATTAGCATTAATTGAATATCTACTACTTTCTGGCTTGGTAGATGTGTGATTATTTTTAGCCTGTCTAAGATCTCTCAGGGGATCATTTCATTAATGCTAAAGGAACTGATGGAAAGCTATTGACATTTGCGGCTAATTCCCGTGACAATTGGTAAGGTTTTGTGGGAGAAAAAAAGGGCTTTCTTCCAAGATGCCTTACTTAAAAGCACTAAAAGAGAAAAAAATATATAGCATTTCTTAGAGGGGTTCTAACTCCTTGTCGTGAGCAATGAGATATGCCTGGGAGTCAGTTTATCAGGAGTTTTACACGTTTGAAGAGACCAGATTCTGTGTCTCAAATTTAGGTTATTGGAGACAAAGTCAGAGAGGCAATATATTTAACAGGGGGTTAGGACATTGGAACATAGATTGACAGTGCATGAAGAACTATTTTTAGGTCAGACTAAGAAATGCTCGTCATTTTAAAAGCCTTTTACTCCTGTAGGTAAGATAGTTGCACATTAGGCAAGGGTATTTTCTGAAAGATTATTAATAGGAGAAAGTGATGACAGATTCTGACTAGCCTATAGGAAGAAGGCGGTACATGTGAATTTCGCCAGCCCAGCATCTCTTTGGGCAGTCATAACTCTTCCTCGGAGAAGGCAATGGCACCCCACTGCAGCGCTCTTGCCTGGAAAATCCCATGGACAGAGGAGCCTGGTGGGCCGCAGTCCATGGGGTCGCCAAGAGTCAGACACGACTGAGCGACTTCACTTTCACTTTTCACTTTCACGCATTGGAGAAGGAAATAGCAACCCACTCCAGTGTTCTTGCCTGGAGAATCCCAGGGACAGGGGAGCTTCATGGGCTGCCGTCTCTGGGGTCGCACAGAGTCAGACACGACTGAAGCGACTTAGCAGCAGCAGCAGCAACTCTCCCTGTCCTTAATTTGATTCAGGTGGGGTTGCCCCATCTCCTGAAGCCAAGTGTGGGCACAGTCAATCACATCTCTCTATCTCTTTGTGGTTGCTGTTGCTCTGTGCATGTGACTTTGGCTAAGCCAGTGGAATATAAACCAAGAGTTCCCTGTGGTCCTCTTTGTCACCATGAGGAAAGAGCTTATTTGAGAGCAGTCAACACAGTGAGGGCAGAGCTGAGTGGTGGAAAGATCTGTAGCTTCAAGAGGACATCATTTTAGGACCTGAATCCAGTTGAATCAATAGCCTAACCACTTTCTAACCCACCCAGGAACATGGATAAATCTCTCTCTCTTTTAAAGCTAACTTTAGTTGGATTCTGCTTCTTTGAGAGAATTCAACTCATACAGCCTGACTGGGAGCAGAAGGATAGGTGAAACCTAGAATCTTTCCTCGAAAGCCCATAAATAACCATCCCATGAGATAAGCGGAATAGGGCAGATTTCAGTACCATGTCATTTTAGTGATAAGAGAAAACAGACTTCAAAGAAGTGAAGCCAGTTGTCCAACATTAGGCTGTTAACGGCTGGCCGAGCAGTGACTAAAACCCAGGCATCCTGACTCCATATGCCGTCTACTTTCCACTACAACTGTACAGAATGCATAGCCAGCAAAGCTTAGGGGATAATCTCAGGACTAATTTCCTCAACAAATATGCCTCCCTCCCGAGCAGTTAAGGAGACATACTAAGCAATATATTTGGATGTCGATGATGCCATGGAACAGGTCAAACACAATCTGAAACTTACTTGCAAGGTACGTTTGGGCAAGCTCAGCAAAGTCAGCTTGAATTACTGGTCTCATTTATTCACTGGGATAAATAATACCATTGCTCAATTTCTGAATTCCTGAAGATCACTGTGGTCATCACAGCAATGATATGAAAACATTCAACCTACAATTTTATAAAATGGAAATTCTCATTAAAGTCTTGTGTCCTGCACAATCCTATATAGAGGCTTGATAATTTTTAGCTTATTCTCATAGAACTGTTTAAATAGTTTTCATGCTATAAGGGTTGTTAATTCCTAACTGTACATGCATATGACATTGCTGCCCAATTAAAACTTCCCTTAATTCATTAGTGACATCACAATAAAGTCTATTACATGGGCATGGTGTTTGAGGTCAGAAGAATAACACTGTGCTCCTATTCAAAGTTATTATATACAGATGAAATCATGCCAATATGTCTATGAAGAACAGCCTTCAGAAGGAAAATAAGTTATAAAAGGGTAATATCTCAGTTAGGTTGTTGTTGGTAGTAAGGATGTAGAATGGTCATTTGAATGATCATTGTGTATCTACATGGGTGGTCCTTTACAAAGCCTCCTAAGCCACTGATGAACTGACAAATGGCTCTTCCTGGGACAGCACAAGCAGAACTTGGGCTTCCCAGGTGGCTCAGGGATAAAGAATTCCCCTGCCAATGCAGGAGACGTGGGTATGAACTCTGGGCTGGGAAGAACTCCTGGAGAAGGAAACACCAACCCACTCCAGTATCCTTGCCTGGGAAATCCCATGGTAGAGAAGTCTCTGCAGACTACAGCCCATGGGGTCGCAAAGATTCCGACATGACTGAGAGGCTGAATACAATCAGGTCTTGGGCGCTGGATGCCACAACCTCAGACTTGACTAGGATCTTGACTCTGAGACCTTTAGACTCCTAACGGCTTGATCCCTTAAAATGTATATTGATGATTCCATTGCCGCTCTGAAATCCCGAGCACCCTTCTGAAATCTATACGAAATTTGTTTTGCTCCTGTAAGAAAGTACATTTATCAATTTAGAATTTCCCTCTGATAAAACAGCTAATCATATTTGCTCTGAAGCATGCATCTCCATGACTATATGAACTGCTTAAGGGAGTGCAGCAGAAGTTGGGTATTGGTCATGATACAGTCTGGTGTCCCAGACCTGCCGCCAGGGAGCTGTGTAACATGGGGTGACTCACTTAATCTCCCTAGGACGCATGCCCTTCCCGGTAAGGATTTCCAGTCTGAGTCTTTTCAATATTATTTCCAATTGTAGATTCTAAACATTAGGCAGAAAACACACAAAAAGAGAAGGGGGCGGAGACAGGGCATGAGTCTAGCATCGGAGCAAATTCAGTTAACAGCACCTCACGAGCAGACAGGGCTTTCTGCTCCCAGCCGGGCAGCAGTAGCTGTCAGTCACGGCTGAGGTCTTTGATCAGCCATTTGTTGCCGCGTGTGTGAAATCAATGAATATTTAAGAACAGCGCAAAGTGAGCAGAGATGACAAGACGAGCCAACATGACGGTTCAGTCAATTAAATCCTTGTGCCAGCACAAACCGCCTGTGTTGAAGGCTACAGCAGGGATAAGCCCAGAGAGAGAATATATTCCTTGTCAACATTTTCAGTCAATATAAATAGGAAGGGTTTTCCAATTTGGGGTGTGCTGATACAAGCATTCTCAAAATATCATTGAAAAGAACATATTAGCCGTCTAAATGAGGATGTTTGCTAATGTTCTAGAACTTTCTATCTTGGAACAGAATTCTGTTTTCTTTATTTTCCTCAGTGTTAAGCACATCATGTCACAAAAATGATTTTAGCATTAGGAAAAAATATGTATTTTAATTTTAATCCTTCTGGATCACTTCTTTTTTTAAGAAGCAAGAGTTAGCATGCAAAGAGCATAATTAAATTGAGCAGTAAAGATCTTGATACTTTCATGCTCCTAGGAAACTAATATGTTATGTGATTTGCTGGCATAAAATCAATTCAACAAGCATTCCTTTTTATTTTTTTCCCCTATTTGTTGTTTACATTGACTTCTATTACCCATATGATGCTCAGGATTTCAGGATGGGTAGAAATGCTGAATTCTGAAGCATTCTGGTCCTCCACCATGCGAGGGGTTATCAGGTGGAGACAAGGCGAGATCATACTCTGAGATCCCCACGTGGTCCTGCTTCAAGGACAGCGGTCAAAGGTAATTGTGGTTTTGGCTTATTATTATTTTTAAGCTCACATAGACCACTGGTGGGACCAAAATGCATTTTCAGGTTGTGAAACGGTAACAAAGGCCCCGAAGTCAAGCAGCTCAGCAGGATGTGGACACGGTTTTGGTCCGTCAGGAAGGAACTGATGAATATGCATCACTTCTGCCCATTATCTCAGTGTACAAACGCTCGATGCACAGGGCAAGGGTCCGTGTCCAGCAGCGGCTAATGAAGCACTGGGGGAGAGAACACACACTCCCACTCATGCTTGAGGGGCAAAGAATAGCCTGTAGACGTTCCCGCCACTGTCCACAGGGTCAGGGCTGTGGCTCGTCATTATCAACGTGTTTCGCCACTTAAAGAAGCAGGGCTGCCCCAGCTAAGAAGGGTAGCCATGATAAATCACCCCTCCCTCAGCCTTCTGTTTTAACTGTATGTATAGTTCATTCTCTGGATTGAGATGGCTTCCACTTGCCTTTGAAATTCACCGCATGAAAAACCATTATTTGCATTTCAAGCATAGGTTCAGGTGTCTGCAGCAGATCAAAGACCCTTTGTACTAAACTCCAGCATTCGAGCTCAGTCTAGAACACATTTGGTAGGCTGTCAGCGTGGCCTAGAGCCAAAAGCACAGCCAGAGAACCACCTGAGAAAATAGACATAACTATCAAGAGCCACGCCTCTCAGGAAAGAAGCAATCAGTTTAGAAACTAAATTTTACCCTTTCTGCGCAAGCTTAACTGTGTATACGACTTTCTTCAGGGATTTTTAAAAATATAGTAGCTGGGAGTTTGTGAGCAACTTAATTCATACCTATGAGTTTAATTACTATAAGGTAACAGCACAGAGCATGACACAGCTGGTCAAATTACCCAAAACCAGTTCCAACCTGGGAAAATGGTAGAAAACTACTAAGATAACTCTTCTCAAAATTAGGGTAAGGTTTGGAAGCCATCTGACTCAAATTTGCATAGACTGACCCTGACTTTGTTCCTGGTCCCCTAGGAGAGGACATTCACAATGCGCTTGCTGTCCCTGTGCTTGACCCGGGTGCCTCCATCAATGGCACTTGACTCATTATTGTCCTGATGCGACAAACAGCACTTGAAAAAGTAAGTGCCTTTGGCCTAAAGAAAAGGTTGAGTGATTGGCTGCCTTTCTGTTTGTGACAGTCTGTCTAGTCAAGGCTATGGTATTTCCAGTGGTCATGTATGGATGTGAGAATTGGACTATAAAGAAAGCTGAGCACAGGACAATTGATGCTTTTGAACTGTGGTGCTGGAGAAGACTCTTGAGAGTCCCTTGGCCTGCAAGGAGATCCAACCAGTCACTCCTAAAGGAGATCCAACCAGTCACTCCTAAGGGAGATCAGTCCTGGGTGTTCATTCGAAGGACTGATGTTGAAGCTGAAACTCCAATACTTTGGCCATCTGATGTGAAGAGCTGACTCATTGGAAAAGACCCTGATGCTGGAAGGGACTGGGGACAGGAGGAGAAGGGGATGACAGAGGATGAGATGGCTGGATGGCATCACCGAATTGATGGACATGGGTTTGGGTGAACTCTGGGAGTTGGTGATGGACAGGGAGGCCTGGCATGCTGTGGTTCACGGGGTCGCAAAGAGTCAGACACGACTGAGCGACTGAACTGAACTGAACTGTTTGCGACATGAGTGTACATAAAATAAAAACAGTACATGTTTTATTTTGACCTGTGGTGGAAAGCATTTGGTACGTATTTCTATGCGCTTCTGTTGAACCCTGAATATTGATCGGAAGGATTAGATCACACCAGAAGAGATTTTTCCAAAGATGGCTGCTACAGTGCTTCTCATGTCCAATACTCATCTCAGGAAGTCACGCTGACAGTCCCCCTGAATGGTGGGGCCTATGTCCTCTCTCCTTGAACCCAGGCAGGAACCTCTGTGATGGACCTGACCAACAGTTACAGGGCAGCGATGCAACAGGGCTTCCAAGACTAAGGTTATGAACATTCCACACACACCCACCTCGCTCCCTTTGAGAGGCTCCATCTGGGAAGTCAGGCACTGTGCTGTGAGGAAGCCCAGGAGACACAGAGGGGCCACTGCTGGTGTTCCAGCCCCCAGGAAGACGCCTCCAGACCATGCCAGCCCCCAGCCTTCACGTCTTTCCAGATAAGGACCAGATGACACGGAACTGAGACCAGCTGTTCCCTGTCCCCTGCTTGGATTCCTGACCCACAGGGTCCTTGAGCACAATGTATTTCTCATTTCAGCCACTAACCTGTGGGATGGTTTACTTTTCACTAGCTATGCTTTAGGATTTTGTCCAAGGAGAGAGAGAATTAAATGGATCTGATGAAAGACTAAAAATATAGTTCTTAATTTTTTATGATAATGAATAACCTTCCAGACATTTATAACTTAAGGTGAGTTTATTTACTTAACCCCTGAATGGCCCAGCATGCTTTATTAATGCATTTGTCCCTCCTCTACTCCCCATAATCAACGTATGTAACAAGCAAGTTCATGCCATGAAATTTCAAGTGTCATCTGCAGAAACAGAGAGAGAGAAAGAGAGTGAGGGAGATTTATCTCGTGAATACTCAAGTCGTTTTACGTAGGCTCTTTAGGCATTCACACTTTGTTTTATAATATGACCAGTATGGCATTTTGGTGTATCCCTTACACCTCATAAACCTAGTAATTTGTGAAGTCGGTTGTCTGTTAGCGGCCGTGCATGAACTGGCCCTATTACGGTGTCTGGCCTTGAATTCAGCCAATCTGCATTGCAGAACGTTCACTAAATGCACAACCAAGGGGCGTGTGCATCCCGCCTCCCTGAGTTCTCAGATCATCCTCAGACGGCTCTCTCCAGTGGTAACTATGGACCGTTTTCAAGGGTTTGCTACCTTTTGTGTTTCACATCCTGAACTCATTGCACAGTATACTCGTCATATTAAAATCTCCTTCATGACCTTGGTAATCTGTACTCTCGTTATATTTTCCTATGTACCAGCGCTATACCCAATAGATTACATTTAAGACAAACAATCAAGACTGCTTTATCACAGGAAAATCTAATGCTTATCTTTTATGAAAAGAGGTTTAGGTTTAATCAAGACCTACACATCTAACATTTATCACTGTAAGTAGATACTTAATGTCTGTGTTTGGAAGGTACTAATTAGCTTCTAATTAGTGGGGTCAACACCAGGAAATCAAAGGTACCTGATCCTCTGGGGATGTTTCTGTCTCTATCCCGACTAATCACCTGAGCTCCTCCTGGTCCCAGGAGGTACCAGGTGCCAGGATGTCTCTAACTCTCTGAAATGATTTCTCCAAGTGTGGTGGAGTGACCCGGGTGGTCAGTAACTAGGGAGTTCCTACTGAGTAAGTTCCCCAGGCTGGTTCCCAGAGGCCTGCATTTGCTAAGACTGTGAAATGACTCTTAGGCAGAATCTCCTTTGAGAAGCACCACTCTCCAGCCACTCAGGCATTTCCACTTTGATGTTGTCAGGGTTCATCTGATACACGTTCACCCAGTGACCGTTTTCTGTCCATGGCTGTGAGAAGGATGAAAATGCCCTGGAAGGACCAACAGTTAGTAAGCCTTGCTCAGAGGACAACCATGATACTGGGCAGCTTGTCAGTAATTAAAAACCTCTCAGTACTTCCTAAGTCCATGCCCCTTTTTAAAGTTCATTCCTAAATTAAACACTGCAAAAAGTTTCTTCTCAAAAGAGATTGTAGTTGTCTCAAAGTACTTTTTCTTCTATAAATCATACACATTTACCAAGAGCCCTGAGCTTTGACCCACAGGCAGAAGCCGAAGGTAATCTGTCTCTCCATCATGTAATACAGGTTTAATAAAACCCACACCATTGTCATCTGGGTTATACATGAAGACATACATCATCACACGTTTGCACATTTTGATGCTTCTTTAAGCACAGAATTCACGACACTCGGCAACTTTTTTCCAAGCAATTTACAAATCGTTTCCATCCCTCATTTTATTATCCTACCCTGAGTCAACTTGTGCTTGTGGCATCATCAATCTGACTGACTGGTAGGGTTTCAGAGAGCAGTGTTTTAATTTATGCAGACATCTACCCCAAAGCATCTCAATCACTTGGAGCATGAAACAGAGGTGGCGTTACATTTGCCAGAAAATGCTGCTTTTGTTATACGTGTATATCTAAGGACAGGATCATTTATATCCCAGAAAGCCAGGCTGGTGACAGATAGGACTAATGTATCAATGTCAGAAGAAAATTCGAGGCAAGAGATGGCGACCAAAGTCGGCCTCCGAAGGTACTTGGAACGCTATCTCAGAATGCCCTTCTGGGTAAAACGGACGTGATATCATCACTGAATTATCAATCACTAATGAAGGCCTATCAAATAGAATACACTACGATATTAACGTAAGGAAATCTTGGCACCTTGGGTCCAGATCTGGGGGTTTATGTTGCTTTAAGTCTTTTTCTAGTTTTATCGTTACATCTGAGCTACAATCCAGGTTTCTGAGATAGAGCAATGTGCAGCAATCATGGCTGACTGACATTTACAGTAAGTTCTTTGTCGCCAGTGTTATAAAAAGTGCCAAAGGGACACACTGGGGCCGTAGCGCCTGACACAAAACTGGACCCATTCAATACCTGTTATCTGCTTCAGACGTTATTTAGATAATTGAATAAGATGCAGTTAAAACAAACAGGAGAAAGAAAACAAAAGCAAAAAAAGTGAAGTCATTAACAATTTAACAACTTTCTTAAATCCAAAGAGTCGCTTTCATTAAACTCGACTGCACTCTTTCCCCTTTGCACTTGGGCACGTTCCATCCGCAAACCTGTGGCTCTACCAGTTTACACTACTAGTGGACGCAGGTTCAATCCCTGGGAAGATCCCTTGGAGGAAGAAATGGCAACCCACTCCAGTATTCTTGGCTGGAGAATCCCACGGACAAGCCTGGCGGGCTACCGTGCATGGACTCACAAGAGTTGGACACGGCTGAACACTTAAGCACCCGCGAATTCTGATAAACGGGAAATCCTGGGCCCCTGAAGCCCTTCTAATATCACTGCTCCAGGGAAAAGGAGGGCAGACGGCACTTCCTGGAGGGGGCGGGGCGATTAGGGGAAATGTCCGGATCACATGGAAGCGATGTCCCTCCCCGCCGGCGGAATTGGACACAGAGCCAGGGAGGAAAGGCCAGTGCTTAGCCACCTGTTTCCTCTCCAACAGGACACTCGGGCAGGAGGTAGCTTCTTAGAGAACTCCCAGCAGGCACATTTTCGGATACCTCAGAGTAGGACTTAGGCAGATTGCTTCTTCTGATGCAAAATTAGGAAAATGCCCAGCTCATTTACATGAGTGTGTATTCCACGTGGAACTGTGGAGAAGACAAAGGGTCAGCGAGCCCAGAGGGGTTGCACAGCAAAGGCCAGCCCGGCTGGGGCCTGGGGGTGTCCAGGGCATCATACCACACCCCCGGCAGGGGCCCGGTCAGAAGAGGGGGTGCCTGGCTGGAAACCCGGACAACAGCAGCTGTGAGTTGGGCAGACAGAAACCATAACGCGAGCTGCTCAGGATGACCAACAGGAGGCGCACTACTCCCCAAGAGCAGACAAGTGAAGTCACCACAGACTCACGACCCAACGTCGCCTGGTCACCTCCGAGCACCAGTCCTGCAGAGTGACCCTGCCGCGCCCAGCCCTCTGCCTGCACTTGCATCACCCAGGGCGGAGCCCCTGCCTGAGGGGGCGGGGCCCCTGCCTAGCCAGAGAGAAATGCTTCAAACTGTGGACCACAAGGAAAGTGACACCACTTGAGTCAACTAGATATGATCATAAAGAGACTAAGCTTTAAGCTTGAGGTGGCTAAAAGTTCATTAAACTGAGTTTACTGAATTGGACTGACTAGGTCTGCCGCTGAGAGAAAATGGCAGCTTGTCAGAGGAAAGTGAGTTTTCACACCTTGATGGTTGCCTTCCGGTTCAGACTTACCACACACATGAGCGAGCACGCGCACGTGCGCACACACACACACACACACACACACATGCCCTCACTCAATCACACACATGAATATTTCAGTCCCACTTAGGGATTCCTATGTGTAGTATAAATCAGAAAGCAGTGAAGCGCCTGCCTGGTGGCCTCTGGAACAAGCGGTGTGTGAAGAAGCCGCTTTCTAGTCTGAGGAGAGGAGGGGAAGTAGGCCTCTGTCTCCAAAAGCGGCTAGTGGTGACTCAGATAAACTTGGAGCTGTTTTTTCCACTTCGAATATTTTCCAACTTCAAAATATTAAATGGTGGGCAGAAGGTATTTGGAAATAAGACCTGTTGTTTAAATATTGTGTTAAAGAGCAAAATACTCGGGGAGGGAGTGAGGAGCGGGAATCCTGCACTGTGGGTCCTGCCTCGCCTCTGGGTTCTCTCTAGGAACTTCCCAGCTACTGCTCTTCCAGCTACCTAACTGTAGCTCTCACCATGCTCTCCTCCCCTGTTTCAGACACTCAGGGCTTCTGAACTAATGCTCTGATTATACAGCTGTTGCTTTGGCTTTGATTTTCCTCCCTCCTCCAAAATCATGAAGGGTCTGCTCCGGTGATGAACCTGGCCAGTCCAGGAATTAAGATTTCATCACGATGGCTACAAAGCTGTATGTCCAGCTGTGATCAGTCATCTGAACTCCAGATCCCAGCCAGGGCCACAGAGGCCTCTCCTGAACCTGGTCAAGCAGCTTGCCATCCCCCGCTCCTTGGTTACCCTCAGCCAAAGTGCCCTAATTGAGCTCCTCCAAATGCTCACTGGCATCTCACATTATCTTATTTGTTCATGTGTTTATTGCGTATCTATTTCTCTTCTCCTCTCTCAGACTCATCAGGAAGGTGATGTAGTATTTTAAGATAATTCTAAAATCCTGTTTTAGGATCAAATTAAAGCAGCAAATGTGAATGTAAGTTAACTGCAAGTCAGGGCTCATAAGGCTTGTTCTTCTGACCTAGAATGGTATTTAGAAAGGTTCTAAATAAATATTTGGTTACTAACCAGGTGGCTCAGTGGTTAAGAATCTGCCTGCCAATGCAGGAGATGCAGGTTTGATCCCTGGGTCAGGAAGATCCCCTGGAGGAGGAAATGGCAACCCACCTCAGTATTCTTGCCTGGAGAATCCAATGGGCAGAAGAGCCTGGTGGGCTACAGTCCATGGGGTCACAAAGAGTTAGGCATGACTTAACTACTGAGCAAGCACGTGCAAATCACCACCCATATACAAGGAAGCCCACGTCACGTCTGTACTGGGGCACAGTTTGGATACTGCAAATTCAGTCCAAAGTTGAGTTCATGATGGTTCTCCATATTTTCAGTCTGCCTAATCTTCAGTCAAGGTCATCCTGATTTATCCAAATGCTAAATCCACACCCCTGAACACCATCTTACCTCCTAGCTCTGTCCTTCCCCCACAGATTGACCAGTCAGTTTGTCCTTGTGGCTACCAAGATCTAGAACCCCATGCCACCACTTCTCACATAGGTTTTTGGGATAGACTTCTTTCTAGTTGACCTCTGGGTGGACATGGTTCCACATAGTAGACATAATACTTACTTTTTAAAAGGCAAACAGGTTTAAGACACCTCTTTAAAATTCCCTAGTGGCTTCCCATTGCTCCTGGAACACCACTAAGCATCTTTAGAAGACCTTGCAGAGCCCTGCCTGAGGGCGCCTCTCTACCAGTAGCATCCCACGGACATAGGCTGGCCATTCTGCCCCAGCAGCTTATGTTCTGCAAACCCGTCAAACAACTGTTGTGTTTTCTGAGGAGGCAGAACTTCACTCCTATACTTTTGACATTCCAAATTCCTAACAAGCTGCCCGTTTGAGGGTTTGGGAGTATGTACTCTTCTTACTGTTTCTTGACACAACCTGCTTAGCCATTGAAAATAAATTGGTTTTCCATCCAGCATGAAGCATTAATTAGAAATGCATTCACTGTTTGAAAGTATTCACATTTTAAAAGGGTGTCACACAAATTTTGGCCACAACATGGAGGTTTCTCATTTTCATTTATCCTGAATGATAAACTCTATCAACAAAAGGAAGTGTGTATACCAAACTGTAATTTTTTTCAGAAATGCAATTTCTTTTTGAGATGACTTTAATCAAAAGAATAATTGCATTATTCATGAGCCATGTTCCATTAATTGGAAGAGTTGATAAATTACTACATAAGATAGCATCATCTTTCAATGAAGAGAAAATGGTTTTCCTTTGCTGTTCTTTCAACCACAATTATCACCCCTGAGTCAAGTGACTTACAACCCAGCAGCCAAGTTAATCATTTAAGGCTAGAAATCATTGAAAAGTCAACCAGAGGAAACATGTCTCCAAGAACAATAACAGCTGGAGAGTGTGCTTTCAGGAAATTCAGAAATGCCTCTGCATCACAATTTGGAGAAAGGTCATAGTTTTAATTAGTTTGGATACAAACTGTTACAAATCACTGGCTGTCTTTATGGGTACATAAAATTACCATAGGAGGAATTGGGGACCTGTTTAATAACAGGTTTGTGTGTAGTTCCTCAAACTTTACAAATATCTCATCATTAAGAAGCAGAAGTTAAAGAAAAACTCACCAGGAAGGTGATGTGATCTAAGTCATAAAACTCTATTTTATGATCAAATAAAGCATGCAAATGTCAAGAGCGTGGAGTTGTCTTTAAAGCGGTCCCTATCTTAATCTCTTGTGTTGTCTATGTACTGTTAAAAATCTATGTGTGACAATTCCTCCTTTATCCATGAATTCCTTGGTCTAGAAGACTCCAGGCATGTTTCAGGGGACATGGAAGAACAGACGACTGAGGACTAAAGGGGATCCAAGGCTGAGTCCCTAGAACCCCAGGGCTGGCCTGGCACAGAGGCTGCCCTGGAGTCGATGTCTCTGCATGTTTGTTGAATTCAATGGACACATGTCATGTATCTTTAGTGTCACCTACATTGTACGAGGCTCAAAAAGAGAGTGTAAGATTCCTCAGAGAAGGAGACTTGGGCCTCTATGATGGGAATGGAATTATATAATTCTTTTTGACACATGCGACACAGCATAAATGCTCTGAGTGTTATATGCTATATCAGTGAGGGGACAGTTACACCTCAGTCACCTTGAATAGGGCTTCCCTGGTGGCTCAGATGGTAAAGAATCTGCCTGCAATGCAGGAGACCCAGGTTCAGTCCTCGGGTCTGGAAGATCCCTTGCAGAAAGGAATGTCTACTCACTCCAGTATTCTCGCCTGGAGAATCCCACAGACAGAGGAGCCCGGCGGGCTGCAGTCCGTGGGGTCACAAACAGTCAGACATGACTGAGCAACTAACACTTTCACTTTCATTTCACTTATCCCTTGAATAATAAGTGCCATTTACTCACAGCCACATAAAGCAGAATGCTTTAAGCAGAATCAACATTTATGTAGCTTGCGGAGAAGACAGAACTTGGTGTAGCTGAAACCACAGTGTAGATCTGTCTGACAGTTGCAAACTCGGAGAATGGAGGGATCAGCAGTCACGGGAGGGGAAGGGCAAACCAGGCAGCGAGTGACACGTTCGCTTTGTCTAAGCTGCCATGAGGGAGTCGCGGTGCTGTCTGTTCCTTCTGGAGGGCCAGTTCCCTGTGGAGCCTGCAGAACAAGGTCAAGTATGCACAGACACTGAGCTGGTGTGAAGGATGGGCAGGGGAGGACTCTTGTTGGGGAAGGTCCCGGGTGGGGGTGGTGCTGCTAGAGTGGCTAGGAAGACTCCTGCGCCAGCGCAGGTGAGGTGAGACCACGTAGGTCAAGGTCTGAAAGACAGGGTCTTTGAGGCCCAAGACTGGATCCCAGCTCTGTCGCCCCTGGTTGTGTGACCTTGGCAGGTTCTGAGTTAGTCTCTCTGAGCCTCTGTTCCTCTTCTGGAAAGAAGCGACGATTCGAGCACTACAATGATTCAAGCACTGCTTAGTATCCACATTTACTTGGGTGGTAAGGTCCTCTGTCCATGGGATTCTCCAGGCAAGGAGACTGGAGTGGGTTGCCATTTCCTTCTCCGGGGATCTTCCTGACCCGGGAGGAGCCTGTGTCTCCCGTCCTGGCAGGCGGGTTCTTTGCCACTGTGTCACCTGGGTAGAGGGGTTGCCAGGAATAACGATGCTGGGTTAGAGGGCTTCTAACAGTCACATCATACAATGGATGCAAGTGGGGCATAGCAAGGTCTCAAAAAGTGATGCTGCTGCTGCCACAGCCCCAGTCCCAGCTTATTTCATTAGTAGGATAGTGGACAGAGGGCATTACCATGTGCCAACAAGCTAGTATGCTTGATTTCAGGGGTCGCTGTGGCCGAACTCTCGCGCAGGGGAATCACAGAACTGCACCAGCATCTGGCCCGGGGCCGCCACGGCTGCCACCTTGGGATGAACCAAATGATCTCAGTGCAGGACCAGAGTGAGATGGGGAACCAGAGGCTCCCACGACAGCTCAGGACTCCTGAGGGCTGGGGGTTATTCCAGTCTTTATGGAACGTGAAAGGAGAGGGTACTTCTAAAAAAAAAAAAAGAAAAGTTTCAAAGGAAAAATGGGGCTCACTAAAACTAAAAGGAATTTCTGTGAAGGTGAAAGATAAAAGGCTGAGGATCTGCAAGGAAAAAGAGGTGGACTGGACATGCAGACAGGTACGGGATGTTTCCAAAAGAGGGTTTGGCTAGGGAAAGAGGAAAGCATACATCGTAGGTGGTCAGGAGCCACACTTTCTCTGGCCTGCCGTCTCTCTCCAGCTCAACCCTTGACTTTGGCTGACTCTCCCTCACCCCCCAGGTCTAGATGGCTGGCACTCCAGGCTCAGGCCTCAGCCCCCGTCTTTGCTCTGGGCTCACTCCCTTCTGGATCTCATCTATCCTTCACACCTGCACCCGCCGCTGTTTGCTGCTCATGGCAATGCTTGATCTCATCCAGAGATCTCAGAATATCCACCTGCTCGCCTCTCATTTCAGCTCAAAAATTGAATCTCAAACTACAGATTTTTTTCTTTTTACCCTAACCTGGTCCCCTCACAGCCTCCCTGTCTCACTGACCAACACCCTGGCCTTCCAGTTCCTCGTACCAGCTTCCCTGGCACCATCTGTGACTCTTCTTCATCTCACTGCAGGTATCTCACCGTATCCAGAAACTTCCTTGGCCCCTCCACCGCTGCCTCGGTGGAACCACTGCCGCCTTTGATGTGGATTAGAACAGCTGATTTGTGTGGTCATATGAATTCCATCCATGGACTGTTCTCTAAACAGTCATCTCTTAAGGCCTATGTGACTTCCTTGTTTAGAACCCTGAGTTCCTTCTCACCCCATTTAAAGTACAAGCCAAGAGCCTCATACGGTCCAGTAAGCCCCTCTGAACCTCATGTCTGCACCTGTGGTTGCCCACTCTCAGGTCTTCTCACACATTCGACTCTGGCCACATTGAACTCACTGCTGTTTGTTCAAAGCAGTCAGAGAGCTTGGTGCTACCTCAGGACATGGCACTTGCTGTTCACTCGGCCTGGAAATCCCCTCCCCCACGGCTGCTCACCCCTTTGGATTTCTGCTCAAATATCATCTCATACACACCTTCTGCGATGACTCTATATAATACAGGAATGCCTCTCTCCAATGCTACACGGCCCAGCCTCCACATCTGTTTTAGCTTGTCTCACAGCACTTGCCATCTCACTTGCTGCTGCTGCTGCTGCTGCTGCTGCTGCTAAGTCGCTTCAGTCGTGTCCGACTCTGTGCGACCCCATAGACGGCAGCCCACCAGGCTCCCCCGTCCCTGGGATTCTCTAGGCAAGAATACTGGAGTGGGTTGCCATTTCCTTCTCCAGTGCATGAAAGTGAAAAGTCAAAGTGATTACTGTATATTTACTTCTTTATTAATTTATTGTTCATTTTTACTACCAAAGTGTAAGTGCTATGAAGGCAGAGACATTGCATTGTTTATGCCATATCTTCAGCATCTAGAACAGTGTCTGAGAGATAAGTTTAAGTATTGAGCATACTTATGTGGTACAAACAAATAAGTTTTTAAAAAACAGAAGTATTGCATTTCCATGTGAAAGCATAATGAAAGAGCTGCACAGAGGGAAAGTGGAAAATGTTGGCCAAAAAAGCCCTTCAGTAAGCCAAAAGAGCTGGAATAGAAAGCTTTAAAAAATGCAAACGGTAGAAGTTCTGAGGAGCAATGCACTGCTTTGCAATGAAATTTAATCTGACAGTACCTCTTCGGCTCATGCTACCCCAGATGGCAGATTGCTACTTCATCCATTAACCAGTACGTGCATCCATTTGCCAATTCTAATTCATGCTAGTAGCTTCCGTAGTGACAGAAATGGAGGTGGGTTTTGTTGCTTGTGGAGAAGTGATGGGTGGTGGTTTTGTTTGTCTTAAAACAGCAGGGGGTGGGCTGGCTGGTGGTGGACAGGAACACACAGCGGTGGGCGGGGGGTGGCCACCCTGCACTCTGGGAGCTGAACCCCAGCTCTACCCCGAGATATGGACTTCGGCTAAGTCCCTAACCCCTGCGTGCTTCCATAATGGGACGATGCTTATGCAGGTTCATTGTTGTGGCTCAGTAGTTAAGTCTTGTCCGACTCTTTGTAACCCCAAGGACTGCAGCACACCAGGCTTCCCTGTCCATCACCAACTCACAGAGTTTGTGCAAACTCATGTCCACTGAGTTGGTGACGCCATCCCACCATCTCATCCTCTGTCGTCCCTTCTCCTGCCTTCAATCCTTCCCAGCATCAGGGTCTTTTCCAATGAGTCGGCTCTTCACCTCAGGTGGCCAAAGTACTGGAGCTTTTAATTCCTAATTTGAAATCCTGGGTTTCAGAATTTTTCAAATTTTAGGAACACAGTACAATGTATATACCATATATTATGTACCACCCATAGCAGGGTCTAATCTAATTCGTGGATGTATCTGCACTGAAATACATGAATATCCATAAGTAGTGGGATAAAGTGAGGGTATAAATAGCATCACATGGGTGTACAAAAGGTTCTGCCATCAAAATGTTTGGGCCACACAAGTTTTGTCCCCAGATGAGTCAGAAATATTAGCTCTTATCTTCAAGTTGGGTTAATGTATTTAAAAAGTAATAATTTTCATGAAAATGCAAATGACTCATTATTTATGATTTTAAATAATACTATTCCATTGTATTTAGCTGGAGTTAAAATTGGGCTTTCTCTGTTCTTTCTCTGCCTCCTTCTTTCTAGGAGACTGCAAGCTCTCAGTGGCTGGCTCTGCAAGGAGAGGGCAGGTCGTGGAGAAGAGAAGCAGCCCAGAAGAGGGCGGTTAACAACAGCACAGAGCAGAGCCCGGGGATGGGGAAAATTGGCTCCGAAAAATCCGTCAGGCCCGGGGCACTAATCTTTCCTGTTGTTCAGTCCCTCAGTCATGTCTGACTCTTTGTGACCCCATGGACTTGGCACGCCAGGCTTCCCTGTCCTTCACTATCTCCCGCAGTTTGCTCAGACTCATGTCCGTTGAGTTGGTGATGCCATCAACCATCTCATCTTCTGCCACCCTCTTCTCCTTTTGCCTTCAGTCTTTCCCACCATCAGGGTCTTTTCCAATGAGTTGGCTCTTCCCATCAGGTGGTTAAAGTATTGCAGCTTCAGCTTCAGTATCAATCCTTCCCATGAATATTCAGGGTTGATATCCTTAAGGATTGCCTGGTTTGATCTCCTAGCTGTCTTCTCCAGCATCACAATTCTAAAGCCTCAATTCTTCGGCATTCAGCCTTCTTTATGCTCCAACTCTCACATCTGTATATGATTACTGGAAAAACTTTGACTATAGTATTAGATTATTAATACTAGAGAAAGAACAGAGAAAGACCAGTTTTAACTCCAGCTAAATACAATTAGACTAGACCCTGCTATGGGTGATACATAATATATGGTATATACATTGTACTGTGTCAAATAGTATTAACCTTTGGCAGCAAAGTGTTGTCTCTGCTTTTTAATATGCTGTCTGGGTTTGTCATAGCTTTCCTTCCAAGGAGCAAGCATCTTTTATTGGGGGAAACTAATCCCCTCCCAATAAATTTAACAATCAAATAAAAGTAGTGTTTAGAGCAGTTATGCCAACACTTCTCATCTACAGCAGTCTCTTCCCAATGTTCACCCCATCATTACCCTCAAACCTCTCTCAAAACAGCTTACAAATTCTGCCCCTGCTGCTATAAGTCAGCCCCTGGAAAGGAGGCTTCTCGGGGGAATGGCACTCAGGAGCTGGAGGGTGCCTGGCTCGGCCTGGGTCTATCACCCACTGAACAGGCTGTTTAAAGCAACCACAGGAGCCCAGCAGGGGCAGAGCCACGAGCAGCTCCAACAGATGTGGTCTTTTCAGGGAAAGAAAAGAGATACAGCTCCTTGCCACAGTTTAAATTTCTCAGGTAGAGACAATCGGAGCAAAAGAAATGGAGGATCTGACAGTTAAAGGAAAGCAGTGCAGAAGCAGCATTTAAGTGAAGAATGTTTGATTTGTTTCAATTGTCAACAGAGAGTAAAGTGGCTTCTTTCAGGCTTTCTAAATGGCCAGGCTATTGCCTGAGTACAGTGAGGCTATTCAAGAAATTGTGGCTTTATTTATAGTTACGACCACTTCTAAGAGCTAGTATCCTTCAAGATACAGCCTACCACCAAAGCTAGATGGGAAAAAACAAAAAAGCCTGGAGTAGAAAATCACATTGTGACTGGTCAAAACAAAGGCACTCGGGACAACTTTCATGTGTCAAAACCTACAAACTGGATTGTCCATAAATTGGCAGACAGATCTCCAAACACAGGCAATTTTCTGGGTTTTAAAACAAGGCAGTTAATTTAAAATAAAACTTTCAGTAAAATGGTTGAAGAAAATTTCTTTCAGCTTATTGTAATAAAAAAAAATGACTTTAAAATCCATAAACTAGAAAAAAAAAAAGGGTTCAGTTAAATAACCATGAAACATTCTGATGTATTTTCTAAACAATGAGAACATGTTCAAAGAAACCTTTACTACTTCACGTTTCTAAGTGAGCTCTTGTCTTTGCTGATGAAAAGGCTGAAAAGGTTCTCTGGGTGGACAGACCAGGTACTCGAGGCTGACATGCAAGGAGGCATCGAATGTGTCTACCACACGAGCTCTGCATATGTAGACCTTCAAAAGGAAAGGGGTCCCGGGCTTTCTTGGCGGCTCAGTGGTTAAGAATCTGCCTATCAATGCAGGAGACACAGGTTCAATCCCTGGTCTAGAAAGATCCCACGTGCTGCAGAAATCAACTAGGAGTCTGTGCTCCAGCGCCTGAGAGCCGCACCTGCTGAAGCCCACGTGCTCTGAGCCCAGAGAAGACACCGCAACGAGCAACCCTAGGAAGAGAAGCCCCTGCTCACCGCAACTAGAAAGAGGCCCTCACGGCAGGGAAGACCCAGCACAGCCATGACCAAATAAATACACACATACTTCTTCAGAAGGAAAGGTTTCCCTACTGATTCTCTCAGGCTGTCTTGACTGCTCGACTGTTTGGTAGCTAGACATTTATTTCCATATGGAAGATATCTGACACCCTCCACCTGCACAGATCTGATCGCCTTGACATTCCTTAATGCGTCCTCACGCTAGCATCACCGTTCTGGCTGGACACAGAGACTCACCTAGAACTCCTCTTTCTCTCAGCCTCTGCTAGGTTACCAGCTCTGTCCCTTCTACAGCAAATGGTCTCTTGGCGTTTGGTCTCATTAGTGCTTTAGATCAAAGTGGACATTTGACCTACAACAGTGATGTTTAAGTACTTCCCAGGGGGTGCAGGGGTAAAGAATCTGCCTGCCAAGCAGGGGACCTGGGTTCAATCCCTGGGCTGAGAAGATCCCCTGGAGAAGGGAATGGCAACCCACTCCAGTGTTCTTGCCTGGAGAATCCCATGGACAGAGGAGCCTGGTGGGCTACAGTCCATGGGGTCACAAAGACTCAGACGCAACTGAGCACAGAAGCAGTAGTGTATAAACGTAACAACGGCAGCAAGAGCAGGACTTGCGGGAGAACCTTTCCTTCAAATTAAGTCTTACATAAACATCCAACATGCGAAACGGTGAAATGAAGAGGCTGCTTCAGCCTCGCCTTCACCCTTTTGCCAGCCCCTGGCAGCGCCACCACTGGTTCTGCAAGGTAAAGGTCCCCTGTCTCCTCTCTCAGGCCCGGCTTCTGCCCACTCTGGCCCACCTGCAGCAGATTCAATTTCTTGCCTCGAGGGTCCGCCTCAGGGGGCAGGGGCAGGGGCAGCCTATGGAGCAGAGACGCTCCAACTGCTTGGGTTTGATCCCTGTAGGGCTAGTGAGCTGCCCAGCTGGGGTCACACAGCACACTTGTGACCTCTTTTCATCTGTCTTTTCATCTGTGAAGTGGGGAACAAGCAATGATGTCTCTTTTGAGACCCTCCGTAGGGTCTTTGAGTCTTCCAACACTCCCATAGAGCATTTTTTTCTTTTCCAGGAACAACAGATGGGGTCTACCGTTATCGAATTTAAGTAAGGGACTGAGGAGATCAATGTGACATTGTGACAAAGAAAGACTGCATGTGAAGTTGGCAGTCTTCCTTTGAAAAAGTCTGACTTTTCCAGAAATTTCCTTTATATTTTTCTGTGCTTTGGGATTTTGGGATTTTCTTAAAGAAGAAGAAAACACTCCCCTCGTTGTTCTGAATAATACAAGAGTACTTGGCATGATAGCGTGGGTCCATCATTCCGGCCGTGAAGGAGTTAGAACGTTCTTTCCCATCCCACCAGATACACTTGGAAACGGCCCAAAGATCTTCCTGGGAGAGGTTCAGGTGCAGATAACTGGCGCTGTTTATACCACCAGCCCTGCTTCCCCACCCTGTGGACTGAGCCAGTCATGGGGCAGTGACCCATGCATGTCATCTGAGGGCTCACAACTTCTACGAGAGAGCAGGCTAGGTGAGTAACAAGCAGAATTTACTCTGTGCTGCATTTTACGGGGAGGGAGAGAAGACAATGAATGAGCCCCTTTGGCCAGCATGTGCATGTGTGCTGAAATGTCTGTTTTCCTTAGGATCGGTATCAGTAAAGAATGTCTGGCCACAGAGAAACAGCAGCTCCTAGTCCTGAAGGGGACCCTGGGAGGCTTCTGGTCTGAGCTTTTCCAAGCCCAACTCAACCTGCCACAGAGAAAAGCATCAGGAAAAGTTAGCCATACAAAATACAACTGCTGGTTGCTATGCACTCTGACCTCGGCTTCCCGGCTGTCCCCTGGCAGGACAGGGGTGTGTCTGCATGTCCCACAAGCTTTGCACAGTCATCTCATCCTTTCTTCCCTTTTCTCTCCCACAGGAGCCCTGCCTGCGAGGTTTTCTCCCCTCCCTTACTTGAATTGATTTTTTTTTTTTTTCCTACCTGAACTCTCCACCATCATTAGGTGGTTTCCTAAGGGCAGCACCTAAGAGCTCCTTGTGCTCATGGGCTGGTCCTCTTAATCTCGGTATCCCTCATATCTTGCCTGGCCCCAGGCATGTGGCTGTTGTTCAGTTGCTAAGTCGTGTCCAAGTCTTTATGATCCCATGGAGACCGGCATGCTAGGCTTCCCTGTCCTTCACTATCTCCCAGACTTTGCTCAAGTTCATGTCTGGTGACGTCATCTAAACATCTCATCCTGGCCACTCTTTTCTCCTTTTACCCTCAGTCTTTCCCAGCATCAGGGTCTTTTTCAATGAGTTGGCTCTTCCCATCAGGTGGCCAAAGTATGGGAGCTTCAGCTTCAACATCACTCCTTCTAATGAATATTTAGGCTTTATTTCCTTTAGGATTGACTGCTTTGATCTCCTTGCAGTCTAAGAGACTCTCAAGGGTCTTCTCCAGCACCATATATGTTGGCTAAATCAACGATTGAATGAGTAGTATGCTTTACATTTTATTTCAGTTAACAAAAAGAGAAGTAATGACATAGGAATATCAATAGTTAAATCCATGGATAATTCTTGTTATGTATTTAAACTTTTTTTCATTTCTCAAATTTTGTATTACATCAATAATTAGAGAAAATGAATGTGGGAGTAAGGAAAAACCGTGACAATTTATTTATGCCCCAGCACAGAGAATCAAATACTGTTAAGTACCGGTGTTAGGGTTTCTTCTTAAGTGTTATGGGCACCTACTGCTTCCTGTATGAATGTATGAGTAAGTGTAATACAAATGGCTTATGGAAATTTTTGAATTTGATTTACATTTTCTTAATTTATTCTGACCTAATTCATTAGCCTTAGTTTTCCATGCATCTCACAGTTATAAGTCCTGCTCATTCAGCTGGGAATAAATCTTTGGTATTACATATGCAGACACTTATTAAAATGCATCAATATCATCCTATCTTTCAACCAAGACTTTTAGCCCAGAAATAAGACCCTTTGTTTTAAAGAAACAAGGTTTGTCATTTACACAAAAAGAGGCATCAGTACAACTGACAATTTCAATTTCATTTTCAAAAATCAGAGTTCCATGAAACTTGGTATAAATCTAACCTGAAGATTAAAAAAAGAGAGAAAGAAAAGCTCTGACATGCTTTTAAATATACTGCAAAATTGCTCACTTACTAAAAATATGAACAATAATGAACAAAGTTATTGAGTACTAGAAAAAATGATCCATAGATACCGTAAGTTAGTCACTGCGTGTTTCTATATCAGGGCAAGCTATAAGGTTGATAAAGACGACTGAAAAAAGGTAAACCACGTGGACACGCCATGTGTTAATAGATGAAGCCTCATGAATTCTTGTCTGCTTACATACTCAGGCTCTGACAACTCTTAGCAAATTTTCTCTCTTCAATTTTTAAGAGTCTGTGCAGGAGGGCCCTTGGTAATGAGAGCTGTGACGGTTTCTTCTGTAGAGGCCCATGATGTAAGGAAAACACCTATTCTTACAACTGCTTGGCACACAGAACATGAGCAATAGGGATTGATTAAATCACTGACAGGTGTGTGGCTCCATAACCAGGGCTCAGCAGGCAGAAGCAGGAAGGTTTGGAGAAAGCTGTGGTGGTGACTGTGACCTCCACTGGCAGATCAGTGGGCCGCCTCACCCGTGTTCTCCAGCCCTGCTCACCTGGACGGGTGTCTGTAACTAAGACGCCCTCCCAGCTTCACAGTGGCCCCTCTGTTGACTGCTTGTGCAGTGATGGGTCTGCTTCCTTGCCTACCTATTCTGTACACACCAGTCAGCACCCTACCCTCTCTCCTGCGGCCAGATCACCAGCAGGGCTTGGAGCCTCACTTTCAAAACATGACTATTCCTTGGGTTTCACTGTGAAGCTTTTATGCATGTGGGGGGTCACCTTGCCATATTCATGTCCTGGTCTGGTCAAGCCAGTTCTCAAAGCAGAGTTGAGGGAGGGGATAGAAAATGAAGGGAGATGGTTAGTTTCCTGTGGTTCTTCTAACAAGAGAACTGCAAACTGGAGGGCTGACAATAAAAGAAATCCGTTCTCTCTCAGTTCCAGAGGACAGAAACCCCAGAGCCAGAGGTGGGCAGGGCCCTTTCCTTCTGCAGAGTCAGAGAGAACCTGCTCCATGCCCCCCTCCTTGCTCCTGGAGGTCGCCAGCAGTCCTTGGATTGCAGCGGCATCACTCTGGTCTCTGCTCCGTCTTCAGGGGCTCTCTCCTCCCTGCGTCTCCTCTTCCAAGGACATCAGTCAGGATGGATTTGGGCCTACCCTCCTCCAGGATGATCTCATCTTAATCTGACTACATCTGCAAAGACTCTGTTTACAAATAAGGTCAAGTTTGCAGGCGTTTGAGGGGGCACGATTCAACTCCGAACAGGACTTTTTTATTTCTCCTAAGGTATCTCAGAATTTTGGTTTCTGAGGACGCAGAAACCTAATTCTGAGTGTAACGAGGTAGACTGGGGTGCTCTGTGTGTGAAGGAACAGCTGCATCCTCCATGCTTTATTGCCGCTTTCAGTCTTCATTTCTGACCCCAGACGTGTGGCTGCTTTTCCTACAAGAAGCAGTTCTCCAGTCCTCTGTGTCCCACAATTCAATTTTCGAACCTCCACGGATTCAGGGTTCAGTCCCATGGATCGACCCTGCCCCCCCCCCCCCAAACCTCGGGTGTCAATAGTAAAGTCCAGGTTGTCACCTGTGCTTCTGACCAACTGGTTATACACTGGAAGTTCCCAGGACTTCCTCCTTGGGGTTAATCATTCAGCTTGCAAAGCTCAGGAACACAGTTCACTAAGTAGGTTATACATTCAGGAACAGGCGGATGGGAGAAATTCATGGGGTGAGGTCTGGGGAAAGGGGCTCGGAGCTTCGTGTCCTTTCTGGGCAAGTGGCCCTCCCAGCACCTCCACATGCTCATCAGCCTAGAAGCTCTCAGAACTCCATACTTGAGGATTTTCATGGACGCTTCTTTATGGAGGCACAATTGCTTAAATTATTGGCCTTTGGTGGGTTACACAACCTGGAATCCCTCTATCATCCCTGGACTGAAAATTCTGACCATCTAATCACATGATCCCATGGATGGTTTCCCTGGCAACCATCTTTACAGAGGTTCTCTAGGGGCTTTCCAAAAATAATCTCATTAACATAAATCAGGTGTGGTTGAAAGGGCTTGTTATGAATATCAAAGGATACTCCTCCACCTTTATCCCCTGGAACTATTTCAGGAACATTGGACTAAAGATCAAATCTATAACAAAGGATGCTCTGAAAACTCTTATCATTTGGGAACCTCCTAGGGCTTTAGGAGCTGTGTGCCTGGAAGGGGACAAAGATCAAATATTGACTTGGGGAAGCTGTCATGCAAGGCTTGTGTTTTGCTCTCAGAAACATAATAAACCAAGACAACCAGGCTGATTTTCAATAAGTCTCTAAAAAAATGAGCAACAGCACACTCCCTTTTTAAGTATAGTAATGAGGCTGACACTACCAGTCTAAGAGAAAAATGCCTCCCAATAGCATCCCTTCCCAGGGAGCAGAGGCTACAATTCTTTGCACTGACATGAGAGCAGCTCAGGGGTTTCCCAGGTGGCTCAGTGGTAAACAACCCACCGACCAATGCAGAAGGCGCTGGCGACACAGGTTTTATCCCTGGGTCGGGAAGATCCCTGGAGAAGCAAATGGCAACTGGTTCATCCCGTATTCTTGCCTGGAGAATCCCATGGACAGGGGAGCCTGGAGGGCTGCAGTCCGTGGGGTCACAGGGAGTCGGACATGGCTGAGCACACACGTGCTAGAGGAGCTCGGACCACACACCCCACCAGCCCGCCAGTCTGCAGCAGCATTTTCAAGACCACACAGCTTCCTGGTGCTTCCTGTTTCTGTTACCGTTCATGCTGTAAGTCAGTCTGTTCAACATTTTCATGCTTCACATATCAATAACTTGAGTGGATTATATATGGACTTAACCTTTTCAATATTCCAAGGATGACTGACTGGCCAGCCTAGTTCCTCGCTTGCTTGTAATTTTAGTAAACCAGAGAGAAGTGAGCTGGCCCACGGATGAAAAGAACAGTAGAAAGAGCAAAGCCGTAAAGCCAGCAGTCGTTCAGAGACCATATTAAGGGATTATACTTTTGATATCTCCTAGTTTTTTCCTTTCTGGAGCAAGTGGTCACAAACTGAAAGAGACGAGAGGAGAAGTAATGACTGAAATCAACAAGGCTGCTGTTTTTCTCAGTTAATGTTACTCAGTCCCTCAGTGGCCTTGATCACTGTTTGCTACCATCTTCAGTCATTGTGTTTTAGAAACATTTTTGTCTCAGTCAGGTTTAGTAGAAACTTTTATATAAATTCCTGCTACGCCACGGTATAACCCATGGGTTTTCAAAATTATGGTGAAACCTCATGAGCTCTGAAGACATCCACTTTGCTGGGCTCTGTCCACACAGCTCCTTTGTTTGAACAGCTACGAATGGATCAGGCCAAGCTGAGTTCTGCTTTCATGCTTACTCAAATAAAATCAACCACACCAACAGATTATTCAACCTGCAGGTTATACGAATTACAAATGGCAATTCTAACGTCTAGGAAGCATAGTCTGATTTCTCATGAAAGATGCGTGCTGCTGCTGCTGCTGCCAAGTCACTTCAGTCGTGTCTGACACTGTGCGACCCCATAGACAGCAGCCCACCAGGCTCCCCCATCCCTGGGATTCTCCAGGCAACAACACTGGAGTGGGTTGCCATTTCCTTCTCCAATGCACGAAAGTGAAAAGTGAAAGTGAAGAGGCAGATAATGATTTATATACCAAGTGTATAAGTTGTATTACGATTCTGATTTTTTAACAAAGTCAACACCATTAAATAGCCACACGTACACTTTAAAAATGCTAATGCTAGGTGATAAACAACTCTTCACAGCCATGTAAATGTCTAAACAGAACTGCAATTGTAAATAATGTATTGATTTGTTTCTCAGTAATTAGTTTTAACAAGCTTTTCATTTAACTATGCTCCAGGAGACAGAGGAGGCTAGCGAGCTGAAGTCCATGGGGTCACAAAGAGTTGAAACACAACTTAGCAACTAAACAGTAACAACAACAAATGCTATGGAATGTTACCCACTCCAGTACTCTTGCCTGGAGAATCCCAGGGACCAGGGAGCCTGGTGGGCTGCAGTCCATGGGGTCGCACAGAGTCGGACATGACTGAAGTGACTTAGCAGCAGCAGCAGCAGCAGCAGCAGCAGCAGCAGCATGGAATGCTACTGTTAATCTTCAAGATATCATACAGCATTATCAACTTAGAATTTTTTAAAATGCTAAAATAAATAAGGCCTTTCCTGTACTAATCTGGTAGCACTTTATTTCACAGGAATCTTTGAGCTTCTGGCCTATTCCAGAGTCATCCAAAATTAAAATTATTAAGTGAAATCTTTTCAATAAAAATTTCCTACCCATCAGACCTAAAGTTATAATGTCAATGGGATATGCCTTGCTTAAAAGGATCTAGATTACCACTGATTAGCTGTTGAATAACTATAAATTAATGGATTGATGAACCACACAAAGAACCCTATCATGTAACTTCACTCATTACTCATTTGTTTGAAATATAGTCCTGGGGTGCTATCCACTTGGCCTGGCTTTCTGGGCACTGGTGATACAAGACTGAAGAAAATCAAGACAAATTGTCTGCCCTCCTGGCACTTTTAATCCAGAGGGTAAGACAAAAACCATGATGAGGATGCTAGGAAACCACCAAGTGAGTAAGCAAATGTAAGTCCCGTAGTGATAAACGCTGTGGAATGAAGGCTATCAGCATCCTCAAAGGACAAGTTGGGCCTAGAGGTAAAGGCTGTGAAATGTCGGCATAGCAGAGCAGATCAGTGACGAGCAGATGAGGCAGTAAGAGCAGGGGTCAATAAAGAAGAGGACAGACTGGGGAGAAGGGGTCCAGGGACACAACCTTTAGACCGAGGTTTTGGAGATGGGGAGGAATGACAGTCACACTATAGCATGCTGCTGCTGCTGCTTCTAAATCACGTCCGACTCTGTGCGACCCCACAGATGGCAGCCCACCAGGCTGTCCCTGGGATTCTCCAGGCAACAACACTGGAGTGGGTTGCCATTTCCTTCTCCAATGCATGAAAGTGAAAAGCGAAAGTGAAGTTGCTCAGTCGTGTTCGACTCTTTGTGACCCGACGGACTGCAGCCCACCAGGCTCCTCCGTCCATGGGATTTTCCAGTCAAGAGTACTGGAGTGGGTTGCCATTGCCTTCTCCCACTATAGCATCAGTTCAGTTCAGTTCAGTCGCTCAGTCGTGTCCAACTATTTGTGACCCCATGAATCGCAGCACGCCAGGCCTCCCTGTCCATCACCAACTCCTGCAGTTCACTCAGACTCACATCCATCGAGTCAGCCATCTCATCCTCTGTCGTCCCCTTCTCCTCCTGCCCCCAATCCCTCCCAGCATCAGAGTCTTTTCCAATGAGTCAACTCTTGGCATGAGGTGGCCAAAGTACTGGAGTTTCAGCTTTAGCATTCCAAAGAACACCCAGGGCTGATCTCCTTTAGAATGGACTGGTTGGATCTCCTTGCAGTCCAAGGGACTCTCAGGAGTCTTCTCCAACACCACAGTTCAAAAGCATCAACTCTTCGGTGCTCAGCTTTCTTCACAGTCCAACACTCACATCCATACATGACAACTGGAAAAACCATAGCCTTGACTAGACAGACCTTTGTTGGCAAAGCAACGTCTCTGCTTTTCAATATGCTATCTAGGTTGGTCATAACTTTCCTTCCAAGGAGTAAGCGTCTTTTAATTTCATGGCTGCAGTCACCATCTGCAGTTTCTGGAGCTCCCCCAAAATAAAGTCTGACACTGTTTCCACTGATTCCCCATCTATTTCCCTTGAAGCGACGGGACCGGATGCCATGACCTATAGTATAATACACCATAAATGTGATCTGAAGAATTCAGCAGTCAGCATGGTGGACTGGCCATCAGAGAGTGGCTTTGTTGTACTGGTTTTTAATCAGTTATCTCAAAAAATAGAAACTGATTACACTGTGAGTTTTATGTCACTATACTCGAGAATTATCATTACTGCCATTATGCTGCTGCTGCTGCTGAGTCGCTCCAGTCGTGTCTGACTCTGTGCGACCCCAAAGACGGCAGCCCACCAGGCTCCCCCGTCCCTGGGATTCTCCAGGCAAGAACACCGGAGTGGGTTGCCATTTCCTTCTCCAATGCATGAAAGTGAAAAGTCAAAGGGAAGTCACTCAGTTGTGTCCGACTCTTAGCGACCGCGTGGACTGCAGCCCACCAGGCTCCTCCGTCCATGGGATTTTCCAGGCAAGAGTACTGGAGTAGGGTGCCATTACTTCCTGTTAATTTCAGTTGGTTTAATCCAAGAATTTTAAAGGCTTTAATCCAAGAATTATCACATTTCATTAGTTCTAAAATGCACATTTTTTCCCCCACATTTTAACCTCTTTGAAATCAGAATGTGTCATCAATTGATGACCTCTTACAATGGTAATTGGTAGCATTTTTTCCTCCTTAGAGGCACGAATACTCCACAGCATCTTAGATTTAATTAAATAAAAACCACATTTAAAGTCAAGGCTACTTTCTGCTGCCCCCAGTTGATGTAGAAGAGGTCCCACACTGCTACCGTCTGGGACAAGAGTCTACTGGGATGATGATGAAGAGCCTAGGGAAGCAAGGAGGTGGTGGCTGCGACTTGTGGACCCCCTGTCCGTCACCTTATTTTGCCTGGATTTACTCTCAAGCAGCTCTGGGTGGCACACACCTCCACTGACCTTAGCCCTGAGGGAGAGTGCACACGAGTCTTAAACTTGCACAGAGGTCTGCTCTGGCTTCATCTTCTGGGCTGATCCCCTGGATTCAGATACTCCTTAAGAGCAGGAGCCATGTCTCAGTTACCTTTTAATGCCGAGTTTAGCGCAATGCCTGAATGCAAATGGTGCTCAATACATTAAAAAGAAAAAATTAAACACCGTCCCCCCCTGCTCTGCCCTGCAACTATGGGGTGTAAAAATCTGTGGCCCACAGTCTCAGAGGAAATGTCTGACTGAATTCCTCCCCAGCGGTGATGGTTGAAGGTTACCCTCTGACTCTGCTCACAGGAGGCCTTATCTGAGTGTTGAGGACCAGATCCTGGCGTGGTCTCCATGGAAACAGAGAGAGGAGTGCTTAGATCCTTGCACAGAAGCAACAAATGCATACTTTAGGATAATAACAGAATGCAGCATTTATAGATAGGATAATAACCCATGTTATGAAACATGCAATTTAATGGGTCTCTCTGATGAAAAGGCAAAAGCAACTGCGAAGCTGTAATTTACTCCTGGTGGTGGAGGTGTCCGAGGTTCACGGGCAGTGGAAACGAGCAGCAAGAATTAATCTTCCTCATCTGCTTGTCAATCCATTATACGCTTGCTTGCTGCTTATTAGGCCATTTTGTCGTTTTCCTCTCTTGTTATATTTCCCAACTCATACATCCTAACCTACTATTCTACTTAATTCTCCCCTTGCATCATGACCTGTATTCTATATTCCATACAAGAATGTCCTCAAGGAATTACAAAGGACTTTTAAAAATAAAGACATAAAATGTTTTACAGTTCCTACAGATGCCTTTTTGTGAAGATGGTGTTTTACATGTATTGAAAACACCTAGGAGACTAGCCATAAAAGTAAATTTGAAAACACGTTTGAAATGTAGATAGTGTTTGCGGTCGGCACGTGATGTTGCTTTAGGGCACAGTGATGTTTCGCAAGCGCTCTGCTTAAGTCTTGAATTATCCTCTGCTCACGGTTTCTTGAATTATGTGACTTCTGAGAAATACTCTAAGACCTAAATAGGTAATACTCAACAGCAACTACGATTCCAAAACAATTCATTTTCTCTCCCGGGCTATAGAATCTTCTGAGGCCGCAGGGTCTGGGTATGGTCTGTTGCCACCAGGAGCCGCAGGATATAAAGAAGAGTTACTGGCCCAGTTGGGCACTCAGTCACCCAACAGAAGTAAGGCTGTTGGAGAAATAACTAATAGTATCTGCAAATACATTATTAAGTTCAAGTAAGTAAGTAAGTGTTAGTCACTCAATCGTGTCTGACTCTTTGCAACCCCATGGGCTGAAGCCTGCTAGGCTCCTCTGTCCATGGGATTTTCCAAGCAAGAACACAGGAGTGGGTTGCCATTCCCTTCTCCTGGGGATCTTCCCGACCCAGGGTCAAACCCAGGGCTCTGTCTGAGCCACCAGGAAAGCCCCCAATACATATTAATACTTACTATTAGAGTGAAAGTGAAGTTGCTCAGTCATGTCCGACTCTTTGCAACCCCCATGGACTGCAGCCTACCAGGGTCCTCCATCCATGGGATTTTCCAAGCAAGAATACTGGAGTGGCTTGCCATTTCCTTCCCCAGGGGATCTTCCCCACCCAGGGATTGAAACCGAGTCTCCCACATTGTAGGCAGACGCTTTACTGTCTGAGCCACCAGGGAAGTCACAAATATATATTAGAGTAGCATTAATAGATACTATTATTAGAGTATGAGCTATTAGTATCTGTTAGATACTAATAGGTACTATTAGGGTATCTAAAGATATTTCTCAACCAAGGATTTTTACAATTTCTTTGAAATCACGGACCATTGCTTCATAGATTTGAGCTCTAACCTGGAGCTCAAGAAATCAATATTTGAAGATACAGAAAGTTCCTAGGTAGCAGCTCCTAAGACTGGCCATTTCCAAGACTAGCGATAACTCCTTATTACTACAGAGGTCAGCAAGTCAGCCCAAGAGCTAAGAATGGTTTTAATTTTTAAAAATGTTTGACAAAAAAAATTAAAAGAATACTATTTCATGACAAGTAAAAATGACATGAAATTCAGATTTCAGTGTCCTTCCCATGTTTTTCGAGACAGTGGCACCCACTAATTTAGTGCCATCTCAGGTTCCTGTGCACTGTGACAGCACAGTTGAGAAGCTGGGACAGAGATCATATGTCCCGCAAAGTCTAAAATATTTACTATTTGGCTCCTTACAGCAAAAGTTTGCCAATCCCTGCTCTGGAGTGGCAGGCTCAGGAAAAAAAACTGACCTCTTCTAAGAGTTTAGTGATTTGGCTTCACTCAGGGTATCACTATAAGATTTGGTAACCAAATTCTAAAGGGTGGAATGGGACACAACTAGCAAAGGACATTCCAGGAAAAATACTGGCTCTGTCAGACTACGGAGAATGAAAAGATCCTCGGTGGTGTAATTAGTACTTTAAGTAGTTTTGTCTGAAATGATGCTAAAGTAATCGCCAGTCCTTTGTCATGTTCGAGCAGAGCGCACAAAACCTCTCTGCTCGCTAAAACGGCAAATTTCCCTTAATGAATACATATTTGCTTTGGCCCCTATGCTCTATTTTGCATCAGTTCTTGCAACTCTGCAAGTCATGCAATGCCCCAGATTCCTTTCGTTAAGGTATTTTTCACCCAGATCAAAAGATGGAACCTGACTAGCACAACCCAATGTGAGTTATTCAGGAAACAGGGGGAATGCAACTGGATTCTGTCTCTTCTGATCTGGAAGAGTGGGTTGATGTAGAAGAGAGGAAAACAAAACAAAACTCTCTCCAGTGAAACTTAGCATTGGAGAAGTGTATAGTGGGGAAGATGGGCAGGGGGAAGGGGTTTTAAGAAAGATGCAGATATTCATAAAGTTGCCAGATAGCTAATGATACCCCCATCTGATATCATGAAGAGCAGGCATATGGAATGTGATGAGCCAGAACTGAGTCTCAGGTTCCCGACTTCATAGCTGACTGATCCAAGACAAACCACTGCCTGCCTCCCAGCCTTGGTTTCCTTACCTGTAAAGTGGCTGCATGAAGTCAGCATTCCCACAATATTCAAATGAGACGGTGTAGACAAGAGTGCTTTCTAGACTGTTAAACAGAAACTTCTATGACTGGTACCAGAAGAGTATACTGAAAACGTCTGTTGAAATTTAAACCTGATGTTAACTCTCTTAAAATGGAAATTTAAAGAATTCTAAATGGTGACCATCAACTTCAGCAAAGTGAGAGGAGAAAGTGAAATGTTATTACTGAATCTTGGGCTTAACTAACATTTGGGTGCTTGGGTTGAATCTCATGAACTATTTCTGAGAGAAAATGAAAGCTTTTCCATTGCAGTAAAGGAAATTGGGCAAACAAATTTTTTTAAAAGACATACCACAAGGGTCTTGGGTATTTAGGGTAATGGCAAAAAATATTGGTTTTAGAACTCTCAGGATATGTTACTGTTATCATGAAATTTGAATTATTTGCTTTAAGAGGCAAAATTATTGTTTAAATTATTACAATATTAAATTGTATTTTTCTTAGTGAACTACATGCCCACAGGAAAGTTAGGAATGGAAACAATCAATTTCTCAATAGGAAACATAGGCTATGACAGTGCTCAATGTCAAAGGCTGTAGAAAGAAGTCTGGTTTTAATTCCGGTTTTATCACTACTAGCTGTGTGAATCAGTAAACTGCTTCATTTCTGAGGTTCAGTTTGTTCATGTCTAAAATGGGGACAATTATAATAACGGTACTATTAATAACAAGGCTTTCAAAGTGATTAGGGATGGCAGTACATCCTAGCTTCTGAATCCAGATCTCATATCAATTACGGCATTTATTGAGGGGAAAAGCCTTTAAATGTCATTTTTTCATTTTGATGCTTGATTTTATTTAAAGAAATAATTTTCAGACTTGGAGTGCACAAAGGAAAACACACCCATTTTATAACACGCTTGCTTATGGGTGACCCTGGATAGAAGTTTTTACAATGTGAATCAGTGAAGTACTAAGGGAAGAATGGGCTCACTAACACACACACATCCTATAACGTAAACTTGTCACACGTGCAGACAAGGCCCCAGATGCCAGCGTCCTGTGCTGCAGGACACCTAGCACACAGCTAGCCATCTCTCCACTGCCAGCTTGAATCAGGACCGAGACTCGAGGTGCACCAGCCCATGGTGGGTTTGGGTCTGGGGGGTGTGATTCTAAGTAGCTGCTGCGGCGTCAAGGCTGGCAGGACAACCACAGTGAGAAGCAACGTTCTATCTTTTCAAAGTGAGTACATTCCGTGGAGGCTTGTCTATGGGGCTGCTAAAGATGCCTGCAAGACTGGCCTGAAGGAGGCCCTGCAGCTTGCTCAGGAGCGGAGCTGAGCCCGGGTTCTGACCCCTTGAGCTGCCCTTAGGGGGAAGTCCGGCTCTCAGGCTAGAGTCAGAATGTTCCATCGCCCGGCCCCTCCCCAGTGGCCTTTGAAGTGATTCCCATCTGTGTTCCTCATCGGCAAGCTGGAGTTCAAGTCTAACCTAGAGAGCACCAGACAATACAAAAGCCCCCAAAAGCCTCGGGGGAGGAGGGGGGCAGTGAATATGTTTCTGTAGGTTCATACCTTTTCAGAAATAGGAAAAAATGTTTTCCAGTGTTTTCGATTGAGAACCAGCTTATTGTTAAGAGGCATGATATCAAAACAGTTGGCCTTGTTGATGGGGCCAGTATAGGAACACATCCTGTTGTTCCAGATAACTTTTCTGATCAAGAGGTAGAAACTCAGTGACGCGTCGAAAAGAATATAAAAGAACCTTTTCCCTCTCGCTTTAATTAGAGCACTCAGTATTTATGATGAATTAGGCTGGCCTAGTAAACTACAGGAAATAAATCTGCTGAACAGTTCCCTTTTCTGATTGCTAGCTAGGTTAACACGCTTTCATAAACAAATAAATATCTCCATATGGACTATTATCCAAGGCGATTGTAAATCGTCACAGCACCAGGCGGGGTGTGGCTGTGACACCCCTGGGCCAGCTGAGTTCCGCCGCTGCTGGGATGACCCCCAGCATCCCCTGGGGCAGCTGCCTAAAGGAGGGGTGCCCTTCAGTGATGGAAGAAAGTGGTGCTTTGATTAATGCAATGAGCACGCTGCCGAGTGCTACAGTGAGTATTAAAATGGCATGTGCTAATTTAACATCTCAGCTGTCCTTAGACTGAAGTGCTCTTAGAAGAGCATTTTCCTTCCACAGGGAACAAAGCAGGGTGACCGGTGGCTGGGTCAGGTTTCTGGGAAGCCCTGCTCTGGTTCTGAAAACATCCTGAAATAATTTGTTTTTAACGCTGAAATCGCCCCCCACCAAAAAAAAAAGTTACTGAGAAGATTCCTTGTGGAAAGGTACAAAATGAAAATGGAGATTTTAATAAAACTGAGGTGGGGGGGTAGGTCACAAAATAGAAAAAGGACAGAATTTTAAAATGATGTTTTAGAAAAGTGTCTTTAAAAAAAATTATCAGCTCTTACAGCACTGAGGAAACGTCTTTCATCCTGACTGCTCTCTGTCAAGACCTCAGTCAAGTTGTGTGTGTCCATTAATAGGCATTTAAAGATGAGTATATGCTTGTGGTCAAAAGATGGATTCCTGACAGTCACTGAATGCAATTCATTATTTGGAGTTTTTCCTCGTGATCACTGGAAGGAACTACACAAAGGGAGATAAATTCTGAGTCATCAGAATTGCTTACCTTTGCTTTTAATTGCAACTTCTTAAAGAGTCAAAATAAATATTTCTTTTTCTGACTGTCTCTGAAAGTTATTGTTTAAGGAATACTTTCATTTCAATGGTGATTAAGTGTATAAGTGACAACACAGATAAAAAGGCATATAATTTCCTAAATTGCTATTTGATGAATTTTATTTCAAAAAGAGCAAAGAACCAATTCACTGGAAAAGACCTGGAGCTGGGAAAGACAGGGCCAGAGGCAAAGGAGGCAACAGAGGATGAGACGGTTGGATGGCATCACCGACTCAATGGACATCAGTTTGAGGAAACTCCAGGAGACGCTAAAGGACAGGGAAGCCTGGCGTGCTGCAGTCCATGGGGTCACAGAGTCGGGCATGACTGAAAGACTGGACAAGAGCAACAGCAGTTTTAAAATCAGAAGCCCAGGTCACCACTGCCTGCCATCTGCTTCCAGGTGCCCGGCGGCGGGGGACAGACCGGGCCAGCTTTGTCCACCGGAGCTTCCTTTTCCACCTTCCACAGTGCTGGCCAGCCCCAGACCTGCCTCAGAGGGTGTTTATTCTGTGGGGTCCCCACAAAACACAGCTGCTGGTGACCAGTGACCACTTTTCGATTCTTTGTGGGACCCCAAATTCACTGATAATTCCGGGAGCCCTAGAGCTGGGAGGGACAGAGACAGGGACTTTGAGGGGAAGAGAGTGGTCAGGATAGACGGCAGATGCTTCCAAGGTGAGAGAGGCCCAGAGTGTCACGTCCCATGATCGGCTCCCTGCAAGAGTTCAAGGAAAGTTTCAGGGGCTGCCGCAAAGGCAGCTCCAGCCAGCTCGGGGTCCAGAGGGCAGACCACCCGGGACACATGGGCTTGGAATGCCACAGAAGCCTCCCGGACTCCTGGGGACCCGCGGGGGCCTCTGTAAGTCCTGACACTGCGTGTCCGGGTCAGCCGGAAGTCAGAGCTAACTGGGTTGGAAGGAAATAAAGAACTCTGGCATTTCTTGCACATTGTGGTTTAAAATGTGAACCCGCCAAAACACCAAGCCAGGTCATCCCTGTGCACCGTGTTCATAGGATGGACACGATTATGGTGGAGAGACAGAGGAAAGAGAGCTTGACTGAGGTCCAGAAAAGGCTCCACGGAGCCGGACGCTGAAGCTTGAGAACAAGCGAGGGGAAGAAAGATGAGGGGCTGGCGCTCCAGGTACTAAATGCAGGGGAATGAGTGGCCTGGCGTGAAGGGCTGCCCTTCCGTGGGCCAGAAGGGGATGGAGAGACGCTCAGGACGGGCCCGGAGCCCCCAGGGAAGTCCTTCACCACCTGGGGCCTCGGTTTCCACGCTGGCCCGAAGGAAAAATCGTGTCCCCCGCCAAGCCGCTGTGCGTCTAGACAAGCTGACGACCAGAAGGCTCGCCGGGCACACCTGGCACGGGGCAGGCGCTCCCCGCACGGCGTCTGCATCCTGAAGGAACAGGGCGCAGCGCGCCATCGCTTTCTAGGGACAGCACGGCGGGGCGCACTGGCCCCGGAGGAGCTGAGGCTGGCGAGCTGGTGGGGCGGGTCCCGCGCCCGGGGTGGGGTGGGGGGGAGCCTGCGAGGGGCGCTGCGTTCAAGGCGGCTCCGCAGCGAAGGCGCGAGGAACCGCGAGGAGCGGGGACTCCTAGAACAGCCCGGGGACAACTCCAGTCCCTCCTCCACGCGGGCCCCCAGGCAGGAAGGCAGGACAGCAGAGTGGGGAAAAATGGTTTCACCCTACTCTGCAAAACAGGCGGCCTGTGGACTCCACTCGAACAGAGTGGACAGCACGCGGCTCTTCTTTCTGTCCCGTCTCTCCCACCTTTCCACGTGGTCCTCAAGTACTTGGGAAAGTGAAAACGAAAGTTGCTCAGTCATGTCCGACTCTCCGTCCATGGAATTCTCCAGGCCAGAGTACTGGAGTGGGTAGCCTTTCCCTTCTCCAGGGGATCTTCCCAACCCAGGGATCAATCTCAGGACTCCTACATTGCAGGCGGATTCTTTACCAGCTGAGCCACAGGGAAGCCCAGTACTTGGGAAACACAGCCCCAAGACAAGAAATGGGACCTTTGGACCTTTTGACTTACTGAGGAACCAGGACTAGGTTGACGGCTTTAGGCTGGTGGGGTCTGGTATTCTAGAAAGATAACTCTAGCAGTGGAGAGGAAGGAAGGGTGTGAGGAGAGAGTCAGGGCAAAAACACCAGCCAGGAGACAGTGGCGATGATTTAAGTGAAAGGATATAGGACTCAAACGAGAAAGTGCCAAGGAGACACAAATCCTTCATTTCAACTTAAGATCCCTGAATTACCCACCTAAAAACAAATGGTAAAAGGAAGAGACTGGATTGCCAGTGCTGGCACGGGGACACCCATATAAATATAAACATAAGAATATATCTGAAAGTAGTTTTTAAAAGTATATATTCAAATAACTAAAATTTTCTCATTCCTCTTAGGAAAAAAGATGTTAGATATAAGATATTAGAAAATCGTTGAAATTGGTCTAAGAATGTTTAAGAATATGTCCACTTGGAGAAAACATTAGAAAAATATTTCAGGAGAAAATCCATTTTTTGGCTCCTATCAATCAATGACCAACAGTCAGACTTTCTTCCCAATTGGCTAAGAAATCTGTCACATGACAGAAGTCATAATAATCACAATGTTATATCCAAAGCTTTGTGTAATACCTCTCTATTTCACTGCCAATAAAATCTGTGATACATATCATTAAAGAAAAACATGTCCAATATTTGGAAAATGTATATAGTAATGACTTGGAAATAACCACCATTTTAACACCAAGTACAGATTTCTAGATCTATAAAACATTTTCCAAAAAATGAGATAATTTGGCAAATAAAAGTTTCAGTGACAAAACCATAATTATTTCAACAAGGTTTCTGATTTGAGTCATAGAAAATGCTTTTTTGAAAAATACCAGCTATTCCTGTGCAGCACTTTGCAGATTTCAAGGCATCATTAAACAACTGAGAAATGAATTGCTTTTCAGAACAGAAGGACCAAGCATCACTTCATTATATCTGCATCTAGCTGATTAGCAACTGAGTTAAAATTTCTTCATTAGAGATCAGAAACCTTTGGGAATTGAAATCAGCTCATTCTCAAGGCTGATGGTAACATAATCTCATTGTCTACTGGAGACGATGGGAAAACTCTTCTTTGTTTTTTCTTTCTATCAAAACATGTACAATCTTGATGGCTTTGCTGGTATTTCACTCGGCAAACTCTTTTACTTCATCTGGCGGTAAGAGCCACTAGTCCTCCCCGCTTCCCGTGTGGAATGATCTTCACACAAAGGAACATGCAGGTTCTCACAGACCACACACGTGTTCTGGGACGAGAAGGCCCGGCCTGCTTGCTCTGCCCGGGGTCAAGGCTCCCACAAGCTGGATCCATGACGATCCAGCTGGTGAGCGCTGACTGCCTTCCAGTTCGTGCAGTGCACCTTGTCTTCTCTTTTGCTAAATAGTAATGGCAGTGGAAATGAAACGCCATGTTTCTCTGCTTATACAAGAAGACTTCGGGTGACCTGGGTGTCCCAAGATGGAGGAACCTGAGCCCCTGATCTTGGAGCCATAGTTGGTGTTAACTAATTTCCTCAAGGACAAAGTAAACTCACTGAACACAGAGGTTTCTTATAGTTCTTCCTATGCTGTGCATATAACTAGAGATTGAGAAAAAAATGTTACACTGAATGAAACTAAGTTAAGAAGAAATGTTTGGGTAGTAGAAATGGAAGGGACAATACCGTTTGTAAAAGAATAAAGCAAAAGTATTAAAATAACATATGTCTTTTTCAATTATATACTAGGCATGTTTTCCTACCTTTAGGATTTGATGACATATAGTCATGTCATCAGATATCCTTGGGGGCCTGCTTTCCAGTGGAAATATCTGTGCACAGCTGCATCCCACTTCAATTATTAATTATATGTGGGCTCAGTTACTCATGGAGAAGGCAATGGCAACCCACTCCAGTACTCTTGCCTGGAAAATCCCATGGATGGAGGAGCCTGGTAGGCTGTGGTCCATGGGGTCGCTAAGAGTCAGACACGACTGAGCGACTTCACTTTCACTTTCAGTTACTCAGTCCTGTCCAAGGTTTTGCGAAGGACTGTAGCCCGCCAGCCTCCTCTGTCCATGAGATTTCCAGGCAAGAATACTGCAGTGAGTTGGATTTCCTCCTCCAGGGGATCTTCCCAAACCAGGGACTGAACTTGCATCTCTTGCGGCTCCTGCACTGGGAGGTGGGCTCTTTACCATGAGCACCACCTGGGAAGCTCAACTGAGGAAAGTAAAATTGTAATAAGGATGGTTTCATAATATATTTTCATTTGGCTTCTCCCTACCTCTTGTTTCCATCATTTTTTTAAAAAAAATTCATATCTTTAATCAACATAAAGTGAAATTTATTTCCTTTTCTCTTCAATCTCTAAAATTTTTTTTCCAAATTCCTATTGCTGCTGTTCTACTCTCTCCCCCGACCAGACTTCCTGTCACTCACAACGTGTCAGTGTTTGAGCTGCGTTGCTTTTCTGTGAACTATGCTGACTCCTTAATGAAGGAGACAGACACTGGCACCGGTGTGTAAACACCATCCGTGGGTGCTTAGTGAACTGCTGATGACTTTCAGCCTCCAGCCCTGGAGCTGAATCCAGCCTGCCATTCCCTTGTTAGGGGAGAATTTGCCTACTGGAGGAAGCGATGACAATGCAATTTTCCCCTTCCCCTAGGGAAAAGTGGGGAGGATAAGAGGACGAGAAGGGAGTATGTGACGAAGTACATCAAAGTATATCAAGAGCATAGCAAAACACAAGTGTGGTAAGAGCCTCGTTCTCATGCTTGCATGTGTACACGCTAAGTTGCTGCAGTTGTGTCTGCCTCTTTGCGAGCCCATGGACTTTAGCTCACCAGGATTCTCTGTCCACAGGATTCTCCAGGCAGGAATACTGGAGTGGGTTGCTATTCCCTTCTCCAGGGATCTTACAGACCCATGGACTGAACCCGCATCTCTTGTGTCTCCCGCATTGGCAGTGGCAGGTGCGTTCTTTACCTCTAGCCAGTGGGAAGCCCACGTTCTCACGCCTCAGTTCAGTTCAGTCACTCAGTCGTGTCCGACTCTCTGTGACCCCATGGACTGCAGCACGCCAGGCCTCCCTGTCCATCACCAACTCCAGGGGCTTGCTCAAACTCACGTCCATCAAGTTTGTGATGCCATCCAACCATCTCATCCTCTGTTGTCCCCTTCTCCTCCGGCCTTCAAATTTTCCCAGCATTGGGGTATTTTCCAATGAGCCAGTTCTTCACATCAGGTGGTCAAAGTATTGGAGTTTCAGCTTCCACATCCGTCCTTCCATTGAATATTCAGGACTGATTTCCTTTAGGATGGATTGGTTGGATCTCCGTGTAGTCCAAGGGACTCTCAAGAGTCTTCTCCAACACCACAGTTCAAAAGCATCAATTCTTCAGCACTCAGCTTACTTTATGGTCCATCTCTCACATCCATACATGACCACAGGAAAAACCACAGCTTTGAATAGACAGGCCTTTGTCAGAAAGTAACATCTCTGGTTTTTAATATGCTATCTAGGTTGGTCATAGCTTTTTTTCTAAGGAGCAAGCATCTTTTAATTTCATGGCTGCAGTCAACATCTGCAGAGATTTTGGAGCCCAAGAAAATAAAGTCTGTCACTGGTTCCATTGTTTCCCCATCTATTTGCCATGAAGTGACAGGATGCCATGATCTTAGTTTTTTGAATGCTGAGTTTTAAGCCAGCTTTTCACTCTCCTCTTTCACTTTCATCAAGAGGCTCATGCTTACATAGTACTAAAAATGGCTTTCACCAGAAACCACTACTAAACCCTTTAAGTGCTGCTGCTGCTAAGTCGCTTCAGTCGTGTCAGACTCTGTGCCACCCCATAGACGGCAGCCCACCAGGCTCCCCGTCCCTGGGATTCTCCAGGCAAGAACACTGGAGTGGGCTGCCATTTCCTGCTCCAATGCATGAAAGAGAAAAGTGAAAGGGAAGTCGCTCAGTCGTGTCTGACTCTCAGCAACCCCATGGACTGCAGCCTACCAGGATCCTCCGTCCGTGGGATTTTCCAGGCAAGAGTACTGGAGTGGGATGCCATTGCCTTCTCTGCTTTAAGTGCAGGCAAGACTTTTAAAATAGGAAAACTGTAACATTTTTAAAACATAAATTTCGCTCATTTATAAACTTCAAGTTGGCCGCCACCAAAAACACACTTTCTCTGATGCTGTGCCCCGTACTTTTCTTGCAGTGAGTGTGTACTGAGTTCTTGTTATAGGCAGGTCCTATTCTAGGTGGTGTAAATACCACCTAGAATAAAAAGCAATAAGCTAGATGTTCATTCTCAGGGATTAAGTCGCTCAGTCATGTCTGACTCTGCAACCCCATGGACTGCAGCCCAAACGACTCCTCTGTCCATGGAATTTCCCAGGCAAGAATACTGGAGTGGGTTGCCATTTCCTACTCCAGAGGATCTTTTGAATCCAGGGGTTAAATCCATGTCTCTTGTGCCTTGGGCATTGGGAGGTGGATTCTTTACCACTAGCATCATCTGGGAAGCCCTAGATGGACATATCTGCACTCAAAGAATTTATGATTCTGTGCGTGAAACAGACAATAAAATAGTGAGTGAATAATCCACTGTTTTGCTATTCTTACCTATTCAGTAAAGCCACATGGGCTCAGAGGGGCTGTGGCCCATGCTCTCAGGAATGTCAAGTTCTGAAGCCAAGACATGTCAACTGATGGCAGTCCCTGTATGTGACACAGAGTTCGACTTAAGAAATGGAGAGAGACCCAGAAGTTTGAATTTCCACCTCCAAGAAAACAATTCTACACATGATTACCAATTCATTTGGAGATGGGTGTGCAGAGCTGGGCTGAGATCTCCAAAGGAGACTGGAAGCTTATTGCCTTCCAACGTTATTTCTTTGAGTGCAAAGACTATGAAGATAATCTCTTCTCAGTCAAAGAAAATTTAATATAGCACTCCCTGATTTCCTCTATTAAATTCATACTCTCCCAGCAGTCCCTAAAGTGCATTCACTGTGTGTTTAAGTTTTTCCTTGATGTTTGTTTGCATCAGAGAGAGAATTAAATTGTCCACAAAAAAGTGAATCCAGATCCCCATTCCCTCAAGGCGGGCCGAAAAGTTATTGGTTTGGGATCAGTTTTAATCAACCATTTCTATAATGTTCTGTACGCCAACTCGTTTCACTGCTAACCCTTTTATCTTCTAATGATTAACCTTAACACACAGAATTTTGCCTTCGCTTAGCCATTCGAAGTTAGATAACAGTTGTGAAGGAAAAGTTCAAATTCATGAATTTCTGGACTGTTCAGCATCCTACAGGGACTGTCAAAATCCTTTTTTAATAAAAGTTATTATTTTCTATGCCAGGAAACCACTGGGTCGTGGGAGACAGTGAGCCCATTTGCTTGCCACCCAGTCATGCATGCAGTGTCCTCAGTAAAAGCCTTTCTGGGGGCTAACCTATAAGTTCTGCTCTTGCAACAGAAGAGTTTTCATGACCTGCTTAAACATTCATCAGAGTTTTTAATGTTGAAGTAATTCTGGGAAGGAATAAAAGATTTAACTCAGAATTAGATGAATTAGAATGCATTCTGCAGTGGAAGAGGAGATTCCGTGTTCTAATCTCCGTGCAGCCGCATGATTAGACTATAAAATATATCCTAAAAGATGACGTCAGGAGCACTTGGTGCCCTCTGCTTCCAGCAGACTGTCTACTGCTACTGCTACTCGCTGTCCACTCAGCGAGTGCTGTCCTGGCATGGGAGGCACTGCTATGGGCTTCCCTTACCCCTGAGTCTAAAGGGGAGCGCTGGTGTGCAGTGGAACTTGTAGGGGGGGTCTACAGTGGAGCGGGACACGGGATTTGAGCTCCACCTAGAGGCTTCCCTGCTGGCTCAGACGGTAAAGGGTCTGCCTGCAGTACTGGAGACCTGGGTTCGATCCCTGGGTCGGGAAGATCCTCTGGAGAAGGAAATGGCACCCCACTCCAGTACCCTTGCCTGGAAAATCCCATGGATGGAGGAGCCTGGTTGGCTACAGTCCAGGGGGTCGCAAAGAGTCGAACATGACTGAGTGACTTCACTTTCCTTTATCCTTTCCTAATGTCAAGAGTCCAGGCTCCTTTATGGGCACCCCCCAGAATCTGGAAGATGCTTGGAGCTCATGGTTTTAGATCCATGCCTAACTTGCTTCACTAGTAACTGCCTTACCTGGGGACCCGATAAACCTGTAGTTTACTCTACCAGCCAGACGCTTTGCAGCCTCTGACCCTAATCTCTCACTTTTGAGCTCAGCTGCTTTGTTGCTTACTTCCTAAGTCACGTATGACTCCTGAGCTCTGTGACTAAATAAACAACCTCTTGGGCCTGAGTTTTTTCTTCAGGATTGGCCTTTGTGGTCAGCCTCGTTCAGGTTTTCCAGACCTCGTGGAAGGACCAGCTGTCCTTTCTGTCAGATACCCTTAATCCATAAATTCTGTTTTCTAACACATTTGTTTTTTCTCTCTGAAATTGAGGGTCAAGAAAGACTGGGGCTGTAAGCAACATAATCAATATATAGGAAAAGCAACTACTTGACATGGGGAATGGACTTTTCTGAGTCTGGATTTTTGAGTCGTGTAGAGTAATTCTGAAGCCTACACTAAAAATGGTTCCAGGCTACCTGAGTGCAATTAACACATGTCTACTATGTTTGAAGAAACTTGATGGGTGAAAATTTGCATGTGCAGAAAAGGTATGAAGAATTAGGAGTAAATACTTAGTTTGCAGAAACTTTAACCATACTATCCTTTGAAAGAAGAAGTCTGGTACATTTAAATTATAAATCTAGACATTAGGTTTTGATTTAAAAGCCCACTTTCAAAACACAAACACTGTACGATGTGATATTCTCTTGCATCAGTTGATTCTCCTGTTTGCAAAAATTTTGTTCCATAAAGTCAGTGCATCACTGAATGAGCAAACACCGGAGCATTCTTCCCGGGGGAAACAGCAAGTCAGATTCTGTGAGCCCCTGGTCTCTCCACATTTTCATCACTCAGTTGATACATAACCTTGTTTGTGTGTGTTTCTGCTCGCCTGATTCCATTCACGTTGTTGATTTATAACAACGAGGGCATGGTCAACAGCAGTGTGACTCCGACCTAGTGGAGCTTCCCCAAGCACGCCACATCCTCCTCTGCTTAGAGACACTGGAAGCCCCTTCAGTGTTACGCTGCATGCTGTTTAGTCACCAACTCATGTCTGACTCTCGTGAGTCCATGAACTGTAGCCCACCAGGCTCCTCTGTCCATGGGATTCTCCAGACAAAAACACTGGAGTGGGTTGCTATTTCCTTCTCCAGGGGATCTTCCTGATCCAGGGATTGAGCCCATGTCTCTCGTGTCTCCTGCATTGGCAGGCGGGTTCTTTACCACTGAGTCTCCTGGGGAGCCCATGCTATGCTTTGGGGACATTTTAAATAGCAAAGTCAAAAGTCTACAAGCAATATATGTTGGAGAGGGTGTGGAGAAAAGGGGACCCTCTTATGCTGTTGGTGGGAATGCAAACTACTACAGCCACTATGGAGAACAGTGTGGAGATTCCTTAAAAAACTGGAAATAGAACTGCCATATGACCCAGCAATCCCACTGCTGGGCATACACACAAAGGAAACCAGAACTGAAAGAGACATGTGTACCCCAATGTTCATTGCAGCACTGTTTATAATAGCCAGTACTTGGGAGCAACTTAGATGTCCATCAGCAGATGAATGGATAAGAAAGCTGTGGTACATATAAACAATGGAATATTACTCAGTCATTAAAAAGAATGCATTTGAATCAGTTCTAATGAAGTGGATGAAACTGGGGCCTATTATACAGAGTGAAGTAAGCCAGAAAGAAAAGCACCAATACAGTATCAGTTCAGTTCAGTTCACTTCAGTCACACAGTTCTGTCTGACTCTTTGCAACCCCATGAATCACAGCACACCAGGCCTTCCTGTCCATCACCAACTTCCAGAGTTCACTCAGACTCACGTCCATCGAGTCCGTGATGCCATCCAGCCATCTCATTTTCGGTCGTCCCCTTCTCCTCCTGCCCCCAATTCCTCCCAGCCTCAGAGTCTTTTCCAATGAGTCAACTCTTCACATGAGGTGGCCAAAGTACTGGAGTTTCACCTTTAGCATCAGTCCTTCCAATGAACACCCAGGACTGATCTCCTTTAGGATGGACTGGTTGGATCTCCTTGCAGTCCAAGGGACTCTCAAGAGTCTTCTCTAACACTACAGTTCAAAAGCATCAATTCTTTGGCACTCAGCCTTCTTCACAGTCCAACTCTCACATTCATACATGACCACTGGAAAAACCATAGCCTCGACTAGATGGACCTTTGTTGGCAAAATAATGCCTCTGCTTTTTAATATGCTATCCAGGTTGGTCATAACTTTCCTTCCAAGGAGTAAGTGTCTTTTAATTTCATGGCTCCAATCACCATCTGCAGTGATTTTGGAACCCCCCCCCCACCAAATAAAATCAGCCACTGTTTTCACTGTTTCCCCATCTATTTCCCATGAAGTGATGGGACCAGATGCCATGATCTTTGTTTTCTGAATGTTGAGCTTTAAGCCAATTTTTCCACAGTATACTATAATGCATATATATGGAATTTAGAAAGATGGTAACAATAACCCTGTATATGAGACAGCAAAAGAGACACGGATGTATAGAACAGTCTTTTGGACTCTGTGGGAGAGGGCGAGGGTGGGATGATTTGAGAGCATAGTACTGAAACAAGTATATTATCATCTGTGAAATGAATCTCCAGTCCAGGCTCGATGCAGGATACAGGATGCTCAGGGCTGGTGCACTGGGATGACCCAGAGGGATGGGATGGAGAGGGAGGTGGGAGGGGGGTTCAGGATGAGGAACATGTGTACATCCGTGGCAGATTCATGTCAACGTATGGCCAAACCACCACAATATTGTAAACTAATTAGCCTCCAGATAAAATAAATCAATTTAGATTAAAAAACATAAATAGCAAAGTCACCACCAAGAAGCCACAAAAATGTGAAAAGTGTGGCACTAAATAGACAGTGAAAAACCCACATTTTTACAGTCTGAGAGCTGAAACCAGAGGGCAGTGTCTCCATCTTACAACCTGAGCAGAGAATGGGCTCTACATATGGCTCAAATTTCCTCCACTCTCGGGGTATCTCAGACGTCCACAGAGCACCACAGGGGCTGATTAGGGGTTAAAATAAATATTAGTGAATAGTAAGTAAGTAAGTAAGTGAAGTCGCTCAGTCGTGTCCGACTCTTTGCAACCCCGTGGACTGCAGCCTACCAGGCTCCTCCGTCCATGGGATTTTCCAGGCAAGAGTACTGGAGTGGGTTGCCATTTCCTTCTCCAGAGGAGCTTCCCAACCCAGGGATTGAACCCGGGACTCCCGCATTGTAGGCAGACGCTTTACCATCTGAGCCACCAGGGAAGTCCATTAGTGAATAGGCAAATATGCAAATGGAGAATCCATGAATAATGAAGTTCTGACTGTCACTGCACACTAAGCACAAGATTTTTGGAGTCTGCCAATTTATGGATTATCCTGAATTTGTGCTAGACTTTTTTTTCTGTTTTGCCACTCTCCATGTCAATAGGCAATGTCCCATAAAGGAAAAGGGAAACAAAGATGCTAGAGGAACTTGGGTATTGGTGTGGGATTTAAAAGGCAAGTGCTAAAGCCAGATTTGCCTCTAACGTATGGGAGATGCTCAAACTTGTGGGAGTACGACTTTAGGATGAAAATATTGCTCTAAGGGAAAAAATAACTAGAGGAACTTGAGTCTTAAAATAAGTACTGAGAAGGAGAAAACATAGTAAAAACACAAAAACAATTTTCTTTTACAGACTAAGATTCTAAAGAAACACTCAAAAAAGCAAAATTAAACCTCCAAACTATAATCACCCATCAAATGAGCAATGTACAGATAGTTACTCTCTGCTGCTAAAATCAGCACGTGTTCCTCTCCTTAACTCCAAAACTTGAAGGAGATCAAGGAAGAGCCAAAAACAATAAACAGGCATGGTTTAAAAATACGTATATATATATTTGGCAGGCTTTGACATTCTGGTCTTCCTAGGGATCTTTGTGAGGGAAAATTGTGAATATGGTTTTAGAAGAAAATCTTTTCATCTTAATGACTATAGGATGAGAAGTTTCTATAAGTAAAGTGGGTACAATCACTACATGTTTTCAGGTGAAATTGGCTTTAGCAATCTTGGTAAATTTTTTTCCTTGATTTTAAAGATTATACATTCTGACTATATGAAAATATTTTTCTGGTAAGAAATATAGATGCTAAGTTTTTAGAATTTGAAAAACACACAAATATCAACATATAAAGATGATTTAAAGAAGAACCAAAAAAACCAGAATGAAAACCAGTCCTAAGGATTTTTAAGGATTTTGGAAAATCAATTATAATATCATTTTAAATGTGTCCTTCACAGAACAATATCAACATCATTTTTTTAAAGATAGATTTCTTTTTTCTCTTCTTCATTATCTAAACCAATAATGGCTTATTTCTTCCTCCATTTCTTATAGGAGAGGAGCTATTTTATCTGAAGACGTTTCATTTTTAAGGGGAAAATAATGTAAGTCACTTAGTCACTCTTCCAGGTGAAAGTTTAATATAGGCTGACCAAATAACAAACATAGCAAGTTGTCAGCACCTTTTTGTATTCAAATTCTCAGGGGAAAAACATACTCAAAATTCTCCGTCTTTGGTAAAAGTTACACTGAATTATGATCAACAATAGGAATTCTGGAGGCTATAGCTCTAGCCTTCAAAATAAACTGGAAATGAAGTCTTATAAACCCTCCCACTTATTTCTAATATTGGAAAAAACACATGTCTTTTAAAATTAAAAAGTATTATGAGCAACTCATGCTTTCCTTAAGTTAATCATCACTGAATCACTTATGATAGGCCTTCTACCCCAGGCTTAATTTTTTGGAAATACTTATATCTAATTACTTCTTATAATTGGTGCATAGATATTAAATTAAATGATGTACAGCCAATTCCCAAGGTTTCAAATGGATAAATATTAGCCTAATGTGCTCAATCAATACGCAGAAATAGCTCTAAGCCCTTCTGTAAGGGAAAATATTTACCATGTATCACAGTTAGATTAGCTACAGGCACTAACAGCTGATGGAGAAGCCTAGAAATCCTTGTACAAATCCTTGCATGTCTGTGAAGGACATCCTCAAAAGACAGAAAAGAAAAGGGAAAGAAAATGCCCAGACCCAATGGTGCTACCTGAGTGTTCTGTGCAACACAGTGCTTAGAATCAGAGTATATCTGAATATCACTCTGAGATACAGAAAGTCTCTTTGCTTTTAATAAAATGCAATAAAGATTACAGAGGACTTTTTATATTCTCCATCTACCACCTTATTCATTGCATAACCATAGTTTATAACACTGGATTAAAGTTTCAACAACAAAAAAGCTTTTGAGGATGAATTATGGAATAACCATGATCACGGCAAATCAACTGTATCATGAATCTGACTTCAGAAAGATCAGAACAGTGAAATGCTAATGAGATGCACTTCACATAATTTGGCCCTGTTTTATGTTTAATTGGGGTAAATGTACGTAACATAAATGCCCTCTATTGTCTCAAAGGCAATTAGGCATATCATGTATAATTGGCAGCTACACACTGTGAACCAACTTGGCCCTTCTCCATTTGAGAAAAGTCTTCATGGACTGTTTTTTTCTTTGAAAAATTATACCTGTAGAAATGGATGGTCTTCTTTCCTCTCCTTAAATAAGAAATTCCTAAGTCATGTCATGTCCATCCCATTCCAGTCCTCGGTTTCAGCTGAGAACTAGACGAACGTGTAAGTTTCCAATCCCTTTTCTGGTGTCCCACAGATCGATTCTTCTCAGAAAGAGGAGCTACATCTCACACGCTCAGGTGTGTCGTATGCCTATGGAGCTCCCTGTTGGCCAGTATCAGGGAAAGAGTAGCAGACTTCAGTGCAACCTAAGGACACATTTCGAGCAGACGTGCTCTGACTGTGAAATGGCACTGGCTGCTCTGTGAAATGGGGGCACCCTGCACTCACTCAAGGTCAATGTTACTGTGCATCAGAGTCTCCTGGGAGTTTTCCCACCACACGGATGACCTGGCCTGACCCCTAGAAGTCACTTTCAGTTCTCCTTGGGTGGGACCAGGCATCAGTGCCTTTGAAAAATGCTCCCCAGGATTTTAATGGTCAGTGAATTTTGAGAACCCTTGGGTTAATCAGAGGCCAAGGTAGCTTTCTGAATGTGTCCCCAGCCCCCTGTCCCACCTAATGACTGCTATCACCTCTGTCAAGGGAGGATGGATTCGAAAAGCAAGGCCCTGCCTTCGTTGATTAAATTAGAAATTGAGAAGGTCAGAGGGTAGCACGGACATGGTGGTGGAACATGCTGGAAAGTCCAATTACCTGAAATCAGGGCCGTGTCTCTAAAACAAAGAATAAGAAACAGTCCTGATATTGTTTTGATCTAATAAGGATCAGTTCAGGGATACATGGAATTATTTTCCCCTACTACGTGCTTTCCTGCTCTTTGCCCACTTCTCGGCAGACCTGCTCTCCACCCTCTTAGGTCTTCAAGGCCTCCCCCAGTCCAAAGTGAAGGGCCCGCACCTCACCATGGAATTGAATGTAAGTTCACCTGCTTACCACATTCAGAAGCACTGCATTTTGAGGCTCAACACTCCATGGAATGAAAAGCTTTCACTGCTTTGAAAGGAATTTTGAAAACAATTTCGGGATTGTAGAAATAGGAGATCTTCTCCTGCAACTGTGAAATCTCTCCATAGATGTGGCCGCTAGAGAGGAGACGAGAGGCAGGAGAGAACCGGACAGGAGATTGGTCTCCGGAAGGGAAAGCAGGGATGATACAGCCAACCGTGAGAGTTTAGAAAACAAGACAGAAAACAGTGACTAGAATCTTTCACTTCTTTAAAAGACAAAGGAAGAAAAGAGAAAGTTTAACCCACAGAGAGATCAATTTCAAACAAATAGTTCATCAGAAATGCCTTTCGGATGACATACTTGAATGGGTGATGGATAGAGGCTGCAGAACCTCCTTTAATGGGCGTGTTTTAAAGTAGGTTATCTTCATGTCTGTAGAGACCACCCAGAAGCATCCTGTGTGTCTCTCTTTCATCCGTAAGGAAAGAGATAGAGCTGCATGGCTGCAAGGCTAGAGCGTGAAAGAGGGCAGCGTGAGGCAGGGAACGACCACACAGGGCTGGGAACAAGCAAAATAGTGCACACGTTTAGGGTATCATTTCCCCCCCAAGGTGAAGACATCACATCCTTCAGGGCCTTCGATCCTCAGTATATTTTAGGGGTTCTTATCTATTTTTCCTGTCCTAAATATCTGAGTAGGCTATTGGGAAGTTTCTATCCTATTGAGCTAAACTCAGTTCAACGAATAAAAGGCAGAACTGTGTGTTGAGTCTCAGGCAACTTATTTAAAAGCCTCAGGAAAATGTAAAGGTAGCGTGGACCATTCATGTTACCACCGCACATTTCAATATTCCAAATGTTCAGTTTAATACACCTGAGAATATAACGGGCTTCCCTTGTGACTCGGCTGGTAAAGAATCCACCTGCAATGCGGGAGACCGGGGTTCAATCCCTGGGCTGGGAAGATCCCCTGGAGAAGGGAAAGGCTACCCACTCCAGTATTCTGACCTGGAGAATTCCATGGACTGTATAGTCCATGGGGTCACAAAGAGTCAGACATGACTGACTCTTTCAACTTTCACTTTTCTCAAGGATAAAACAATGAAAAAAAAAAAAAACCACACCTAAATCTCAGGGCATTCTTAACTCCTTACACAAAGTTCTAGGGGGTATTTGATAATAACACATATTCAGTGGTCATCTTGAAAGATACCACTGGCCTTTCTATTTCCAGTATAGTTTGTACTTTATTGTGAACGGATTTCCTAACCAGTGTATTTCAAAGTATGTGGTTACACTTTGCTATGAAATTTTTATTTATTTTAAAGAGTATTTCAAATACACAAGACAGAGATATGAACATGTGTGTTAAATTTAGCTAATTACTGCTATGCATGTGAAGACACTATTTGTGTGTGTGTGTGTGTGTGTGTGTGTGATTTTTACGTTAAAAAAACAAAATGTGCATGCTTGAAAGTGAAAGTCGCTCAGTCATGTCCTACTCTTTTTGACCCCATGGACCCCATTCCATACAGTCCATGGAACTCTCCAGGCCAGAATACCGGAGTGGGTAGCCTTTCCCTTCTCCAGGGGATCTTCCCAACCCAGGTCTCCTACATTGCAGGCGGATTCTTTACCAGCTGAGCCACAAGGGACGCCCAAGGATACTGGGGTGGGGAGCCTCTCCCTTCTCGAACTGGGGTCTCCTGCATTGCAGGTGGATTCTTTACTAACTGAGCTATCAGGGAAGCCCTGTTTGCATGCTTGGTCAGTCTCAATTCTAAGCATCTGATTGCCCGACCTGCTACTGTTTTGTGGGTAGAACTGCACATCTGGACAGCACGTCTGTAAGTAAAGGCAGCACGTCCAGCCCACATTCCCTTCTTGAAACAGCAGGTGCCTGGACGGCACGCATGAAGGCAGTACTCGGGGGCACACAGTGCAGCTCCCCTGACCTCAGTATGAATGTGGGTTTGGGAGCAGCTCAGGATCACCTACACTACACAGAATCTTAAGGGATCTTGAGCTCTTCCTTCGTGTGGCTCAGGATCAAATGGCCTGTTGGTTCCTAAGTAACAGTGCATGAGTGAATCATACTGCAGTATTTGAAACTTGGCACCGTGAGCAGTTCTCCAGCTGGTACGACACCTCACCTGAATGTTAAGAATCAGAGCTTCTTCATGCTTCCTGAAGCTCCGGAAAGCCAATGCCATCACAGAATGCACTGTAGAATGCGATCTCCCACAACAAAAGGCTGCAGATCCAAGCCTGACCAATCACTCTCCAGCTTCACATGCTTCATCTTTGCTGTTGGTCACCTTACTGCTCTTCACTGGCTGTACGTAAAATACACTTCATCCCCCCATGACCAAATAGCAGGGTCAGCGTGGTTTCTCCTCTCGCCCCTGATCTTTGAAGCCATAGATAGGCTCGATAGCTGTTTCCAATCACAGTCTCCCCAACCATCATCTAGAAAAACTCAACCCACGGTGACCTTTAAACTGAGAATGCACTTTAATTAAACAACAAAGGGGAACAATTATTGAAAATCAATCTCTGGCATTTTCTAACTGCAGTACAGTTTTCCATGAGAGGATCCCTGTTTATGTAGACTATTTCACATTTTTAGTTTTCATTTTCATTATTCCCCACCCCCTAAATTCTACAACTATAGGTTCATTCTCCACAAACTACTCTTGTAAGATGTTTCAAGTATATTCTGTTCATCTGTTACGTTATAATCTCGTGACCAAAATTTAGCAAGGCACCTGTTTCATCATGAAACATATTAACATAGGTCAAAATCCAACCAAAGCTTCTACCATGAGACTAATCAAATTAATCACAATTGAATTAATTAAATGAATCACAGACTTAGAAAAGCAAACTTATGGTTGCCAGTGGGGAAGAGATAACTGGGGAGTTTGGGAAGGTCATGTACACACTGCTATATTCAAAGTGGATAACCAACAATGGCTTATTGTATAGCACATGGAACTCTACTCAATGTTATGTACCAGCCTGGATGAAAGAGGTTCTGGGGAAGAATCAATACATGTATATGTATGACTGAATCCCTTTACTGTTTACCTGAAACTACCACAACACTGTTAATTGGCTATAGCCCAGTACAAAATAAGTAAGAAGTTTAAAGATTAAAAAAAAAATCCAACCAAAGCTTCTACTGTGAGACTAATTAAATGAAATTAAATTAATCCCACTGAGTTAATTAAACAAATCAATTAAAATAAGAATGTCGTTGTATATAAAACAAGGACCTACTGTATAGTACAGGGAAATACAGACAATATTTTGTAATAACCTATAAGGGAAAAGAATCCAAAAAAGAGTATACATCTGAAACACTGTGCTATACACCTTAAACTAACACAACATTGTAAACCAGCTATACTTCAATAAAAAACAATAAAAAGAATGCCCTATTTCAAATGCACATTTAAAGGTCTACATATTTAAAATTTTAAACAGCAGCATGCAAAAAGCACAACAGAAAACAATTACACAGATGCAACTATGTGTAGAGAGAAAGGTCTAATAGTGCAGTGGGTCTTATGTATCAACAAATTTGAAAATTTTTGAGGGATCAAACAACAAACACATAAAAATAGTATACAAGTCAACCAAAGATCATTACTGACCCACTGAAACAAGTGCTTATTGAGGATGACTGGATTCAGTTTATCTAAGAGAGCACAGTTGGTAGAATGCATCCCAGTTTAGGAACACGGTATATTTTTTATGTCGAGCATTTACCGTGTGATTGGCAGTGTGTTAGTCATTTAATTTCAGTATTCCATTTAGCTCTCACAACTCTATGATTATACCTGCTGTACCGAGAAAGTATCAAGGACTTACACAGGCTGAATAACCTGACGATGCCACGGAGCTAGGAAATAACGGAGCTTGGAGGTAACTAAACTTTCCAGAAGTCAGAACTGGGGTTGGCTTGTTACTTGGGTAAATTTAAGGGTTTCCCTGGTGGCTTATATGGTAAAGAATCTGCCTGTAATGCAGGTGGCCTGGGTTCTATCCCTGGGTGGGGAAGATCCCCTGGAGAAGGGAATGGCTACCCATTCCAGTATTCTTGCCTGGAGAATCCTATGGACAGAGGAGCCTAGCAGGCTCCAGGTCTTGGGGTCTCAAAGAGCTGGACAAGACTGAACAACTAACACTTTCACTTTTAGGCAAAAAAGTAAACGTGGAGGGTTCCTCAGACCCCAAAGCCTGTGCTCTTCAACAGTACATCTGAAGTCCCCTGAAATGAAGTTTACTCTGAACCTCCAATTTTTCTTATCAATTTGTTTCACACTTTTCATGAGTTTAACTGAACATTACTTCTTAAAAATACTTAATTCAAATACCATAATTAAAAAAATACTATAATTCAAATCAGAACCAAGAGGAGAAGAAAGTGTTGAATTATGCCCAAAGAACCAGACAGGTTAAGGAAGAACAAGGATAAAGACCTTTGAAACTTCCAAGTTTTGTTGATTTCTCTTTCAGTTCAGTAGCTCAGTCATGTCCGACTCTTTGTGACCCCATGAATCGCAGCACGCCAGGCCTCCCTGTCCATTTGGGATTGTTATAAAGCTCCCTTCATAGGCTTGACTTTTTCTAACAGCTTACTTCTATGGCTATGAATTATTCATATCTACTGATTTAATCAAATCATATGCTCTCACACTTCTGCTCTTGGTCAAGAGGGAGTAACAGGGACCAGATAGATCCTCCGTTTTGAAAAAAAAAAAACAAACCACAAAATAAATTAAAAATAATGTTTTTCAAGACATAATATATCAAGTAGTGTAAGGTAGTGACCCCTGAGAAAAGATCTCCAATTAGGTGACCCTACTGGTGGCTGAGCTGGCTGCCTGGAGAGTTACAAGGCTGAAACTCGGGAAGGGAAATCCATGTGGAAACCACATGACTTCTTGAATCAAGATGTAGCTGAAAGTTTGGGGAGCCCAACACAGAGGCCAGAGTTCTCAGCACGGAGTCCCAGTGTAGGGAGAACTGCTTTGAGAGAGAACACTGGAGGGTCCCTTTGGGTATTCACCTGTGTGTGGATCAGCACATGGATGTGAGGAACCTACCAAAGAAAAGAGCCATCCGAAAGGATGACGGAGCGGTGTCTGCATCATCCAGACTGGACCAACTCTAGTAACGGGGAATACCTGGTCCTAGGCCATGCAACTAGCTAGAACTGACTAGAACCCCTCTGACCAATCATCAACTCAAGATAAAGAAGGATCAAAATATTCCTAAATAAATTAATGCATGCCAGGAAAAAAAGTCTAAAGAATAGTTATAGAAATACAAAACTATCTTAGAATTCACAATATCAGCCATCCAGACAAAGATGACCAGGCATGTAAACAAGCAGGAAAACACAGCCCCTAATAAATGAAGCTACAATTGACACTTTAGAATTAGGGCACAAAGACATTAAAATATTACTTGATTACTTAAAGAGTATCTTAATAAATGGAATGATACACCTTTTACGTGAGTAAAGAGAAACGATATGCTGAGGATGTCAGTTTTACCCAAATTAATCTATGGATTCAACACAATCCCAGTGAAAATCTCCACTAGCTTTTTTTTTGGTGAAGAATTGATAATTGATTCTAAAGTTTACATGAAAATGCAAAGTATCAAAACAGGTAAAATATTTTAATAAAAGAAAAATTTGCATAACAAACACTTCTGCCTTCAAGACTTACTATAAAGTCAATCAAGATGCTATGGCTTTGGTGTAAGACAGACCATAGATCAATGAAATCAGATAGAAAGCTCACATGGACACTCACGTGCAGAAAACTGCTTTTTGACAAAGATGTCAAGGCAATTTAGTTGAGGAAGAATAGTCTATTCAACAAATGGTGCTGAAATAATTTGATATCCATATGCAAATAAACTTTGATCCATACCAATGAGCACAAAATAGATAACGGATGTAAATGTGAAACTTTAATCTACAAAATTTCTAAAAGAAAAAAAGGTAGAGAAAAAGCTTGTCATTTTGGCTTAGTCAAAGATTTCTTAGCTATAACACGAAACGCATGAGCCACAGTGAAAGAAAAAATTAATGAATTGGACCTCATCAGATTTAAAACAGCTTCTCCCTGAAAACTAAAGAAAACTTCACTTAAGAAAACTAAAAAGATCAGCCATACACTGAGAGAAAATATTTTTATAAATCTAATAAGGAACATGTAACTAGAACGTAGAAATGACTCAAAAGTCAATAATTAAACAATCCCATTAAAAAATGACAAAATATTTGAAAGGCTACTTTTTCAGAGAAGATATAATGATGGAAAATAAGCACATGAAAAGATGCTCACCATCCTTAGTTATTAGGTCAATGCAAATTAAAAATACAGTGGGTACTGCCACACACCGACTAGAATAGCTAAAATTTAATCGACTATACTAAGTGTGGACAAAGATGTAGAGGAACTGGCATCTCACATGCTGCTGATGACAATGTGAAATAGTACAACTATGTCTGAAAAGAGTTTGGTAGTTTCTTAAAAAGTTAAAATGTTTACCATACAACCAGCTGTTCCATTCCCAAGTATTTACTCAATAGATATTAAAGCACATATTCCTAAAAATTTATACATGAATACTCATAATAGTTTTATTTTTAATAGTCTCAAACAGGGATTGACCTAAATGTCCACCAACAGGTAAATGGATAACAGACTGTGACATAAATGGGATGAATAAAGAGGTATGAACCATTGACACGTTAGAATATGGATAATTTTACTAACAACACCAGTGACATATACTTCCCTGGTGGCTCAGTGGTAAAGAATATGCCTGCCAATCCAGGAGATGCAGATTTGATCCCTGGGTCGGGAAGATCCCCTGGAGGAGGAAATGGCAACCCACTCCAGTCCTCTTGCCTGGGAAATTCCATGGAGAGAGGAGCCTGGTGGGCTACAGTCCATGGGGTAGCAAGAGGTGGACACAACTGAGCGATTAAATGAAAACAACATATATCTCAATATAATTATATAATTATTCAGAGTGTAAGAAGCCAGGCAAAAAAATATACGTACTATTACATAAAATTTTAGGAAGTGCAAAGCAATCTATGTGCTCAGTCACTCAGTCGTGTCCAGCTCTGTGTGACGCTATGGCCGGTAGCCCGCCGGGATCCTCTGTCCATGGGATTCTCCAGGCAAGAATACTGGAGTGGGTTGCCACGCCCTCCTCCAGGGGATCCTCCCGACCCAGGGATCAAACCCTTGTATCTCAGGTATCCTGCATTGGCAGGCGGCCACCTGGGAAGCCCCACAAAGCAATCTATAGGGTTGACAAAAAGCATCAGTGGTTGCTATGAGAAGGGAGGAACTCCTAGGATGAAGAGATTACATGTGGGAATGAGCAAACATGTGGAGGTGGAGGAAATGTTCATTATCTTGACTGTGATGGTGGTTTCATAGGTGTGCATGTATGTTAAAACTTAACAGATTGTACACTTTTTAATGCACAGTTACCTCAATGAAGTTGTTTCAAAATTATACCATCTCTCAATTTTCCCTCTCCTCCGTTACCCACAGTTGTGAATTAGTTGGGAAGCTTTAGAAGCTGTTATTGGACGAAACCATATTGGTTTGCCTGAGGGGTCTGCAGTCACGGGTCTTCCTAGTCTTCTGTGACCCACTTTCTCTTCCTTTGGTTTCCATCTGTGCTGGCATCACAAGCTCCCACCTCACTGCTGGTTTCATCACTAAGACCCCACGTTCTCCATGGCCTGCACACACTTTTTTCCTATATTCTTTTATAATTACAGTGCAGGTTCAGCTCCTGCTGGCCTCCCAGGCTCTCCCCTGAAATCTGATGCCCAGCTAAACTAACTCTTCTGAATTCCCTCATTGCACCATATTTCACTTTAGATACTTGAGTCTTTTTTTATTAGGAATTTTCTATTTCTGGAAAACCTTCTGTTCTCTTTCCTCTTGGCTGATTTCTGCATACCCTTTTGGGTCTCACTTGCATATTCTTTTCTTGGGAAAGTCTAGTATTTCTCCCATCAAAGTGTTCCTTAAGTGACTCTGACATTTGACCCCTGAACTTTTTCTACAGGTCTTTGCCCTACTGCATTTTATTTACTCGTTTCCTATCCAGTATTCCCGTAGAGTATCAGTTGCTTGATCTATTCGGACTGGGGACTCGATATGAAAAAGAGATAACGGATCCGACTGCTAGAATCTATAATTTCTCCATTTACCTGGAGAAAATATAAGGATGTTTCTGATTAAAACAGAACAAAACATTCATTTATTGCCCCTGAGAATAATACAAAAAGTTCAAAATGAGTGATCAACTCTCTTATTGAGCATTTGCCCCAAAAGAGGACATTTTGGTCCTAAGAAATGCTTCCGTGTAGAGTTTTAGGATAAGGACATGTTGAAGGTAAAATTGCCAAATACATGTAGGCTTCCTGAGCTTGGCATTAGTGTACTGGTGTATCTTACTCAAGCATCCAATTTGGGACCCCCAGAGAAATTCTAACAAAGGTAATATTTCAAATGACGGGGTTGGTTGAATGACTACTGTGCAGGAGCTAAATGCGTGGCGGTTTGTTTGTCTGTCTGTATGGATGCAGCGTATAAAAATAAAACAATTTTCCTTGTATAGATTTGGGAGAAGAAACTCTTGAGATTTATTATGCAAATCTTGTACAAGTTTATCATTCCTGTAAGGGCACATGTTGATCTCTAAATGGTTAAGAAAGGTAACAGGAACTGAAGTAATCAAAGTAGAAAAGCATCACAGCTAACTCTTCTTGATAGTCTAACTGTCCCTACAATTTGCTCTCTGTGTGGGAAAGAGTTCTTCCCGTGGATTAAACTGCAGCATTACTCAGCCTCAAGCAGAGACGTCTGTCTTCTTCAATTTTGAAACACAGTTTCCATTATTTGCAGTCCCTGCCATTTGGAGGCAACTGGGAGGTGATGTCCTTAATACTTTAGATCTCAGAATATCTTGGAAGAAACAAAATAAAACACAAAAATAAAGTTGCTGGGTTTTTTATGCCTAAACTGTGGAATGCTGGCAAACAATGTATTTAAAGTATAGCCTTTTCAAAGAAATTAAAGAATATCTATAAGAAATGATTCTCCCCCCTCGTTATATCATCCACGGTTTTTCTTGCTTTCAATCTATTATAAACTTCTAAATCACTGAAAAATATCCTAAATAAATCTTGACAGTTACAGGTCTATATTAACTACTGTTGATCAATGTGATCTGTATGCACAAAATATGCCTAACAATTTTATCCAAGGTAATGATGTTGATGATGGTTGCTAAAAGTGCACATTTCACTTTAATTTAGACACCAACATTTCAAGATACATTTCAAGTCCTGCTTTTCTTGGGGGGCGGGGATTTCACATAAGGTTTTTTTTTTTTTTAAATAAGTTTATTTTTAATTAGAGGAACATTGCTTTAAATGCTGTGAGGGGTTCTGCCGTACAACAGTGAGAATCAGCCATAAGTATACACACTCCTTCATGTACATGTGAAGCATATACACATACAGCCCCCTTCCCCTCCGCCATCTCATTCCTCTAGGTCATCACAGAGTGCCAGGCTGGGCTCCCTGGGTTACACAGCAGCTGCCCACCAGCCATCTGTCTCACACATGAGTGTGTATACACGTCAGTGCTACTTTCTACATTCACCCCCGCACCCTCCTTCCCTTGCTGTGTCTACACGTCCATTCTCTGCATCTGTGCAGATCTCTACACTTTCGTCTTCCTCTCGGGATCCACATCCTAAATCCTACCCGTCTAGTTTGCCCACTTTTAACTACCCTTTCTCAGCGTATTCACCTTTAATTAGAAGATTTCATGAGGTCGTTCGTTCAAGGGCCGTCAGGAAGGGCTTTTCCATCTAAAGAAGCTCTTCTGGTCCGTCATGGTAGACACAGTACCCCCATTACTTAGTCTCTGCTTTACAATATTGAAATCCCAAATAGTTCAAATATTTCTGTGAGCCGCCGAGCCCTCAAAGCAGTCTTCGATTTCTGAATACTGATGAGCTTCCTAACACAGAACACAGTCTCCCTGGAATGGACACGGGCTAGAAGTGTGTCACTGGAGAAGAAGGGTCAGCAGTCACAGCTCACCTTGGGGCCATTCTGCAGCTGCTTTCCTATCAGGCAAATCCGATCTCTAGAAGCCTTTGCTGCACACATTCTGAAGGCCTCTCGAATCCAGAGACTGGTACCTAAATTCACCTGGCTGCTCTTCAGAGCCTGGTGGTGGTGGTTTAGTCGCTAAGTCGTGTCCCTTTGTGACCCTGGAGACTGTAGCCCGCCAGGCTCCTCTCTCCATGGGAATCTCCAGGCAAGAATACTGGAGTGGGTTGCCATTTCCTTCTCCAGGGGATTTTCCCCACCCAGGGATGGAAGCTTGGTCTCCTGCATTGCAGGCGGATTCTTTACCAACTGAGCTACCAGAGAAAGTCTAGTAGCCTGGCTTGATTCCTCTCTACCCCAGCGTCTCTGCATGACAGCTGCCTCATTCTCTGGACTTCAGCCAGTGGACGATCAGCAGCTCCCCACTCCCTCTTTCACCTTGCCCTTGCCCTGCAGGATCCTATTCTTTCAGGACTTAGTTCAGGAGTCATCTCTTTGAGGTCACTGTCTCTGGCCTCAGGGGTCATGCACCCAACCAAAGTGCTCCCATCAACCCTGGCTTCACAGCTCTCAAAATGCTTCTTAGATGCGCAGTGAAACTTCCTTAAGCTGACACCTGCTTCTCAATTACATCAAGGGTACCTTATTCGTGTTCTGGGACTAGACAACCACATAGGAAGAAATCAACAAGTGAAAGACACAAGGAGAAAAGAGGTGCATTCTAACCTACACTTGTAGTATTCCAGGTGGATCATTTATTCTGTTCTTATACATTGAAAAAAATATTAAAACAGCCAGAAAGAGAAACCTTTTAAATGTTATTTCACAGTAATTAGGAAAGACAAAAAATATATCTTTAGAAAAACTGTAGTGAAAAAATATAGGAATTTTAACTCTCCAAACAATGGTCGCCATGTATTTCTCATAAACCTTTAAACTATTCATGTTTCCTTGTTAGTCTTATAGATGTGTTTGGTAGCTACAAAACAATTTTAGGCCTAATATATATCAACTTTAACATTGTGGTTAATTTCCAGGGGAATGCTATGCTGCCTTCTTAAAAAAGAACCCTTGGAAAAGTGGTTACTTGTCATTTACATATTTCAATGTTAGCAATAAAATGGAAGGTGGCTAAGATTAATAAGTCCGTATGGTTATAAGAGAAAGGTGGAGATTAATTCCAAGTGGGTCGTGGCTTCTGCAATCAATAGAGTATATCATAACTGTGCATTAAGGGACTGTCGTATGGTCACTAAACAAGTGGTCTCTCGGGAGTTAATGAAAAATCTCTTTCTCCAATATGAAAGGAATGCTTCTTACAATTTATAAAGCCATATGGACACGCAGGCATAAGGATGGCTTCTAGATGCTCTACAAGGAAGTGTTATTTTTACATTTTCAACATAACAAATACACTAAACAGGTGTTTTAAAATGTCACACTTTGAACAGCAGTAATTTCATTAGCATAAAAATTCACTGTGCTTAGTAGTATCCCTGAAATATTAGTGGGTTAGAGATTTTTATATCCAATATGCTTCAACAACACATTTATAGGTGATTTTGGACTTTTAACAGGTATTTCTTTTTCTCTTTTGTGAAATCACAACCTGAATTTCAGTGATCTAGTAATTCTGCAATATGATAATGGACGGGTCTTTCTTCTTGACACCTTTGTCATGGGTTGCTGCTTTGTTTTATCCAAGTAAGGACTTTTCCTATTGGATTCAAACTGAAAATAAATTAGTAAGGACTCTGTTGGCTACTTGCTCTTACAACTGTAGATTAGAAGTTCTTTAAGAATAATGTTCTTCTCTAAAAAAATCTAAAAATAATATAAATATCCATTAAAAAATTGAGAAAAGTGAAAGTGTTAGTTGCTCAGTCGTGTCCAACTCTGCCATCCCATAGACTTAAAAAGTTAAGTAGATACCATATATTCCATGTTTTGAAATATTTTACCTTCATACAATAATATATTTTAAAAGGGTCTAAAATTGTACCTAGCATTTGTCACAAAAATGTCCATTTCTACTGTAAGCGAATAAATGATTTTTTTCCTAATAATGTAGAACAATTCTAATAACAGAATGGTTTAGTGAAAGGAACAGAATATGAAATTTTACTTTGAGCATACACAAGCTGTGTTTTAGCTTATCAGTTCAGTTCAGTTCAGTCGCTCAGTTGTGTCCGACTCTTTGCGACCCCATGAATCACAGGACGCCAGGCCTCCCTGTCCATCACCAACTCCCGGAGTTTACTGAGTCTCGCGTCCATTGAGTCAGTGATGCCATCCAGCCATCTCATCCTCTGTCGTCCCCTTCTTCTCCTGCCCCCAATCCCTCCCAGCATCAAAGTCTTTTCCAATGAGTCAACTCTAAGCATGAGGTGGCCAAAGTATTGGAGTTTCACATTGAAATAAAAAAACTAAAATGATCGTGTCTGATGGGAAAGGGAGGGGAAGAGGGCCATTTATTTTACAATTACTATTCTAGTATTTTTATATTTTTCTTTAGTGGAATTATGTAACTTTGAAATGAATCAGGTAGTAAGATATCACAAATAAACACTATTTTTTCTATGGTATGTCTACCCCAATTACTTAGTTTTAAATATTTGGGTTTTTTAGAATAAAAAGAGAAAAATAACAGAAAATTGGAAAATTTTGTGTGTATTTGGGGGTTGGGGATGTTTCTGGACTTGTCTATTCTTTCACCAAATAAATTTTATAAGCAATTGCAGTAACAATAGCGGCTAGTGCACAAAGACCCCTTCCTGTCCTTTAGGTTTCAAGCCATGAAAGATCTCACTCAGCCATTAGAACAACTGTGTTAGGCAGACATCAGCTTCATCACAAAAGGGAAAATGAAGTCTGCCTGTAAGTAGTGAAGTCCACAGCGCCCATGCAGCTGTGAAGGATGCTGTGCTTACTGGGAAGGCCAACGGCAGGGCTGGATGACAAACGATCCAAGTGAAGTCCAGTCTCTGCCCTTGAGAAACTGAACAATCCAAAGCTCTGCTTTCCCAAAGAACTCTGAGTAACAGAGGAACACCGCACATCTAGAAAGTCCCACCCAGCGGCCATTCGCCACACGTGGCGGCTGAACACTAGAGACGGGACTTTCAATATTTAATTTTAATTAATTAATCTGCATTTAAATTTCAATAGCTAAATACGACTAGAGGCTACACAATTGGACATCTCAATTCTAAAGGTTGAGGCAGGGAATTTCTTAGTGGTCCAGTGCTTAGGACTCTGCACTTTCACTGGTGGGGCCAGGGTTCAATCACCAGTTGGGAACCTAAGATCCCCCAAGCCTCGTGGTACGGCCAAAAAAAAATTAAAAATTAAAAGAAATTTAAAATAAAGATTGAGGCATGGATAAAGTGGCATTTATAAAACAACATTCCAAGCGGTAATAATATGTTTTAAAAATCAAACAGTAATTCAAATGCTGTTGGAAATGGTAATCTCTGGTACGACTGTAAAGCGTCTACACTGGTTTTCCAAGAATAATTTAAACTTTCTCACTTTAACTGGAGATATAATTTTAAATGTTTTAATAAAAATAATTGTCATCCAAGTTGTCAGCCAGCATATATTTATTTCTGCTCAAAAGTAAATTTATTAGAATCAAGTAGTTATTTGAATTAGTTTTAATTGTATGAGCAAGGAAGCTCTGTTGTTTAAAGAAAGAGTATATATAGCATATTCAAAAGCAGAGACATTACTTTGCTGACTAAGGTCCGTCTAGTCAAGGCTTTGGTTTTTCCTGTGGTCATGTATGGATGTGAGAGTTGGACTGTGAAGAAGGCTGAGTGCCGAAGAATTGATACTTTTGAACTGTGGTGTCGGAGGACTCTCGAGAGTCCCTTGGACTGCAAGGAGATCCAACCAATCCATTCTGAAGGAGATCAGCCCTGGGTGTTCGTTGGAAGGAATGATGCTTAAGCTGAAACTTCAGTACTTTGGCCACCTCGTGCGAAGAGTTGACTCATTGGAAAAGAATCTGATGCTGGGAGGGATTGGGGGCAGGAGGAGTAGGGGATGACAGAGGATGAGATGGCTGCATGGCATCACTGACTCAATGGACGTGAGTCTGAGTGAACTCCGGGAGTTGGTGATGGACAGGGAGGCCTGGCGTGCTGCAATTCATGGGGTCGCAAAGACTCGGACACGACTGAGCGACTGAACTGATAAAGAAACCAAACATACTTGATTTCTTCCTAAAAATGCATGTGTGTTCAGTTATATCTGACTCGTTGTAACTTCACGGACTGTAGCCCACCAGGCTCCTCTGTCCATGGGATTCTCCAGGCAAGAATACCAGAGTGGGTTGCCATTTTCTTCTCCAGGGAATGTTCCTGACCCAGGGATCAAACCTGTGTTGCCTTCATTGACAGGCATATTCTTACTACTGAGCCACAAGGGAAGCCCTTCGTCCATATGGTTATCCCTACTGTACCAAGATGAGAACTAAGGCTCCCAAGTGGACTCTCTGTTACTAAATTCAGCCTTGGAGTAAAATTCTAATCTTTGCTCTAAGTGTACAAATGCTATATTTTAAAATGAGCACCTTGGGTCAATAAAGCGTGCATTTAGTTTGATTAATATTAAATCACAAGACTCAATAATGTGAACGAAGAGCAGAGATGATAAAATCCTTAACTTCAGAAGCCAAATGCTTCCCTGGCTATTTCTTTTAATTTATTGTATTTGATTTGCTATCTCCATTAAACATCAAATTTTCTTCTAAAATCACTCAGGATTTCCATGCATTAAGTATTAAGCCTTTTACAAGAGTTCTCTATGTGAAATATCAAAGATAAAGTTTAGGGATGAATAAAAATCAACTCTAAAAACCAAAAATTGCCAAGATACTTTAACTGTCATTGGGATAAATTACAACATAAATAATTTTGTAGTAAAGCAAATACATTAGAAAAGTTATTCCTTCTAAGTAAAATGATTATTCTTACTAAGCAGTCAATACTTTGTGGAGGTTATTAGATTTCAATTAGTTTTCTGGGTGGGCTGCTGATTAAATGGCTCCCATGATTAAGCTCAACTCAGTTCAGGAGACTGATGTTTGCATATATTTTACCCTAAAGATACCATGTGTGCAGATGATTGAAATCAAACATCTGCAAGAAAAATGAAATGTTTCTCCATGAAGTTTTGCCAATTGTTCAATTCATCCATCCCTTGGAAAAAGAAATCTAGATGTCCTGTCTCACCTTTAAAAATAAAACAATAGCTATATATATCTTTGCTTCTTTTCTTTGATATCCTCTCTGTCAAGCCGAGAATCAAAGTGTGGAGTGAATGAGTGAGTGTGTGTGCGTGTTGGAGGGGGGTATGGTTCACTGTCCTAAGAGAGTACAGACATTCTGGGAAAGACTGATCAGACAGGCTTCTGCTAACAGCTCTAATCATATTCCTCTTCTGTGCTACTGTCCTGGGCAAGATTGTCAAGAGGCCGAAGCTGGCTGACCACCTGGCTCCATCTATGCGAGGCAGAGAAAGAAATGGGGCAGTGTATTGCTTCCCATAGCTACAGACATATTCCCTTTCTCTCTTTCCTCTCCCTCCTGCCTTTATCCCTCCCTCTTTCTTTCTTCCTTTCACTTATTTTATCCAGAAGGAGACATGGAGAAAGAATATTTCTAATATCCATTGTCTAAAAGACAAGCATGATAAGAAATTGCAAAACCTATCTTTTGGGATACTTTTTTAAACTAGACACAGGGGATGACAGTCAAACCACCTCTCTCTATCTATCTAGCCTGCCAGGCTCCTCTGTCCACAAAATTCTCCAGGCAAGAATACTGGAGTGGGTAGCCATTTCCATCTCCAGGGCACGCACGCGTGTGCACACACACACACACACACACGTAGTAGAGGACATATCAAAGGAGGCGTGCGTGCATGCTAGGTTGCTTCAATTGGTGAGACTCTTTGAGACCCTACGGAATGTAGCCTGCCAGGCTCCTCTGTCCATGGAATTCTCCAGGAACAGATACCGGAGGGGGTGACCATCTCCTTCTCCAGCGGATCTTCCAGACACAGGGATAGAACCCATGTCTCCTGTATCTCCTGCACTGGCAGGTGGCTTCTTTGCCATGAATGCCGTCTATTTCACATGTGGTCATGGACATGTTCCAATGCTATTCTCACAGATCATTGCACCCACGCCTTCTCTCAGAGTCCAAAAGTCTGATCTTTACATCTGTGTCCCTTTTGCTGCCCTGCATGTGATAGTCAGCATTGTCTCTCTAAATTCCATATATATGCGTCAGTATACAACATTTATATTCTTCTTTCTGATTTACTTCACTCTGTATGATAGGTTCTGGGTTCATCCACCTCATTAGAACTGACTCAAATGCATTCCCTTTTATAGCTGCTGCTGCTGCTAAGTCACTTCAGTCGTGTTCGACTCTGTGTGACCCCATAGACGGCAGCCCCCCATTGTGTATGAGTACCAAAACTTCCTTATCCATTCATCTGCTGATGGACACCTAGGTTGCTCTCGTGTCCTAGGTATTGTAAACAGTGCTGCAGTGAACACTGGGGTACATGTGTCGGAAGATTCATGTTGCTGTTCAGTCGCCAAATCATGTTTGACTCTTAGCCACCCCATGGACTGCAGCACACCAGGCTTTCCTGTCCATCACCATCTCCTGGAGTATGCCCAAGTTCACGTCCATTGAATCGGTGATGCCATCCTCGGTCCTTTGTCATCCCCTTCTCCTCCTGCCTTCAATCTTTCCCAGCATCAGGGTCTTTTCCAATCATTCGGCTCTTCGCAACATGTGGCCAAAGTATTGGAACTTCAGCTTCAGCATCAGTCCTTCCAATGAATATTCGGGACTTGTTTCCTTTAGGCTTGACTGATTTGGTCTCCTTGCTCTGGGTTCTCAAGAGTCTTCTCCAGCACCACACTTCAAAAGCATCAATTCTTCAGGGCTCTGCCTCCTTGGGCCCAATTCTCACATTTGTTCATGACTACTAGAAAGACCATAGCCTTGACTCTATGGTCCTTTGTGGGTCCTTTGTGGGCAAAGTGATGCTTTGCTTTTTAACACAGTGTCTAGGTTTGGCATAGCTTTCCTGCCAAGAAGCAATCGTCCCCTAATTTCATGGCTGCAGTCACCATCCACAGTGACTTCAGAGCCCAGGAAGAGGAAATCTGTCACTGCTTCCACCTCTCCCCCTCCTATCTGCAATGAAATGATGGAACTGGAAGCCATAATCTTAGGTTTTTTAATACTGAGGTTTAAGCCAGCTTATTCACTCTCCTCCTTCACCCCCTCATGAAGAGGTTCTTTAGTTCCTTTTTACTTTCTGCCATTAGAGTGGTATTATCCGCATATCTGGGGCTGTTGATATTTCTCTCAGAAATGTTGATTTCAGCTTGTAACTCATCCAGCCTGGCATTTGGCATGATGTGCTCTGCGTTTAAGTTAAATACACAAAGTGACATTAAATAGCCTTGTCCTCCTTTCTCAGTCCTGAACTAGTCAGCTTTTCAGTACAAGGTTCTAACTGTTGCTTCTTGACCTGTATACAGGTTTCTCAGGAGGCAAGTAAGACAGTCTGGTATTCCCATCTCTTTCAGAGCTTTCCACAGTTTGTTATGATCGACACAGTCAAAGGCTTTAGCACAGTCTAAGATTCATACCTATTTTGAATATGAATCTCTTCCTTATTACCTTTAGGAAGAACTTGGACCCATTTCCCTAGGGATCCAAGTTCTAACATAAGAAATGACAGATGAAGTCTACCCTTTGCAGGCGTCCACCGTATTTATTCTTCTCCAGGTTAAACTGATTCTTCTTCTCTGGGTCTTCCCGTTCATCGCTGTTCTGCTTGCATTTGTTTCTTCATATTTGTGTGCTTAGTAGCTCAGTCGTCTCAGACTCTTTACAACCCTGTGGACAGCAGCATGCCAGGCCCCTCTGTCCGTGTGATTCTCCAGGCAAGGCTATCTTCTTGAAGGATACCCATTCTTGAAGTGGGTTGCCATTCTTCTTCAGGGGATCTTCCCAACCCAGGGATTGAACCTGGGTCTCCTGCATTGCAGGCAGATTCTTTACCAACTGAGCCACCAGTTCATATTTACTTTGATCTTAAAAGGAGAGACTGAGATTGTGATGCAACGATCCATCTGTGGCTTGACCACAGTGAAACACACTGAGGTCTGATTTTAGCAACAGAACACCAGCAACTTTGACCTTGGTGAATCACAGATACACAGTGAAGAGGTGGGTAAAGAGAGCCCAGCCATCATCTGGAGACTTTCAGAAGTGGAGGAGTGTCCACAGACTCCATTTACAGTAGCAAAAATCAAGGTAATATAATGGTAGACTCCAAACACTGAGGAGAGAAAAATAAAGGCAGCCTTCTCACTTAACTCACACCTAAGGAATATTTCTTAAAGAAATACATGGGTAAGTGAACACATTATGAAAAAACATAGGCAGTGAGCACTTCTGCTATTATTCCCAGTACAGAAGCAAGACAGATATCCTGTTGGTTTTTGGCTGTGACTCCAAAGACACATATCAGTTTCCATCTTTGAAACTGGTGTCTGCGGGTTTGGAAAATCCCCACCATAAACCTCCAAGTGCCCACATGTCTTTCAAATACAGCAACTTTAGCATCTAGCATTCTACTTTCACATTTCTTCGTAGAACCATTAGGAACCACAGATGATGACGTTTCTAGCCCTTAATGTGGCTGAAGGCTTTAACGCCACAGCTATGAGCAGAGACACATCTGTTCAGGCACATTACAGGGTCCCTGTTATGAAATACACACGTTAGATGTTTTCCTAGTTTTGCCTTCCTGGAGGTGGAGCAGCTCCGGGACCTGTCATTCACTGATACGAAGAGGTTGCCCATGGCAACACACACTCGGATGTAGCAGATCACAAAAGGCAAAGAGAATTTGAATTGGAGAACTGCAGGGCTAGCAGACTCGACAGAATTGATTGTTGCCTTCCTAACCTTTAGAGTGATTCAAAATACCTCCAATTACCTGGTGGCCTTTTCTTGGTGGTGGGATTATGAGTATTTCTGGATTTAGCTGTATTTCCATTCAATGAGTATGTATCACTTTTTATTATGAATAATACAAATTCTTTTTCATTTAGACATAGATGAGATTTGGTTAGTAATGATAGTGCTTTCTTCACTGAAGGAAGGGTATCCACAAAGTTTTTACAGGAATAGGGTAACTTGGCTGGCCAGTTCCAAAGGAAAGTTGACACCATTCCTCCTTCAGAAGGGGGTGGCAGAGAGGTCACCACCATTGCCCAGGCCCTAAACCACCACAAGTTGACCTGGATGTTGCCAACACATTGGAGGAGGTGGATGTGTGTATACAGCCGGCTGACAGGGACCGGTGCTTCGAGACAGAACACCCGTTAGGAGGGGTGTGGCTGGTGGAATTGGCTGTGGAAGTGGGTGTGGAAGGGGTGTGGAAAACAGTCCCAGTCTTCCCAGGCCCTTCTGCACCCACCGAGGCATTCCACTCTGCCAACTGTTCCAGCAGGGGTTCTCAAAGGGCGGAATCCTCTTGGCAGTATCAGCACCATCTAGAAATTTCCTAGAAATACCAATCACAAAGCTCCTCTCTAGACACACTGAATCACAAAACTCTGGGCATGAGGCCTAGTGATCTGTACTTTAAAAAGAGATACGTGTACCCCACTGTTTATAATAGCCAGGACATGGAAGCAACCTAGATGTTCATCAGCAGATGAATGGATAAGAAAGCTCTGGTCCATATACACAATGGAGTATTACTCAGCCATTAAAAAGAATACATTTCAATCAGTTCTAATGAGGTGGATGAAACTGGAGCCTATTATACAGAATGAAGTAAGTCAGAATGAAAAACACCAATACAGTATACTAATGTATACATATGGAATTTAGAGAGATGGTAACGATAACCCTGTATTGAAAGACAGCAAAAGAGACACAGATGTATACAACAGTCTTTTGGACTCTGTGAGAGAAGGCGACATTGGGATGATCTGAGAGAACAGCATTGAAACATGTATAATATCATATGTGAAACAGATCACCAGTCCAGGTTCAATGCATGAGACAGGGTGCTCAGGGCTGGTGCACTGGGATGACCCAGAGGGATGAGATAGGGAGGGAGGTGGGAGGGAGGGTTCAGAATGGGGAACACATGTACACCCATGGCTGATTCATGTCAATGTATGGCAAAACCACTACAATATTATAATTAGCCTCCAATTAAAATAAATAAATTAAAAAAAAAAAAAAGAAAAAGCTCACCAGGAGATTTTGTCCAGACCAAGAGATTCAGCTGGAATAATTTGGTTCTTCATGAGAACTCTTCTCCTTAAACCTGGAGGGGCCTCTGAGCGTCTCTGTGTCTCGAGCCTCCTGGGGAGGCACAAACGCACCCAGAGGAGACTGGGTTCATCCGGTGGGAGCAGCGGCCTTGCCTCTGAGGCTCTGTTCATGTAACTGCTGTTGGAGCATTACCCTGTGGCGGGATGTCAGTGCTGACCGGGGATTCAGAATCGGGCAAGAACTAGAGGCATTTTCTGGGCCTCTGCTCTTTCTCTTTATTTCTCATCTGCCACTGGAATGAAATATAGCTGGCCTGCATTGAAAGCAGCAGTGCCAATTTTTTTTTTTTTTTTTTAATGTACAGAAATCCCTTCTCCTCCTGTGTGGGTGGCAATTTGCTGTGGGTATAGCTTCAAAACCACGGCTGCAGTACGAAGAGAAAATGCTCTTAGAGGCTGAACCCTGTTGACCTCTTCCTCCCAAACAAACAAATAAACCCAAATGCTGTGTCTGAGCCCATCTGTCAACAGGCACTTGCTGCTACCTACTGTGCTTAAGGGATTTTATGTACAAGGCGTCTCGAGAGGGAAGAAAACAAATACAGTCCAGGTACTTAAGGTCTTTTCACTCTGGTTGGGCAGAAAAGGCTTGAGAACAATCATAAGGAAATATATTGTTCCAACAACAGTGAAGCAGAAACAGTGCAAAGTGAATCTCTGACTGCAGAGCTGGGCATCGGGAGGTGGTCTGGGAGGCAGAGAGCCCGCGGGAATTCTGGCTTAGGTGGAGGGCTTCTGATCGAAGATCTGGCTTAGAAAGAATAAGCAGCAGGCAACCACTTTGGGCTTTTGAACAAGGGAACCATAAGCTGAAAATCTTATACCGTCGTCAGAGAAGGATACAGCCAGGGTGCGTTACTTTCCTAACAAGCCCTAGACACTGTGTTCTGAGGCTGTGTTACAGGCCTGGCTGGCAAAGGTCCTGTTCTCAGGCGTCTTTTGTTCTGGTAGGGGACAGACCTGTCATCACCATGGAAATAAAAACACAGGATCATTTGGGATAATCATCAGGGCTATAAGACCAATAGCACAGCAATGTGCTAACGATGCTGTGTTAGGATCCATCGGGTCCTGACGTCACAGTCCTGGCAGAAGGGCACCAAGCCATCCGGTGACAAGACAGTGCAGAGCAGGACTGTAAAGGAGAGATATGCTCAAGGCCATGGGGAGGTGGGAGGGAATGGCGTTCGGTGTTTCGAATGCATGGATATGTTGATTCTTGTTCATCGCTTCTTGCTGGCAAGTCAGTGTTAGTATTTATATCAGCCTCTTAACTTTGAAATATGCTTTGTGACAGCTATGATAACCCTGGGAGGTAGACAGAGGATGCCCAGCCCTGCAGTCTGGGACTCTCAACATGCTTTATGAGACCAAGTCTTCATCTCTGCTCAGTGGTTGAAGGGAAGGTCTTCTATGCCTCAGACGCTATCATCCAGGGAGGCATTTGAGAATAGCTTCTCTTAATTAAAGAAAAGCTTCTCTTGCCCTTCTGATTAAAGGGCAGAGACGTGGCTCTGGCAGCACCTCACAATGTAAGATAACCTCCCGGGACAGGCTAATTACTTCTCAGGCCCTCTGCTCATAACCAAGACTGTTATCAGTAAGCCTAACACTACTGCCCATTAGAAACCTCTGTTGTTTTAATTACGCATCATTGTTGTTTTCAGACCAACTTGTTATGCAGGTTGACTATTTTTAACCAAAGCTTCTGGACTTGGGTTATTTTCCAGAAGGAATCATATCAAACATTTTCCCCTGTGGTCAGTAATCACACTTATATGTATAACATGAAGATGTCAGATAGCATTTGATCCATAGTCAGAGATCCTTTGGATTTGGTAAAATTTCTCACTTTGAGATACATAGTTCACTCTAGAACAAGTCAGGGGTTAGGGGAACCAACCCTATACAGTTGAAAATCTTGCTACAATTTGTTGGTCCTTATAATATCTGTGATTCTCTATCCTCCGATTCCACAAACCTTGGCTCATGTATTTGTTGAAAAAAAGCCATGTAAGGGGACACACAGTTCAAATTTGACAATCCAAGAGTCAGATTATCATTGTTACTGTCTTTAGCTAAAGAAAAACAGTAAAATGAGATTTTTATCCAACTATGTATGTGCTGGATAAAGTTAAGGAATTTAATTGTTAAAGTATAAAATGGAGATCTCTCTTAAGGTAAGACCTGTACACTGTATGACTTGTATGATGTGTTAAAGTCTACTTCACTGGAATTTATACAGTATATTTAGTTTTTTATTTTTCAAACTTTACTTTTATAGTGAATTTAGCATACATATTCAGATATAGTGTTTTCCACAAGGGCAGCCTAACAGCGTTGCCAGTATCTTTCCTAGTGCCAATGTTTAAGCAATAGTCTACTCTCTTGGATAAAAATGGAGATCCAAAATACACACAGAGGACACTAAAATTCTAAGACAAAGCAACGGCTATTTACTTGTTAACAAAAATGAAAAGGAAAGAAAAATTTTAAAAGGCTCCTAAGACCAGTCTTGCATGTAGTGCAATGATACTCGAGACTTTACGAGGGTTTTACGTGAGTGTCTGAGCGCTGAGTGGGGCGCCCACGTGCCCGGGCTCTGGGTGAAGCCGGCTCAGCCGCTCCCTCCTCTGTAACCTGCTGCCTTCTTCGCAGGCACTGCTTCCCTGGGCCCTGGTGTCGTCCTGCTCACTCAGTAAGTAGGAAAAAGTTAGAAGACTTAAAAATCACTGTCTGCAAATGCGGTTCCTCCCCTTGGGCAGTGGCAGTTTCCGTGTGGATCTCAGCTGTTACACATTAAGCAGAACTCTGTCCTTCAGCTCTCAGCTAAGGATGAGAAGTTTTTGGAAGCGGATTAGAAAGAGACCGTAGAAGCACTTGGTTTGGAAGCTGTTCTTTTCCACTCAACAAGATAGGGAGGAAATCTGTTCAAAGGACCAAACGTCACACCTTCCTTTTCCATCTGGGACGCTTGCCTCTAAGACCCCTTGGGGATACAGAGAGGGCTGGTTAACCTTCCTGAATCCCATCTAGTTCCAGATAAACCCATCCATCCCTCCCTCTCAAAATCCCCCAAACTCTCTTCTGATTATGCAGAAAACTTGAAAAAACAGGAAAGCATAGACCCTCATAATACTACCAGCACACAAATACCACAGTTCATGCATTTTTGTGTGTAGATTTTTATAGAATTGTATTCATAACATATATATTGTTTTACAATATAATTTAGTTAATGTATCCCATATGATTAAATACTTATTAAAACAAAGCGGTATTAATAGCTGCAGAATATTCATCATGACAGAGTATTATAATCTGGTTAGTCCAACACCTGTTCTTCAACTTCTTCACACCTACAAAAATGCCTTAATAACAAAAATGGGCATAATTCTGCTTACAGGTCTGAAATTTTCTTAGGATAAATTCCTCACAATATATTTGCTGGTCCAAACATATGAGCACTTAAAGATTTTGATATATCAGCGAATTTTCCCTCAGAAAGTTTATATACACTCAGTGGTCTTCCTGATTCCACACATCCTTGACAAAATGGAATATTACATGCCTTATAAAAATATTTGGTAATAAAAATATATTCTCAGTAATTAGATAAAATGATGTTCCATTCTTTTCATCAGGCATTAAGCTGTCTACACTTCCTGTTTAAGGAATTGTTCAGGCTTATATTTTTCCAGTTTTGCAGTTACAAAATTATGAGTCTTTTCTCCTGACCTTGGGAGATTTTCCTCTACTTTAGCTCTTAAAATGTGTCTCAGATGACCATTACCAAGCTCCCCTTTCTCTCCTATAAACAATCCTCATTTAGGCATTGATAATTCGGTATCTACATGATTAAAGCAACCCAACAGGTCACTTTTAATTACAAGTCCTTCTATCATCATATTTTTTAAATGCATGGTGCTACATTTGTATTTTAACCCTAACCTATCAATCTGTCTCCTATTTCCACTACCAATTAGAATGAAGATTTCAGGGTTGTGAGGTGCCATGCCCAATGCCCCAGTGGTAAAGAATTCCTGCAATGCAAGAGATGTAGGAGAGGCGGGCTGGAGTTCTGGATTGAGAAGGTCCCGCAGAGAAGGAAATGGCAACCTACTCCAGTGCTCTTGCCTGGAAAAATCCCATAGACAAAGGAGCCTGGCGGGCTACAGTCCATGGGGTCACAAAGAGTCAGACACGACTGGAATGACTGAACATGCACCGTAAGGTGCCGTGAAGGGCCCCCCCCAGCTGAATGACCAGAACTGGAAACTGTCCACCAGTGACAGTAGCTTCTGCTGAGGAGCCAGCGGGTTCCGGACACAGCGCTGAACCCACAGGCAGATGGTGACGCTCAAAGTGCATGCGTGCATTTTTGTGAACACACACACACACCCGATTGCTAGTGTGGTTTAATAGCTTTACCGAGCTGTAAGGCCTTCGGGTTATTTTTTCTTCTCCTGTAATTTTGTATTCGTGGCTGTGCCTTCTCCCCATAAGGTCTCCTGGGGCGTATGGGGCACTGTTCTCTAATCCAACCGTCCTAGGAGAGCTTCTGCACTCACTTTCTAGGCTTTGGTCTCTCTCCAGACCGAGGGGCCTACCCTGCCAGCTCCCATGCGCTGTCTTTCATTCTGCCATTTCATCATCATGTCTGTCCAGGGATCTGTCTGGGAGGGGGGTTACAGCTTATGCTGGCTTTACCATCTTGAAAACATTGGCTTTCTAGGTACTGCTGCAGGTGGGGACAAGGAGACTGACCCATGGCCTGTGCGCAGCCCCGGGTGGTGGAGTTCGGACTCGGAGATGGAGGGACTGGAGGCTGAACGCGTTCTCTCATGAATGTGAACGGGATGACCGGCCTGCGTAAGGCCGAGTCTGCCGCTTTTCACCAGGGCCTCTGGTCACCCCGGGGGCTGACTCACGTGACTCCAAACACACAGGGCAGCCACGGGCCCAGGCACAACCCCGCCTTGCTCTGAGGCACTGGGTCTCCTCTTTCTCCTGTGGATGGTCCCCTCAGACTTCTCAGCGAAGACCTGCCCTTCCTCACCGCCACAACGTCGGAAACCAGACAGCAGAAATGGGCTTGGCCAACAAATCCCCAGCTCTGAGGTCGACTTCCCCTTGTGTTCCCTGCGCGGGGACTGTGCATTGCAGAAAATGTAGCCAGGCAGCTGTTACAGCATTTCTCTCTTAGTGACATGGGAGGAAGTGAGACTGTTTGCCTGGGGAGGAAGGGAAGTCTAGCCCTGTGGGGGCCAATTTACTGCCCATAAGGAGGACGGACTCAGGGGACAGCTGCCTCTCCGCCAGGTCCTACTGCTGTGACCACAGAGGGGACAGCTGCACAAGTACCTCCCTTTCATGTGAAATCAAAAGCAATATGGGGACTTCCCTGGTAGTCCAGGGGTTGGGAGTCTGCCTGCTAATGCAGGGGACACAGGTTTGATCCCTGGTCCAGGAAGATTCCGCACATCACAAGGCAACTATGCCGAGAGCCACCACTACTGAGCCTGCACTCTGGAACCCGAGAGTGCAGCTACTGAAGCCCACACACCCTACAGCCCACGGCCCACAGCAAGAGACGCCACTGCACGGAAAAGGCCACGGACCGCAGAGAAGAGAGCAGCCTCCACTCGCTGCAACTAGAGAAAGCCTGCACGAACCAACAAAGACCCAGTGCAGCCAAAAATAAATAATAGAATTTTTTTAAAAACGAGAGCTATTGTTAAAAAGAAAAACAAGCAAAAAAAGCAATATGGGATGTTACCTTTCACGCACACAGAAGCTCTCTAAATTGATAACTAGACATACACACAGATACCGAAAGACTGGTCACACATGCATGTGCCGTGCTAAATTGTCTCAGTCGTGTCCAACTCTGTGGGCCCCGTGGACTGCAGCCTGCCAGGCTCCTCTGTCCATGGGACTCTCCAGACAAGAACACTGGAGTGGATGGCCATGCCCTCCCCCAGGGGATCGTGCGACCCAGGGATGGAATCTGCTCCCGCATTGGCAGCTGGGATGTTTACCACGAGCACCGCCTGGGAAGCCCGTATGTATAGTCACACCACAAGCGATAGATACATATTTACATTTATAGAAGGTCCTCCTTGAGAAGTTTTCTAAGAATTCATACGTTGGGGGCACCACCTATGTTCCAGGGAGGGTGGTTCTGATGATAGCGAGAGCTATAGTCCTGAAAAATTACACTCTTGGTTACATTTCCAATTTCTATTCAAATTTTTACTCACCCAACGCCTGACTTACTTTACCTCGTCACCTAGTATCATTTGGTTCCTGGGTACTATAATAATTTTCATAGGGCCTGAACTAAAACGCCAGATTTTGCTTTTCCTCCACAGCTATCACATAGTGCAGAAATATGTGTTCTCTTTATAATTCTGGGACCAGTTAAGTAGGTGGAAGTCTAGAAGTTACTGGAATTCATCACCTATTATGTTCATGTTAATAACGTGAATTACTGTGAATAAACGTCCAGAGGATAACATTTTTAACTACAGACATTTCAACAAGCCAGCAATCCAAGTCTCTGAAAAGAAAGACAGGGCATACTGTAACCTCAGACTAGTTCACCAGATCCTAGATTGATTGAAGGAAGCAGGGCTTAGGACAAATACGAGTAAGAACTGCATTAGTTGGTGCCCAATAAAGTAAGGAATCGATTACCTTCAAAGACAGTATCAGCTAAATATTTAATGGGTTCACAGATGGCAGATGGAAAAATGGTTTCCTAAAGGGCAGCCAGGGCAAAGCCTTAATCTGTCGAGACACAACTCATGCAGACAACAGCAATGTTCACAGAAGGCCCCTCGTGGCTCCCATGGCCCCCCGTGTCCTCCCCGCCTGACTCACAGGCAACTGTATCTTCGAGTGCACAGTGCAGGGAGCCTACAGGGCTCCGGAGGGGAGTCTGGAGCCCAGCCCAGTGCTAGGACTTCTGAGCCCCGGGCCTTAGGAACATCAGTTACTCTTAACCCTTAGTTTCCTCACCCACACCATGCAGAGAATTCTTCTGTCTCAGGGTTGAAGAACCTGGCTTAAAACTCAACATTCAAAACACTATCATGGCATCCGGTCCCATCACTTCAATGGGAAATAGAACAGGAAAATAATGGAAACAGTGGCAGATTTTATTTTCTTGGGCTCCAAAATCACTGTGGATGGTGACTGCAACCATGAAATTGAAAGACACTCTCTAGAAGAAAACCTATGACAGACCTAGACAGCGTATTAAAAAGTAGGGGCATCACTTTGCCGACAAAGGTCCATCTAGTCAAAGCCATGGTTTTTCCAGTAGTCATGTGCGGATGTGAGAGTTGGACCATAAAGCAGGCTGAGTGCCAAAGAATTGATGCTTTGGAACTGCTGTGTTGGAGAAGACTCTTGAGAGTCCCTTGGATAGCAAGGAGATCAAACCAGTCAATCTTAAAGGAAATCAACTTTGGATATTGATTGGAAGGACTGATGCTGAAGCTGAAGCTCCAATACTTTGGCCATCTGATGCAAAGAGCTGACTTATTTGAAAAGACCCTGATGCTGGGAAAGAGTGAAGGTGGGAGGAGAAGCAGACGACAGAGGAAGAGATGGCTGGATGGCATCCCCGACTCAATGGACATGAGTTTGAGCAAACTCTGGGAGATAATGAAGAACAGGGAAGCCTGGAGTGCTGCAGTCTATGGGGTCGCAATGAGTCAGACACAACTTAGTGACTGAATAAAGGCTGAAGTGAGCATTAGACAAGGCAGCTTTGGCAAAGATCCCAGTCCCACTCCTGGCACCCACTGGGATCTACAGTGACAAGTCCCTCAGCTCCAGTCCCTGACTGCTGCTCGTGATGTTCTGACCTACTGCACGCTGTCAGAGCAGAAGGGCAGCAGCAGCCCTGAGTTCTCTCCTTTCACATGAAACACGCTCCAGGTTTATTTCAGCACGTTCAATGACCATTATGCTAGAAGGAGGCAGTATTGAGCGCACCTGGGATGAGGGCTTTGGCTTCACAAATCAGACGGTGTAAAGTCAGGCTGAGGCCTCCGTCATTCTCCACCTGTAAATCTGGGTCCCTGCGATGAGACACTCGTTCCCGAAGGAGAGGGGTTGATATAAAATCTAGCTCACTTCACATAATAGAAATGACATTTATTCTATGTGCAAACAGCATCTAGGTGGATTCAAAGAGGTGCTATGTCATTCAACACATCTCTGGAAACTTTGCTTTAAGGACTCTGAGGTCCAAAGGAAGGTACGGATAAAAAGAAGAACACACGCAGATAATAATAAAGATGGCTCACTCACTGCATGTGGAGGAAAGTCTGCTGCCAAAGCAACTCGTGTGAAAGCACCCAAAGTGTTATCTGCCACACAGCAGGTGCTTACTATATGAGAGTGCCCCTTCTTGTTCCTTCTCCTAGTGAAGGACTGAGCCCGCTGGCCATCTTGACCTCGAAGCCAAGAATGTCTCTCTGAGAGCATCATTCCAATACAGCTTTTCAGACAGATACTAAAATCACCATTCATAAATAATCAGTTCAGCCAAACGACCCTTCTTTTCAATAGACCTAGATCAGCCACACTTTCAAAACGATCATATCCCACTGAACTGAAAAATTGTGGCAGAGAAATTTGAGATAAGACATTAAAATAAAGATGACAGTAATAAAATAGAAACACGGGAGGGGAAAAGAGGCAGATGGAAGCCTAATATTTCAGCTAGCTCTCCAATCAGGAACCACAGCTCATTTATCTGAAACTATGAAAACAAAAGCTGGGCTTATATTCATTTTCAGGTAAATGAAGCTCTTTCAGTTCTAGATCCTCGTTCGGCTCCTCCAAACTAGTGAGAACCGGAAACCACGTCTGAAGAGCTGGCTTCTTTGGTCCTGGGTGTATTGTTGCTAAATCGTAGACAGGGGCTAGTCCTGCCTTCCTGATTCTCTTCCTCACCTGAGTCCCGTGAGTGAGCCTGATTTTGAGCGATGCTCAGTGATCTTTCCATGGACCCAGGCAGCAAAGGAGAAGGAGGCAGAGAGGAGGCCACAGATGGCTCTGGGGCCACAAAGCTCACGCAGCCACCAGTTAGTTGCAACCCCCCCACAACAGAGGCCCTATTCTCTGGTCCTGAAGAAAGGCAGGACCAGAGGACAGTCTCCCCCCTCCCCGCCCCCCCATGTAGATGCTTTGGTTCCCTGCTGTTACCCTGAGGCTTGCCTTCTCCACGGCAGAAAGAGATGGGGGGGCAGTGCTCTGTGTACATAGGCGGTGAAGCCCTTGACCTCTGTCCCCTTGGGCAGAGCAACCACAGTCACTGGGCGATTCCTCTCATCAATAACAGGGACCAGGTTGCCTGCAGGAGAAGGGATTGCTTTCAGATAACCAGGATAATCTGGAAGCACCCCAATGAAGAAGATATGCAAACACTTAATTACTCACCAATAAACACAATCTAACTGATTATAGAGAAAGTCTTAGCTCTGTTACTCGGGTCCCTCATCTTAGGGCCTTTTAGATTCCGACGGTGAATATGCTGCATGGATCTCTTTCAAAGGGAAGGAGAGGCTGAAGTCCCTTTATGACCTTCTCTGTCTTTCACACTTTGAAACATAGGCATTGGAACATGGGTCACTGCACTGGCCTTTAGCCCTAACAGACTTCATGACATTGATAAAGGAAGCCAGTGGCTTCCCATAAGATTGGCAGATGCTCTGTAACTTACCAAGACCCGGAATGTTTGGCTTTTCCTCAATGGCACCCCACTCCAGTACTCTTGCCTGGAAAATCCCATGGATGGAGGAGCCTGGTAGGCTGTACTCCATGGGGTCGCTAAGAGTCGGACACGACTGAGCGACTTCCCTTTGACTTTTCACTTTCATGCACTGGAGCAGGAAATGGCAATCCACTCCAGTGTTCTTTCCTGGAGAATCCCAGGGATGGGGGAGCCTGGTGGGCTGCCGTCTATGGGGTCGCACAGAGTCGGACACGACTGAAGCGACTTAGCAGCAGCAGCTCTAAGACTGGGTTTATGGATTGTTATGTATTAATACGAAGCGTTCTTCTCTGCATAGTAAGAGACCTTAATGGGGGAAAAGAATCTCTGCAACTCCAAAAATGACCCTGCACGTATTATTTTGTGAAACTTAGATCTTTTTTAAATGATTAAATAAAGTGAGAACTGGAGACTCAGGTATTCTAGAGGAAGATGCCCATCACCACCCATTTTTGCTGCACTGATGATTTAAGGTTGTACTTCCCTGATGGTTCAGTGGTTAAGAATCCACTTGCCAATGCAGGGGACACAGGTTCGATTCCTGGTCCAGGAAGATTCCGCATGCTGCGGGGCAACTAAGCCCGTGTGCTCTAGAGCTTTTGCTCTGCAAGAGAAGCCACCACAATAAGAAGCCCATGCGCCACCTCCAGCGAGCAGCTGCCCCTCACCGCAACCACACCAAGCGCACACAGAGCAGTGAAGACCCAGGGCAGCCAAAGAAATCAATAAAATTTTTAAAAGAGGTAAGGCCTTTGGCTCATTGTTAAAGCCTGAGGCTGCATGTTCATTCAGTTACTCTGCACATGCTGGCAGAGCTTTCAGCAATTTGGAAAACGTACATGTGTTTAAACTTCTCTTAGGTCTCAGCAGGTGGAGCTAAGAGAGTGATTTTTCCCCTCTATCAAAATGTAAGAGAAAGAGAAATTTTAATCACAGAAAATTTGTGATTCCCGGTTTGGGGCCAATGATAGCAGCTCTTTCTTTAGCATCTCCATCTGTGAGTGAGTGAAAGTCGCTCAGTTGTGTCTGACTCTTTGTGTTTGTGACCTCATGGACTATACAGTCCATGGAATTCTCCAGGCCAGAGTACTGGAGTGGGTAGCCTTTCCCTTCTCCAGGGGATCTTCCCAACCCAGGGATCGAACCCAGCTCTCCACATTGCAGGCGGATTCTTCACCAGCTGAGCCACAAGGGAAGCCCCAGAATACTGGAGTGGGTAACCTTTCCCTTCTCCAGGGATCTTCCCAGCCCAGGAATTGAACTGGGGTCTCCTGCCTTGCAGGCGGCTTCTTTACCAGCTGAGCCACCAGGGAAGCCTTCCATCGACCTCCCTGTTTTCTCAAGGCGCTCCATCCACAGCAGCCTTGCTGTTCTCTCTAAACCCTGTCTCAGGGCCTCCAGGCAGACCAGTTCCCTCCCTGCTGAGGATAAGCTGAAGGAAATCTTTCTCATCTTTCCTCACCTGACCGAAAACAAAGGTTAAGTCTGGAAAACCAGGATGCACGTTTCTATCTAGGTTTCTGAGAGAAATATTCTAAACATTATCCAAACTATCAACAGAGTAATAGATGCTCATGGCTAAAGACAAAGAAATGCAGGGGGGAGACTTTTTTCAAGCATGCATTTGCTTATCTCCTGGTGAAGCATTCATTTGAGAGGAGGCATTTGAACCAAGAAATGCCCTCATGAGTAAGGGGAGAGGGTGGACTTTGCCCCATCGGGTGATGATACACACGTTTCTGAAGGAGGTAAAACAACCGGAGGTGATCCTGGCTATACTACTCTTCACAGAACATCAGGCCAAGCCAGGCAGAAGCCTAATAGCAGGGAAGCATCGTGTTCAATAAAAGATGTACTTTCCTGCCCATTTCACACACCTCCTCTCTTCCCTGGCCCTTCTCCTGCAGGAAGAATGACCACGGGATTCTGCATTATGCCAGTAAGAAGTCAAACCAGACATACAGCTGTTTACCTAGAAGTACACCTAAAGCCTCTGAACTAATTCTAACACTCAAAAATTGTGAGGATGACAGAGATAAACAGGAGTTAATTAACAGAGCACAATTACTTTTCCTCTGTCCAACTCTTCCCATGAAATACAATTTACCTTGCTATTGTAATTCTCAAATTCAACTCAATCGATCAAGAATCTGAGAAACTGTGTCACTGATCTTTAATTAAGAAGGCGTGATAACTGTTCATGGAGACTTCTGTACTTTTCTGTATGCTCGGACTCAGCCACTTGGATAGTACTACAAGGCAATGCCAAATGGAAAACAAAGCTTTGCATGTAACCGTCAGGGTTAGTAGTAAAGAATCCACCTGCCAATGCAGATGTGGGTTAGATCCCTGGCTTGGGAAGACCACCTGGAGAAGGAGGTGACAACTCACTCCAGTACTCTTGCCTGGGAAATCCCATGGACAGAGGTGCCTGGCAGGTTACAGTCAATGGGGTTGCAAAGAGTCGGACATGACTGAGCGGCTAACCAGAAGAAGAAGGATTAAAACAATTAAAGAAAAACACTGACTTTTAATGAAATTTTATGGATATAATTCTTCTCTCTTAATAATTAAAGAAGTGAAAGATTTATTCTGTGTATTTGGGTAAAGTAATAGCTTGATAAGTTGTATTTTTAAGCAAAACCATTATCATGTTTGGTTATTCTAGGTTGGATAAATGTCTCCAGGTAGAAAAATAACCAATTTAAGACCTATACTGAAATTTTATATCAGTAGACCACCTTACATCTTGAGATCATTTTTCATTCCTTATTCCATTTAATTCAATTAAAACACTCCGTGCAGTGCTTCCTTAACCTGAATCTCTGATATGTCCAACTCAGATGTGACAAATGCCAAGATCAGCTTATGATTAGCAATAAGGTGCTAAAATCTGCAAGTGAAAAAAGTACAATAGGACATGCACCAGGTAAGAGTCATAAAAATGCCACTCTAAGGTGGTTGCATCTGGTATGTTTTCTTGTTAGGGATGTTAAAAATTGGAGGTGTGCCCAGGGTGACAAGAATAATACACAGACAACAGGCACGCCCATAGTTTGGGTTTGGACAAAACCCATTTGTTGGATAAAATAGGAAAACAAGGATGAGAACTATTGGCAAGACCTACCACATGGTTGGTTTCTGTTTTGCTACTTTGAAATCTCCGTGACTGTGTATAGTAACTGCAGGCATTTCTAAACATGTACTCTTTCCCTGAAATTAAGCTAAGATTTTATACATGTAACATCAAGCGAATTCACTTATTTTGAAGTCAAGCATAAGACATACATATTTTTAAATCAATGCATTCATTTTGAGCATATAGTCCTTGTGCTGTGTACATTATGTGCATTCTGAGTGTTTTATCTAATAAAAGATTTAAAGGCTTTAGGAAATACAGATGTGGCTGATCCATATAAAGAACTCTGAACTGAAGAAATGCAAATGACAAATTAGAGGATGAACAGAATAGACTTTTCATCAGAAATTAGACTCTTCCAAAGATAAATAAAGATTGTCGAAGACAAAGAAAGGCAATTGGACAGGAGGACCAATTAAACAAAAATAATGAATATGAATAAGCAAGGAGCTAAAATTAGCATGGAAGAGAAACTGAGCATAGAGTGTCTGCGAATAGACAGATGTCAAATGTCTATGCATATCTTATGTGAACAACTATGGCGATCTGGGAGAAAGGCATATACCTCATCAGGAGCATCCATTACATTTAAAGACGCATGAGTATCACAGGGTTATCGGAGTCTCGGTTACGTGTCCAGGGTGGTCTGTGCTGTCTGGACCTCCGCATGCATTGTCTCCTATAAAATCAATGGTGCTCCTCCCCTCACCTGCGGGTGGTGTGCAAATCTAATCAGCCTCATGTGGATTTTCTGGAGGACAAACAGTGATCTCTGATGTCACCCTTATGTCCCCCACTATGAAGCAACAGCCCAATGATCAGGCCACAGCAACTTCCCAGTTAATACTGCCCTTCTACTTGAGAAAATGATGCTTATGGATCAAACAGATGGACTTTTGTCAACTTGATAATAAGACAATGAATATAAGCCACTGAATATATGACTCATTATTAAAGATATTAAACAGAAAGATATCAAGGTTACTCTTAACCTCTACTAGCCATATAAGAAAATATGTCCAAATCTAATTTGATTTAGGGCAATATGAATTTTTATGTCTTAAAACTAGTGGGAAAGTCTAAAGACTCTCCTTATATGGAAAAATCCAAAAACAAAAGTAAAAAGATGAGTAAAATAATCTCATAAATTCCTTTATAGGTTTGAAATTTTATTTTTTTATGGTTAAAATGGCTGTAGCTTATGAATTCTAATTTTATAGTTCTGCTGTACCAGGCGTGTTGTACAGTAACACTCCAGCAGAATAATTTTCAGACGTGAAAAGCTACTGCATATACATTCTGGGTGGAAAATAAACCAGAATATTACAAGTAGTAAACTTTGGGAGTAACTACTAAACCTCCCAGAAGTTAAAAAAATCCCTCAACTTCCAGCCGGATGTTTGTTCATACAACTTGATATAATTGTCCAGAATTTAGTTCTAAAGGTAATTCAGTTTGCTTAATTGAAACAAAGCATTATCCCCAAAACAGAAAATGTCCCATCCTTGGCAATATGGTTGAACTGATTTCATTTCCTCTGGGTTATCACAATGGCCAAACAGTGGAGACAACTTACATATTCATGGACAAGTGAATGAATATAAACAAGCGTGCTGCACACACACAAGGGATGCTATTCAGCCATAAACAGGAAACCCCCTGACACGCTGCACAGCTTGGAGTAACCTTGAGGACATGATGCTGAGTGGCACAAGCCAGTCTCAAAAAGACAAACACTGCATGAGTCCACTAATATGAAATAATTAGGGAAGTCGGAGAGAGAAAGAGAACAGAATGGTGGTTGATGAGAACAGAATGATGGCTTGGGAAGGGTGACACGGGACCTTACTTTTCAAAGGGTACGGAGTTTTCATCAGGCAAGATGGAAAGTTCCAGAACTCTGCTGCGTAACACTGTGCTGCCAGTGGCCAATACGGCATCACACAGGCAACCGTTTGTTCAGAGTAGGTCTCATGCTGGGTGTTATTTAGCACAATCATCAAATTCACACAGTAAGTGGACAGAATTAAATAAAAATCAACTCTAGCTTCTGGGAAAAAAATGCATGATGTAACCCACTAAATTTACGGTAATTTCTTAGGCAGCAAGACTTACAAATGACTAACTTCTCCAAGAATTCAGGCAAATTTAGAGAAAAGTTCTTGGCATAGAGATTTTAATGTTGAAGTTTTCAAACAGCTGGTTCTTTCACCTGATGTGTCATAAATCACAGAGAACTGAATACACCTTCCAAGCGAATGATGAGATCATGAGAGGGACTTGAATGGCTAAAGGAATCCCACTACTTAATTATCGATGGAAATAAACACATTTCACAGTCTCACTAAACTGTCACCAAAGTCTTCCCTATTTGCCTCTGTCCCAATGATGCACAGAACACGGTGATGTCTGAACATTGATATCACCAATATCATTTTCCTTTTAGAGGAGTCGTTTTAAGTAAACCCAAGCTTGCAAACAGACTTTCCTTGGGAAAAAAATTTTTTCTTGTACAATGCAATGTAATTTTGGGAAACACATATAAACAAAAAGTATTCATGAATCGCCCGGAGACTTCACCATCCAATGCTAGCCTTGGCTTTCTTGTTATGGTGTGTCATTTGGCTCTCATTCCCCATAAAAATAACTATAATGCATATGTATCTATCTAGAAGAAAATGGTAGCAATGAATCTATCTGCAGGGCAGGAAGGACGCAAACATACAGAAGAGACTTGGGACACAGCCTGGGAAGGAGAGCCTGGGACGACCTGAGAGAGCAGCGTAGACATATGCGCACCATGTGTAAACAGCCAGCCAGCCGGAAGCTGGGGCTCTGTGCCAGCCTAGAGGGCTGGGGTGGGGTAGGGGTGGGGGGAAGTCAAGAGGGAGGGAGCATATGTAGACTTACGGCTGATTCACCTTGGCGTATAGCGGAAACCAACACATTGGAAAGCTATTATCCTCCAATCAATAAATTTGTAAAAAAAAAATTTTTTTTTAAGAATTAAAAGACAATTGTAGTTCTCAAGAATTAAAAAAATTAAACAAAAGGAATTAAAAAATAACTATCCTGAAAAGTGAGATAATAAAAATCTATCATGTACCTCCTTTTTAAAAAATTTTTCCTTTGGCAAAAAAAAATTCTGGCTCAATTAATATTTCTTGACCACCTGCTTTGGAAATGTAAGATAACACATAACACATCCTTCCCTAGGATGATGGGAATAAAACGATGCATCTGTTCACCATTTTTCACTCATTCGATTCATCCATTCATTGATTCATTCATTCACTATTTACTGAGGTCTAATGTGTGGGAAATGTGTGGGGAACACACAGAGAAAGACAGAATCGTACTGGTCAGAGAACTCAGTCCGATGCCAACACTGATACACAAATGAACGATTACCAGAGGGAAAGGGGTGTTGAATCGTACAGACTTCTGCTGACATCTGGCCACTCCTGTTTGTAGCTTATCATCTTGGCAAATGCCTCTTTTTGCACCTTTACGTATTTGTTGAATTCAGACTATCCACCTCTCTGAGCAGCAACGAAGATTGCTGTTGCTGTTTAGTTGCTACGTCACATCCAATTCTTCTGCCCTCCTCATGGACTGCAGTCTGCCAGGCTCCTCTGTCCATGGGATCTTCCCGGCAAGGATACTGGAGTGGGTTGCCATTCCTTCTCCGGGGGATCTTCCTGCCCCAGGGATAGAACCTGAGTCTCCTGCCTGTGTCTCTTTTATTGCAGGCGAATTCTTCAGCACTGAGCCAGCTAGGAAGTCCAGCAGAGATTAGGAAAGAGAACAGACGGAGAGTATGTAAGCTGGGGCTCTAGGTGCTGGCGGCTAACTGGCTGCCCTGTGATGTGATGAATTCTGTGACAGTGTGCTTCTGAGAGGAAGGGGTTAAAGCAGGTTGCTTTGATTCACTCCCTTTTCCAAGTTTCCCACGGGGCTGGCATGTGGTCTAATCTCCTTGTCAACTGGAGTTGCTAAGAGAAAGAGGTCTTTTTTCTGTAATACCCTTAGCAAGATATCCCTGGGTAAAGACTGTTGTTCAGTCGCTCAGTTGTGTCCAACTCTTTGCAAACCCATGAACTGTAGCACGCCAGGCTTCCCTGCCCTCACTATCTCCCAGAGTTTGCTCAAACTCATGTCCGCTGAGTCAGTGATGCCACGCCACCATCTCATCCTCCGTCACTCCCTTCTCTTGCCCTCTGTCTTTCCCAGCATCAGGGTCTTTCTTACCTGAAGCTAACAGAACCCGGGATCTACAGGGTGTGGCTTCTCTGTTTCTCTGAGGCTCCCTATTGCCTGCATCCTCAGCAGCCCTTTCATAAAGCTCGGTTGTGAGTAGGAGCTCGGGTGTGTGTGTGAGTCAGCATTAAAAAGCTGCCTGGGCATAGCTAGTGGACCACTCATGGAGGAAGGCGTCTGGTGAAGGGAGACTCAGAGGGCATCTGTGGACAGAAGACAGAGAAGAGAGGTGAGAGAGCCATGGTGTGGAGTGAGAGGCCCAAGTTCAAACTCAGTGGGGAGGAGAAAGGCTGATCGTGAGGGTCAGGTGTGCCTGGGAAAAAAATAAGGACTTTGCCGTGAAGGCCAGGCAAAGCCACTGAGTGACTTTCACTAGGGGATTACTTGACCAGAACAAGGGACCTTAAGAGGGGACTAGGATGGAGAAGGCAATGACACCCCACTCCAGTACTATCGCCTGGAAAACCCCATGGTTTTCCAGCCTGGTTGCAGCCTGGGTGCAGTCCATAAGGTCGAGAAGAGTCAGACACAACTGAGCGACTTCACTTTCACTTTTCACTTTCATGCTTTAGGGAAGGAAATGGCAACCCACTCCAGTGTTCTTGCCTTGAGAATCCCAGGGACGGGGGAGCCTGGTGGGCTGCCGTCTATGGGTCACATAGAGTCGGACACAACTGAAGCGACTCAGCAGCAGCACGATAGAGTGACTAGGGCAGGAAGAGCCCTTGGGAAGGCTGGGGGTCCCGATCAGGGGCAATATCGGAATAAAAGAAGAGCACAGGCTGAGGATGAAAGGAGAGAAAAGCTTTGAAAGCTATTTAGGAACATATATGGAGAAGGCAATGGCAACCCACTCCAGTACTCCTGCCTGGAAAATCCCATGGATGGAAAAGCCTGGTAGGTTGCTGGGGTTGCAAAGAGTCAGACATGACTCACTTCACTTCTTAGGAATATCCAAGACTTCAAGAAGCCTTAATTTAACAAAGGAGTTAAAATATGGATAGAGAAGAGTACAAAAGGAATGATAAGAATATTTGATCACGTTTTGAGCTCTGACATTGCACCAGAAAAATGTATATATACTTTAAATACATTAACTCAGTAAAGCCTTATACTGACTCTGGGAGGTAAGCTCTGTTATTATTGCCATTTCAAAGATGTGAAAAGTGAAGCCTAGTAATGTTACACAGCCTTGGACTGTAAACCAAGACAGTCTAGAACCCAAACTCTTAACTATTACAATATTAGAGTATTTCTCAAACATGGCAGAAACCCACAGAGCTGTAGGACAGATTGCATCCTCCCCCTGTGACACCGGCCCCCCGCCAAAGAAAAGGATAACTGTTCAGGGCAGGTGTGAGTTCTAGCTGGTCACACTTAAGGTCATTATAGAAGAAAGGGCCAGAACACGCCACATCAGGGTTCCCCAGCTTTCTGGGCACCAGGGATGGTTTTGTGGAAGACAGTTTTTCCACAGACTGCAGGGGCTGGAGGTGGTTTCAGGATGATTCAAGCACGTTACATCTCTTGTGCACTTCATTTCTATTGTAAATCGTCACATCGTGATAATGTGGTAATGCGAGTGATGGAGAGTGGCTGTAGATACAGATGAAGCTTCGCTCACCACTCACCTCCTGCTGTGCAGCCCAGTTCCTAACAGCCCAGTATTGGTCCATGGCCCAGGAGTTGGGGACCATTGCTCTATATCGTCTAAGAACACTGCTTGTTACATCTGATATATCACATACTAAATGTTGTAATCCATTAACTTATTTTTATACTTTGGATAGACCATATTCACATGCCTCTAAATTATTTTTTTGAAAAAGATACATTGAACAAGTCCTCCTTTGTAAATCTGGCCTGCTTTCTTTGATAAGACTTCAACATCAGAAATAGCAGAAGTGAGATTTGACTCATGTTCAAAAGTGAGTTCAAAAGTGAGATTAGAAAGCAGATTTTTCTTAAAATGCAGCTGATCCCCCCCCTTAGCTTTCATTATATAAAGAATAGGAAAGAAAGCTTTAAATCTTTCTTTGAAAAGTAACACTAAAGCTTCACCCAAAAAAGATGGAATAACCCATTACCAAGCAGGTGTGTCTTTCTCAGGAATTAATTTTGGGAAAAAGAACCTTCATCATTTTGAGGTGTACTCAAGCAAATAGATGATTACAATACTCGCTGCTAAGAAGAACCAGCCATGCTTGCTTCATCTTTGCAAACTGCCTTTCCACGCTCCATATTCTTAATTCACATTTTATGACCTTTATCTTATTGGAGAGAGATTTACTTAGCTTTTGTAAACCTGAAAATTCCCTGACACAGACCTAACACTGAAGGGAAGAGAAGGACATGGCATTACTGTCTCTAATCTAACATGGAAAAGGGTTAAGTGTCCCTGAAAAATGAACGCACGAGGACCACATGGGATGGGGCCACCAGCTGTCACACATACTGAGGCTCGGGGGGACTGCAGCCCCAGCACCAAGCAGGGCTGATGGAGAGCTGGGTGTGAGGCTGCCAGTCTCAGAGGCCGCGCCTGACACCGCCTTGGACGCGGCTTCCATTAGATGTGTGCTTCCTGTTTCTGGAGTGCCACATCCACCTTCGTGCTGCAGAGGAGCTGTCCTGGCGGGCGGGCGGGCTGGCCATGTCTGCAGCCACCCATCTGGATCCAAAGTATGAATCTGGGCGCTCCTGTTTATAACAGCCAGGACATGGAAGCAACCTAGATGTCCATCAGCAGAAGAATGGATAAGAAAGCTGTGGTACATATACACAATGGAGTATTACGCAGCCATTAAAAAGAATACATTTGAATCAGTTCTAATGAGGTGGATGAAACTGAAGCCTATTATACAAAATGAAGTAAGTCAGAATGAAAAACACCAATACAGTATACTAATGTATACATATGGAATTTAGAAAGATGGTAGAGATGACCTATATGCGAGACAGCAAAAGAGACACAGATGTATAGAACAGTCTTTTGGACTCTGTGGGAGAGGGAGAGGGAGAGGGTGGGATGATTTGAGAGAAGAGCATTGAAATATGTATATTATCATATGTGAAACAGATCTCCAGTCCAGGTTCGATGCATGAGGCAGGGTGTTCAGGGTTGTTGCACTGGGATGACCCTGAGGGTTAGGATGGGGAGGGAGGTTGGAGGGGGGTTCAAGATGTGGAACACATGTACACCCATGGCTAATTCATGTCAATGTATGGCAAACCCACTACAATATTGTAAAGTGATTAGCCTCCAATTAAAATAAATTAATTAATAAAAAAATCTGGGTGCTCATCCACATAAATATGACACAGGTTTGTAAATGTCTACAGTCAACCTTGTTAAGTATCTAGAAGGCGAATCTAGTAAGTTGACTATTAAAGACGGAAGTTGACTAAGTACTAACAAAGAAGAAACATGTAAGGAAAACTGTAGGAAATTGGTGTATAACTGTCAGCTGAGAAGGTCTGGGTTGAGGTAAAGTGCCTGCTGGAAATCAGGTGACCCTGATGGCCCAGGACCTCTGTGTGAATGAACTCATCTGACCTCACCATGTCTGGATTTCTTCAGTTGTAAATAAACGAGGTACCTTATTATCTTAAGTTTCTTTTATTTGTAAAGTTTACAGCTTTTATTTGAATCACAAAAATTAAAGAGGCATAACAGCTGTTCTATGGCTTCCTGGGTGGTGCTAGTGGTAAAGAACCCACCTGCCAATGCAGGAGATGTAAGAGGCAGGGATTTGATCTCTGGGTTGGGAAGCTTCCCCTGGAGAAGGAAATGGCAACCCACTCCAGTATTCTTGCCTGGAGAACCCCATGGACAGAGGAGCCTGTCGGGGGGTCGCAAAGACATGACTGAAATGACTTAGCATGCATGCACGCAATAGCTGTTCTGTAACTGAACTAGCCTGGGAGAAAGTCTACACCAGTTCTTTCAAGTCCTTTCAAAATCAACATTCCCTTCCACCATTTTTCAAACTACTGTGTTTGAAAGATGTTTGTCTGCCAAAGAAATGATAAGCAATTTTCTCTAGCTCTCTTTCCCTCTTCTTTTTTCCTTTCTTCTCATTTTCTATGTCACATGTTACTGTTAATGAGGATTCAGGTCAGCCTGAGTTAACCGCTATTATCAGACTGAGTTGATGCAATTTCTGCCCAAAAGCAACTTGATATTTCAGTTAAACTGTGCAGGCTTCTCAAAGGAAACAGTACACTTTCCTTTAGAAAGTGAAGGTGTGAAGTGTTAGCTGCTCAGCCGTGTCCAGCTCTTTGCAACCCCATGAACTGTAGCCAATCAGGCTCCCCTGTCCATGGAATTCTCCGGGCAAGAATACTGGAGTGGGTTGCCATTCCCTTTTCCAGGGGATCTTCCCAACCCCATGGGTCTCCTGCATTACAGGCAGATGCTTTACTGTCTGAGCCACCAGGGAAGACTCACACTTTCCTTTAAGCCCTTTAAAATATGAAAGGTGGACCTGGATGGCCAGGGTTGTCCTGTGGGGCCCAGAACTGGGACGGTTCCTCCGTCCTCTGCTCCTTGAGCTGCAGGGCACTCGTGCTGCTGGTGGTTCTGCTCCGCGCCAGCCCTGTCTTTTCAGGTGAGGCCTTTCTCCTTCCCTTGTACACACGGCTCAGCACCACTACCTGCCCAAACTCAGTCTCCTTTTATCTGCAGGCTTCCTAGTGGCTTCTCTGGTGGTTTATCCCGGAAAGTCTCTCTAATCACCGGGTCCAGAGAGAGGACCACCCAGCCAGCTGCTGTTCCTGCAGGGGGCCTGGATCAGCCCCAGGTTCTCCAGTGGGGCTTCTGAACAGGCTGTTCATAGTACCAATGGGCACTTTAGAAACTGGACGTGGCAGCTGAATCAAGGTCAGGCTTTACAACTGTAATAAATGACTGATGCTCAAGCAGGCAACTTTACTGTGAGACAAGGTGGGGACAGTCAGAGGGCCTGAGCTTCACAGAGGACTAAACATAGAGGACGATCTCAAGACCTTGACCTGCTGATCATTAAAGAAGTGCAATAACTTTCGATGCAACTGAAGAGGAAAACCTATCAATGAAACAGCTGATAGTCCTGTATGATCAAGAACAGACAAGGCAGACTGCATTCTGATCTCTGGGGAAAAGGTAGAGCTTACATTTGCAAAAAAAACAAAAAAATTACCTCACTATGTCAACTGAGTTGATAGTTCAGGGGCTCTAAAATACAGATAAGCCTAGCTTAAGAATAACTGAATAAATTTACACACAGTTGATGACTACTGTGTAAGTCCAGAATTTACCCAAGTACATTTGCTCATGGGTCTATAGCCATGTGCTTTCGCTCTTAATTTAGCCAATTCTCCGGGTCCATGCTTGATTCCTGACTTCTGACATTATCCTTGAGATCACTCTGAAGACTGTCTACTCTGAGAAGCTTAAAAGCATCTGTCAAATCATTAGACGATTTCTCCAACAGCCTGTATGCATGTAAGGGTAATTCAAGGGATTTATCTGGTGGTCATGACATCTAATTGTTTCTCTGAGGACCTGATTAAAAACCTTTACAAGTGAAGTCTGGGAACAGAAACCATCTCCAGAGGTAACAAGACGTTTGCGATGAAAAATCTCAGAGACGCAGTAAGCAGACTGAAGGGAGGTGCCCCAAAGGCTGAAGGTGGAGTCTCAGGAGGACAAGCCAGCAGGGATGAAAGCATGAAGGCAGAGCCTGTGTGGCGGGCACATCACTGCCAGGGCCTCCTATCTTTCCAGAGCTCCTGCCTGGGCTCTTCACCTCAGAGACAGCAAGACCCCCACCTGGGAGGGCTGCTCGTTCCATATCACCACCGAGCCAGAAGCTCACGGCCAGAGCCGGCCGTCAGAACCACTGTGATGGGGAGAATGCTCTGGGGAGCTCTTGCTGTGGAGCATACAGTGGGATTTGTTTAGTTCGACCTCTTTGTCTTGGGAAGAACAGGACTTACACCATCGCGAGGTAATAAGAACTCTCCCCTAAATAGGGGCTTCCCAGGTGCCACTAGGGGTAAAGAACCCACCTGCCAAGGCAGGAGAAGTAAGAGACTTGGGTTCGATCCCTGGTTCGGGAAGATCCCCCGGAGGAGGGCATGGCAACCTGCTCCAGTATCCTTATCTGGAGAATCCCATGGACACAGGAGCCTGGCGGGCTACAGTCTGTATTGCTGTGGAGAGTAGTACATGACTGAAGTGACTTAGCACACGCGCGTCCCCTAAACAATTCCCGTTTCACCTTCTCTACTGTTCTGGTTGAGCTGTGTTTAAAACATTATTTCAGCAATCTCCATGTGTGCCCTTTAACTACCCCCAAGACCTTGGAAGCAAGAAGCAGAAGTGTCCCTCAGCAAAGTCCTCACAGGTTCAAGCAGAGTTTCAAGCTCCCAGGGCCCCTGGTTAACTGCTGGTGACCCACTCTCTTCACTTTTCTGATGATAAAACCCAAAACTCCCAGCGGTAAAGCAAGGTGGTCTCTGGAACTCTACGAGGCGCCCTCACCGGTCGGCCCACTGCCTTCTCGCCCCTGCCCGCAGAGACAAAGCCATCCACGGCGTTTTGTAGAGAGGAAGAGACAGAGGGTGCAGACGCGGCTCAAGATCCCAGCTAGATCTCAGCTCTTCTGTCTGACCAGGCCCACCTTCTTAGGGTCACGGGGCTTGTGGGAGGAGAGTTTGGGGTCTAAAATCAGGTCTGCTTTAGACTTTCCCGCTTTTCGGTGCCTCTGGGCGCACCGGCAGCATTTGCTGGACGAAGCGACGACTGTGGCCCAGAGCCTGGTGGGGACACTGCTCCGCGCGGAGGGCAGGTTCACACAGGGCAGAGTCCCGTCTCTTCACTGTCTATTTTGTTTCCCTCTCGAGGTAAACCATGTTGTTGTTCAAATCGGCTTATGCGCATGCGTGAGTGTAACCAACAACGTCATTCGGAACAGAATACAGTTCTGGCAGCGATTCTACCACTGAGAAGTTCGGTGTGACCAAAGTTCCGTTTGGTCAGAAACAAACTTCCTGCCGCAGGTAGGCCCACAGGAAAGGAATATCACACTGGCGTGCGCACATTTCTTACTGCGGTCTCTCTACTCTCAACAGGCGGTCACCAGTGTTCTACAGAGCCCTCTGGTTCGCTCTTGACCTTGGAGGCCTCTGACAGCAGAGAACTCGGAGGGGCCCCGGGAAGCCTGCTTGCAGTCTCCCGCACGTCTCCTCCGGTTCGGGTAGCTTCTGTTTCACAGTTCATGGGAAAACTACATGATGGGTTTCGCTGATTTGTATGTAGGTGTGAGCTTTTTAAAAATTTACTTTAAAACTACTTGATAACTTGGCTAATTTTATTATTATCTTTTTTTTTCTTTTTACAAATTGGGTGTAATAAGCCTGAAACTGTGATACTCACAAGTCATTTTGTATCTGAAACTGTCAGATCTCCACTAAAGTTTCCAAATAACCATACCAGGGGCAAGGATAGGAATGGTGGGTTAAAAAAAAAGAATGCTTTCCCTGGATTGAACCACAATCCAAATTATCACAAAAATTGAAAAAAAAAAAAAAACAAAAAACAGTGAGAGGTAATATTAGATACGGGACAGAGAAGCAACGGGGCCAATTTCTACAATTAAAAAACTACCACTTATAAAGTAGCTATTTCTAGCTCTGCATACCTTATATTTAGCTTTCATTAGGGAATACATTATTGAATTAGGAATAATATTAAGATTCCTGACATTCGGAAAAATGACCAAGAGGATGATTTACCTGGCCTGGCCACAAAGCGGAAAGATCCCCCAAACAGTGTTTAGTCCTGGTATTTCTGTCTCCAAAGTCTCTGGCCTTCCCATCACCATCCTCACGCCATCCCAGCTTCAAAAATGCCATATGGACAGGTGTGTTTCATAAAGTTTGTCAAGTGACTAAACAAAATATGAGTCTGAAAAATGTACCTTCCACTGGTGATTCTAGCTCAGGTTTTAACAAAAGCCATGAAATTAAAAGACGCTTTACTCCTTGGAAGAAAAGTTATGACCAACCTAGATAGCATATTCAAAAGCAGAGACATTACTTTGCCGACTAAGGTCCGTCTAGTCAAGGCTATGGTTTTTCCAGCAGTCATGTATGGATGTGAGATTTTTAGTGCTGAGCTCTGATTTGAAAGCATAGAGAACCATGAAAAATGTATTATTCATAATATAGAAGTTACATGAGCCCTGGTTCTTCCCTGAAAAGAATTGATCAAGAACTGATCATTTGATCTGGGAGACACAAAGCAATGAAATTATTTTGTGTAGGACTGAGGTTGAGAGAGGGCACCCTTAGTGCGGACTTCATCTGAAGTCAGGAGAGACTTCATGGAGGAGGTGGGCTTCCCAGGGTCCTGGAAAAATACACAGTTCTGAGCAAGGCTGGAAGTATTTCCTAACAGGGGAACCCAATAGCACCCCTGTTGAACACCAATTTACCGTAAATAGGAGAATTTATTTTTGAGCTCTTAGTTTTATTCCGCTGATCTATATGTCTGTCTTTATGCGATTACCATATTGGCTAGATCACCATAGCTGGTATTAAGTTTTGAAGTTAGAATCTTCAAGTCCTCTAACTTTTTTCATCATTTTCAAGTGTGTTTCAGATATTCTGGATTATTTATCAGGTGAAAATTAGGATCAGCTTGTCAATTTTTTTTGCATTTTTGCAAAATAAAGCCACCTTGGATTTTGAAAGGGGAAAAAATAAGAAAAACTTCCCTCTTGAAGATCATAAAAACTGTTTACTCAAAGTTTATGTTTTGATAAATTGACTAGATATCCTCATTCAAGGCCTTAGTTTTGAAGTAGTAGACTTAAATCCTCAATGTAAGAGCAATCTACCTTTCCTTTCCACAAATCATGCCAATAAAAACACCAAAAACAAACATCCATTGTATACATACATGGATATAGAAATATGGGACAAATAAGGCAAGAGTCTAAGAGTAGGACTGCCAGTATAATGAAAATAGAGAGAAACCATGGGAGAAACACGGGTTTAGATCTTGAATAGGGCAAATCTTGACTTTAGTAATCCAGACTGCAGTGAAAATAGCATACAGGGGATACTCCACTCAGAAGCGTGATATGGAGACAGATTCTGCAATGTCACGGACTTTCTAGGCAAGAGGGGAAGATCTTGCGAGAGGGCTGGCCAGGGAAGATTGCAGGTGGGTTCAGGGATGAGCTGACGTCTGCTGTCCCCATATAAGCCTGACGGTAAGAACAAGTGAGGGTTATTTTCCAGTCAATTAGACATAAAGCATGATTGCTGCAGCCTGGTATGTATTCAATTAGGATCGTAATACGATTGTGCTGAGGGCAGGCATTTTGTAAATTCTCCCTGTCTATGCTTGACAGCAAGGCTGAACCAGAGCCCCTTCTCTGGCCACAAGCTGAGAATCAGGATCACTTCCCTCTTCTGGGAGGGACCATAGGTCTTCATCATAAGGTCCCTGACCTGCCAAAGGAAAGGCATTCTGGGGCTGGAATGCACACAGAGAAACCTGTGTTCACTAAGAACCTACCAAGATCCTTGGAAGGAAAGCTATGATAAACCTAGACAGTGCCTTCAGAAGCAGAGACATCACTTTGCCGGCAGAGGTCTGTCTAGTCAAAACTATGGTTCTTCCAGTAGTCAAGTACGGCGGATATGAGAGGTGGACCATAAAGAAGGCTGAGCACTGAAGAATTGATGCTTCTGAACTGGGGTGTTGGAGAAGGCTCTTGAGAGTCCCTTGGACTGCAAGGAGATCGAACTAGTCCATCCTAAAGGAAATCTGTCCTGGGTATTCATTAGAGGGAATGATGCTGAATCTGAAGCTCAAATCCTTTGGCCACCTGATATGAAGAGCTGACTCACTGGAAAAAACCCTGATGCTGGGAAAGATTGAAGGCAGGATGAGAAGTGGATGACAGAGGATGAGATGGTTGGATGGCACCAATGACTCAATGGACAAGAGTTTGGGCAAACTCTGGGAGATAGTGGAAGACAGAGGAGCCTGGCGTGCTGCAGTCCATGGGCTTGCAAAGAGTCAGACATGACTGAGCGACTGAACAACAAGATCCAGGCACATGTCCTTGTTTGTCACAATTCTCTCTGTGAACTAGGTATTACTGTCCTGATTTTACTGATGAAATAGGCTGAAATAGTGGACTGAGAGGCCAAGTCATTTTCTAAAGTGGTGCCAAGATTCAAAAATGAGTCTCTTTGCCAGTAAAATCCAGGATATTTTCACTATGTCATACTGTAGTCTTCTGTGTGTGCTATGACAGCTTTGGGATGGGGTTCTCCAAGAGCAGAACTGAAAATACACCACTGACCACTCCTATGAGACCTGGTCATGGGGGCAGAAAGAGACGCTTGCTTGCACAAGAAGCAAGTCCTTGCCTTCTAACTAGGTGGTAACTGGCTGGGTCTACGTTCAGCTCCTCCCTCAGCTTAAAGCTCAAACACACATACGGAGAAAGGCAGGAAGATTGGGGATGGAGGGAAATCAACTCAGTGAGCCAGTAAGTGGTAACTGGGCGGGGAATGGGGGTAAAAGGAATTCATCCCTGTGTGTTTGTGTGTGTGTGTGTGTGTGTGTGTGTGTGTGTGTATGTGTGTGTGCGTATAGTATTCAAGTTGATATAAGTGACTGCCTTAACAAAGATCTCATCCATAAATATACTCATAACTCTAGTCCTCACACTTTATGCTTAGTAATTCACTTGTCATATTGTAGAAGCATTTTTCAGTTGATTTGGACGCACTCATCAAATACCGACTGAGGGCTTTCTAGATAAAGTACTGTCAGAATAAGCGCCTTTTGAGTCCATTTATTGAGCATGTGCTATGTTCTGGACTGTGAAGATTCAAATGTGAAAAATAAGGTCTGTGTCCTCTTAACAAACGCTGCTTGGGACAGACAAGGAAAAGAAGAAACTGTCATCAATTCCTGGTCCCCTCTTTTGAGATTTCCATAAGGGACGATGAAAGCTACAACCACTTTAGATGTCTACCTGCTCACCCAGAGAGGAGCTGAACAGGAATCATCCTGATTTCACATAAAGAAAATGTAATTGAAGTGATATGAGATTCTTTTTTCTCATCAGGGTATTGATTGCTACGGGGAAAAAGATTGCAGAGAGAGAGGAGAGAGAACGTGATGGGGGTGGAGGGAATGTATTTGTACCAACTTGATGCATGAAGTGTCAGAGTGTATGAAGCTGCTGCGATTCTGTAGTGCTGCCAAAAATTAATGGAGACAATTAACTGCAGAAAACACGTGGGCACAATATTAGCAGCACATAATCCTTTCTAGTTAAGAGGTCCTTACTGGATTACTGTGGAAAAGCTCTGGAGTTCTAATTACCTGTGGAAGTCCCACTAGGTTACTGCAAAACATGGTAATTAGACGGTGGTAATCTAAGGTGTTCACAGGGGACTGAGGGTTCGCTCTAAGTGCCGTGGTGTTTCCATGGCTGTTTACTGAGCAGAGAACCGGAATTTAATGGGATTTGGTGGAATTCTCCAATGGTTCTCGTGTGCATGTAGTTAACAAAAACGTGACTTCATATGCGTTCCCTGGGTTTTTGTGGAAGGGCTGAAGACTAATCCTCAGCTAATATATGGAAAGCATATAACCTGGGCGAGGAGGGTTATGTGGATTTCTTTGGGGGATTTATTGCTCTCATCTTCAGGAGGCATTTTATTCGGGGGTATTACCCAGCTTTGAGATCACGACATCGCTAGGAAGAATGCAGCTTTAGAAAGGAAATGCACACAAAAGCACACAGCTTCTCTCAAACCTGGGCTGACACGCCTGTGGGCCAGTCTTCTTTTACAGCAGAACCGGAACATCATGATACACGATTTCCTAAGTTTTGAGGAAGCACCTACAACCCATGCCTGCATGGAGAGAGACACTATATGTGTTTCAGTGATAGGCACCATCTATTTATTCCAAAACGTTGGTAAATATAAAAATGTATCAAGAATGGAGTGGGAGTTTGGAATTAGCAGATGTAAACTATTATACACAGGATGGATAAACAATAAGTTCCCACGGTACAGCACAGGGAACTAGATTCTGTATTCTGTCATAAACCATAATAGAAAAGAATATAAAAATAATATATATATATGCATAACTGAGTCACTTTGCTGGACAGCAGAAACCAACATTGTAAATCAGCTATGCTTCAATAAAAAATAAATTTTAAAAACATGTATGAGTTGAGGGACGGAGACAGATCTTTTTCTTCTTTACTTTTTGCCAACCCCGAATCACCCTCTCGCATTTCCTGGTCTGTGTATTACATTTGTGTACATAAAAATGAAACTCCAACGATAAACTTTCCTATGCTCCCAGAATACAGAACATAAAAGTAATCCAAAGAAAAGACTGGCATAACATGCTTATCCAGGGTCTGATCGGAGCTCAGGAAAGCAGCCCGCCTTTCTCAAGGGCTGCGTGAGCTGTCCCGGCCAGTGATCAGAAGCAGCGCCAGGCCACCGGGAAGGCACGTGCTGGTGGCCTGTGTCTCAGGCCAGCTGGGCACTTGCTCGAGCGTTTGAAGGCAGCGTTAATTAAGAGCCTGTTCTCTTCTGCCGTTCATTCAAGGCAAAGGCGAAAGGAGGCAACCAAGGGTGCAGCGCGCTGGATGCGGCTGCTGGCTGGAGGC